>NC_044037.1:228116084-228716084 GCF_901765095.1 Microcaecilia unicolor
TCCCCTATACCCCTGTGCATCCTTTACGTTCTTCTCAAGAACACTTAATATCCCTACACACCTACAGATACATGCCCATTGTCCAAATCCAGCTGCTTCTATTATTGCCCCTATTCATTGAAACTTGGTGCCCCTCAACCTTTGCCACTGCTGAATTATGAGTTTATGGGCTCCTGTGGTTCCCTCTTGCTTATCATGCCCCTGTTTGTGGCCCTGGGTGGCACTTTACTTGTGTGTTGTCTTTTACTTTCATTCCCTCCCTCCCTCCCTCCCTTTTGTTTCTCTTAGGGCTTAGTTATTTCCTGGCCCTCTATCCCCTCTCCTTATTAAGTGAACATTTGTAACTTGGCTCCCTTATGTGGTTTTCCTTTTCCTTCTTTCCTAACTTTTAGAAGTAATTTTGTGAACCACTTGGTTATCACTGATTTGTAGTATATTAAATAAAGCCGAACATTGACTTTGCAAAACTGTACTTCATGCAAAATATAGTGCAAAAAGCCAGGAAAAGTGCAAAAACGACAAAGTTCAGGTATTTGGGCTATTTTTGCATGCAGTGAACTTTTATGAAGTCAGTTTGCAAAAGTATACTTCATTTTAGTAAACTTACACATGAAGTTCACTTTGCACAAAAGGTTATATAAATTTAACATTAATGAACAATTGCAGTGCAAAACCCTGCGAAGCATCTGATTGATGCACTGAGTACATGAAAAGCATTTGTGTTCCCATTTATACAAAAAAATAAGTGCAGCTCAGGAACTGTAGTTTTTCCAAGAGCTGTCTAAAAATAACATTTGCCCTTTCCTGCAGTGAAACCATAAAGTTAAAGGGCTCACCAGCTTAAATTGCCGCCCCCCCCCCTCCCAGGATTCTCTCTGTTCCCTGGTGGCCCAATGAGTCTGATGCTGCCCACCCCAGACCCAATACAGGGCTAAAGTATTTTAAACTCCCTCCTGAAGCCCACCCTAAACTAAGTAAAACTAAGAGTTGTTGTGCTCCCCCCCCCCCTAAAGCATCCTAACTCAGGGGGTTCAGGGAGTGATGGGGGCGGGAGAAGTCCCCATTCGTTTCTGCCCTGACCCCTTGCACTATTCAGTGTTTCAGACATGTCCAACTCATTATGATATAAATGTTGTAAGTGTAGTGGCTATTTACTGGTCTCTCACTATTTTGTTGTGACAGTTTCACTTGGACTCAACAGCCCCATGTTGTGCCTTTCTTCATGACATATGTGATGATGCTTCCTTGTACCCCTTCCCAGATGAGAGCCTAGATGTCATTCTCCTTGTATTTGTTCTTTCCTCTATCCATCCTGACAGGTACGTGCAAACTGAAAGACCAAGTAAAAGCAAAGAGCTATTTTATAATTGATGCTTTTAATATTCAGGATAGACTGTAGTTTATGAACATTTGATAATTATACCAAATTGAGCACTTGCCATTTTATTTGATGAGTACTTTAGATTGAGAAGCTGCTGTGTATATGTAACATGGTATGCATCGTGTGTAGTCTTTTTACAAAACCTTAGTAATGTACACTAGTAATAAAGACATACTGCTGACCAAACAGCTGCCTCTGATTCATGTAATATTGCATTCTCCCATCATAGACTGTGGAAGCTAAACATTTGTAGCACAGTTTACACACCCAGGTAAGTTAAAACAATCTCTAGCTTCAATAGATATTGATATAAAGGCGTGACTATTCAAAAGTCAGGTCAGTATATTAAGTACTCCACATTCATATCATCAATTGCAGAAGCTTTGACTAGGCTAACAACCTGGTACACATACTGTAGCGAGACTTTCTTATTCACTCTCACTCTTGCAGAGAATTTTCAAACACCTTTTTTTTTTTCTTTTACTTCGTGTGCAATTTTTTCTTAGATAAGCCACCCTTCTGTCTGAATCCTGTTACTCTTATCTGTCTATGTTGCACCTCCACTTATACAGTGTCAACACAATATACACTAAAACATGGGTGAGTGAATTTCTTCAAATAGGCTGTATGTAAGTAAATAAATAAAGCTAATATGGTACAAGTTGGACTTTCACAGGCTCTCCTTTTTCAAATTTCTATCCGTTTTCAATGGTCTATTGAAAATAATAATTTTGAGAGTAGTTCAGGATGGTTTCTGTGAGCATCTTCATGCCCTACCTCCAAAAAAGAGTGGTTATTTTCTCTGGACTTGAAGGATGTTTACACACACATCCAAGCTACAGGAAGCATTGTAGATTTATAATAGGGAAACACCATTTCCAGTACCTCATCCTGCCCTTATGCCTCACGTTAGCTCCATAACCAAGGAATATGGCCTCCCCAAGAGAAGCTTCACCAGATAAATTTCCTAGAATTGAGAGCAGTCTAGAATATGCTAAAAGTGTTCAGAGACGGTTGACCAACAAAACTTTTAGTAGTACAGGCCAAAAAGTCAAGTTGAAATGCATGGTATCAACAAGCAGAAAGGAACAGGATCCTATCTTTTGTATTGAGAAACTGTCAGGATGTGGAACTGGGTCATCTCTCTCAGGATGATCCCGAGGGCCATATATATGATAGGAAAGCACAACACCTTGGCAAGCATACAGAGTCCTGTATTTCAACAGTGGTCCGTGGACTCAGGGGTGGCTCAGATGGTTTTCAAGGAGTGGGGCACACCCTCAGTTTCTCTGAACAGTGAAGGTATACCTCAGTTCTTCATAATAGGGACACACAGTAAGTTAGCTTCGGATGTTGGAGTGACAGGAGGATCTTTTGTACATATAGTCTCTAGTAGCAAAGAATTTGCTGAAATTCATATGGGACCAGAGAACCATGGTTCTTGTAATCTCCTCTTGGCAGAGACAAGAGTGGTTTCCTCTTCTGGATCTTTTCTTAAGAAAACCCATAACTTGGGGATTCTTCAACACTGTTGTATCCTAATATTGAGACTCTTGGCCTTGCAGCTTGAATTTTGAAAGGATATTGTTAGCTTCCCTCAATATGCCTGATATCAACAGCAATTCTGACTTCCAGGATACACTCCACTAGAAAATATTTTGGTTTTAAATGGAAAAGGTTTGCCATCTGGTGTGATAGAAAAGTCCTAGGTCTTTTTTTTTTTTCTGATCCATATATAAAACCATTGAATAGCTTCTACATTTGTCTAAATTAGTTTTGAAACCCAACTCTATTAGCATACACCCATCTTTGTATTGCTTATAGTTTTGATTCACATGGGGCTTATTTTTATTCAAGCCTCTCAGTGTCATGGGATTTCAATATTTTATCCCAGCTGATGAAAGTTTCTTTTGAGTCGCTCCATTCCCCAAGGCACATTTGTTTTCATTAGGAAATGGAAAACAGAACAATTATTTATTGAAAAAGACCCAACATGGCCATACACCAAAATGGCTGCATCAGGGATTTAAAACAATACTAACCAGGGGTATGAACAATGGTTCCCCTAGCAAGCAGATGTATATCCAAGAGAGCAAGGAGAGAGGCTATTGCTCTGTTCCCAACTGCTTGTATATATTTTTCAAGAGCTGTTGATGTGAGCAGTCTTGGATATACATCTGCTAGCTAGGGGAAACATTGTTCATACCCTGGTTAGTGTTGTTTTAAACCCCTGATGCAGCCATTTTGGGGAAACATGGCCATATCTGGTCTCTTTCAATAAAGAATTATGCTGGACTCCTGGTCTACTCTGTTTTCCCTCTTGTTTACTGCAGACCGGAGGAGGGCTGCCCTCGGAAAAACAAAAAAAGAGGATAAACCATACAAGAGTTTCTACCAAAAATATGTTCATGTCTTTCTATTATAGTGCCTTTCATAATTACATAATTATTTTCTTCTCTTTTCTAGTGTGGGCGGCCTGTAGCTAGGGAGTCCATCAGAAGGATTTGCTGTCCCGCTTTTCCTCAGAGAAAACCAAGTTACTTACCTATAGCAGGTGTTCTCAGTGGACAGCAGGATACAAGTCCTCACATACCACCCTCCTCCCTCAAGTTGTATTATACTCTGAATTTGTAAAAAGACTGAGGTGGTTCCTCAACAGCAGCAGCAGGTAGAAAATGAAGCACACGTGGTAAGCTTCTCGAAGAGTGTGGAAAGTGGGCAATCTTTCTACAGTGTCCAACTGTTGGTGACATTATCCATCAGTGAGGGTGTGTCTTGCTGTCCATAGAGAAACACCTACCACAGGTAAGTAACTAGCTGTTATCTGCATAAAATGAACTTTGAAAACTTACCTAATATTATTTTTAGTCTTTTGAAATCATTAGGAATCATTATAGACTTTTCTTTTTCACCAGAGGAACAGGTCTCTGCTGCTTTCAAGAAATCCTTTCAATCTTTGCAAGTTTTAAGACAGTCATTTGTTTTTAATCGAAAAGGATTTTAAAAAGTGTTCATGTTACTGTCCTATCTCTTTTATTGATTACTGCAATCTGCTTTATTTAGGGCTGTTTAAAAATGTTGAATCACCTGCAGTTATTACAGAGCACAGTGGCTAAGAGGTTCTTAAAAGTATGAGATGGGACAGGGCAATATCTTCGCTTGATCACTTGGCACTTGCTCCCTGTGAATTTAAATATTCTTTTCAAATTACTGACACTTGCTTTTAAAGTATTACACTGTACTGGACCAATTTATCTTTGAGTATCATACAATATGTCCATTGCGAACACTTCATTCAAAAACTGAAGAAAAAAAATGTAACTGTCCTCTTGGTAAGAGACAAAGCTAGCTTCCACTAAGGAACAAACTTGGTTAGGAACAACTCCACTGATCTGCAATGACTTTCCTGAAGACATTAAAGCTAGTTCTTCCTTTTTGGTGTTTCATAAGAAGATATGTGCTATGCTTGTAAATGTACAGAGTACTGATATTGACTTTACACGTGTGCACATATGTACATAAATGTCAAAAAGGAAGAAACAAAATCATTAACAGATTCTTCCAGGAGACATAAAGGAGATATTCTATAAGTAGGCACCTCCTTTTTAGGAACCCCAGTGTCTCCTGTTCAGAGCCTATTTTATAATTGCATCTGGGCACTCAATTTCCATTATAGAATACTAACATAACCCGCTATCAGCATGCCCAAAACCTAGACACCTGCAGTTATATTCAGCCATAGACTTATGTAATTGCAGGCACTCAAATGCATTGCGTTCTTAAGAAGCAGTCCCAGCCATGCTCTTTTAAGGGCTTTTAATTGCGTCCTTACAGAATAGCACTTAAGGGGAATATTGACATTTTCATTTGTTAAATTTCAGTTTATGAAATTCTTTGGCCTATAGGAATAAAATGGACCCTGCTGCAGATAACTCGAGCTAAGCTTTAGTAAAAGACCTCCTAACATTTGTATTTCTGGCTTTAATTTTTAGGTTTTGTAGGAAAAAATATTTAATGACTTGTTCTTTTGATTTATTTATTTATTTATGATAATTTTACAAACATTAAAGCCATAAACTTGTCACACAGAAACACAGCATACAATAAGCAAATGAAGGAAACATTGTATCATGAGATAGTCAGCTTTCTTAGACCACTCATTGATTGAGAAACATGACTGGATCATAGAAGATTTATCGTAAGCAACTCCCAATATAAACATAAAGGCTGCGTGTAGTTACCTCACCTATATTACTATTTCCAACATTATTTTAACTTTTTTTAAATCAAGAAAAGCTTTTAGTTGCTTAGGGGAATAAAAAAATATATTTCATCTCTCCAAATCGAACCAAGCATTTACATGGGTAAGCAAGGAAAAATGTTCCCCCCAGTTTCAATGTTTCTTGTTTTCATAGCCAAAAATTTTTTTTCTCCGTTCTTGAGTCAATTTGGTGACGCCTGGATAAATCCAAATTTTCCCTCCTCCGTAAAGCACATTTAGATGTTTAAAGTCTTAAACGGCATTAAGAGCTGTTCAAACACAAAAGAAAATAAAAGCATGGCTCTCTGTAGCATTTTCTATCGATTGCTCCAAAATAGCAGATATATTGTTCACATCAATATTTATATTTCTCTCCGCCTCCACCTTCTCCTTCTTTCTTCCTTGGACTCTTAGGCAATAAATAGGGGGAATAGCGTCCTGTGGTATCTTCAAATTTTCAACCAAATATCTTCTATATACATCCATAGGCAGAGTCCCGGGGACTTTAGGAAGATTCAAACGCCTGTTAAAGTTCTCTATCTGCTCAATCCTTTTGTGGAGAGCCAGTTTATCTTTAACCACTGTAAACTTAGTCTTGAAGCTGTTCCATTTCATTTTGAATTTGTTTGACCCGAGTGGAGAGATCTTCTTTCACTGTCTCAACTGTCGAGACCAAATCTTCAAATTTAAGATACAAAGCAGTTACCTCACCTGAGGATTTCTGTAGAATTGAGCCCATCTTATTGAGCATTAACCAAATCTTTCCAAGATTTACCTCTGTTGATGTATCTGAGACTCTGGTCAGACCCTGGGTCTCGTTCTCCAGGCTCTTTCGCTGCAGCGCAGGGCCCTCACCTGAAACCTCAAACGCCACACTTCCGGAAACGCCTCACACGCCACACTTCTGGAAACGTGTAGGCTATCTCCCAGCGAAGCAAGCCGACGCCAGACTCGGAGGAATGTTGGAAGTGGAGGGGGGAGAAAGTGATGTTTCATGTCCCAGCAGAGGTTCCGCTCCTCCGGTTTCCTCCACAACGGGATTTACCTCCCTCAATTCACTTGGAGAGGGTCCGGCGAGGAAAACGATCCAATCTCTGCTGGATTGGGGACGACCCTGAGGTAGGCAGGGGGACAAACCTCACAGTCTCTTTTCTCTTTGTATGAGGCATTTTCGAAGGTAAATTAACAGGGAAAAAACCCAGCCAGAGATCAGCGTCTCACACACCACCATCTTGCCACACCTGACTTGTTCTTATATTTATTTCGTAACTTTTTAATCTGTTATTCACCACTCTGATCTCAGAATTGGATATAAAAGTTTCTATTTAAAATTCTGAAAAAAAAAGATGGATAGATCCGTGATGGTCGCTGTGGACTAACTTAATATATTTCACAGCAGTAAGTCTTTGTGCACAATCAGTAGTGATCAGGACCAGCTATAGCACTGGGTATGACATTCTCCGTGTCCTGAGGGGGAGGGTAGAAAGGGCAGACTCACCTGATCAAGATTGAAGCCACCACAGTGCTCCTGAAAGAATGGTTTCCTGCATGACCACACAGGTCGTACATCGCTAAAGCCAGTCCTCATAGTGACCTAGAATATATTGTTTTTATTTATTGGATTTATTTAATGCCTTTTTAAAGAAATTCAGGTGGTGTACAGCAAGAAATAACTTGGACGTAATTAAGGCATTAAAAAAAAAACATTCAAAAGTAGTACACACTTTAGTATTCTACTTTCAAAAGTCAATATAACATACATTTAAACATATTAATAGCACAGAGGATAAATGAAGGTGGAACATATAAACAGATGAGAGAGAGTAACTGGAGTGGTATGGTAACTAAAAGAAAAAATTGCACATGGACTCTGTAAAAATGTGTATATGTTATAAGTAAGTCCTGCTACAGTAAATGCAACTAATGTTAGCTGTTGTGTGTGTGACTAGTTGTTATAGAATGCCAGCTGGTAGCCTCTATCTGATCCCAAGGAAGTGAAAACACTTATTCAACGTGTACAACAAAATTTCTGTCCTATCTAGTAGCTATGTAGCCATCTGTGTAAGTAGTAGCCTGAAGAAAAACCTTGTCTAGAAGTCAGGCCATGTTGATCTGAGTGAACCAAATACTATTTTCCAATGAAAAACAAACTCTGTTCTCTCAAAGTATTGTTGAAATCAAAATAGCTAATAACTCCATTTCATAGTCAGACATGATACAATAATAGCAGCTCTGGCACATATAGTAAAAGAGTAACATGCCATTTTAGATATAACAAATGTTTTTTTGTTAGGATGCAGGGAGCTGTGAACAGACTGTCCAAGTTACTGAAGCCAGGAGGAATGTTGTTGTTTCGAGACTATGGAAGATATGACTTATCACAGCTTCGCTTTAAGAAAGGTTCGTGTGAAGTGAAAGAGGATTGTACTACTTGGTGGGGCGGGGGATATGTTTTTCAAGAAATTCTTCTTAATATATATTTTTACAAGTGCATTTGCCTTAGTAATCTTTTGTTTTAGTATTCCAACAATACAGGATGGCCAGGATCATTTAAAAATTATTGAAACAGTATTGACAATATGATAAATAGATTTTGAGGGGCATTTTCGATCTGACATCTAAATCCGATTTTGGCCGTTTTGCTGAAAACGTCCAATCAAGTGGTGAACATAGACATTTTTCTGATTTGAAAAGCGCTATCTTTTTGGTTTTGAAAATAGCCATTTCCTAGACATTTTGTGCTCAGTGCATTTTTCTATTGTGACTTAAAAAAAAATCCAAGGGAAAAATACACAAAAAACAAGCCATTGAGACGTATGGGGTCCAGCATTCTTAATAGACTGGCCACACAGATATCCCTGCAGAGCTGTGGGGCACCCTAGCTGTAGTGGCCTTCACAAAAAAAGATCACAGATAAACATCTCACCATTATCCCCTTATGTTGTATGGGAAGCCCTCCAAAAACCTACTGAACCCACCTACACACCACTACAATAGCCCTTCTGTCTGCAAGTGTCACCTATATGTGGGTACAGTAGGTTTTTGGTGGGTTTTGGAAGGCTCACACTTTCCACCACAAGTGTAACCGAGTGGGATATGGGTCTGGATCCCCTTCTCTACAGTGCACTGCACTGACCACTACTCCAGGGACCTGCTTGCTGCTCTAATAGGACTGGCCATAACATCTGAAGCTGTCATACAGACTGGTAATGTACTGTTCCTAGAATGTTCAGTCCTTGGGTTATTTTGGTTGCGATTTCTGTTGTATCCTTGTCAAATGGTATATAGATTGATACATCATCTATGTAGATGAATAGGTTGAAACCATATCTTGCTAGTATGTTGGTTAATGGAATCATAAAGTATGGGTTATATTGGTGATCCTTGTGGGACTCCGCATTTTGCCATCCACATGGGAGAGAGTGTGTTACCCATCTTGACTTGGTAGGATCTGGATGTTAAGAATCCCTTAAACCATTCTATTACTTCTCCATCCATGTCTGTTTTGTCCATTAGTCTTATCAGGTGATCAAAGGCACTTGACATGTCAAATTGTAGGAGTAGGATTTTCTTGCCTTTTCTGATTTCTATTTTGAAGTTGGCTAATAGCGTTATTAGTACTGTTTCTGTGCTGTACTGTGGCCGGAATCTCAATTGTGAGTCGTGGAATATGGAGACGTTGTTAAGGTATTCCATGAGCTGTTTGGCTACCAGGCCTTCTGTGACCTTGATCATATGAGGTGTTGAGGCCATTGGTGTGAGGTTGGGGATTTCGCTTTTGCTTTTTTGAGTGTTCTTTGGGATCGGTGTTAGAACTATTCTGCTGGGAATAAATCTTTGGATAGCATTATTATGTGTACGATCGAATGTGTGCTATGAAATGTGCTGGGGCTTCATTAGATAGGGTATTCATCTAGCAAACAGAATGCTTTGGAGAATTTTTTTTTACAGTCTGACTAACGGTGTTAAGTGTGGAAGGAATGAATGATGTCCAGACTCTGTTCGTGATGTGTTTTGTTTCCATTTCATCTATTTATATGTCTGGGTTTCTGTGGTCTTGTGTTAGCCCCTTTCTTAAGTCTACAGTCTCATTTTTGAAGTACTTTGCTAGATCTTGTGCGGATGGGGTCGGTTCATTCTTTGATGTCATAGGATTTGTGTCAAGTAAGTTGTGTACTAGCTCATATAGGCTCCTTGTGTTTCTGTAACCTGTTCTTTGTAGTGGTTCCATTCTAGCTTATTCTCATCAATTTTGTGCTTTATTCATCTCTGTTCTTGGTTTTCTGCGTTGGCTTTAGTTACTTTAAATCATTATTGAACCATAGGGATGACTTGGTTCTGTATTCTGGCTGGTAGTGAATCTATAGGCTAGTAAGTCGAGTGCATGCCCTTTTTCGTGGTTACTGTTGACTGTAGGAAGGCCCATAGTTTTACTATTTCCCTTCTGTAGTGTTTTTTGTTTTCTAGCTCATCCAGGTGTAGGTTGATGTCCCCTGTCAGTATGGTATTTGAACATAACGTATGCAGGTGTTTGATATGAAGTCTGGTTGGGACTCCTTCCAATTGCCTGGTGGTCTTGTAGGATAACGCAAAGGTTGCCCAGTAATGATTTATCTGTTTTGAGAATGGTTATTTCTAGGTTGGGAGCTATGAGTTCCGAGACTGCTTGGTTTTGAAAAATTATTTGTAGATCACTGCTATTCCTCCTCCCTTTTTTTTCTTTTCTCTGGTCCAATGTGATATTTTGTGACCTGAGGGACATAGTTTGTTTAGGATGGGATCCTCTTTGGAGCGGATCATGTTTCTGTGGTAAAGATTAGACCTAATTTTTTCTTCAATCCAGTCTTTAATGATTTTCTTCTTTGTTTAGCACCAGTCGTGTGTTAATGTAACCTATAGGGATGGACAGATAGCGTTCCTTGTGTGTGGGTTCTAGTGTTTTAATTAATTGTTGTTGATTGCGGCTTCTGTGCTTGTTCCGGTATCTTCTGTTTTCCTATTACATTGGTTTTCTCAGAGGTCGTTTCCTCTGGCTTCATCTCCTGTGTAGTTTTTAATTGCTTTCTGGGTTGAGTGATTACCTGTGCTTCTCCATGAATAAGGGCATGTATGCTGATTGTGCATAGGAGGAGTAAAAGTACTGTTAGTTGTTTGTTTTTTTTGAGAGATGCCATGATAATAGATTTGGTAGGTTTTCTGTGATCTCTTGTTCTCTTATTTCTGGTGCTGTCTGGATTTCTCAGTTATTTCTGTTCATCCATTTTTTGTTTTTGTTGGAGGGGGATCATAGTTCTATAGCGATGGTTCTGGATTGGGCAGCGTTAGGGAAAAGTTGGTGATTCTCCTGATCTTAATCGTGGGCTTTTGAAAAGTGTGTGGCAGCTTATTTATTTACCACACTCTTCTCACCGCCACTCTTTCTCTGGGTCTCTGTCACTGCCCTGCCCTCCGCCTTGCTTCCTCCTGCTCCTGTCAGCAAGAGTAGTCATCTATCCAGGAAGCTAGCACAATCAGTGGTACAGGTAGCCAGCGTGGTCTCCTGCAGCACAAGTCTCTGTTGCCTCCTCAGTCTTTCAGGTTTTCTTGATTTATCTGGTCCATAGGTTTGGATGGCATGGTGTGTATTACCTGGAGGAAACCATCTACTGTCTTTCTTAACAATAGGCATATCAATACTGCTTCCAGTGTTTTTAGAGATCTTCAATTTCCTAGCTAATTTGAATAAATCAATCCTTGTATTAAAAGCGTTGTAATGGGGGGGGGGGGGGGGGGTTGGAGCAAATGTCATACCCTTATCCAAAACTGCATATTCATCTTTAGAAAGATGTCTATCAGATAAGTTTTATACCCTTTATAGAGGTTGCCTTCTGCTAATGGTAGGTACCCTTTGTTCCAACTGCCCAGATTCCTGTTGTAACTGTTCCAGTTGTCTTGATTTTATATACTGATTTTAACCATGTCTATCCCTCTGATAAACCTTTTCTCTGCTTCTTCCTCTTCTTCTTCTCCTTGTCCCAAATAGGTTGAACGTTGGTCTTTCTTGATCCCTCTGTGCTAATCTGTTTGTCGTCGAGTCCCTTCTCCACAGCTCCTCCATTTGAAAAACCTGAGGGTTTATATTGCTGTTTGGGGGCGTAGTACATAATGAGGCAGAAAGGTCAAAAACCTCCTTAGAATTGGTCCTCCTTTTACTGTTTCTTTCTTGCATAGGGCTATTTGTTGAAACATTTCTTAAAGGTCTTTACTTAGGTTTGTTATTTGTGTTCATTTATCTAAAACCAACCTGTTCTTTTAGTTTGTTATTACTCTTATGCCATGGATATACTATCCTGCTCATATAATCATACTTGTATCTCTTAAATTTGTCATATTTAGTCTGCTTGTTATAATCCTTATACAGTACATTAAAACAAGGATCTCTATCACCTGATGCAGCCTCTAGAGAGATGAAATGTGGCCACGTCAGGTTGTGTTTCAAAGTGGCAAGAGTAAAAAGCCTTTTAATTTTTGAAGACGTGTTTTCTGCTATCTGGATAGTGCCAGGGAGATCTGTAAAGATATTCAGGGGAAAGTTATCGTCATAGGTTACTGTTAAGTTGGGTTATTTTAGCACAGTATGGTTATTTGGAAGATGGTTTGATCTATTATTGATACTGCTACTTAATTTGTAAATAATTTTATGTATGTGGTTCTTTTTTTTTGTATTGTAGTTGTTTTTTTATTAATGTTTTTATGTACGCTGCCTTGAATGGGCAGTTTTGTTTGTAAGGCAGTATATAAATCTCTTAATAAAGATTGCATAAAATGTGACCCTGTTCTAAAACTCAAATTGGGGTAAATTAACCTGACTTAACAATAGCCGATATTTTAATAATTTCCCCCTTAGCAGCACTAGCCAGAAAGTGCCACTGATACCTAGTCAGATGCTTTTAAGTATCAATCCTGGTATTTATTAGAATTCACCTTTGGATTGTGCTTTAGAAATTGATTCTTCAAATATGGTATAAAGGGATAATTAGATCAGTTTTCATTCTTGTTCCATTTTTGTTTTAAGCATGGTCTCTCTTTTTTTCAGGTCGCTGTTTGTCTGAAAACTTTTACGTTAGAAGTGATGGTACTCTGGTGTATTTCTTTACAGAAGGTATAGTATAATTCTGTGATTTTTTTTTTTTTTTTTTTTTAAACATTTTTCAAATAAAGATCTCCTTAGAAAAACAATTAATTATCATAGCGAAGGAAAATAACAAATAGAAGAATATAGATAATAATAAATAACATTGTAATTATTTAAAATCACATTGGGGGGGGGGGGCCCTAAACTATAATTAGAAAAACAAAAAAAAAAGTTGTCCCTTAATGCTGGGAACAAATTCACTTAGAGGAGATTTTTCTTCAGAAAGTTTTGCAATTGAATTGGGTCATAAAATATTTAAATACTCCCTTGATAAACAATTTTAAAAACAGGTGAACTAAAGGCTAAAAGTGTCCCCTCCCCAAAGAAACCACTAACTGCCTTTTAGAAAGATTCTATGCTTCAATGAGATGCTTTAACAAACGCAGGAAAAATAGAGACTTTACAACTCAAAAATTGGTATACCTGCACTTAAACATCATCAGTGTCCACTTCTTTTCTAGTTCAAGTGCAAAAGTAACTAGTAAAGTCTTCTATTTAGTAATTTCTTCAGTAGATGCTTCCAGCACGCCAGTCATATTCAACGAGGGAGATGACTCCAAAGCTGATTTCACACCAGTCTCTCTGACCCCCCAGACTTTTTTTTTTTTTTTTTTTACAGGAATGTAATAAATCCTTGTTATAGGTAGTATAGATTCTGGAGCACTTTTCAAATAATCTTCTATGTATATCCACAGGGGATATGAAAAACAACCATAGCTTAAGACATCTCATATTACTATCAAAGTTCTCCAAGTTCCTGTGGATGGCTTCTTTTTCTTTGATCAAATCCATATCAGTGACTTACAGACTAGAACTTTGTTGCTTCATTTGCTCAGTACTAGAAGAAATGTCTTGCAATTTAATATCATGCTGAACCACTTGCATTTTAAGCCCAGTAACTTATGTAGCACACTGTCTAGTCTATAAGACAAAGACCTCACCAAATATATTATTGTCCAAAAAAAACAGACTCCAGAGTCACTGCTGTTGTATTTGTGCAAGTTATTTGCCTGCCAATAGACTCCTCCAGCACAATATTTCAGCAAACCTGGGCTAGACTGCAGCAGCAGACCTCTGATATCTTCCACTCTCTCTGCACCGTTTCACTGCACACTCACTTCCAATTCTAACACCATTGCTGCAGGACTTCCTCCATCAGTACCTTCTGGAGATGGTAGTCTTATTGACAGTTAGCTGCTTTCTTGTAGGGACAGGTCGGCGTACCTGAGCTCAGAGGCCTCAGCCTCTGTTGGGTCAGTGGCTCCTTTGTTAAGCTCCATTGCAGACTCACCCCTCTATTTCCTCACTGAGAACTCTGAATACCATAGTAATGATGAATGTCTTGATGGGACTGGGAGGACACAGTGGGTTAAGATTTAACTTTTCCCTTCTACATGCTCATGTCAAACAAAACCTGAAGTCAGTCTTGCATGCTCACAGGTGTGCTGCCATCTTGGATAACATCCAGGCTCCTTCCCTAGTAAAGTTATGTGAGAATTAGTTTATTTAAGGATTCTAACCACATTCAGGACAAAGCACTTTACACCAATTCAAAAAAAATGTCAGTACGTGTAATAAATTTTATTTTATATTTTCATCTGTGGACAAAGTAGGGAATCCCTGCCTCAAGAAATTTACAGCGTGTGTGAGCTCAGGGAGCTTACATGAGATAACACACCAAGTAATACATGGAAGAAACAAACTGGAGTTCCCAGATTTGTTCTGTAACCTTTTGGATGGCATTGCTGCTGTTTCATTTGGTGGCCAGATCTTAGGCCATCACATTCTGTATGTAAAAATCTTGCAATCTGACGATTAAGCCTCCATCCCCCTTGCTTGCATTTCAGTACAGAAATACACATTCTTGAGTTAAAAAAAAAGGGGGTTGGAAGAATGATGCAAAGTGGCATATGCAAATGGAGAATTTGAGAAGTGTTTCAAGGACCTGGTTTATCAGAGAACATTTATATTTTTACAAGTGCAGTTTTGTATTAATATTGTCACTATTGCTCCAACAAAAACAGAATGACCAGGGCCACTGAGAAAGTACGGATACAATCAAATTGCAATTTCCAAAATATTCAGCATAATCTCAGTTTTTTTTAACCTCTTAAATTTGCAATGGCCATTTTGGAACCCAGGACCTTTAGGGTAGGAGTGAGTGGAGGTCGCTTTGGCTGCTGCTAGACATCAGAGACCCCGGTAAGAGCTGGAATAGAGGATGGGAGGGCCACAAGAGTGTTTTGGGTTTTTTTTTGCCTCTAGGGTGGTTGGGGAGTGGATTTTCTTTCTGGGGATCAGATGTGTTCAATGAGTGTAGGGGTCGTTGGAACGCCTGTACAGATGATTGGGGGAGGGGGGGCAATCTCTGGAGGACTGGACCTTGGCACTTGCCTCTTCAGCAGGCATTTTTTGAAAATAGTTTTACATGTGCATGTAAATCTACATGTGTAAAAGTTGCTATTTACATGGGGGTGGGGTTGTTTCTAAAATAAGGACCATAGGCATTTATGTGACTTTATGAAGCATGAGCAGAAAATCAGCATAAATTGTAGCTAATGTGGATATTTATGCCTGCTCGGGGCAGATGTAAATATATGTTGGGGTAAATCCAAGAAAGAGCGCAAAAAATGTGTGTGCTAAGCACCAATTCTGTAATAGCAATTTCAGCATGAAATTGCTATTAGAACATACAGCATAATCAGCATGTGTGCACTTAACTTGTGAAAGGTTGGTATAAGTGATTACACCTAAAGCTGGCAGTTGCACGTGTAAGTCATGATGTTCTGTAACTTACACATGCAACTATAAGACCCGCACGTGTGAACGCTGCTTTTGTATTTGCACACCATAGCATTTAGGTGCTAAGTTTATAGAACAAGTACCTATGTGCAGTTATGCACCTAACTACAAATTAGTGCCAACTAGCATCAATTAATGCCTCTTAAGGGCTGGTATTGGCACTTGAGGCTAATAGATGCCTAACTTAATAAGTTAGGTGCACAACTGGCACTATTCTAAAACTTGAACACCCTAATTTATGCGCTAGTCAGAAATTTGGGTGTGCAACTTTATAGAATCCAAGGAATTATGTACATGCAAATTTGTATTTTATAATGTATGCGTAATTCCAACCCAAACACGTCTACACCTGAGTATTGTAACAGTATATGTATTCTGGTCATCATGTTATATAAAGTTGCATTTTACATACATATACTATTATATGCACAAAAATACCTTTATAAAATTACCCTTATCTGTTCATTAAAATAACATTTCATATTATGCATGAATTTGTGAAGCAAAAAAAAAAACAACTTTGCACAACTTAATTCGCACACACAGGGGGGAAGTTTTATGAAGGATTTCTTTGTACATAAAGTGTAATATGAATAAAAGGGCTTTTATAAAATTGGCCTGGGGGTTACACATAAAGTATTTATGGTGATTAAAAAGGCAGATATTTTTATCTGACCCATGTGTAGATGTGATCTGGGGTGGAATTTGGGCATAGCATGTCGAGTCAGGTTTTTTACGCATACTTCACATGCTACGATTTTATATGTGCTCCTTAGCATATGTAAATTTACAGCTTCTGTCTAGCTACTACTTCCAGTTTAGAGCTAGTATTTTTTAAAGACACAAGGCATCTGTGTCTTATAGACTATAAGCAGTGGCGTAGCAAGGGGGGGGGGGGCGGGAGGGGCGGTCCGCTCAGGGGGGGTGCTTCCTGCCGGCTCCCCCCCCCCCCCCCCCCGGGTGCAGCACGATGACACCCCCCCCCCCCCGACCCAGTGCCTACCCTCCTCCGTCCAACCAGCTCCCTACCTTTAAAAAAAAATATCTGAAGGCGAGGCGCAGCGCCTCGCGCCTGCACGTAAAAGAAATGTGGACCATCTCATCGGGCCTTCCCTCGCTCTATCTGTCCCACCCTTGCGGAAATAGGAAGTTGCGTCAGTGGAGGGCGGGACAGATAGAGCGAGAGAAGGTCCGATGAGACGGTCCACATTTCTTTTACGTGCAGGCGCGAGGCGCTGCACCTCGCCTCGGATTCCGATATTTTTTTTTAAAGGTGGGGAGCTGGTTGGACGGAGAAGGGTAGGCACTGGGTCGGGAGGGGGATGTCGATGCGCCGAGGGGGGACTGTCATCATGCTGCACCTGGGGGGGGGGGTGCAATGGCAAACCGCCCCGCCCCGGGTGGCAGCCCCTCTTGCTACGCCACTGACTATAAGTATGTGCCTGTGTGGCCTTTATACATAATTGACCAGTTATAAAATTAAAGCAAAATAGAAAGGAAAGGGGATGGGATTTGATATACCTCCTTTCTGTGGTTACACTCAAAGCAGTTTACATATTATATACAGGCAATGGAGGGAAAGAAACACATAGAGGTGTGTCAGTACACAAACATGTCACCTGTTGGCAGACACAAAAGCCTGATCAAACAGTTGGGTTTTAATTGCCAGCTTAAACTTCTGTAGGGACAATTCTCTTCTGATGTTCATTCGTAAGTTGTTCCAGGTAAAAAGGGCAACAAAATAGAAGGCAGAATGCCTAGCAGATTCTAGATTGGTTTGCCTAGACCATAAGTTACCGATCTTTGAAATTTCATTGTACAAATGATGCAAGTAGGTGTGTGTGGCATTGACAAAAAATTTAGATAAGATGGAATTTGTATCCAAAATGTCTTGAAAGTAAGTAAACAAACCTTAGATTTAATTCTAAATTCCACAGGGAGCCAGTGAAGTTTCTTTCAGAGGGATTGCATGATGAAATCTTTTGACATGACACAGAAGACAGCAACGTTTTGTAGGGTCTGGAGCTTTTTCAAATTGGCTTTAGTTTTATTGTGGGATTTCTATGTTGCAGTAATCAAGTCTTGATATAAGTAATACGTGAAGCAGAGAACGAAAAGAAGCATGATCAAAACAAATACACACAATAGACTGTTGGCAGAGCACACCAAAGCAAGACCTAAGTATAGAGGTAATCTGTGGAGAAAAGGATAGTTGGTACTTTAATAACTAAGAGAAAACCAGTACTCCCACTCAACTGTGTAAGCAAACCAGGGGGCGGCAGGAATGAAGTATCGGTGTCACGACCACAGAATGGTGAGCCCTTGGATTGGAACTGCGGCAGACGGGTTCCCTGGGCTGGCACAGGGCAGGAGTCTGAGCAGGAACCAAGACAAGACTAGACAAAGCAAGGCTAGACAAGGTAAGACAGACAAGACAGGAACTGGATCCAGACAAGCCAAGATAATCAAGGCAACAGGGCTAGAACTGAACCCAGACAGGAACAAGGCAAGACGAGGAAACAAGACTAGAACTGGGTTCAGACAAAACAAGCAAGGCAGGGCAAGATCTGGATCTGGACACGACAAAGAGCACATAAGACAGGGCAAGGTTAGAACTAGACGAAACAGAGCAAAGCAGATGACAAATTAGGCAAGACTAGGACTTGGTGAGAAGATAGAGGAAAGCAAGGTCTAGACAAGACAGGACTAGTTGGTGCAGGAACAAGAGTCCAAGGCAAGGCAAAATATAGAAACCATGCAGGGCTGGATCTTGGCAGGAACTTGGAGACCAGGCAGGGCTGAAGCCTGGCAGGAACTTGGAGACAAGGCAGGGTCCAAGGCAAGATCAGGAACTGGACCACAGCAGGAACATTTAGGTAGGCAAGAGAGGAATAAGAAGACCTCGTTGTGAAGGTGCTGAAGAAGTGCCTGGGCTTCCTTAAATGCACCTAGGCCCGTGATGTCACACCTGGCATGCCTCCCGGGATCCGCCCCACGACCCTAGAAATGACGGCACGCATGTGTACCTAGGAGAATGCCCGCGATGCCACCCCACTGGAGGATGCCATGGGATAAGGCCATGAGGCAAGGCAGAGCAAGGGTAGGTTGGAGCATGGAATAAGAGTCACAGCAGGAAGGTGACAATTGACATGATACAAAGTAGTGAGAACAGTGTCTTTATTGGTTGCTGTATATTCAGTCTTGAATAAAAACAAGTGCTCTCACCACTTTGGATCATCCTGATACTTTATACCTGCTACCCCCTGAGATTTAGGATAACGTCCAGGCAGCGAAATGATTCCATTGGCTGGATAATCTTTCTAAAAAGTGTGAAGTGTGAGATGGGCAGGAAAGATATCCTGTCAGCCAGCAGGCTACAGTTTTCTCGGGGTTTAAATAGGCATGTTGGGGACTGGATTAGGGAGGGCCCAAAAGTAGGATATCCAACAGTGATTTTCGAACGGGCAGAAACAATATAAACATTCTTGCAATGGAAAAAGGTCAACGTGTAGTGGATCTATATAAAATAATAAAATGTTGTCTGCATAAAGGTAGAAGGAAATGGCAAAAGTTTTTCAATATAGGTAGCTAATGGATTTAAGAATAGATTAAATGGTATAGGTGATAATGCTGATCCTTGTGGTGCTCCACAGGTAAGATCCTTTTCCTGAGATAAGCCTAATGTTACTACACTAAGGTTGTCATTTTCAAAGCAGATGGATGCCCAAAATGTCTTTGAAGGAAAAAAGTCCATCTGCTAAAAACATCCAAATCCCAATTTTGAAAAGTCAGAATTTGGATGTTTCACACTGCAGCTCATCCTAATAGCAAGAGGGCATGTTTAGGGCGGGATTAGGGAAGGGCCCAAAAGTAGGACATCAAACAGTGATTTTCGAATGGGAAGAAACGTCCATGTCAAAAAAGGAGGATGTTTTTATCAATACCTGTTTGTCATGTTCAAGTTACGAAAAGGTGCTCTGATTGAGCAGCTGACCACTGGAGGGATTAGGTTGCTGTCCCCCTCCCTCTCCCCTAAAAGTGAAACCGGAAAGGAGTGGAGGAGTGGCCTAGTGGTTAGGGTGGTGGACTTTGGTCCTGGGGAACTGAGGAACTGAGTTCGATTCCCACTTCAGGCACAGGCAGCTCCTTGTGACTCTGGGCAAGTCACTTAACCCTCCATTGCCCCATGGAAGCCGCATTGAGCCTACCATGAGTGGGAAAGCGTGAGCTCCTTGTGACTCTGGGCAAGTCACTTAACCCTCCATTGCCCCATGGAAGCCGCATTGAGCCTACCATGAGTGGGAAAGCGTGGGGTACAAATGTAACAAAAAAAAAAAAAAAACAGGCTCTGTCAGCTGAAGGTGGGATAGCCATTCTGAACAAAGCAGGTCAGAGACGTAGCCTAGTGGTTAGTAGAATGGACTGTAAACCAAGGGAAACGGGTTCAAATCCCCTGTAACTATTAACTTTTTTTTTTTTCTGGAGCTTCCTTCAGGAACAGAAAAAATATTACTGTAGCTAAAGATATGACATCTGCAAGCTTGAAGCTGTTGAAGTGATGTACATTCAGGTACAGTAGGCATTTTTCTGTTCCTGGGGGGATCACTTTTTTTTTTTTTTTTTTTTTTTAATATAAAAGTTGGTGAAATTTGAACCCGTGTCCCATGGTTACAGTCCACTGCTCTAACAAGGACGTCTGTGTGGCCATTTTCATAAGAGTACTGCCAGACAGATGTCCCTGTGCCTTGTTTTCCCTCATTGAGGAAACTTCAAGGGATAGGGAGTCATGTTTATAAGTGGTTTGTCTCGTCTTTTTCTGATCAGTCTGTGTGTGCAAAGTGGGGTGGTATCACCAGTGGTATGTTTCTAAAGGGGTACTGTATTGTCAGCTCTTCTTTTTGATGTTTATGTGGCTTTGTTGTGGTGGGTGTTGTATTCTGATGTTCAAGGCAGTCCAGGTTCAGGATTATATGAAGAAAACTGGGGTATGTATGAATATGAGTACTGAATGTTGCTAAAACAGATAATGATTGTGGGGAAACCTCCACCCCAATTCATGTGTGTCTATTAATGTAGTCTATTTTTAATCGGCAAAAATGTATATATTTCACACACTTTGCCACTATCTGAACTTGCACAGCTTGACCTTTAATGGTAGGAGTGGAGGAGTGGCCTAGTGGTTAGAGTGGTGGACTTTGGTCCTGGGGAACTGGGTTCGATTCCAACTGCAGGCACAGGCAGCTCCTTGTGACTCTGGGCAAGTCACTTAACCCTCCATTGCCCCAGGTACAAATAAGTACCAGTATATAAACCTGTAAGCCGCATTGAGCCTGCCATGAGTGGGAAAGTGTGGGGTACAAATGTAATTAAAAAAATAAATAAATACTACTGCTAGGGAGTCAGAGGTGCCATTTTGGCCAATGGGCAGGAGCAGCTGGAGATTGCTCTTGCCACCTGCTAACCACCGGAGATAAGGATGTATGTACTGATGGGGGAGGGGGGCTGGTCAAGAGGGTTTATTTAGGTTTGCACCTATACTTTTGTTTAGCCCCCAGTTCTAAACAGGTAGCTGGTACTAGTGTGTGCCTCAGGGCAGGTGCAAAAAGCCAACAGGGATATTTTCAGTAATGTGTATTTTCATTGTAGAGTCCACTCAGTTTTTTGTTTTGATCCCACTATAAACCTGAGACTGCAGTTGCCAAACATACACTGTCCAGTTGGCTAGCAGATTACATCTCCTTTGCTGATGCCCAAGCAAGCTTGATGTTAAGAGGTAGAAAATGACATGGGAACAATTTTTTTTTTTTTTCCTCTGTCCTGTCCTAGTGAGCCCTGTCTCTGTCCCCACCCCGTTCCCGCAGATTCGGTCCCTTCCCCATCACTGTGGGCTCTGTCCTCATCTGCAGAAGCCTTGAACACTTTATATTTAAATCCTGGGTTAGGGCTGTCATTCAGATGGAGACAATTCAGAAGACACAGACAGCCCTAACCCAAGTCCCTGAGGAAATATGTGAAACCTGCGGAGTCCCGGGAGTCATTCAGGGGAGAGCAGTCTTTCTGTAGCAGTTGAATTCATCACAGAAGCAGAAGTTCATTCTCGATCTTCTATACCGAGCCTTTGGTGTTTGGTGGACACCGGGCTCATAAGATGTCTAGCATTTCTTATATTTTTTAAATTGTATTTCTTTATGATATCATTCTCTGCTTCATTAGGTTGTGCATTCCAGCTGGCTTAGTGACCTTTTGAAGTGTAGCCAGATTATATATGAATTAGGTATGTTTGCACTTTAGTTGAGCACTCATAGCACAGAACAAATCACAGGAATGGGCGAGCTCCCAATTAAAGAAGTGTTATGCCCCACTAGGGTGTTTAATTGGCTGAGGGAGTTCTTCCTATTTATTATTAAATTTTCCACATATTTATTGTGTGAGCCTTCACATTAGTACCTTTTACTGGTTTTTGGTGACTATTTCTTTCTACCAGTGAAATTAGGATTTTTTTGTTTGAGATTATAAGTATATGTTACGTGATTTTTTTTTTGGGGGGGGGGGGGGGCGAGGGTAGATGTTGATTGTTAGTCTTTGGGAAAATGTGGGATACAAGTGCAATATACTAGCCGTTAAGCCTGTTAAAATGGGCGAGATTTGTGTTTTGCAAAATGTAATAATTCTCACCTCCATCCATCCATGTCCAGCAAACTTCCCCTGCCTTCCCCCCATGTTCAGCTACCCTTCTCGCTGCTACTTCCTCCCCCCTACGTGCTGGGCCCCCTGCACTGACATGAGAGCGCCTCTCACCTCCGTGTGAAAGTGCTGCAAGCAGCAGCAGATTGCTCTGCTGCTGCCTGCATGGCTTCCACACGGAGGTGTCATGTCAGTGCAGGGGCCCCAATACGGAGGGGGGCGGGAGTGTCGGGGATGGGGGGGTGGAGGTCGGTGCGCTGGCGATGTTGCTTCATCTCCAGGGCAGGGAGCAGCGTCCATTTCCCTCTCTGTTCCGCCCTCTGATATCATCACGTCTTGACGCGAGGGCGGACAGAGAGGGAAGTCTCTACTGCGCATTTGCAGGTGAGTCGGTCACTTGCCATTTATATGTTTGATGTGAATTTTGTAATCCACTGAGCACAAAGGATTGTGTGCAACATATAAATTTTATTATATAAATAGAACAAAAATCTCTCTCAAACGACAGGCCAGACTATACAAAACCAAAGCCCCAATGCTATTGGAAATTATATATATCCTATGTAATAATTCTCACCTCCAACGTTCTGATGTGCCTGGGACCGTGGTCTGCTAGGCAGTTTACAATGCACTGACGTCAGTGATGTCACTGACAGCTGATTCCAAGGCAAGGGGAGGAGTAGGGAAACACTTGGAGCGTGTTTCCCTACGCCTCCCCTAGCCTGGGAAACAGCTGTCAGTGCCCCCCCTTGGTGCAATACCCAAGCCCCTACCCTGCAAAACCGCGAGCCAGGCAGGGAGAGGAGTAACTCCTCCCCCTGCCTACCAATCAGCTCTCAGTGCCCCCCCTCGGCGCAGCACCCAAGCCCCTACCCCCACCCCTCGACACATCACCCAAGACCCTCCCCCTGGTGCATTACCAAAGCCCCTACCCCCCCCCTCGGGCACATCAACTCTCTCACCACTCGCAGCTGCCAATACTAGCGCTGTCCGGCCGCTGCTGCTTCACCTGTGGAGCAGCAGCGGCCGGTACAAAAAGAAAAAAGCCAAAAAAAAAAGATTTTAAACCTGAAACGCGGCGCCATAGACAGCCATCTGGCATTGACTGCCGTCACTGCAGCCACTCCTCCTCTCCCCTCCACGTCACTGCCCCTGCAGGAAGACCCCGGAGGAGCGCAGCGACGTCAGAGGGGAGAGGAGGAGCAACTGCAGAGATGACAGCCACTGCCAGATGGCTGTCTACGGAGCCGTGTTTCAGGTTTAAAATCTTTTTTGGCTTTTTTCTTTTGTACTGGCCGCTGCTGCTCAACAGGAGACGCAGCAGCGGCCGGACAGCGTTAGTATTGGCGGCTGCGGGTGGCGAGGGGGTTGATGTGCCCGGGGGGGGGGGGGGCTTGGGTGATGCGCCGAGGGGGGAGGGGAGGGTCGCTGGACATGGATGGCTGCAGGGGGAGAGGAGGGTCGCTGGACATGGATGGCTGCATGGGGGGGGCAGGGAAGAGGGATGAGGGGAGGGGGTCCTGAGACCAGATGGGTGGCTGCAGGGGCGACAGAAGGGACCTGCAGGGGGGCAGGGGCAGAGGAGGGTCGCTGGACATGGGTGGCTGCAGTGGGGGCAGGGGACAGAGGTGGGTCGCTGGACATGGGTGGCTACGGGGGGGGGCAAGGGAAAAGGAGAGGAGGGTCGCTGGACATGGGTAGCTGCAGGGGGAGAGGAGGGTTGCTGGACATGGGTGGCTGCAGGGGGAGAGGAGAGTCGCTGGCCATGGGTGGCTACAGGGGGAGCAGGGGACAGAGGAGGGCCGCTGCACATGCGTGGCTGCAGGGGCAGAGGAGGGTTGGTGGGGAGGGGGTCCTGAGACCAGATGGGTGGCTGCAGGGGGAGCAGGGGAGACAGGAAGGACGCTGCGGGGGGGGGGGGGGTGGATTACCTTGCTAGTGCCCGTTTCATTGCCTACCAAAACGGGCCTTTTATACTTGTGTGTGTGTGTGTGTGTGTATATATATATATAATATATGAAAAAAAGTCATAAGTGAAGAAGGTAGTCTATCTTCTATCCCTCTCTACCTTATGCAGTGGGGGGTGGGGAAGCGTCAGTGAGGAAAGCATGAATGTGTACTATTATTGGAATATTTTTACTGCTGTCATTGTTGCCTGTGTCCTGCTTATTCTTACTGTATAGTACCTTGAGTCGATGATCATATTGCCTTTTGAAGACGATCTTAAAATTGCAAGCAATCCTCAAATCCTCACATTCACATACAAGCTTATTCCAAGCAGAGCTAAGTCACTGTAATTTGTAATGTTTTCTTTGATAACACAGGTGAGACATATCATATTTTCACTTCTGCTGGGTTAAACCAAGTTCAAAATCTAGTGGATCGGCGGTTAAAAGTCAACAGGAAGAAAGAAGTCAAAATGTCTCGGGTCTGGATACAGAGCAAGTTTCAGAAACCATTCCAGCCTCCACAGAACAAACCTGAAAACCAGTCTTATAGTGCTCCTGCTAGCTAGAAAATTATTAGAAATATATGTAAATATTTATGGTGACTCCATGACTTAAAGCAGGTTTTACTAAAAATGTATGCAAATGGATGTAGAATCATGAAAGTCAAAAAATCAAAATGATGACCCACTAAACTTCAGAAATATACTCACAATGAGAATTCAATAAAAGGAAAGAAAAAGCTTCAAAGAACTCTAAATTAACAGATCTACAGAGCTTAGAATGATCAAACATCTACTGTTCATTATTGGCTTAAAAAAACCTTCTCAGTCCTTTTATTTCAAATGTATGAATTTTCAAAACTTTTAAAATGTATCTACACTTTGAATGGGCCATGTTGGCACTAGTGAATGGGCAGCCACGAGCACTGCTTTGTAAACGGACCCCTAAGTATTTAATTACATCTGTTTGTAACTCAAGTTTTACTGGTCTTACATTATATTATGTATTTTACTTTGTTAATATATTTTGAACATGTTTATGCTTTTCTAATTGTTATGTAAGCCACATTGCACCTGAGTTCTACTCAGGTTAATGTGGGATATAAATGTCATAAATAAATGATGATATTTTGAAGCCTGTATGATTATATTCCCCCATTAACCTACTCCAAATTGGAATTTCAGCATCCAAATCATTTAAATCTAATATGCTCTGTTTTCTTTGCAATGGAATACCCCATAGTAATGCTCCTTGTTGCCTTGTAAGTATCCCATCAAAAATGTATTCGTCTGTCAGCTGAATTATTAGGTGCTGAAAACAGTCTGCAGTGGCCCAAGACACCAAGCTCCATAGGCTATCATCTTAGAGTAATCCCAAATTCAACTGCCTCTGTGAAAGCAAGTTTAGAGTCATACTTAGGCCACATGCTCTGAGCTAGCAATGGCACTAATCTCTGTTGCTATGTAGCCTTTGGATATTATCCTTGGTAACTAAGAAATAGTCAATTCGTGAATATGAGTGATGTGGAGAGGAATAACATTTGTAGGCTCTATTGGGTGGAAAAGATAGGAGGGATCTGCTAACCCATTGTTCTAAATCATAGAACACAGGGCTAGCCAAGACTTAAGTAGGTTTTATTGTACATAATGACTGACAGTCTGAGCTAAAATCAAGAGGACAATTAAAATTGTGACCCATTCATTAACTGGCTGAAAGACAGTGTTTGCTACATCTCTAAAGAAGGCAAGCTCATCTACGGTGGAGGCATAAATATTAAGTGTGGTGGAGGAGTTCCATGGTGGCTGCCTGAAGGGAGACATTGTCAAATGCTGCTAAGAATATAAGCGTTGCCATTCCTCTGCAGAGGAGAGGCTTCCGGGTTAGCACTCTAGTAGCTACAAGGAGATTGTTGAGCGGCAGCCGGCAGGCAGCGTGTGGGAATCGGTGCGACTGGAATCGCTGTCGGGAATACTGCTGCTGGGCGGGCCTGACCCTAAATTGGGTGAACTAGGGCCCACCCGTGGCTACGCCCCTGCGTTATACTTATGATTAAAGCTTTTTGAAATGCACAAGGGAAAAGTAGTTTGAAAAGAATGTCTATCCTAATAACATAGTAGAAGACTGCAGATAAGACCTGAATGGTCCGTCCAGTCTGCCCAACAGTCACACTCAACATATCAACACACTTGCAGTCATTTAAATTTTGGTGGGGGTTTTTTTTTTTTAATACCATCCATTTTATAATTTGGGATCCCTTGTGTTCATCTCATGCCTATTTGAATTCCATCATCATTTTTGTCTCCACCACCTCCCTTGGAAGGTCATTCCAGGCATTAACCACCACCATCAAAAGAATTGCCTAGATAGACTAAAAGAAATTATAATAAGTTGTTAAAACTTACCTCACTAAAAATAGAACTGAAAGTAGCATTTACCAAGACTTGGCGAACTGGTAACTACTTAAATGCAGCCATTTAAAAGCAAAGGTGTGGTCTCTATGAAAATGAAAGTAAGAAGATGAATTGCAAGGAATTAGATTAAATATGAGCTGCTTACGAAAACTAAAGCAAAGCTGATTAAATACAGGGTATTTCACAGATGGTGTTAGACCCCACAAAAAAATATACAGAGAGGATTTAGCAGCTTTTGGTCCTGTTAGAGGTGGATGGAGACTGGAACTCTTACACACATGTGAGGTAATTTTATAAAGTCATTCCCCATGTATATGTTGTGACATATGTTCATAAATAACCTCTTATATTAACTGGTGTAAAAGTGCACAACATGATATAATGGGATATATTTTGCTGGTAGGCATGCACAGGGGTGGAGTTTGAGGAGAGTGGGGGAGAGTTAGCATGTATGCACATATATTGTGAAATATCTTAATGCATCTTCATTTACAGCAGCTCTTGAGCAAATATAAGTGATCGTGCCTACATTCAGTATTTGTGCTCAGCCACATACACTAGCAGATGTCTTTATAAATTAGTGTCTATGTAGGCAGCCTGTTGTAAATTTATTCATATTGTGGAGACTCCAGTATTTGGGGAAACTAGCTGGAGATAAAGAATATCTTGAAAATGAACATACCAGAAAACCTAGAACTGTTTTGCTGGTAACAACGGATTGTGTAAAACTAAACAATGATGACTGTCAACCTTAGTGATTACAAAAAGGGCTTATGTGACGCCAAAGGCAGATAACAAAACCTGCCTTTGGGGTCACATAAGAATAGCCATACTGGGTCAGACCAATGGTCCATCTAGCCCAGTATCCTGCTTCCAACAGTGGCCAATGCAGGTCACAAGTACCTGGCAGAAACCCAGTTAGTAGCAACATTCCATGCTACCAATCCTGGGGCAAGCAGTGAATGCAATGCTAAAGGCGAGGTCACACCATGCAACAACCTAGACAAGCTCTCCATAGGTCCATCATTATTCTACACCTTTATGGGTCACACAATTTTATTTGGTCACAGTAATGGGGTCATAGCTACAAACAAAGATTGGGAAGCACTGTTTTAAGGCATTGGAATGTCAGTTTAATTCCTAAAGTGACTCCAGGCTTGCAATAAATGATAAAAATAGCTTCTTAGGGAATATATCATCTCTACCTGAAGATACAACAGTTTGAGAATTTTGCTTTTATTATCTTTTTTTGTTTCTTGTGGCCTGATATTTAAACACCATGATCTGCATTTATTTAAAATGCCAGCCATGATAGTTAAATAATTCATGGATATTCAACGTAACTATTGTCTGCATTATTGCTATCTGGATAATATGCCACTCTGCCCACACACCAACCTGGCACTATAGTGCCAAGGCAGTCTGGAGGGATTTTCAGTGGCACTATAGAAACAGTGCCATGAAAAATTCACAGAGAGAGCCAACTATTAGAATTATCTGGATAATGCCTTTTGATTTTCAGATCCTTTATTTGTAATGTGTAATATTACCTGCATATTATATATATATATATATATATGCAAAACGTAATATTAAACGCAAGGCTATGGTCTTTATGAGTGCTGTTCGTATATAGAGGAACAAATAGTACTAATACTGAAGATGAGAAATCAAATTTATTGGTTATGGTGTAAATCAGAAGACACAAAATATTTGGAGAAAGAACCTTAATGAAATATGATTAGTTTGTTAAGAGGCCATGAAAAATTAGACTGTAATGAGCAAAATATGCCAACTGGAGTTGAAGTCTGTAAATAGAACTGAGCAGTAGGTTTTGAAATTAGAGACTGCTGTTTTACCCATAATGCCTACTGCCATTAAAATTAGTTATCTTCTGCCTTGTGTATGTATTCTTGACTACAGATACAGAATGTACTAAAGATTAGACTAAATAAAGCAGAAAAATCATACAAGCAGCTTTTTTCTGCACAAACATCAAGGGAAAGTCATGCTCCCTGATTTAAATTCCAGCCTTTCATACAAGACTACTGAAAGAAGAGTTAAAGCAGAAGATCATGGTGAGCTGCCTGCCTTCTCTGGAAGCTTGACATTGTCTAGTATTACCAAACATGACATAAGTGGATGGAATGCCTTCCATCAGGTTCCATGGTCATTAGGACTAAAGTGCCCAGCTCTTGTTACAGAAAAGGTAAATCCTAAAATACTTTATTTATACTACAGTGTTTTGGGAGATATTGTATCTGTAGAAGCCTGTGACTCAAATAGTCTGACTCCCAGCTGAAAGCACCAGATTAACATAGCTGGGAACTTTTGAATTCTAGTCACCATGAGATCGAAGGCAGGGGGTTGTAAACTTTTTACACTGCTTCAACATCTTAAAGAGCTGCAAATTTTTAGTACTGCCTTGACACCATTTCATTCCTATGTCACAGAACTCTCATTTGTTGTATACTCCTCCAACATAACTTCTTCATCTAGGCTTCTCTTGTCAGAAATTCCTCATTAGTTCAATATTAGGTCCCGTTCTTTTTAACATTTATCATGCCTGCTTGGCACTCCTTCTTCAAACTCTTGATATCCCTTTTTTCATACACGCAGATGACGTATAGTTTTTATATCTTCTGAATCTTAAACTTCCTTTTCCAAGTCCATTTCTCTCTTCCAAACTTGGCATTGTTGCAGATTGATTATTGCAGAATGAATTGCTATTGAATACCAGAAAGACTGAAACTATGATCTTCTCTTGTCATAGTGTTGCTAATACACTACCTATGCTCACCATCAAAGGGATTCCTATACTATTCAAGGAGACCATCGGGGTACTGGGTGTAACATAAGAATAGCCATACTAGGTCAGACCAATACTGGGTCCACCTAGCCCAGTATCCTATTTCCAACAGTGGCCAATCCAGGTCACAAGTACCGGACAGAAACCCAAATAGTAGTAACATTCCATGCTAACAATCCCAGGGCAAGCAGTGGCTTCCCCATGTCTGTCTAAATAGCAGACTATGGACTTTTCCTCCCTGGACAAGGATCTCTCATTTCATCATCATATTTCTTGGGCAGTCTCCTCTTGCTTCTTCACAGAATTATTTGATACTCCTGAGGAAGCTTTGGCAAAACAGAGAGCCTTCATTGAGAGTTTCCGGGCAAATCCATACTTGATTATATTAAGAACATAAGCGTTGCCATACTGGGACAGACTGAAGGTCCATCAAACCTAGTATCTTGTTTCCAACAGTGGCCAATCCAGGTCACAAGTACCTGACAACATCCCAAAAAAGTAAAACAGATTTAATGCTGCATATCCTAGAAATAAGTAGTGGATTTTCCCAAGTCCATCCTAATAATGGCTTATGGACTTTTAGGAAATTATCCAAAACATTTTAAACCCTGCTAAGCTAACTGCTTTTACCACATTCTCTGGCAATGAATTCCAGAGTGTAACTACAGCTTAAATGAAGAAATATTTTCTCTGATATTTTTTTATTTAGCTTCATTGCGTGCCCCCTTATCCTTGTATTTTTGGAAAGAGTAAACAAGCGATTTATGTCTACTGTTGCACTCCACTCACGGAGGTTCTCCCTGATTGAAAGTTCGCTGCCAACTTAAGTGTGGGATGGATTAAGTTATAAATGAGACTAAATACTAGTAATGCAATGTACTGTAGCTGAAAAAAAAAAACAAAAGCCCAGTGGATCAATGAGGATTTGTACCGCTACCATTATTTCTAAAAGAACGTAATGTTCTTATGAGGTGTGTTGCAGTAGAGTCTGAAGATCCCTCGGTATACATATGAGTATTTTAAAAAAACCTGAATAATGATAACTTGGGTTGGATCCAGATTGTTATAAGGAAGAAGACTTATTTCTGAAGATTGATTATCCTTTAAATGAATGTTTGTTTGGGACATTATACTATTTGATATCCTAGAAATAAGCAGTGGATTTTTCCAAGTCCATCTTAATAATGGCTTATAGACTTTTCTTGTAGGAAATTATCCAAGCCTTTTTAAAACCGTTCTACCACATTCACTGGCAACAAATTCCAGAGTTTATTTACATGTTTTTTTTTTTATTTTTTATTTATTTTATTTATAAGCATTTTGAGATACATAATATTCAAAACAGAATAATATTGCATATTTGTAATCTTTCTTTCAATAGTAAATACAAATAAAGAAGGAAATTAACAATACACCCATCGTCCACAATAATAAGAAATGATCCAAGAATCATAGGAAAAAATTTTAATTTGAGCTATCAAAATCAAGCTCAAACATTCCAATTAAACCAAAAACCGCGCTGGGCCCCATAGATTCACTCCTAAGTGCTATACAGTGTTCATTCGGGTCTAAACTTTCACAATTATACTCTCTTTACTTTTCAAAAAAATGTCTAACTGATTGGGTTCAAAAAATTGGTATTGTTTAGTGTGGAGTAAAATCCTACACACACATGGAAATTTCAAAAGAAAATTGGCCCCCAGGGCTATAGCCCTTGGGCGCAAAGCAAGAAATAATTTACGACGTTTTTGAGTTTCCCTGGACAAATCCGGGAAAACTCTTATTTTTGAACCCAAAAATAAAGAATTCAAGTGCCTTAAGGATAACCTGAGTACTGCGTCTCGATCCAACTCTAATGCAAAAGTCACTAACAAAGTAGTCCTTTGAGTGACCACCTCCAGAGAAGATTCCAGAAAATCCGTTAAATTCATTGCATTCTGAGGGTCTAAGTTTCCTGGGACTTGCCCAGGAATTTGAATATAATATGCCCTTGTAATTGGTGGCAATGAGTTTTCGGTCATTCCCAGAATATCAACAAGATATTTCTTAACCATCTGTACAGGAGAAAGAATGGGCGATTTTGGAAAATTAATCATACGTAGGTTAAGTCTTTTGGATTGATTTTCCAGGTATTCCATGCATCTAGAAGCAAAGTTCCTTTCTTTAATTAATGTTTGATCCACAAGTTGCATTTTTTCAACTTTTTGAGAAAGAATTTTTACTTCAGTTGCATGAGACTCATTAATTTTAAATTGTTTGAGAGCAGACTGTGCCAAAACTTTAATAGTTTCATTATTCTTTGAAATAGCTGATTGTAAAGTAAAGAGGGTTGTGAAGTTCAGTTCCCAAAAGTGACTCTAAGGTCACTACAGCTGGTTTTTCAAACTGCCCTACATTAAATACCAGGGGAGCCGCTTGAACAACTTGTTCCAGGATACTCACTGTCGCAGAGTCCACAACAGTCACAGCTTTCTGCTCTGTAATAGCTGGTTGTTCAGGAGATGACCTTTGTGCTGCCGTCGAGTTCCCTCCCTGCTCGCTCCCTTCACCGCTTAGGGCAGAGGCTGCAGGACTCGAATGGAAGCGCTCACTTCCTGGTTGAGGGGGCGCTGCACGAAAGACAGGGCTTAGGGAAGCCCCGTCGACACTGTCGGTCAGCGCCAAAACGCTGACACCAGCAACTGGAGTAGAAGTCGATGGAGTTCCGGGCGTTATTCCAAAGTGCTCAAGCGTCGGCTGGGAGAGCGGGGGCTTTGCGCCAGGGTCTGAGGGGAAATCCCTGACTTTCCCACGTCGCTTGCCCATCGCATCAACGGGCAAGGTAACTCCCTCCAGCTCTGCTCGAGCGCCACTTGAAACGCGTCCGTAGCGCGGAATCAAACCGTCGCCATCTTGGATGAATATTGCTCGTTTATTTACATGTTGAGTGAAGAAATATTTTATCCAGTTTGTTTAAATTTACGATGTAGTTGCTGCATTGTGTGCCCCTAATTCTAGTATTTTTTAAGAGTAAACAAGCAATTCATGTCTATCCGTTCTACATCACTTCATATTTTATAGACCGCTATCATATCTCTCCTCAGCTGTCTCTTCTCAAAGCTGAAGAGCCCTTGCTTCTTTAGCCTTTTCTAATAGAGAAGTCATCCCACTCCCTTTATCATTTTCATCACCCTTCTCTGTACCTTTTCTAATTCCCCTATATCTTTTTTGAGATGCAGTGACCAGAATTGCACACAGTATTTGAAATAGCAATACAAAGGCATTATAACATTCTCAGTTTTGTTTTCCATTTCTTTCCTACTATTACCTAACATTCTATTTGCTTTCTTCACCACCGCTGCACACTGAGGGTTTAAACGTATCATCAATGATGATACCTAGATCCTTTTTCCTGAGCAGTGACTCGTAATGTGGAACCTTGCATCATGTAGCTATAGTTTGGGTTCCTCTTTTCCATATGTATCACTTTGCACTTGCTCACATTAAACGACATCTGCCATTTGGGTGCCCAGTCTCCCAAGGTCCTCTTGCAATATTTCACAATCCTCTTGCAATCTAACAACTTTGAATAACTTTTCTGTCATCGGCAAATATAATTACCTCACTAGTTATTCCTATGTCTAGATCACTTATAAATATGCTAAAAAATAGCAGTGTAAGTCCTAGGGGAGCAAGCTGCTTCTGGAACTTTCAGTGCCTGCAAAGATTACGGGTGCCACTGCTATGTTTAACTTAAACTTTGCAAAGCATACATTTAACAAATTCTCCACTCTGTTCAGTTTTGTCATCCAACTGTTCAAATACAGACCATATAAGTGACTGCTGGCCAACCGGGCATGCTGAGTTTGATTTATTCTCTTTCTCTGTTGAATCCATTGGCTGCTAAACTAATTCCTGAAAATGAGAAAATTCACACTAGCAGCAGGGAATATTAATAGACTGAGAGCAAAACCAGTAAAAACAGAAGCGTAATAATGTTTTGAAAACATAGAGCACATAAAATGTTGCCAGATTCCTAATCTGAAATGTTGTAGAGAAAATTCTTTAAAAAAATTGTCTGAGCAATAGCTCAGTGTGATATACAGTCATTCCTTATGCCATTAGAAAGAAGTCGCTCAGCCCTCCCATCAATTCCACAACATACCCCTTATTTATAGAAATTAACTTCCCCCTTGCAACCACACTCTGTCTTACTCAGTCAGCCAGCATCATTCAGCCCCCAGTTTCTATTCCTGTATTTTAGAGCTCACCAACTTTTAACCTATTTTATCCATCCACATCTGATCAAAGCCAATTCAGGAGTGGAGGAGTATCCTAGTGGTTAGTGCAGCGGACTCTGAGCCTGGGGAACTGGGTTCAATTCCCACTGCAGCTCCCTGCGACTCTGGGCAAGTCACTTAACCCTGCATTGTCCCAGGTACAAATAAGTACCTGTATATAACATGTAAACCACTTTGAATGTAGTTGGAAAAAAAGGCAGTATATAAGTCCCATTCCCTTAACTTGAAAAACATGCCTTCTGCAGCTTATCTTGTTGAGTACTTGACACATGCCCTAGTCCAGTACCAGTCCCCAAAAAAGCGAATGCTACATACCTGTAGAAGGTATTCTCCGAGGACAGCAGGCTGATTGTTCTCACTGATGGGTGACGTCCACGGCAGCCCCTCCAATCGGAACACTTTACTAGCAAAGGCCTTTGCTAGTCCCCGCGCGCTCATGCGCACCGCGCATGCGCGGCCGTCTTCCCGCCCGAACCGGCTCGTGTTCGTCAGTCCCGTATGTAGCAAGACAAAACAAGGGAAGACACAACTCCAAAGGGGAGGCGGGCGGGTTTGTGAGAACAATCAGCCTGCTGTCCTCGGAGAATACCTTCTACAGGTATGTAGCATTCGCTTTCTCCGAGGACAAGCAGGCTGCTTGTTCTCACTGATGGGGTATCCCTAGCCCCCAGGCTCACTCAAAACAACAACCATGGTCAATTGGGCCTCGCAACGGTGAGGACATAACTGAGATTGACCTAAAAAATTTACCAACTAACTGAGAGTGCAGCCTGGAACAGAACAAACAGGGCCCTCGGGGGGTGGAGTTGGATCCTAAAGCCCAAACAGGTTCTGAAGAACTGACTGCCCGAACCGACTGTCGCGTCGGGTATCCTGCTGCAGGCAGTAATGAGATGTGAATGTGTGGACAGATGACCACGTCGCAGCTTTGCAAATTTCTTCAATAGAGGCTGACTTCAAGTGGGCTACTGACGCTGCCATAGCTCTAACATTATGAGCCGTGACATGACCCTCAAGAGTCAGCCCAGCCTGGGCATAAGTGAAGGAAATGCAATCTGCTAGCCAATTGGATATGGTGCGTTTCCCCACAGCCACTCCCCTCCTATTGGGATCAAAAGAAACAAACAATTGGGCGGACTGTCTGTTGGGCTGTGTCCGCTCCAGATAGAAGGCCAATGCTCTCTTGCAGTCCAATGTGTGCAGCTGACGTTCAGCAGGGCAGGAATGAGGACGGGGAAAGAATGTTGGCAAGACAATTGACTGGTTCAGATGGAACTCCGACACAACCTTTGGCAAGAACTTAGGGTGAGTGCGGAGGACTACTCTGTTGTGATGAAATTTGGTGTAAGGGGCCTGGGCTACCAGGGCCTGAAGCTCACTGACTCTACGAGCTGAAGTAACTGCCACCAAGAAAATGACCTTCCAGGTCAAGTACTTCAGATGGCAGGAGTTCAGTGGCTCAAAAGGAGGTTTCATCAGCTGGGTGAGAATGACATTGAGATCCCATGACACTGTAGGAGGCTTGACAGGGGGCTTTGACAAAAGCAAACCTCTCATGAAGCGAACAACTAAAGGCTGTCCTGAGATCGGCTTACCTTCTACACGGTAATGGTATGCACTGATTGCACTAAGGTGAACCCTTACAGAGTTGGTCTTGAGACCGGACTCAGACAGGTGCAGAAGGTATTCAAGCAGGGTCTGTGTAGGACAAGAGCGAGGATCTAGGGCCTTGCTGTCACACCAGACAGCAAACCTCCTCCAAAGAAAGAAGTAGCTCCTCTTAGTGGAATCTTTCCTGGAAGCAAGCAAGATGCGGGAGACACCCTCTGACAGACCCAAAGAGGCAAAGTCTACGCTCTCAACATCCAGGCCGTGAGAGCCAGGGACCGGAGGTTGGGATGCAGAAGTGCCCCTTCGTCCTGTGTGATGAGGGTCGGAAAAGACTCCAATCTCCACGGTTCTTCGGAGGACAACTCCAGAAGAAGGGGGAACCAGATCTGACGCGGCCAAAAAGGAGCAATCAGAATAATGGTGCCTCGGTCTTGCTTGAGTTTCAACAAAGTCTTCCCCACCAGAGGTATGGGAGGATAAGCATACAGCGGACCTCCCCCCCAGTCCAGGAGGAAGGCATCCGATGCCAGTCTGCCGTGGGCCTGAAGCCTGGAACAGAACTGAGGGACTTTGTGGTTGGCTCGAGATGCGAAGAGGTCTACCAAGGGGGTGCCCCACACCTGGAAGATCTGTCACACTACACGGGAATTGAGCGACCACTCGTGAGGTTGCATAATCCTGCTCAACCTGTCGGCCAGACTGTTGTTTACGCCTGCCAGATATGTGGCTTGGAGCACCATGCCGTGACGGCGAGCCCAGAGCCACATGCTGACGGCTTCCTGACACAGGGGGCGAGATCCAGTGCCCCCCTGCTTGTTGACGTAGTACATGGCAACCTGGTTGTCTGTCTGAATTTGGATAATTTGGTGGGACAGCCGATCTCTGAAAGCCTTCAGAGCGTTCCAGATCGCTCGCAACTCCAGAAGATTGATCTGCAGATCGCGTTCCTGGAGGGACCAGCTTCCTTGGGTGTGAAGCCCATCGACATGAGCTCCCCATCCCAGGAGAGACGCATCCGTGGTCAGCACTTTTTGTGGCTGAGGAATTTGGAAAGGACGTCCCAGAGTCAAATTGGACCAAATTGTCCACCAATACAGGGATTTGAGAAAACTCGTGGACAGGTGGATCACGTCTTCTAGATCCCCAGCAGCCTGAAACCACTGGGAAGCTAGGGTCCATTGAGCAGATCTCATGTGAAGGCGGGCCATGGGAGTCACATGGACTGTGGAGGCCATGTGGCCGAGCAATCTCAACATCTGCCGAGCTGTGATCTGCTGTGATGCTCGCACCCGCGAGACGAGGGACAACAAGTTGTTGGCTCTCGTCTCTGGGAGGTAGGCGCGAGCCGTCCAAGAATCCAGCAGAGCTCCTATGAATTTGAGTTTCTGCACTGGGAGAAGATGGGACTTTGGATAATTTATCACAAACCCCAGTAGCTCCAGGAGGCGAATAGTCATCTGCATGGACTGCAGGGCCCCTGCCTCGGATGTGTTCTTCACCAGCCAATCGTCGAGATATGGGAACACGTGCACCCCCAGCCTGCGAAGTGCCGCTGCTACTACAGCCAAGCACTTTGTGAACACCCTGGGCGCAGAGGCGAGCCCAAAGGGTAGCACACAGTACTGGAAGTGACGTGTGCCCAGCTGAAATCGCAGATACTGCCTGTGAGCTGGCAGTATCGGGATGTGTGTGTAGGCATCCTTTAAGTCCAGAGAGCATAGCCAATCGTTTTCCTGAATCATGGGAAGAAGGGTGCCCAGGGAAAGCATCCTGAACTTTTCTTTGACCAGATATTTGTTCAGGGCCCTTAGGTCTAGGATGGGACGCATCCCCCCTGTTTTCTTTTCCACAAGGAAGTACCTGGAATAGAATCCCAGCCCTTCTTGCCCGGATGCCCAGCCCCCAAGCACTGAAGACACGACGCGTGCCTGTCAGTGAGCGAGATGACCCGGGCGCACTGGGTGCACTTCTTGAAGCCGCTGGGAGACTTCGATGTCATAGGCGGAAAAATCACGCCGGCGAGATCAAAAGTCGAAATGGCGGAAAAGGCACCCGAAAAACAAGGGGAAGAAAACTTCGACCCGAGGCCTAAAAGCGGCCTACCCCGACGACGAAAGAAAACTTACCGGGGCGAAAAAGCTGGAAATAGCGGGGGGAAAAAAGACTGAAGAGTCTCTTTCCACACACAGAATGGATTTTTTTTTTTTTAAAGAACACGAAGAACGCGCGAGGTCGACTTTGCGGGGCACGACAGACACGGCGAAAACACGACCGTACCGAGTGCGGACAAAAGAAGACTGACGAACACGAGCCGGTTCGGGCGGGAAGACGGCCGCGCATGCGCGGTGCGCATGAGCGCGCGGGGACTAGCAAAGGCCTTTGCTAGTAAAGTGTTCCGATTGGAGGGGCTGCCGTGGACGTCACCCATCAGTGAGAACACCTCGGAGAAATGTTTTTACGGAATCCACGTACAGAGAGCACTCTTTAGGTTCAGGATGTAGAGAGGGGTGGGTGGTAGCGTTTTCCACCTGCTGGTCTGCAGACCAGTACTGGTCCTCAAAAATGAGAACTTTTCCCTGCTTCTCTCCCGTTGCCGTCACTGCATCTCTCTTTAGGCTTGGGACAGAGAGAGGGGTGCTGCAGGGGAAGGTGGCGGCATGGAAGGGTGGGCCAGCGGGACACCGCATCCTGTGTAAGGGACAGTGGAGCCACAGAAGAAGGCGGGAAAGTGGCTGGTGACAGAGGAAGGTGGATAATAGTGAAGGATGGTGAGTAAAAAAATCAATTTTATTTAGAAATGAATTGATTCAAAGCAATACACCAAAAATGAATTGGTGAATCAATTTTGAATCGCAAATTGGACACCATTACTACTGGGTACTTTTCCCTCCAAATGGGTGAGATTGTGCTAATTCCTGTTCTAAAGCTGGATGGTCTTGATCTAACTAAAGCAAATAGCAAAATTAATTGACTTTGTAGTTCGCTCACAATTATCAGACTACATAGAAGATTCTGATGTACTTTATTCTTCACAATATGGATTTAGGTGGTCCCATAATACAAAGTTATTGTTGATAGATTTAACATCTGAAGTAAAGAAAGTACTGAGCACAGGAGGCTAGATTATGCTTTTGCAGATTGACACCTTATCAGCCTTTGATACGGTTGATCATAATGTTTTGATATGTATGTATTTCAATGGTTTAATGATTTTCTGAGAAATAGGAGTTATTGAGTAATTAAGAATGATGAATTATCTTTATAGCAGTTGCCTTGCGGAGTACCTCAGGAATCTCCTATCTCAACTCTTTTACTTAACATCTATGAGTTCCTTAGGCTTGTTGGCACTTGGAGAAGAAGAGTTTTTGTTTTCATATGCGGACAATATTTTTTATCTTGTTACAGATTTCTCAAGATCTGCATTATTCATATGTTAGGATAAAAATGTGTATTTATAAGATCAGAGTCTTTATCTTGTCTTCTAAAACTACATACAGATAAGACTTAGGGGCCCTTTTACTAAGCTGCGTAAGCATCTATGCATGCCCAACGTGCGCCAAAATGGAGTTACCACATGGCTCTTGTGGTAATTTAATTTTTGTCATGCATCCAATACGTGCGGACGAAAAATAATGTTTATTTTCAGCCACACGTATCGGACGTGCACCAAGTGGCATTTGGCGTGCGTAGATCATTACCGCCCAGTTACCATGTGAGACTTTACCGCTAGGTCAATGACTGGCGATAAGGTCTCAGACCCAAAATGGACATGCGGCAATTTTCATGTTGCTGCATGTCCATTTTCGACAAAAAGAAAAGGCCTTTTTTACAGGTGCACTGAAAAATGATTCTGTGTGCGCCCAAAACCCACGCCTACACTGCCACAGGCCACTTTTCAGTGCACCTTAGTAAAAGAACCCCTAAAATCCTTTGGTTTAGTTCTGATTTAAATAAAGTTCCAAATATTATTTTATTAGGTAATGACTCCTCCCTTTTGGTTGGGAAAACCTCTAGAGTCCTGGGAGTGATATTAGATTCTGCCAAGTCTATGGAACCTCAGGTTAATAACCTTGCAAAGAATTTTTTTTCTTAAACTTAGACAACTTAGGGGGTCTTTTACTAAGGTGCGCTAGCGTTTTTAGCTCGCACTAAACACTGAGATACCCATTATAGTCCTATGGGTGTCTCAGTGTTTAGCACCAGATGATTCTTAGCACAAGCTAAAAGTACTAGTGCACCTTAGTAAAAGACCCCTTAGATGGATTTGCTCCTATTTTTACAGGAATCATTTTGCTTTAGTGATACAATCACTAATGTTGACCCAGATGGCCACTGCAACTCTCTGGACGTAAGAATCTCACAAAAAAAAATAAAATCTGGAAAAGCCTTCAGTTGCTGCATTAATGGATATCAATAGAAATCAAACAAAATAAAACATGGAAAAGAAAATAAGATGATACCTTTTTTATTGGACATAATACATTTCTTGATTAGCTTTCGAAGGTTGCCCTTCTTCGTCAGATCGGAAATAAGCAAATGTGGTAGCAGATAGTATATATAAGAGAAACATCAAAGCATTACTTTGACAGTCTGACAGAGTGGGAGGGTGGGGTATGCATGGGGACATCAAAGCATTTCATTGATATTCTAATAGGATGGGTGTTGGTAGGTGAGAGGAGGGTGATTGTTGTAGCTGAGCATGCAGCTGCTGGAGCAGCTGCATGGGAGATGGATCGGTCGAGCTCATGGCTTTGGTGTTCTGTAATCCGTTGGGTTGGTCATGAGCCCTTGGGCCCTGGCTGAGGCCAGCGGGGCAATGACCCAGGCCAAGGGGAGACCGACCCACCACCATACACCCCAGCTACACAATACCCCTAAGCTACCCCTCCCCGCAGTCCCTCAGGAAGAAGGGAAATAGGCAAACAGGTGGGCCTCGCGGCCAAACCGGAACCCACGCACACAGAGCCACTCGTGCGGGCCTCACGGCCGAACAGGAACCCAGACACACACGGGGGGGGGGGGGTGTTGAAAGAACCCAGAGGGCCCCCGGGACTCCAAGATGTCAGATACGCGCTGAACACCAGCGATAGGGCAGAGGGAGAAACAAAAGAACCAGAGGCGGCCACGGCCACCCAGGGGACTAGTGCAGGGCAACTAACACAGCAACCCCCAAAAGGGTTAGGAAGCCCCAGGCAGAAGCCAGAGGAACCAGACACAAAAGGAATGCAGAAAGCCTTTGCCTCAAACCCACAGCAGACAGAGGCAACCAGAACACAAAGGGTTAAGTTTGTAGAGCCAGCAGGCACACCAGAGAGAGAGAGCGCTCCCTAAATCAACAAACAGAGGGAACGCTTCCCCGAGGGGAAGCAGGGCCGATAGAACAAACACACTGTCAGAGGCAGGGACACAAAACACACAGTACACAAAGGGTTAAACTCACTGAGCCAGCAGGCCGGGACACTGGGAAGAGAAATCCTTAGAGTAAACAAACAACCAGGGAGGACGCTCTCAGACAAGCAGCCTAGCTGAGACAAAAGCTGAACAAAGCCCAGCCCCCACTGAGGAACAAGCAGCTGGCTTCCCACAGAGAGCTGCAGCCAGCGAAGGGAAGCCCAGCTGGAGGCAAGAGAACAAATTAAACACACACACCTGCCACCAGCTAACACAAACAAAGGGAAAGGAAAGAAATCCCTGAACAGGGAACTCAGATCAAAGTCAGAGCACAGAGCACGTTCTGACCAAGAACTGCGGCTTTCAAGTCACCACAAGAGTGTGAGTAACGCCAAAGCAAGGCAGGGAGTAACACGCAGGCTTAAGTAGACTCACAGACGTCAGCACAAACCCTGGCAGCCAATCAGAAGAGACGTCTCCTCTCTCTCCCTGCCAAGCCGGCAGAATCATAACAGTGATAAACAGAGAAATGAACAGAGAAATACAACTTTATGGTTTATAATGGGCTAGAAAACCCAGATCCTTATTAAGTCCTGTCTGTTGGGTGTCAAAATATTCAATCATTCTTACTTCAAAGGTCTTACGTTCCTGTATTGTTTTAAAATTACCTTTCAGTATCCTTACTGTGAAATCACTGGTGCAGTGTTCTGGTCTTGTAAAGTGTTGGCCCACAGGGGTGGAGGCTTGACTGGCACCGGCTATTTTCATGTGATGTCTGTGCAGATTGAATCTTGTCTTAAGCATCTGGCCTGTTTCTCCAATATAGCATCCTTCATTACATTAATGGAAAAATTTGATCTTGCATCCCCCTAATTAATCCAGCTGCACTGGTTGCCTTATACTTTTTGAATCAAGGTATGCGTATATACAATAGCACTATATATATAGCTGGTAAGAGGCAATCCTTTTAGAAAGCCTGACTCCTTGGAAAACTTTTCCCACATGTTCCAGGAGCCTGGGGTCTCATGTTTAAATAGTCTCTGCATGGAGATCGCGCGAGACATGAGCTGAACAGCAACGAGTTGCTGGAGCTACGAGATCCATGCCCGATAATCAACGATCTCTCGCGGACCCAGACCCAAAATTGAAGGGGACAGTAACCCACATATGGACAGATACCTGAGGAACACACCTGGGACGATGGCACAAAGATCATCAAAGAAAGAAAAGCTAGAGAGAACGAAGACGGACAACCCCGAGCAATTCAAAATGGCGGAGGCTGACGCAACACAACCCGGAGGCTTTTCGGAAGCGCAGCTCCTACAGCTCACTGCAGCAGTGGCAAGGGCTTGGGACCCCAAATGGGCGGAGATGGAACAAAAACTAGAGACCCTGGCCGCACAGTCAAATGGTATAGGAACGAGAGTGGGAGATTTGGAGACCCGGGTGTCGGCCCTCGAAGACGATAGCAGAGGCTACAGCCCCGAAATAGCAAACCTCACAAAGCAACTAAAAGAGAGTCATGACAAATTGGAAGAATTAGAAAATCGTTCCAGAAGGAACAACATAAGAATTGTTGGACTAACAGAGAAGGTTCCGGAACGGAACTTAACATGCTGGCTCGAAAACTGGCTCGCAAAAGAACTTGCACTCACAGATACCATAGGCCCATTAATAATCGAAAGAGCACACAGAGTTGGGCGGAAATCAGAAGATAACACAAGACCAAGAGTGGTAGTGGCCAGAATCTTCAATTACCGACACAAGATGGAGATCCTACAGGGCTTTCGAATGTGTCGAGACACTTTAAAGCACGAGGGGACTAGAGTTTTAATTTTTCAAGATTTCTCAACAGAGGTGCAGCAACAGAGGCGCCAATTTCACCCGATATGTGCAACTCTAGCAAGGAAGGATATACGATTCTCACTGAGGTTTCCAGCCACATTAAGGATTTTAATTGGAGACCAATGGAAATCATTTAAAGAGGCAGCGACGGCAACAACTGCAGTGCGAGAAGCTGGACTAATTAACGTTGAGTGAGATAACACCAGACTTGGGGACGCGAGACCAACAACAAGTGTACTAACAAGGAGACAGAAGGGCATGGACTCAAGGGCGTAAGTGATCTCCACACTCCATCTCTAAGACCTAGAGGATGGAACCAGGGAATCTAAGGGGGAGAAAGGGAAGGGAAGGGAGGGAGATAGGGGAGATAGAAACATGCCTTCACACATCACAACAGGAAAGTAATAGACAGAGTAAAAGAAAAGAGAAAATGTATATAAAAATCCCTCAGGGCAAACAATATGCCAGTTAAAATAATAACATGGAATATAGGAGGGGTAAGCTCCCCAATCAAACGAGCAAAAATGCTAACGGCCCTGAAAAGACAACAAGCAGACATAGCATGCATTCAAGAGACACATCTCAATGACGCAGAACACAAAAAATTAAAAAGGACGTGGGTGGGGGAAGTTTTTGCGGTGCCTGCGCAAGGGAAAAAGGGAGGGATAGCAATACTTTTTCGTAAGGGATTAATATATAAGGCGACACAACTGGCCACTGGGAAAGATGGACGGTACATTATAATAAAAGTGTGGCTGCCAGGTCTAGAAATCAGGCTAGTGGCTCTTTATGGCCCAAACAACTACGAGCCGAGTTTCCTAAGGACACTAATAAGTAAGTGCATCACAGAAGGGAAGGAGAAGCTGGTAGTGGTGGGGGATTTTAATCTGGTACTGGACCCCCAGACAGATTGCTCAAACAGTTCCTCACCGCACCATTCTGGGAAAAGGGCGAAAGAGATGACTTTATTTGCAAAGGAACTTAATTTAATTGACATATGGAGAACATTTCACCCCTTAGATAAAGAATATACACACCGATCGAGAGCACATGGTTCGCAATCCCGCCTAGATTACATATTGGTAGACCGAACGGCCTTTCCACAAATGGTAAGAGCAGGGATAGGTCCAGAAGAAATATCGGACCATGCTTTTGTGTGGGTGGAAATTGAGACGCGCACAGGCAATGAAAGGGGTAGAGGATGGAGATTTCCAACACATCTATATTCGGACCCAAAATTTGCAAAATATCTTGCGGGTAGATGGGAAGACTACGCACAGAATAATACCGCACACGCACAAACACAACCTATTCTATTTTGGACGGCCTCAAAGGCCGTCCTTAGAGGGGATATTATTGCATATAGCAGCAAACAAAATAAACGCAGAACAGCGGGAGTTATGAGGCTAGAAGAAAAACTCAAAAAAGCACAGAGAGCACATGCACGGAGACCGTCCAAAGAAACCCTGGACACTTTAAAGTCAACACAAATAGCACTAAATTCGCTACTACATGAGAAAGAGAGCAGGTCTGCACTGTTCTACAAATACAAATTGCATAAGTTTGGCAACAAAACAGGACGATTACTAGCAAACATAATCAAAAATCAAAGAGGCCCTAGAGCAGTGACCACACTAAGAGATAAGACAGATAAAATGACTAATGATCATAAACGGATTGGTCAAATTTTTACTGAGTATTTTGCCAAGTTATACAAGAATCAAGAGAGTGGGCAAGGGGAGGAACTTAAAACCTATCTCCAAAACTCTAGGCTCCCAAAAATGCAAGACCAGCAAATAGAAGATTTGAATGCACCCTTGACTTTAAGAGAATTGCAAAAGGCAATCAAGACACAAAAGCTCCGCTCAGCCCCAGGTCCGGATGGACTACCAGGGGAATACTACAAATTACTGCCCCCTGAAGCCCTGGCTCATTTACTAGATTACTTTGAAGAGGTGATTCATGAAGGCTGTTTCCCAGCTTTTGCTAACACAGCTTTAGTAACACTAATTCCAAAAATAGGAAAATCACCAGAGAGACCAGGGTCTTACAGACCAATAAGCGAATGCTACATACCTGTAGAAGGTATTCTCCGAGGACAGCAGGCTGATTGTTCTCACTGATGGGTGACGTCCACGGCAGCCCCTCCAATCGGAAACTTCACTAGCAAAGTCCTTTGCTAGCCCTCGCGCGCCCGCGCGCACCGCGCATGCGCGGCCGTCTTCCCGCCCGAAACCGGCTCGAGCCGGCCAGTCCAGTATGTAGCAAGACAATACACTTCAAGGGAAGACACAACTCCAAAGGGGAGGCGGGCGGGTTTGTGAGAACAATCAGCCTGCTGTCCTCGGAGAATACCTTCTACAGGTATGTAGCATTCGCTTTCTCCGAGGACAAGCAGGCTGCTTGTTCTCACTGATGGGGTATCCCTAGCCCCCAGGCTCACTCAAAACAACAACCATGGTCAATTGGACCTCGCAACGGCGAGGACATAACTGAGATTGACCTAAAAAATTTACCAACTAACTGAGAGTGCAGCCTGGAACAGAACAAACAGGGCCCTCGGGGGGTGGAGTTGGATCCTAAAGCCCAAACAGGTTCTGAAGAACTGACTGCCCGAACCGACTGTCGCGTCGGGTATCCTGCTGCAGGCAGTAATGAGATGTGAATGTGTGGACAGATGACCACGTCGCAGCTTTGCAAATTTCTTCAATGGAGGCTGACTTCAAGTGGGCTACCGACGCAGCCATGGCTCTGACATTATGAGCCGTGACATGACCCTCAAGAGACAGCCCCGCCTGGGCGTAAGTGAAGGAAATGCAATCTGCTAGCCAATTGGATATGGTGCGTTTCCCTACAGCCACTCCCCTCCTATTGGGGTCAAAAGAAACAAACAATTGGGCGGACTGTCTGGTGGGCTGTGTCCGCTCCAGGTAGAAGGCCAATGCTCTCTTGCAGTCCAATGTATGCAGCTGACGTTCAGCAGGGCAGGAATGAGGACGGGGAAAGAATGTTGGCAAGACAATTGACTGGTTCAGATGGAACTCCGACACGACCTTTGGCAGAAACTTAGGGTGAGTGCGGAGGACTACTCTGTTGTGATGAAATTTGGTGTAAGGGGCCTGGGCTACCAGGGCCTGAAGCTCGCTGACTCTACGAGCCGAAGTAACTGCCACCAAGAAAATGACCTTCCAGGTCAAGTACTTCGGATGGCAGGAATTCAGTGGCTCAAAAGGAGGTTTCATCAGCTGGGTGAGAACGACATTGAGATCCCATGACACTGTAGGAGGCTTGACAGGGGGCTTTGACAAAAGCAAACCTCTCATGAAGCGAACAACTAAAGGCTGTCCTGAGATCGGCTTACCTTCCACTTGGTAATGGTATGCACTGATTGCACTAAGGTGAACCCTTACGGAGTTGGTCTTGAGACCAGACTCAGACAAGTGCAGAAGGTATTCAAGCAGGGTCTGTGTAGGACAAGAGCGAGGATCTAGGGCCTTGCTGTCACACCAGACGGCAAACCTCCTCCAATGAAAGAAGTAACTTCTCTTAGTGGAGTCTTTCCTGGAAGCAAGCAAGATGCGGGAGACACCCTCTGGCAGACCCAAAGAGGCAAAGTCTACGCCCTCAACATCCAGGCCGTGAGAGCCAGGGACTGGAGGTTGGGATGCAGAAGAGCCCCGTCGTCCTGCGTGATGAGGGTCGGAAAACACTCCAATCTCCACGGTTCTTCGGAGGATAACTCCAGAAGAAGAGGGAACCAGATCTGACGCGGCCAAAAGGGAGCAATCAGAATCATGGTGCCTCGGTCTTGCTTGAGTTTCAACAAAGTCTTCCCCACCAGAGGTATGGGAGGATAAGCATACAGCAGACCTTCCCCCCAATCCAGGAGGAAGGCATCCGACGCCAGTCTGCCGTGGGCCTGAAGCCTGGAACAGAACTGAGGGACCTTGTGGTTCACTTGAGATGCGAAGAGATCCACCAGGGGGGTGCCCCACGCCTGGAAGATCTGTCGCACCACACGGGAATTGAGCGACCACTCGTGAGGTTGCATAATCCTGCTCAACCTGTCGGCCAGACTGTTGTTTACGCCTGCCAGATATGTGGCTTGGAGCACCATGCCTTGACGTCGAGCCCAGAGCCACATGCTGACGGCTTCCTGACACAGGGGGCGAGATCCGGTGCCCCCCTGCTTGTTGACATAGTACATGGCAACCTGATTGTCTGTCTGAATTTGGATAATTTGGTGGGACAGCCGATCTCTGAAAGCCTTCAGAGCGTTCCAGATCGCTCGCAACTCCAGAAGATTGATCTGTAGATCGCTTTCTTGGAGGGACCACCTTCCTTGGGTGTGAAGCCCATCGACATGAGCTCCCCATCCCAGGAGAGACGCATCCGTGGTCAGCACTTTTTGTGGCTGAGGAATTTGGAAGGGACGTCCCAGAGTCAAATTGGAGCAAATCGTCCACCAATACAGGGATTCGAGAAAACTCGTGGACAGGTGGATCACGTCCTCTAGACCCCCGGCGGCCTGATACCACTGGGAGGCTAGGGTCCATTGAGCAGATCTCATGTGAAGGCGGGCCATGGGAGTCACATGAACTGTGGAGGCCATGTGGCCCAGCAATCTCAACATCTGCCGAGCTGTGATCTGCTGGGACGCTCGCACCCGCGAGACGAGGGACAACAAGTTGTTGGCCCTCGCCTCTGGGAGATAGGCGCGAGCCGTCCGAGAATCCAGCAGGGCTCCGATGAATTCGAGTTTCTGCACTGGGAGAAGATGGGACTTTGGGTAATTTATCACAAACCCCAGTATCTCCAGGAGGCGAATAGTCATCTGCATGGACTGCAGGGCTCCTGCCTCGGATGTGTTCTTCACCAGCCAATCGTCGAGATATGGGAACACGTGCACCCCCAGCCTGCGAAGCGCCGCTGCTACCACAGCTAGGCACTTTGTGAACACCCTGGGCGCAGAGGCGAGCCCAAAGGGTAGCACACAGTACTGGAAGTGGCGTGTGCCCAGCTGAAATCGCAGATACTGTCTGTGAGCTGGCAGTATCGGGATGTGTGTGTAGGCATCCTTCAAGTCCAGAGAGCATAGCCAATCGTTTTGCTGAATCATGGGGAGAAGGGTGCCCAGGGAAAGCATCCTGAACTTTTCTTTTACGAGATATTTGTTCAGGGCCCTTAGGTCTAGGATGGGACGCATCCCCCCTGTTTTCTTTTCCACAAGGAAGTACCTGGAATAGAACCCCAGCCCTTCTTGCCCGGATGGCACGGGCTCGACCGCATTGGCGCTGAGAAGGGCGGAGAGTTCCTCTGCAAGTACCTGCTTGTGCTGGAAGCTGTAGGACTGAGCTCCCGGTGGACAATTTGGAGGTTTTGAAGCCAAATTGAGGGTGTATCCTTGCCGGACTATTTGGAGAACCCACTGATCGGAGGTTATGAGAGGCCACCTTTGGTGAAAAGCTTTCAACCTCCCTCCGACAGGCAGGTCGCCCGGCACTGACACTTGGATGTCGGCTATGCTCTGCTGGAGCCAGTCAAAAGCTCGCCCCTTGCTTTTGCTGGGGAGCCGCGGGGCCTTGCTGAGTCGCACGCTGCTGACGAGAGCGAGCGCGCTGGGGCTTAGCCTGGGCCGCAGGCTGTCGGGAAGGAGGATTGTACCTACGCTTGCCAGAAGTATAGGGAACAGTCTTCCTTCCCCCGAAAAATCGTCTACCTGTAGAGGTAGAAGCTGAAGGCTGCCGGCGGGCGAACTTGTCGAATGCGGTGTCCCGCTGGTGGAGAGACTCTACCACCTGCTCGACTTTTTCGCCAAAAATGTTATCCGCACGGCAAGGCGAGTCCGCAATCCGCTGCTGGAGTCTATTCTCCAGGTCGGCGGCACGCAGCCATGAGAGCCTGCGCATCACCACACCTTGAGCAGCGGCCCTGGACGCAACATCAAAAGTGTCATAAACTCCTCTGGCCAGGAATTTTCTGCACGCCTTCAGCTGCCTGACCACCTCCTGAAAAGGCTTGGCTTGCTCAGGGGGAAGAGCATCAACCAAGCCCGCCAACTGCCGCACATTATTCCGCATGTGTATGCTCGTGTAGAGCTGGTAAGACTGGATCTTGGACACGAGCATAGAGGAATGGTAGGCCTTCCTCCCAAAGGAGTCTAAGGTTCTAGCGTCCTTGCCCGGGGGCGCCGAAGCATGTTCCCTAGAACTCTTAGCCTTCTTTAGGGCCAAATCCACAACTCCAGAGTCATGAGGCAACTGAGTGCGCATCAGCTCTGGGTCCCCATGGATCCGGTACTGGGACTCGATCTTCTTGGGAATGTGGGGATTAGTTAATGGCTTGGTCCAGTTCGCAAGCAATGTCTTCTTCAGGACATGGTGCAAGGGAACAGTGGACGCTTCCTTAGGTGGAGAAGGATAGTCCAGGAGCTCAAACATTTCAGCCCTGGGCTCGTCCTCCACAACCACCGGGAAGGGGATGGCCGTAGACATCTCCCGGACAAAGGAGGCAAAAGACAGACTCTCGGGAGGAGAAAGCTGTCTCTCAGGAGAGGGAGTGGGATCAGACGGAAGACCCTCAGACTCCTCGTCAGAGAAATATCTGGGATCCTCCTCTTCCTCCCACGAGGCCTCACCCTCGGTGTCAGACACAAGTTCACGGACCTGTGTCTGCAACCTCGCCCTGCTCGACTCCGTGGAACCCCGTCCACGATGGGGGCGTCGAGAGGTAGACTCCCTCGCCCGCATCGGCGAAGCTCCCTCCGCCGACGTAGTCGGGGAGCCTTCCTGGGAGGTGGCCGCGGTCGGCACCGCACGCGGTACCGACGTCGGGGACCTCAACCTGGGCGATGGGCCAGCCGGCGCCACGCTCGACGGTACCGGAGGCGCAAGCACCGCCGGTACCGGAGGGGTAGGGCGCAACAGCTCTCCCAGAATCTCTGGGAGAACGGCCCGGAGGCTCTCGTTTAGAGTGGCTGCAGAGAAAGGCTGAGAGGTCGATGCAGGCGTCGACGTCAGTACCTGTTCCGGGCGTGGAGGCTGTTCCGGGCTGTCCAGAGCGGAGCGCATCGACACCTCCTGAACAGAGGGTGAGCGGTCCTCTCGGTGCCGATGCCTGCTGGGTGCCGAATCCCTCGGTGACCCAGAGCTCTCGGTGCCGACACGGGGAGGAGACCGGTGTCGATGCTTCTTCGATTTCTTCCGAAGCATGTCACCGGAGCTCCCCGGCACCGACGAGGAGGACGTCGAATCCATCCGTCGCTTCCTCGGGGCCGAGACTGAAGAAGGTCGGTCTCGGGGGGGCTGTACCGCAGGAGCCCTCAGGGTAGGAGGAGACCCACCCGAGGGCTCACCGCCACCAGCAGGGGAATGGACAGCCCTCACCTGCACTCCACCCGATGCACCACCGTCCGACGACATCAGCAGACGAGGTCCTGGTACCACCGACGTCGATGCAGCTATCCGATGTCTCGGCGCCGATGCAGAGGCCCGATGCCTCGATGCACTCGATGCAGGGGCGGCCGAGGAAGATGGTCTGGACGCTGACGACGTCGATGCACTCGAAGATCCCGGTGCCGATGCCGACGAAGAGCCCGAGAACAACACGTTCCACTGGGCTAGTCTCGCTACCTGAGTCCGCCTTTGAAGCAGGGAACACAGACTACAGTTCTGAGGGCGGTGCTCGGCCCCCAGACACTGAAGACACGACGAGTGTCGATCAGTGAGCGAGATAACCCGGGCGCACTGGGTGCACTTCTTGAAGCCGCTGGAAGGCTTCGATGTCATGGGCGGAAAAATCACGCCGGCGAAATCAAAAGCCGAAATGGCGAAATTTGAAGCACCAAAAATTTAGAGGGAGAAAAAATCTCGACCGAGGCCGAAAAGAGGCCTACCCCGACGACGAAAGAAAACTTACCGGGGCAAAAAAGCTGGAAGTACGGGGAGGATTTACACGAACCCGGCGGGGGGTTTCCGGAGCACTTCCCGACTAGGACAAAGCTTTCCCGAAGGAAAAAAACACGTTCAAAACAAATTGGACGCGCGAGGTCGACTTTCCGGGGCTCGACACGGCGAAAACACGACCGTACCGAGTGCGGACAAAAGAAGACTGGCCGGCTCGAGCCGGTTTCGGGCGGGAAGACGGCCGCGCATGCGCGGTGCGCGCGGGCGCGCGAGGGCTAGCAAAGGACTTTGCTAGTGAAGTTTCCGATTGGAGGGGCTGCCGTGGACGTCACCCATCAGTGAGAACAAGCAGCCTGCTTGTCCTCGGAGAATCATTATTAAACGTTGAAATAAAATTACTGGCAAAAGTCATGGCGGATCGCCTGGCGGCGTGTCTGCCTGACATTGTTGGACCTGAGCAGGTTGGATTTGTTAGAAACCGGAGGGCGGGCCATAATGTGAGAAAACTATTACTGGCGATGGCAACCTGTAAAATTAAAGACATCCCAGCTTGGGTAATAAGTCTAGATGCCGAAAAGGCGTTCGATCAAGTAAGTTGGGCTTACCTATTCCAGGTGTTAACAACGGTGGGCATAACGGGGTGGTTTGCCAAAGCAATAAAAACCTTATACACGGACCCCAAGGCCAGTGTGATTGTAAATGGACAGAAAGAGACAGAATTCCCCATACAAAGAGGCACCAGGCAGGGATGCCCACTCTCGCCATTGTTGTTTGTGCTAGCAATTGAACCATTATTGAAAAAATTAATGCAAGACAAAGAAATACAGGGAATAGAGGTGGCAGGTCAACGGTTGAAAGTGTATGCATATGCGGATGATTTGCTACTATTTCTAACTAACCCCAAGTGCTCGCTAGAGGCGGTACTGAGCGAGATAGAGAGGTTTGGAGAACATTCAGGGTTCAGACTAAATTACACTAAATCACATGTTCTACCAGTCAATGCAGAAGTAGTGGGAACCTGGAAAGGCCCGCAACATCTTACGTGGACCCAGAGACCAATCACATACTTAGGAATTAAGCTACCTGCAGATTTGGGAGAGCTTTATAAAGAGAATGTAAAGAGGTTATTAAAAGAGACTGAAGAGAAGTTGGCTATGTGGAGATCACTGCCCATAACACTCTTAGGACGGATTGCCCTATACAACATGACTATAGTACCAAAATGGCTATATGTATTCCAAACTATCCCACTCTACCTAAAGAAAAAAGATGAAAAGACCCTGAACAAAACATTACAGAAATTTCTTTGGCAGGGGAGAAGGGCACGTTTACCGATATCCACCTTAACAACTCCGGTGGAATACGGAGGACTGGGACTGTTGAGTATACGATATATGACAGTGGCTTGTGGAATGCGCCACATTAACGACTGGTTCCGTGGAACAGAAGATTTTTCGAACACAAGTTTGGAGTTACAAGTGGTACCAGAGAATCACTTCACAAATTACCTACATGTAGGAGGTGGCCCCATACCTGAAGTTTTAAGGTACTCGTGGATAATGCCGGCAGCAAAAGCCACATGGAACTGGATATGCCGGCTACACAAGTTCTCAGCAAGAGTGACGCCATTTAGGTCTATATGTGGAAATAGAAATTTTGCACCCGGAAACATGTATGCGGTGTTCCACAGATGGAAAAATAAAGGAATGATATATCTACTGCAAGTGCTCAATCGGGAGGGCAAGATAAAACCGTTTTTGGAGCTACAGAAAGAGTTTGGCCTTGCAGCAACAGATGAATTTCACTACAAACAGCTCAAGCACTATGTAAATACCTTGCCATGGGAGTGGTTGGCAGAGGACGTCCAGGAGGAACTGGCGGCGGCGTTCTCTATGGGGGCGCAGCAAAAAGTCCCACTCACATATCACCATCATCATATCCGGGATACCGCAACGGAACTGAATTATAAAGGACTGGCGGAGCAATGGAATAAGGAATTGCCGATCAAGATACAGGCTTCACAGTTGCAAACATATATCCTCTCCATCAGGCAATTAACTACAGCTGCGAACCACTGGGAATTACAATACAAATTTGCACTGAGACTATATATAGCTCCTCGAAGAGCCTTCCACATAGGTGTGTCCCCTTGGGGCACATGCCCAAAATGTGGAAAAGAAGGAGCGACGCTAGGACACATGTTCTGGGCCTGCCAGAACATATTGAAATTTTGGAGGACCATTACAACCTATGTCTCACAGATATGGAATACGACCTGGAGATGTGAGGCGACTTTGCTGTTTGGACAACCACGGTTGAGTAAACCGAGACCAGGGGGGTTCAAAGAGTTTGTACTTAAAACCACCATTGTAGCTAAGCATGTCATTTTGTCAGAATGGATCTCAACCAAACCACCCACAAGACAACAATGGAGAAGCAGGATGTTGCACCTAATGAGAATAGAACGGCAAGGGATCCATAACCTAGACACAGAGACAGGAAAGAAATTTCAAAAGTGCTGGACCCCATTTTGGTTGACGCTAACTCCAGCAGCCCGAAGTTATCTTTTGAATTTTTGAACACTTAAAGACAAGTAGGGGGACATATCTGGCATGGAAGAAGTGGAATAGATAGGATTAGAGATGTTGTAGATGTGAAGGATTAGTGGAGAGGTAGCTTAGTACTAGAAGGAAAGGGGGGGGGGATAAAGGGAGGGAAGGGAGGGAGGAAGGGAGAAGAAAAGGGCACTACTGTTGAATACTGTTAAATGGGGGAAAGGAACGGCTGTAAAAGATAGGCACACAATATGGTTTTTTTTTTTTTTCTCGGACACAACATGAAGTGTCTGGGATGTCGTTAAGTTCTAAGTGGTATGCCATTTGAATAACAAATTGGAATTTAAATGTTTGGTAATATAGAATTGTGGGGGGATGTAAGCTGGGCAGGAGGGGGGAGGGAGGGGGAGAAAAAGTAAAACTGTTCAATGATTCTTAATCACAGATAGGAATTATTGTATTGCATACTGAATAGAATTGTTGTCATATTTCGGCTAATAAAAAAGATTTAAACATAAAACCGTATGAGGAAAGACTTGCCGACTTGAACATGTATACCTTGGAGGAAAGGAGAAACAGGGGTGACATGATACAGACATTCAAATATTTGAAAGGTATTAATCTGCAAACAAACCAATGTACTGTTTTGATTTGCCTTGGAGATTTTGTCATAGATTTTCTATGTATTAGAAATGTTCCTTCTATGTTCACTTTGTAAAGCTTAATAAACAGATTTAAATATATAAATAGTCTCTGCATTTCCTTACATTTTTCATTGTTAACTACAACAGAGGTAATTGAACTCCCTTTTTGTTTCTGTGAACATAAGTCAAGGTTAACTAAACCACCAGTGGATTATGTCCCATAGTAGCTTCACTTTCAGGCAGAGCCATAAATGACTGTCTGTATTCTTAAAATGTAACTTAATTCTGTAGGTCTAGTATAGTGAACAAAAACAAATCTTATCTTACCAATCAGTCATATCAGCTTCTGTGTGTATTTTGGTAATGCATGGTTAATGTTGTTGTTCTATTTTTAATTAAACATTTTGCGAACTTAACAAAAAAATGGTTACCTGTAAAAACTTACTTTTGAAAATTGTCCTCCCAACATGTGGAGTACTTTTTTCCACATCTAAAAGATAGATGTAATCTACTTGGACTTCAGCAAAGCCTTTGATACAGCCCCCCACAGAAGAATCGTGAATAAGCTGAAAGGGTTGAACTTAGGACCGAAAGTGGAGAACTGGATAAGAAACTGGTTGACCGACAGGTGGCAGAGGGTGGTGGTAAATGGAATCCGCTCGGAGGAAAGGAAGCTGAGCAGTGGAGTTCCTCAGGGGTCGGTACTGGGGCCTATTCTGTTCAATATATTTGTGGGAGATACTGCAGAAGGGTTGGAAGGAAAGGTGTGCCTTTTTGCGGCTGACACAAAAATAGCCAATAGAGTGGATACCCTGGAGGGAGTAGAAACTATGAGAAGGGATCTCCAAACGTTAGAAGAATGGTCGAGGGTCTGGCAGTTAAAATTTAATAAGCTAGTAGATGTGATGGTTTTTTTTAATTAAATATCGTTTTCCCTTCTGTGATGACTCCTTAATTTAACAGAAACCAGAATGCAGGTATATATTTTTTAAAAACTACAATAATGTAAACCTAAATGTACACTGATAAAACAGCATTACATAATAAATCAATATTATATATTATATAGTGAATTGTACTCAAGTTCTTTTGGTACTTCACATCGACCCGTAGGCTGCAAATGTATAAAGAAACCATCCCAGCATCATTGCACACCCTACCTCCACTCATATCAAAAGTTAGCAAAAAAAGACAACAATCAAAAAAACAGCTACTTAGCTGTATAATTGTAGCAAAAAAACCTTCTTGTAGTCTCTGAAAGGAGAAAATCTTTAAAATGGTTCGTCTGATGTATCACAGAGTGTTTTGCAATATATAAGCATTACGTTGCCCCGGGGCTTATATTGCTGTCTGCATAGGACACCAGTAGTCACGCCACCCCATTCATAAGATTTTCTCCTTTCAGAGACTACAAGGTTTTTTTTGCTACAATTATACAGCTAAGTAGCTGTTTTTCTGATTGTTGTCTTTTTTTTTCCTAACTTTTGATATAAGAGTGGAGGTAGGCTGTGCAATGATGCTGGGATGGTTTCTTTATACATTTGCAGCCTACGGGTCGATGTGAAGCACCAAAGAAATGTGAGTACAATTCACTATATAATATAGAATATTGATTTATTATGTAATGCTGTTTTATCAGTGTACATTTAGGTTTACATTATTGTAGTTTTTAAAAAATATATACCTGCATTCTGGTTTCTGTTAAATTAAGGAGTTAAAATTTAATGCCAAGAAGTGTAGAGTGATGCACTTGGGGTGCGGAAACCCAAAAGAAAGATACCGGATAGGAGGGAAGAGATTAGTAAGCTTGACTCAGGAGAGAGACCTTGGGGTGTTGGTGTCGAAGGATCTGAAGGTGAAGAAACAATGTGACAAGACGACGGCCATGGCCAGAAGGATGCTAAGTTGCATAGAGAGGGGCATAACCAGAAGAAAGGAGGTGTTGATGCCCCTCTACAAGTCGTTGGTGAGGCCCCACTTGGAGTATTGTGTTGTTTTGGAGGCCATATCTTGCTAAAGATGTAAAAAGACTGGAAGTGGTGAAAGAAAAGCTACAAAAATGGTATGGGATTTGCGTTGCAAACCGTACGAGAGACTTGCTGACCTGAACATGTATACCTTGGAGGAAAGGAGAAACAGGGGTGATTTGAAAGGTATTAATCCGCAAATGAACCTTTTCCGGAGACAGGAAGGCGGCAGAACTAGAGGACATGAATTGAGGTTGAAGGGGGGCAGACTCAGGACTAATGTCAGGAAGTATTTTTTCACGGAGAGGGTGGTGGATATGTGGAATGCCCTCCCATGGGAGGTGGTGGAGATGAAAACGGTAATGGAATTCAAACGTGTGGGATAAACACAAAGGAATCCTGTTTAGAAGGAGTGGTTCCGTGGAATCTTAGCGGAGATTGGGTGGTGATGCCGGTAATTGGAAACAAAACAGGAGCTGGGCAGACTTCTACGGTCTACACCCTGATCGTGACTTAATAGATAGGGATGGGCTGGATTGTAAATGTTAAGAGACTTTGATGTTAGCTTCAGAACTTAGTACAAGAACAGTACTGGGCAGACTTCTACGGTCTGTGCCATGAGAAAGGCAAGGACAAATCAAACTTGGGTATACATATAATGGGGAAATGGGACTTGATATACTGCCTTTCTGAGGTTTTTGCAATTACATTCAAAGTGGTTTACATATATTCAGGTACTTATTTTGTACCAGGGGCAATGGAGGGTTAAGTGACTTGCCCAGAGTCACAAGGAGCTGCAGTGGGAATGCGAACTCAGTTCCCCAGGATCAAAGTCCACTGCATTAACCACTAGCCTACTCCTCCACTCAAAAGTATCACATACCATATAAAATGAGTTTATCTTGTTGGGCAGACTGGATGGACCGTACAGGTGTTAATCTGTCCTCATTTACTATGTTATTATATAGTGCTGGGATGAGTTAGGGTGGAGTCTTTTTAAATTTGCATGGGGCTTGAATTTTGAAATAATCACCCGGGGCTACCATAAAAACCTACGACACATAACCTGACTGCCATCTTTGCTACCCTTCTCATTTTTACCCTTTTCTGGGCTACACAAACTTTATTGAAAAAGCACCAGGTCCTATCCTAGGGAATGTACACTCTTGCTATGAAGTATGGAAAAATAGTAGTCTGGTATTTAGATATATATAATGAGACCTCCTTTTAAACTTTAGATCTGAATTCAAAGCCCAAATCTACTGATAAACAATATTTTTATTTATTTTATTGCATTTGTATCCCACATTTTCCCACCTTTTTGTGGGCTCAGTGTGGCTTACAATAAGTTGTGAGTGATAGAAATACAGTTTGTTACTACTCGGTTATGGATTACATTGTGAGGAGTTAAGCGAGACAAACTCAGAGTATCATTTAGGAATATAACAATGGAATAGAGCAGTTAAACATTAGGGGAACAACGGGAAACTAAAAGGGCAGTACATACAACAAGAAAGCATAAAGGCATACATTTTCTGTGAGTAGAGGTATGAGTGTGGTGAGAGTACAGGGGATGAGAATTCATAGTGGCTGTATTGAAGCATTGTTGAACCGTGGGTGTGGGCTTTATGTGTTTTGGTTCTTTCCGTAAGTTTTCTCAAAAAGATGGGTCTTCAATAGTTTGCGGAAGGTGGCTTGTTCATAGGTCGTTTTCAGGTTGCGCGGCAGTGAGTTCCAGAATTGCGTGCTCATGTAAGAAAAGGTTGACGCATGCAGCGCCTTGTATTTCAAGCCTTTGCAATTAGGGAAGTGGACACAATAGACACAAGGCTCAGATGTTATAAAAAAACAAAATAGAAAGCTTGGCATCAGATAGAATAGTGGAAAAGTGACATCCCAGGAAAGCAATTGGGCATCCTTGGGGGCACTGCAGTGGACTTTATAAAATGCCCCCAGGTACACAACTCACCACTGCTCCCTTACCTTGTCTGCTGAGCCCCCTAAAACCCACTACCCCCAACTGTACACCACTACCATACCCCTTACAGGTGAAAGGAGCACCAACAGTGGGTTTCTGGTGAGTTTTGGAGGGCTCACAGTTTTCTTCACATGTGTAACAGATAGGGGGAGACAGAAGACTGGGTCCACCTGTCTGCAGTGCACTGCACCACTACCAGACTACTCCAGTGACCTGCATGCTATTCTAATGGACCTGAGTATAACATCAAAGTCTGGCAAGAAATATTTTTAATCACATTTTTTGGGGGTGGGAGAGGGTTAGTGACCACTGGGGGAGTAAGAGAATCTTTTTTGAGTGGAAGAGTAGCCTTGTGGTTAGTGCAGTAGACTTTGATCCTGGGGTAGTGGATTCAATTCCCACTGCAGCTATTTGTTATAAAAACAGGGCTAACTCAAAACGTCTAAGTTTTAGTCCTGGACTTTTTTGTTTTGTTCCATTATGGTTGAAAGATGTCTAAGTCTTAGGAATGCCCAAGTCCCGCCTTGAACACACCTCCTTGAGATTTAGACATCCTTCTGATGGACTTCAGAGAAAAACATCTAAAAAGAGGTTTTGAAAATAGTGATTTGGACGTTTTTGTGAGATAAACGTCCAAATTTATTTATGTGTTACATTTGTATTCCACCTTTTCCCACTTATTAGAGGCTCAAACTGGCTTACATAGTTCCGGAGAGGTGGTTACAGACTCTGTTGTGAACAAATACAGTGTAGGGGTACTATTACAGTGACAAATACAGTAAAGAAGTATCAGTAAATAGGTTTGGGTGATTCAGACAAAATGTCAGGGTGATCATTTGTCAGGGTTGAGTTACTGTCAGTGTCCCGATTAAATTGCTGTATTTCAATATTCAGTAATTGTCAGTTCTGTGGGGTATACCTTCTTGAACAGGTGAGTTTTAGGGTTTTTTGGAATTCTAGATGCAGACTTATGTCACTTTTTGGATGTTTTTCTTTTTTGAAAATGAGCCCCATAGTATATCTAGATTTTTAGAAACCTTTTGAAAAAAGTTCCTCATGAGAGACTCCTGAGAAAAATAAAGAGTCATGGGATAGGAGGCAATGTTCTGTTGTGGATTAGAAATTGGTTATTGGACAGAAAACAGGGTTTAGGGCTAAATGGCCACTCCTCTCAATGGAGGAGACTGAATAGTGGAGTGCTGCAGGGATCTGTACTGGGACCAGTGCTACTGAATATATTTATAAATGATCTGGAAATCAGAATGACAAATGAGGTGATTAAATTTGAAGATGACACAAAACTATTCAAGGTTGTTAAAACACGTGCGGACTGTGAAACATTTCAGGAAGACCTTAGGTTATCAATAGAAATCAAACAAAATAAAACATGGAAAAGAAAATAAGATGATACCTTTTTTATTGGACATAACTTAATACATTTCTTGATTAGCTTTCGAAGGTTGCCTTTCGTCATCAGATCGGAAATAACATGTTTTCCATGTTTTATTTTGTTTGATTTCTATTGATAACCTTAAGAGTGGACTAACACGGCTACCACACTCCTCTACTTAGGAAGACCTTAGGAAATTGGAAAACTGGGCATCCAAATGGCAGATGAAATTTAATGTGTACAAATGCAAACTGATGCACATTGGGAAGAACAATCCAAATCATACTTAACTGATGCTAGGGTCCACCTTGCGGGTCAGCACCCAAGAAAAGATCTAGGTGTTGTGGTAGACAATTCGCTGAAATCTTCTGCCCTGTGTGCAGTGGTAGCCAAAAAAGCAAACAGTGAAAATTGACCAGGTTGTTTCCTGGGATTATTCACACTGATAAGGTGGGCTTTATCCAACAGACAAGCAGTGTGGAATGTAAGAAGGGTAGTGGCAGCTTTGGCATACTGTGCAGATAAACACCTTCCTTCCCTCAGCGAGTTTAGATGCCCAAAAAGCATTTGTGTTCATTGGGAATACCTTTTTCATTTGTTGCAACTGTATGGGGTGGGGGCTTTCTAGACATACATTCAAATACTCTCCACTTGTTAAAATTTAAAAAATCTAGACATTCTAAAGCATTTTTCCCATTTTGGATCAATAGGGGGTAGGAAGGAAAGCTTTACATTTTACCAATTTTTTGCCTCAACTCTACAATGCATCTATATATACATTGCAATGAATATTTTATTTCTTATTTCCTTGTCCCTTATTATACCCATTTACCCCTACCTTACCTGACCCTTTTTCTAATTGTATTTGTTTAAAACCTACCGTACTTGGCGTCCACCATTATGGTATTTTGTAAGCCACATTGAGCCTGCTAATATGTGGGAAAATGTGGGATACAAATGTTACAAATAAATAAAATATATATTAATTCCATGGCTGCTATGGTAGTTTTTCTGTTTAGGAAGGGCACTTGTCAAGGGTGCCCATTATCTCCTTTATTGTTTGCTCTTTTTCTGGAGCCCTTATTGATTCAACTTAGGGTGTGGGCTTGTGAGGAGTGGAGATAGGTAATGAACAAATTCATTGTTTAGCATTTGCTATTTTATTGATCCTCAATCAACCTCAATTATCACTGCCCATGGGGTAGTTTCTGGTTTTATATTTTATTTGAACAAAAATGAAGCTATGTCAGTGGGAGGGTATGATTTTTCTAATTGGGATATCTCTTTCCCATTGAAAGTGGTGAATGATGAAATAAAATATTTGTGCATTTTCCTTCCAAGAAATGTGGTAGATACTTAGTTAATGTTAGAGTGCTTTTGCAGAAGTCCACTGACCTATTAATTTTATGGACTTTTTTGCCCTTGCATTGCACTCTAAAAAATGGTATTGTTTCCCAAGTGGATATATGTTTCACAAACATTTCCTTTATATATTATGACCATGGATTTAAATAGATTCAGTAAACTGTTACAAAGTTATTTATGGAATAATAAGCATCCACATACTACATCAGCACAATTGATGCTCCCTTTTGGTAGTGGGGTTTGGCTTTACCAGATCTTTGATGCTATAGTGGGGTATTTATTTATTATTTAGATTTTGCTCACACCTTTTTCAGTAGTAGCTCAAGGTGAGTTACATTCAGATATGCTGGATGCTTCTCTGTCCCAGGAGGGCTCACAATCTAAGTTTGTACCTGAGGCAATGGAGGGTTAAGTTACTTGCCCAAGATCACAAGGAGCAGCAGTGGGGTTTGAACTGGCCACCTCTGGATTGCAAGACCAGTGTTCTAACCACTAGGCCATTCCTCCTCCATGAGACACATAGAGGGGCATTTTTGATAGTGCATCTAAGTCAGAGTGTGGACATTTTGTGTTAAACATACCAAATCTGAATAGGAAATATACCCATTTTCAAAAAAAGAAAAATGTCTAGCTTTTTTTTTTTTTTTTCAAAAACAGTTTCAAACAAGGTTTTGTGCTTTGTGTGCGTCTCTTTTTAGGCCATTTGCAGAAAAAAACACACAAATTAAAAATGAACAAAATCAAGCCATTGGGATGTAGGAGGGGCCAGCATCTTTAGCAGATTGGTCCCCCAGACATCCCAGGAGAACAATGGGGCACCCTTGGGGGCACTGCTGTGGATATCATATTAATGCTCTCAGGTACGCATCTCACTGTTGCACCCTTATCTTGTCTGCTTAGCCCTCCAAAACCTACTATCCCCAACTGTACACCACTACAATAGTCTTTATGGGTGAAGGGCACCTATATGTGGGTACAGTGGGTTTCTGGTCAGTTTTGGAGGGCTTACAGTTTCCATCACAAGTGTAACAGGTAGGAGGAGGTATGGACCTGGGTCCACCTGTCTACAGTGCACTGCACCCACCACTAGAGTACTCCAGGGACCTGCATGCTGCTCTAACGGACCTGGCTATAATATCTGAGGCTGTCATAGAGGCTGGTGAGCACTACTTTTATTCACATTTTGTTTGGAGTGAGAGGAGGTCAGTGACCACTGGGGACATCTGGTCATTTAGGGCACCTCTTTATTCACTAGAAAAACAGGTCTAAACCAAAACATTGAAATTTTCACCCTAGACATTTTGGGTTTGTTCCATTATGGCTATAAAACATCCAAGTGTTAGACACGCCCTAATCCCGCCTTTGAAATCCCCCCCCCCCCCCCCCCCCGATATGCTCCCATGTGATTTGGATGCACTGCAACAATGCATAGATAGATATCTGCAAAACAATTTTCAACAATACCAATTTGGATGTTTTGAGAAGAAATTCGTCCAAATGGTGCTTTATGACCTTGAGTGAATTCTTTCAAAAAAGGTAGTAAAAAAGGTAATAAATAAATAAAACAACACTTTTTTTGGATGTTTTTCTCTTTTGAAAATGAGCCCCATAGTAGACTGGACTAAGGGCACTGCTTATTATGTACCTGAGTCTTTGGAGAGTCAACTTATCATATCAGTTGCTCTGCTTTATTATCTTCACACTAATAAAATCTATCAAATAGTGTATCTACATGTCATATTATTTTGAAATCTATGCACTGGTGATGGCTTTGATTATGTCAGAGGATGAAGATATCTCCCCATATGATGGTGCTACTTCCCTCATGTGGTAATCGTGATTTGGATCCTGATTTTTCTAAAAGAAATTTGCTCCATTGGCTTGAAGGAGGAATTTCTGCAGTGGGCTATCTGGTTAATTAGGAAGGTTACTGTAAATCTTTTATTTCATTTTATATAGAACTTATATCCTGCTAATACCAATGCAGTTCCCGGTGGGTTACAAAGTAAGAAATTGAACACGATGTTCAGAATAAAATACAAAGCCATAAAATGACTCAAAAGATCCCATTACAAATTTCTTAAACAAAAAACTCTTAAGGGACCTTCTGAACATTAGAAGGTCTGGGCTGTGCCTCAGCTCCAATAGCAAGGAATTCTAAAAAGCTGGAGCTTGGTAAGAAAACAAAGATGACAAAATTCTTTTATTATTATTATTTTATACCTAACATTACATTATGTGATATCCACAAGTAAGCCTTCTCTGGAGTAGCTCACACACTCTGGAATGCACTGCCTGAAAAGCTCTCTACTTCGGGAAGCAGGTGAAAGCTTGGCTCTTCAACTAGGCCTTTACTTGAAGAAGTAATTAACTTGTTAGTCTCACTCACACACACAAGTGACTCAGGCTTAACATACTGCAGCAGGACATGTTTATCCACTCCTACCCTAGCTGAGATAATATTTAACCAGATCTCTGACCTCATGTGCAACTTTCTTTAAATTAGTTACCTGACTTTCTAACTCTTCTTACTCTCTTACCTATCTATATGTTCCATTATTGCTTATACCCTTCACTATTAATTAAACTGTTCTATTATGTATTGTGTTGACATTGTTAGTATCCTATGCCATACTTTGGATTCGTATTTGAATATTTTTACTGCTGTAATTGTCTATTGCTCATATTTGATCTACTCTTACTCTACACCACCTTGAGTGAATTCCTTCAAAAAGGTGGTAAATAAATAAGTAAAATAATAAATAAATTCCTATTCCTTTTGAGCTTCTTAAAGCAGAAAATATGTTGGAACTAAAGAACGAGTATAACTATCTACAAGTGTGCCATTACATTAATTTACTGGATGCATCCCAGCTAAATGAGGATGCTGCAGATGGTTTTATCAGAAACTTTGATACTTTCTAAAACAACAGCGAGTTTATCCTTTTACCAGAAGGTTCTCGTTATACTGTCCCCATCTTAGGATTACAATATATTGGCAGATGCGTGGAATAGAGTTAACTGGACTGAGTTCTGTGAGTGGTGAGATTTTGTATCTTAATGAAAGCTATAAAGAAACTGATTTGACTGTCTACATTGTAGGAGCAGCAGGATAGGTTTCTTTTGCAATTATATATATTTGATGATAGGGCTCAGTTTGGGTATTATTTTGATGTAGGGTGTCCATGGTTGATTAAGGGGGTCTTTTACTAAGGTGAGCTACCATTTTTATCTCGCACTAAAAATCAGCTGCCGCTAAATGTTGAGACACCCATAGTAATATAATGGGCATCTCCGTGATTAGCACCAGCTGATTTTCAGTACAAGCTAAAAACACTAGCATGCCCTAGTAAAGTAAAAGACACCCTAACATCCATACTGATGTATGAGATTGCCTCTTGAAGTTGTAACTTGTTGGTATTATGTTGAGTATTTTCAGGCATTGTTGCTTTTTGTTTCTCTTTGCTTGGTATGGTCTAATAAAGAGTATTTTCCAAAAAATTATAAATAGGGGAAAACAAAGCATAGGGTTATCTCTCTAGCAGCATTCTTATGAAAACTGCCAGAACAGACCAATCAAGTGGTTAGTGCAGTGGACTGTAAAACAAGGGATACGTTAAAATCCCACTGTGAACCCTCCAGGAACAGAAAAATGTCTACTGTACCTGAATCTACACCATTTCACTAGCCTCCAAGTACGAAAGTTCATCTTCCTTGACTCTGCCTCCATCAGCCACCTCCACAATTACATTATTAATTGAACTTTAGCCTTTACTTTGACTTAACAGTTCTACACTTTAACAGCGCACAGAATGAAATTAAAAGAACAGAACGCAGTACTTTTGGTCTCCCCCCTTGACCAGTTTACCCCTAGCCACCACCTCCTATCTCCACTACAGTCTCTGCTGTATGTAGTGTACTGCTCTGTACAACATAGCAGTTCTACAGTCTCGGTCTACCACATTTCCTTGTTGTTTATTTGCTCTGGGGTGGTGCAGCGGGAGTACTGGATGACTCTGCCTACCATCACTGAAGCATGACCAACTTAAATTCCAAAAGGAGAGGAGTGCCACCAGCCCAGGGAAAAGAGAGATCGAGAACTTGGCAAAGCCACCACTCGGTAGCTGTCTTCGAAATTTCTCCGATTCAATTTCTCCGCCGTCCGTACTCCGTAGAAGGAGGAAGAGGAGGAGGTATACGCTGAGGCACTGCCTGGACCTGATTGGTTCCTCCAGATGCGTCATGACGTCACGCGGAAGCGCAGGCGATCGGGGCGGTGCATCTCGCTAGCACTCTGGCCTTGGCCCTCAGGTGCTGCCTTGTGGGTTCGGTTCGGAGCAGGATCACATGCAGACTCAAGCTGCATAGTAAGAGCTCACAACCAGAACCGAGCTACGGGCAGCGACACGAGGTATGGTACTTTTCATTGGAATGGTAAAAAAAAGGGAGGGCGGGCTTCCAATATTTTGGGATGGCATTTCCCATCCCGTGTCGCCCCGTAGCGACGCCTATGCGGAGGAGGAAGAGGAGGTGTACGCCGTGGCGCAACCCAGTGCTGATTGGCTCCCTCAGTTGCGTCATGACGTCGTCGACGTCATGCGGAAGCACAGGCGATCGGGGGCCTTGCTACCACTCGGGCCTTGGCCATCGGATGTTGCCGTGCCGGTTCAGAGTTCATTATAGGCTGACTCAGGCTGCATAGTAAGGGTTCGGGACCGGTACGGAGCTACGGGCAGCGGCACGCGGTATGGTGCCATTCACTGGGCTTACAAAACGGGGGGCTTCTTATGTTTTTGGGGTGGTATTTGCTACCCCGTTTCGACCCGCAGCGACGCCTATGCGTAGGACTAGATCTTGAAAGTCATGACTGTTCATTGCTTTGTTTTGATAAATTTGAAATTACCTTGGCCGTGTTAATGTGTGTGTTTTAATCTTCAGCTTGGTATAAATCCATAACCTTATCAACAGGGTGCATACTCTGAAATAAGTTGACACCCCCCCCCCCCCTTTCTGCCGGGCTAATTGATACTTTGTTCATAGGTGCCATGGAAGAGCTCCATAGCCTGGATCCAAGACGACAGGAATTGTTGGAGGCCAGGTTTACAGGAGGTGTGAGTGGTAGTACTGGAAGTTGCAGTGTTGGAGCTAAAGTGAGTATAAATATTTTCTAAACCAGTTTTCTTAACTTTATGTTATTTGCAAATTCAGCTGTATATCTGTGTATGCGTTGAAGAAATATGTATCACTCTATTTTGATACAGACCAGCTCACTCTGAATTTTTGAGATTTGGTTAATCCTTCAGTCAAATCTTGAAGCAAAGGCTTTAATTTATAGAACATCTAGGACCACTGAAGATCTGTGTTAGACTACTTACCTTTAAAAAAATTAAAGAGAATAATCTCAAAGGGAGTACTTTACAAGCAAAAGTGGTCTGTTTCAAAATTGCGCCACTGAAATAATGGATAAACTTAACGCATATACAACCTGCAGATATACAGATTTGCCTGCTGTATTTGAAGAGGTGTTTTGGAGGGTGAGATAGGAGAGTTTGCACTTTAGCATATGCATTTGAAATTTCAAGGTTTGCATGTAACAACCTAGAACTTTTGTGCACTCCAAAGAGCATGTGTAAGTATAAATGCATCATTTTCTCAGGATAATTTGTTTTAAACTCTTCTTATTTAACTTGGAGAGCACAACCTTATAATATATTCAAAGTGATGTACCATGCGCTAGATATGTTGGACACAGTTTGCATTTTTTCAGTACTTGTTCAAAACTGTATCAGATTCATGTCATCTTGTTGATAGTTTTTTTTGCTTAGCACAATTTCATATATCTTTTCTCAGTGTGCTATTCTAGTGATTTGCTTCCAAAGTTTAGCTGTGATATGCTTGGTGGCATGTATATATTGGTTTGCAAACCGTTTGTTCTGGGAGAAGATATTAACATTTTTGCAAAACCAAGTAAAGACTAGAAATCTTGAGAGATCACTTTCAATAGAAACGTTGATCTGATTTGACCTCTTACCCAGAAACACACTGTGAGCTTGTATCCTCATCAGCACTAAGGGGATGCTGAGCTTGCACTTTGTAAGGAATAGTGTGTAACTGTATTTGTAGGTCAAAAGCTGCAATATCAGCTCCACCCTCCCAACACATGGAGACCAAATAATGTTCCCAGTCTTCTGTCTACCCGAAGAGTATGTGTAGGGTTTCTATGAGGTTCTTAAGTAGAGAGGTGTGGTAGCCATGTTAGTCCACTCTTAAGGTTATTAATAGAAATCAAACAAAATAAAACATGGAAAAGAAAATAAGATACCTTTTTTATTGGCCATAACTTAATACATTTCTTGATTAGCTTTCGAAGGTTGCCCTTCTTCGTCAGATCGGAAATAAGCAAATGTGGTAGCAGATAGTATATATAAGTGAACATCCAAGCATTTCGTTGACAGTCTGACAGGGTGGGAGGGTGGGGGTGGGTAGGAGGATCTGGGTTTTCTAGCCCATTATAAACCATAAAATTGTATTTCTCTGTTGATCACCCTCCTCTCACCTACCCACATCCATCCTGTTAGAATGTCAATGAAATGCTGTGATGTCCCCATGCATACCTCCTACCCACCCTGTCAGACTGTCAAAGTAATGCTTGGATGTTTCACTTATATACACTATCTGCTACCACATTTGCTTATTTCCGATCTGACGAAGAAGGGCAACCTTTGAAAGCTAATCAAGAAATGTATTAAGTTATGTCCAATAAAAAAGATATTATCTTATTTTCTTTTCCATGTTTTATTTTGTTTGATTTCTATTGATAACCTATGAGGTTCTTATAAATTGTCAATTTAGGTGTTTGTGGAGTTTTTTAGGGATACAAAAAAAATCAGTATTTATTCACCACATGTACTATTGCTTGATACATATTTGATCCTTGTGTTTTTCCAATGTTTATCCAGTAGAAACATTTTAATTTTATTTTTGTATGGAAAAGCTTTATTGATTGCATACACCTAGAACTTCTGATCTTAGGTTTCAACTTGGTATGCGTGTGCTTTCTCATTGAAAAAGTCTGCACTAAAAAAAAGTGTGTGCATAGGAAAAGGGATTTGATATTTTTCCTTTTTGTGGTACAATCAAAGCAGTTTACATATTTTGGCCCTCTTTTATCAAGCTGCGCTATGGCTGTTGTTTAGAAATAGTGACAAAGCCCATTCAAAGTGAATGGACTTTGTCGGCATTACTGCGATGGCAGCTGCTAGTGCGGCTTGATAAAAGGGGGCCTCTAAATCTTTTATCTAGTTACCATCAAGTGCTTTTTCATTAAAAACAGTCTCTTTGGAGACTTGTTTGAGAAAGGCAACTGCAGCCACGATGCCTTCCTACTTTTCAGCAAGATTGTTTTAATTTTTTTTATATAACATCAGGGCCTCCATCCCGACAATATGATTCAGGGATTGCTTTTTTTTTTTTTTTTGGGGGGGGGGGGGGATTCTTAGCTTGATCACAAGTGCTATCCCTTATGGATCATCACAATGAGTGTTACAAACAGGACTGTCAGAAAGAATGGGCATAATGAACATCCACTTGCCATATTTCCACTTTGTGTGAAATGATTAAAGTGATATCGTCCATCCCACAGTACGTTTAGCCTGACTACGATCCTGGCCACAAGTGCTTGGATGAAAGCGATGATAGTTCTAGGTGTGGTATGTTGTGTAAAGATGCCACTTTGAGTGGTTTGAGAATGCAGGGGAGAAGCTTCTCTTTATTTGTCTGGAATGAGTAGGTTCAGTTAGAGCTGTCTTTCAAGCCCCCCAAAAGATCCAGGAGGTAATTACAGTTGTAGTTTTGGCCAGGCCATGTGAAGACTAGTGTCTCTTGACACCTTGCTTCAAAGAGAGGCTTGGAGCAAAGTTTGTCTGAATCACAATAAAAGTATCAAAAAGACCCATCTCGCAATCTTAAATGGGTGATGAGTCTCTAACAGGGATTACTATATAGCTCCAAGGGCTTGGATGTGTAGATGATGCATATGTGCTGAAACAACCACATGTGGATGTACTCCATTTAACTTCTTGCTTCAAGGCAGACTGTGCTATCTTCTAAAGGGCCATCCACAGGTCTTTGATCAACACCTTTATGTTGCTGTTGAGTACAGTATCATATGAGACCTACCCTGCTCTGGCTACTAGTGGTATGTAGGGTGGAGATGAGAAAGATGATCTCTTAGTCTTGTGATTGATTTCTTTATATGCACCAAATTACAGATGCTTGGCAATTCAGTACTGGGTGTATTGAGCAATCTGCCTTGGCCATCATTGCTGTGTATTCTAGGTTGTTGGCATCGATGTAAGTTTGTTCCTCAGTGCTGGTGCTGATACCAGTTGTGTTGGGAGTGGAGTCTGCCTCACTATATCGAGGAGTTGCACCTATGATTTCATCTACCTCTGTTCTGTATTTTTTTTTTTAATAAGTGTTTCTTTGGCTCATTTCTTTTGATCATATTAGCTATCTCTGTGCCCAGATTGCTTGCTCCATTGAAGTTGGGATGCCATACAACATTTTTGTTGATTTAGTTGTTCCAAAGTTGGGGAAAAGCTGCTCTAACCTTTTTCTTTGAATCTTTTAGATAATGGAAACATATTCATATCACACCATAAAATATTTCCTTTCCTGGTTTTGTTCAGCTAAGGAAGATTGTCCTTTTGATTAGGAGAACCCAAAGTTCTCTTCTTACTTCTGAACAACCTGGGTTCACCAGTTGAATTAGTGGTAGTGAGTCTTCTTTTACAGGAAGCGCACATGCTTGGTGCTTTGTCTTAAAAAAAGACTGACATATCCTGTCAAGGTATCTGTGGGATTTGACACACTCGCTCCCTTTCCAGTGCTTAGTGGTTGAATTCATAGTTAAGAGGTCCAAAAAGCCTAAAATGCACACATTTTGTTTAGGCGTGCTTTTCTGAAGTGGTCTTTGAAAGCTGTTTATAGCTATTTTGCATGCTGTTTTAGATTCTTTAATTTGCAATTTTTCAATTTGTATTTTGTATTTATTTTCATTACTTCTTATTCTTTAACTTTTTTTAGGGCTGCATTTTGATTAAAATTTGTCGCTATTAATAATGTAATTAAATCTGACTAATTTTTCCCTGTTGCAGCTCCTTGTGACCCTGGGCGATGGAGGGTTAAATGTCTTATGCAGAGTTACAAGGAGGTGCGGTAGAAAAAGAAATAACATACCTTTTATCGCGATTACAAATTTTAATTGAAAAGTAGCACTAATTGTTTGCCTATTAGAACCCTTCTTTGGCAGAAGTAAGTGAATCTGTATTAAAAACCTTCCAAGTTCTGGAGTTGACAGAGTTTCTCATAAACTACACAGAATGAAATTTTTGTTCATTGATGCTGCTGCTAAACTAATCCAGACAAAACCCTATTTCCTCACTAGCAGGATCACACCCATGGTCAAGTTAGTGTTGTGGAGTCAATAGTTACCAGCTACAGTATTACTGACAACATCAGGCTGCATATATGATGAGTGTTTTAGATTCATGATTGACTGTGTGGGTCAGGTTACCTGGGCGATTTAGGCATCGTTTTTACAAGTACATGTTTTGAGTGAGACGAAATGCACATTGTCAGTGGAGGATTTCCACCTAGTAGTTCAGAGCTTGATTTTGACGAAGTTGGATTATTGTATTGTCTTGTATCTGAGGTTCTCACAAGCATACTGTAAAGCCTTATAGGCTGTACAAAATGCAGTGATAAGAGAGTCTTAGGTATTGGCATCTTGTGATCTCTGCCTTTGTGGGGAGCTTCAGTGACTCCGTGTCTGCTATTAAATCAGGTTTAAGTTGATTCTTGTTCACAAAGCAATTTAAGGTTTGATTACATTTTATATGACCAAGGCATTGCAGATGTATTATCCGTCCAGGAGATTAAGATCAGAAGGGGAGTGCTGCCTTTCTTTACCACCTGACAAGGTGAGGTAGCATTGTGGGCCCTTTGCTTTTGTAATGGGTTACTTGGGTATCTCAGGTTGCTTGCTTGGGTATCACAGTTTAGGAACCAATTGAAGGCTCATTTGTACATGCATTTTTAACATAAATTTGTTTAGATCGTATTCTTTGTGCAAGTCATTTAACCCTCCATTGCCCCATGTACAAATAAGTACCTGTATATACTATGTAAACTGCTTTGAATGTAACATAGTAAATGATGACAGATAAAGACCTGTACAATCCATCCAGTCTTCCCAGCAAGATGGTATGCAATATTTTATATGTATACCGGAGTTTGATTTGTTCTTGCCATTTTCAGGGCACAGACCGTAGAAGTCTGCCCAGCACTGTTCTTGTACTAAAATTTCTGAAGTTAACGTTGAAGTCCTTTAAAATTTACACTCCAGCCCATCCATTTCTATTCAGTCATGATCAGGGCACAGATTGAAGAAGTCTGCCCAGCATTGGTTTTGCTTCCCAATTACTGGTGTTGCCACCCAGTCTCCAGTAAGCTTCTGTGGATCCATTCCTTCTAAACAGGATGCCTTTGTGTTTATTCTATGCATTTTTGAATTCCATTGCCTTTTTCATCTCCACCATTAAATTTTAACTCCCAGACCCTCGACCATTCTTCTAATGTTTGGAGGACCCTTCTTATTGTTTTTACTCCCTCCAGGGTATCTACTCTGTTGCCTTTCTTGTTTCATCCACTAAAAGGCAAACCTTTCCTTCCAACCCTTCAGCAGTATCTCTCACAAATATATTAAACAGAATTGGCCCCAGCACCGACCCTTGAGGAACTCCACTGAGCGGATTCCATTTGCCACTACCATTGCCACCTGTCGGTCAACCAGTTTTCTATCCAGTTCACCACTTTTGGTCCTAGGTTCAACCCTCTCAGCTTATTCACGAGTTTTCTGTGGGGGACCGTATCAAAGACTTTGCTAAAATCCAAGTAGATTACATCTAGCGTGCGTCCTTCATCCAGTTCTTTGGTCACCCAGTCAAAGAAGTCAGTAAGATTCATTTGGCAGGGTTTTCCTTTGGTAAAGCCATGTTGCCTCTGATCCTGTAACCCATTGGCTTGTAGAAAGTTAACTATCCTTTTTTTCAGCAGTGACTCCATTATTTTTCCTACCACCGTTGTGAGACTTACTGGTCTGTAGTTTTCCCATTTCTTCCCTGTCTCCACTTTTGTGAAGCGGGACCACATCCGCTCGTCTCCAGTCTTGCGGAACCTCTCCCGTCTCTGAAGATCTATTAAATAAATCTTTAAGAGGTCCCACCAGGACTTCTCTGAGCTCCCTCAGTATCCTGTGATGTATCCCATCTGGTCCTATAGCTTTGTCCACCTTCAGATTCTCAAGCTGCTTATAAATTATTTCTTCTGTAAATGTCGCAATATGCACTTCATTCCCAGATATTCCCTTGGCAGCCAACCACGGCCTTTCTCTAGGATTTTCCTCCATAAACACCGAAGAGAAGTAATTGTTTAGCATGTTCGCTTTATCCTCATCACTCTCCACATAGCCATTCTCTTTATCTTTCAGTCTTGCAATGCCATTCCTATCTTTTCTCCAGTATATCTGAAAAAGTTCTTGTCACCTCTCTTTACATCTTTAGCCATTTTTTCTTCTGCTTTTGCCTTCACTAGCCGTATTTCCCTCTTCGCTTCTTTGTGTTTAATCTGATACTCTTTTCTGTGATCCTCTCATTGTGTTCTTCTGTATTTCTTGAACAAAACCTCTTTTGCTCTTATGTTTTCAGCTGCTTGTTTGGAGAACCATATAGGCTTTCTGTTTCTCTTGTTTTTGTTTACTTTCCTCGCGTAAAGATCAGTTTGCCATATTTATAGCAGCCTTTAGCTTGGACCACTGATTTTCCAGTTCTTCTACGCCTTTCCATGCCTATAGCTCCTTTTTCAAAATCAGTATATCTGAAACCTAGTACTTTGAGTTTTGTGCGTCCACGCTCTGCCTTTGCCCTTATATCAAACCATATTGTGTGATGATCATTATTACAGAGGTGGGCACCCACCTGGATATTGGAAACACTTCCTCTATTCATGTGCACTAGATCCAGCGTCGACCCTTCCCTTGTGGGTTTTGTCACCATTTGTCTGAGCAAGGCACTTTGACAGGCGTCCACAGTCTCTCTATTTCTTTCCTATTCTGCCAACGGGATGTTCCAGTCCACATCAGACAAGTTGAAATCTCCCAGCAGTAGTACCTCTCCTTTCATACCAATCTTTTGAATATCTTTTATCAGATCCTTGTCTAGCGTTTCCATTTGTGCTGGAGGTCTTAACCCCTGTGTGGATACAGGTTCCATCTTCTCTTTCCAGGACGATCTATAAAGCTGCTTCCTTTCCCCAGGTTCTCTGCATTTCAGCCGCTCTGATATTGTCTCTCACTTACAGTGCCACTCCTCCACCTCTTCGGCCCTCTCTATCCTTCCTAAAAAGATTCATCGTTTATCGTTTATTTATTTACTAGACTGTTTCTTATTACAGAATAAATCAGAACGGTTTACAATCAAATATAACATTAAAACAATTAAAATACACAAATCGGAAATCCATATGTGATAGAAAAGCACAGCAGACCATCAAAACTAAAAATATACAATTAATAAAAACATTCATATATATCAAAAACAGCAAGGGGCATTAATCCCCCCCCCCCCCCCCCCACTTTTTTTCTTTTTCTTCCAGTTTGATTGTAAGCAGTGTTTCCAAAAAATTCTTGAAAAAAATGTGTTTTAACAATTTTACGAAAATGAGTGTAAGAGTCCTCAAGCCTAAGTTCTTTAGGAAGGCAGTTCCAAAGTGTTGGAGCCAGAAAAAAAAATGCAGATTTCCGAGTAGATTTCTATTCATTGAACCACATTTCTGTAATAGCAACAATATACACTTTTTCTTCAAACATTAGGGTGTGCATGTCTTGAACCTTTTTACTTAGACTATGAGCATTTGTGCTCATTGCTTTTCATATGCTAAGGTAGTTTAGGTGGTTTTCTATATTTAGATGACCTTTCCTTCTGCCATCATGTTTATTCTGGGAGTGACTTTCTGAATTCTCTTGTTTTCTTTTGTCACTCCCACCCTCTAGTTTAAATGTCTAGAAACATACCTTCTGAATTTGTCCCCAAGGATCCGTTTTCCCGTTGCAGAAATATGTAGCCCATCATTACAGTACAGCCTGTTATATCACGTCGCATTTCCTTTTCCCTTTGTAAACAGTAGAATTTGGCCCAGGCATTATGTGTTGGCCTGTTTTATTGTTGCAATAAGTTTTTATAGAATTTTTGCAGTATTCTTCTGATTTTCATCAATGTTGTACTTCATTGAGTTGTGATTTTATTATTGCGTATGTACTGTACCTTTGTAAACCCACTTAGTTGTAGGTGGGCTAAAAATAGCATAAATACAATTATGTTAACACCATGGTTTCTTTTCACATGATATTTGCCTAATTGACCCTTAAAATTCTAGTGGAATAAGTTCACCTGGGGACTAAAATAGTGCATCTGTGTCACAACCAGTGCAGATACTGTTTTGTAGCTCCATCTTGGCAGGCTGGACAAAAGATTAGTTTTCAAATTCCTCCTCACCAAATTGTTTTGTGAACAGATGTCTGCAACCTGAATTATGAAGCTCATAAGCAGGGACTTTGTACCTAGAACTCTTGGTCTATTAGCTAAGGAAGTGGTGTTTTAACTTAGAGCAGCAGACAGTAATTAGCTGTTTGAGGACTTCCAGAGATACGGTGGCCATCAAAATTTTCCCAATTCAGATATGGAAACAAACAGGAAGCAGATCATCCTGTGTCATGTGACTGTCAGTATGAGATTGGACCTTATCTCTGTGTTCAGTCTTAGGAGCTATGTAACTGGCAGAACGTCTGGTAGACAGATCTTAGATACCTAGATACCCACGGCTGGATCAGAATGTGGGGCACAGAATATTTTTTAGTTGGGTATCTTCAAGATAAGATGTGGTCAGTTTGATTGAACTGGAAAGTCCTCACATCCTATGCCAGAGACCACTATTATTTTTCCCTTCTTTATGGAATAGGTCTTGTCCTTGCATTCTCCATGGCTGCAAAAATAGTAATAAAACTAAAATGACCTTAGCACCTTCTTAGCTGAGATAAATATGGTTTTCACTCCTTCAGGAGTTATCCATTAGCAAACCAATCAAGTTGGACAGTGTACCAACCCAGATCTTGTGAAAACTAAAAACCATTGAGGCATATTTTCAAAGCACTTAGCCTTCCAAAGTTCCATAGGTTTGTATGGAACTTTGGAAGGCTAAGTGCTTTGAAAATATGCCTGATTACCTTTCTCCCTCATATAATGTAACTATTCAAAGTTGAGTGTGTGGCCTAAACTCTGCTGGTACTTTTAAACCATAAGATTTGTACCATTATTGGAGAAAATATAATGGCTTTGATTGGGCAGGTTTTTTTTTCTTCTTCTTTACTGGTCAACACAGATTTATGCCTGCTTTCTCCGTAGGTGGTAATTTATCACAAAATGTATGTATTTGTATAATGAGATCTATGTGCTTTATTCCTCTCTGTCTTCTTTCCTTTCCGGGGATCATGAATTAAAGCGGGCATGTCAAACATGCAATAGTATGTAATGTTCATTATAAATTTAACACTGGTTAATTACATAATGTAAAGTTGGCTTCTAAGTAATTGTAATGGGAGAATAGGGAGGACAAATATTTTACTGTGGCCCATCAATGAATGAATGCATGGCTGCTGTAGCAGCCCATCCTTAGTCATGAGTTTGATATATCTGGATTAAAGTATGTGTGCTTGGAAAAGAGATGGATGAGGGAAGATATGATTGAGGTCTACAAAATCCTGAGTGGTGTAGAAGTGATATTTTTTTTTCACTCACTCCAAAAGTACAAAGACTAGGAGATACTCAAGGAAGTTACATGGAAATACTTTTAAAACAAATAGGAGGAAATATTTTTTCACTCAATGAATAGTTAAGCTCTGGAATGTTTTGCCGGAGGATGTAGTAACAGCGGTAAGAATAGCTGGTTTTAAAAAAGGTTTGGACAAGTTCATGGAGGAAAAGTCCATAGTCTGCTATTGAGACAGACATGAGGAAGCCACTGCTTGCTGTGGGATTGGTAGCGTAGAATGTTGCCACTATTCGGGTTTCCACCAGGTACTTGTGACCTGACTTGGCTACAGTTGGAAACAGGATATTTGGCTAGATGGACCATTGGCCTGACCCAGTATGGCTATTCTTATGCTGTTGAACATTGTGTATACTTTACTGTCTGTTCAATCCTTGTTATCTCAGAAAGGATATGGTGGAACGGAACTAGAAAAGCTTCAGGTAAAGACTACATAAATGATAAAGAAACTGGTGTAATAATGCTCATTTGTGAGTGTTTATGACAAAAAAGCTTTTATTAAAAAAAAGTTCCTAAAAAAAAACAAAAAAGGAAATGATAAAAAGTGGATGGAAGAAGAGAAGAAAGGCTAAGGGGTTAGGACTTTTCAGCTTGGAAAAGAGAATTGAGAGGGGATATAATAGTATCAGAAATCCTAGGCCTTATTTGCAATTGTAAGGGTTTATTTATTTTATTTTTTTATTTTTGTTACATTTGTACCCCGCGCTTTCCCACTCATGGCAGGCTCAGTGCGGCTTACATATACAGGTACTTATTTGTACCTGGGACAATGGAGGGTTAAGTGACTTGCCCAGAGTCACAAGGAGCTGCCTGTGCTTGAAGTGGGAATTGAACTCAGTTCCTCAGTTCCCCAGGACCAAAGTCCACCACCCTAACCACTAGGCCACTCCTCCACTCCATTTATGACTCCATTGTGTGCTTTGCAAGGGTAAGAAAGAAGGTTATTGGTGCTTGCATCTGGAAATAAATTATTTTTGCATTTTTTTGTGAATGCTGTCCAGTGACTCTAAATGCTATAAATTTATACATATTGGAGATTAAGAATACAAGCATTGCCCTTTTTGTTTTATAGCCAAAAGTGTATTCTTTGGGAGGAAGTGGCAGAGATGCAGAAAAACAAAACAAAATAAAAACTACTTTGGAGATGGGGTGGGTTGGGGGTAGTGGCTTACTATACTGGGAGTTCTGCAGGGCCCTAAGAAGGCTGTTGATTGTTACTGATTGTTACATTTGTACCCCGCGCTTTCCCACTCATGGCAGGCTCAATGCGGCTTACATGGGGCAATGGAGGGTTAAGTGACTTGCCCAGAGTCACAAGGAGCTGCCTGTGCCGGGAATTGAACTCAGTTACTCGGGACCTAAGTCCACCACCCTAACCACTAGGCCACTCCGTTGGAGGAGGCAGCTCACTGTGTTCTGTGGGAGAAACGAGCCTGGACTGGAGATTGAGAGGTTGTAGTTATGCCTGTTTCAGGGTACCAGAAAAGTTATTGTTTGTCAGCAGTGGCTGCTAAAACTGCTTTGGAGCTCCACAAGTGGATGGCAGCTAACTTCATTGAAACTTGTTTGAGGGAGGAAAAAGCAAAACGCTACTGGAGGAGAGTTTTATGGTGCACTGAAACAGGGTTAGCTATAAGCATTTTAACATTTAGTTATTCTAAAACAGCTTGGAGATGGTGGGTTCTGAGCGGTCCTGAGCAGGAGATAGAAGTAATGGCACACTCTAGGTACAATTTCTGATGTAGGAAAAGTAAGTATTATGGTTTAAGTGGAAGAAGGTGCTAGTACAGAAAGGCAGAAATTGTGGGTGTTTTGCCTCAATCGGAGCACTTACTTTTGGTCAGTGAGTAGCACAACGAGATGTAGGAGATAGCATCTGTTAGTAGAAAATGTGATCAAGGCATGTAGCATAGCTGGGCTTAAAATGGGCTTGGATAATTCTCCTAATGGAAAAGTCCATAAAAAATATTAACCAGGTAGGCTTGGAAAAGCCATTGCTTAACCCTTGAAATTAGCTATGAGAAATTTGATCTACTTTTTGGAATTTTCTGGGTAGTGTGATCTGGACTGGCCACTATCCAAGACGAGATGCTGATCTAGATAGACCTTGGTCTGACTTATCATGACTTATGTTATGTTCTTGTGTAAGTCTCAGAATAATTTGCCTTCAGAAAGGCTTTGAATATTGACTATATAGTTTTCAGCCCTCAAGGGCTGTATTTTCAGGGTAAGTTGTAGATTCTCTGACACATGCCTTGGGACCTTTTGTTTTTAGGAAGGAATCCATTGTTACTCATCTTGGGCAGTCATGGTGAAGTTATTGAATCTAAATTAAATACAGATTCAGATGGAAGTTTGCCATTTGCTAGTAAGACCATAGATACTTTCTCTTGCTTCAGCCTCATGGTACATGAATATGTTCTGTATCTTTCAGAATTTGACCTTAAAGCATACTCTATTATGGTGCAACTGACACTTAGGGGACAGTTCTATAAAACGGAAGGGATAGATGCTGTAATTCAACCTTGGCCTCCAGGTCTTCTTTGTGTTCCCTCTGTGATCTCTTCTAGGGTGGCTCATTCAGAGGATAGAGACACACGAGGGTCCAGTTGTCTTGGTGGTTCTAGACTGACCTCGGAGGCCGTGGTATGTGGATCTGATGCGTCTTCGCTCGGGTCCTCCTCTAAGACTCTCAGACCAAGTCGGTCTTCTGGTACAAGGTCCAATTCCTCATCCAGATCCGGCTCGATTTTGTCTTACGGCCTGGCTCTTGAACGGGCACGCTTGTTGAAGAGAGGTTATTCTTCACAGGCTGTTTCCACCATGCTCCAGTCCCGTCACTGGTCCACGTCTCTGAGTTATATCAGGACTTGGAGGATCTTTGAGGACTGGTGTTCTGAGCGGCGCATCGCTTCTCTTCGGGCTTCCGTGGCAGAGATGCTAGATTTTTTACAGCACGGACTTGAGAAAGGTGCGGCACTTGCTTCCTTAAGAGTACAAGTTGCGGCCTATGTTTCCGGGGGAAAGTGCAGGGTAAGTCCCTTGCTAGTCATCCTGACATGTCCCGTTTTTTTGAGTGCAGTCAGTCTCATTCGCCCTACGGTCAGAGACATTTTTCCTGCCTGGGATCTCAACTTAGTGCTTTCTGTCCTCACTAGGTCACCCTTTGAACCTTTGTCATCTTGTTCCCTTAAGGATTTAACTCTCAAGGTGATGTTTCTGGTTGATATTGCTTCCGCTAGGCACATGTCGGAGTTGCAGGCTTTATCCTGTCAGTCTCCTTTCTTTCAGTTTTCTAAGGAGAGAGTGGTTTTACGTCCTGTTCCCTCCTTTCTTCCTAAAGTACTCTCACCTTTCTCAATCAGTGGTTTTGCCAGTTTTAGGCTCCTTCTCTGCATCGGAGGAGCAGTGGAGATTGAGGACTTTTGATGTTTGCCTTGCACTCAAGCATTATCTGAGTCACTGAGGTTATCAGGCAATCAGACCATCTCTTTCTGTTATTTGGAGGTCCTCGCAAAGGGCTTTCGGCTTCTAAGCCAACTATTTCAAGATGTATTAAAGACACGATAGCTTCTGCTTACCTCTTGGTGGGGAAACCAGTTCCAGAAAAGCTCAAGGCCGGGAGGAAGTGACGTCAGCGGAGAAAATGGCCGCTTAAGAGCCGTGCTCCGTCGGTCCCTCGGTGCAATCAGCGTATTCCCCCGATATTTAGCATATAATTTTGTTCGGAGAGTAGAGCCCCAGTCAGAGAAACGCAGGGGTAACGCGACGAGAAATGCAGAAGAACGGGGACGCAGTCGATCTCTCGCAATTCGCTTACTCCAATTCGGCCCCTCGAAAGCACATGGCAGCAATGGAAGCTGAACGGCCAGACTCGCCTGAAAATCCCGTAGAGCAATCGGGTGGAGACCTATTCCAGACGCAGGAACCTGTGGAGGGAGGCGACAGCGGTTTCCCCGAACTCCGGCAGTGGCTACAGGAGATTCGCACAGACATGAAAGCGGTGCGTGCGAAACTGGAGACACTAGGAGCAGAGCTGCGAGGCGAAATAGCGGAGATTGGCCGCAGAGTTGAGGAGACAGAGACTAGGCTGGACGAGCAGGCTGAAGAAATGGGGGCGCTGGACAGGCAGATATCAGATATTGCAATAGGACAGCAGCGCATGGCAGACCAATTAGAGGACTTGGAAAATCGCAGCAGGCGCTGCAACCTGCGGTTCCGCGGCCTGCCCGAAACGCCTACATATCAAGACGCGGAATCCGTAGTGCAACGGATTGTGAGTGCATTGCTTAGTAAGGCAGATACACCGCTGACTCCAGAGCAAGTTTTATTGGAGCGGTCACACAGGGCGTTGGGACCAGCCAGAAATAACCTACCGAAAGACATGATTGCCTGCTTCCGCGATTTTAAATTGAAGGAGAGCGTCCTGAGAGCCGCGCGGCAGGCGGACAATTTTCAATGGGATTCCTACAGAGTAGAAATTTACCAAGATCTTGCGACCGCTACCCTGAAAAGGCGGGCTGACCTGAAACCAGTAACGGCCAAGTTACGAGAGATGGGGCTGCGATATCGTTGGAAACATCCATTCGCGCTTCTCTTCTATAAAGATGGAAAGCAGCACCAAGTCCGGATACTTGCGGAAGCCAGAGCGATCATCCCTGAGGGAGAACCAGAAGCCGGCCAATCTGGAGCCGAAGGACAACGGAAATCTGCGGGTCCACGGCCCTACCCGAAATGGCAGCAAGCAGGCCATAAGAGACTGGAGCGCCAGAAGTCTGCGTGTCGTCTCCCATGAATGAGGGAATACAGGCTAGTATGTGTTCCACTGACACTGGGAACCGCAGCAGGACTGGGTAACTGAGATGTTGGCTTGATAGGTGAACAGATGGACTGGACAAAGGGTCTAGGAGATTAGTTGCGCCATGTTGAGGGGATAAGTGAACATATGTATACAGTTATGAGGGAGTGAAGGGGATAACTATAACACCATCAAAAGCACCGGAAAAAAAAAAAAAGAAAAGCTCAAGGCCCACTCTGTGAGGGGTCAAGCCACTTCTTGGGCAGAAAAGTCTTTGGTTCCACCTGTGGACATAAAGCTGCAACTTGGTCTTCGTTGCATTCTTTTTCTAAACATTACAGATTGGATGTTCAGTGTCGTCAAAAGTCGGCCTTCAGGGCCCATGTCCTTTCGACGGGGTTGCTGGGGTCCCTCCCTTAAAGGTTCTGCTTTGTTACATCCCATCAGTCCAATCCTGGGCCAGTCCGGAGGGACACTAAGGAAGGAGAAATTAGACCTTACCTACTAATTTGCTTTCCTTTAGTCCCTCTGGACCAGCCCAGGTCCCTCCCATCAATACAGCTCAGTCGTTCAGTGTTTCTTTACTTGAAGGATAGTTCGTTTTTAGAATTCTTCTTTATAGTTCTTTTTTCTTCTCGGTTACCGTGGTATTGGACGGAGCTACTCTGCGCGTTTGTTATCACAATTTACTTACAAAAAATAATAATAATAAAAAAAAAGATGCAAGACACTTTTCCGTGCCTGATTAACCATGCTGTTCTCAGTTCTTGGGTGGCTGCTCAGAATCCCGGAAGCACAGAAGTTAATTCTTTTCCTGCTTTGTTATACATTTACTGATTATGGGTCACATGGCCAGGGCTCTTATTTGTTTGTTACATTTGTACCCCGCGCTTTCCCACTCATGGCAGGCTCAATGCTTCTCAGTCGCCACCTGCTGGAAGGAGTGCACAACCCATCAGTCCAATTCTGGGCCGGTCCGGAGGGACTAAAGGAAAGCAAATTAGCAGGTAAGGTCTGATTTCTCCTTTTGAATATGCTCTGTAATTTTGTTCTTTATAATAGTCTCTGCCATTTTGCCTGGCACTGACGTCAGGCACACTGGTCTATAATTTTCCAGATCACCTCTGTAGTAAAATCCTAGGCTTGTGAAGATCAGTGGAGAGATGAATAGTGTAAGGTACAGCCAGATCCTAGACAAAAATATGCTCCAGTCTACCATACAGATAGGACTGGAGGGAAAGTTAACTATGATCCTAGGCACAAAGTGGAGCAGCTGAGCAAAAAGTGGCTCAGTTAAAGCCCATTGACCAATAAGAAGGCTGTCAATAATTAAAATTTCTACTGTGAATTATTTGGATAAAACAGTAGTGAACTTCCTTTAAGCTCTGGGTTTATGCATAACTCTGTGGAAGATTCCACCTTTATAAGGAGACAGACTCCGAGTCATGCATAAGCCCAGAGCTTAAAGGAAGTTCACCTCTGATGGTACTTTTTATCCAAATAATTTACTGAGTAGAAATTTGAATTGACAGCCTTGTTGTTGGTCACCAGGGGTTTATTGCATATCATCAAGCTGATCAATCCATAGACTGGTGGGTTGTGTCCATCTACCAGCAGGTGGAGATAGAGAGCAAACTTTTGCCTCCCTATATGTGGTCATGTGCTGCCGGAAACTCCTCAGTATGTTCTCTATCTCAGCAGGTGTGGTCACACACAGCAGCAGCTCTGGCTAGGCCTCCAAGCCTAATCCTTAGGTTTTTGTTGAGGCCTGGGGTTGAGGGCTCTTTTGAGCAAGTGCAAACCTGGTGGCGCCAGGTCCCTCCTTTTCTCCCCCCTCCCGCTGGCTCCGTTTAAAAAAAAAAAAAAAAAATATATTTTTAAAACGTCTTTAAAGGCGTTTAATTCGACGTTTCTTTAAACGTTCATTGCAGCTACTCACTGGGACACCAGTTCGTTACAGCTCGGAGCGGCAAGCCAGGTAATTTTACCTTTTATAGCGGGCAGGGGGTTCCCCGATTCTTCTCCTCGTGGCAATGGCGTCGGAGGGCGAGGGCGCAAAGGGTCGCTCCCCCGGATCGCTGGAGCGCTTCTAGAGGGGATGCGGGGGTTTTACAACCTGATTCGCCCTTGATGGGTGATAGTTTAGTGACCGATGAATGTCCCGGTCGTTCCTCTGGCGTGGCGGTTTTTCCCGCCATAAACGCCCATCCCCGCTCCTCGCCTCTGCCATCTTGGCCGGCCACGCGGCTCGGACGGCTTCTTCGGGGGCCGCCCTTGAGGTTGGAGACATTAATGCCATGAACGCCCTTAATTTGGGCGACGGCACAAAAGCGTCTAAAGTTAAGCGCCGTTCTTCCCGCGCGGCTCCTTCACGGAGTTTCGCAGCCGGACGCCATTTTGGATGCGCAGCATGTCTCTCCCCCGCTATTGCGAGCGCCGGTTGAGAGTGCGTCTAGGGCTGTTGCCCAGGCTGCGGAAGTGCACAGTCTGGGGGGTTTCTCCCCGAGTTTGTTTTGCTGCTGCATCAGGCTTTCCTCATGCAAAACGCTGCCCCTGCTCCCTCTTCTGATAAAGAGGTTGAGGTTCCCAGAGGTAAACGCCCTCGGGTTGATTCCAGGCCTTGGAGGACTTTTGTCTCCTCCGATGTAGATGAGGGCAGCGTGTCTGAGGTCTCCCAACGATCCTTTGCGGATTCCTTGGAGGAGATAGATCCCCGCTCGGATGGAGCGGATGACACCTCTGCAGCGCGGCTTTTTAGCCCAGAGGATTTGCCCAACATGTTGTTACAGGCCATGGATACTTTGAAGATTTCCTCTCCGGAGGACGTCTCTCCTCAGCCCCTGTTGGCTCTGCCATTATGCTGGGACGAAGCGCCCGCCTAGAACCTTCCACGTGCATGATGCCATGCACACCTTAATTGCGGCTCAATGGGATGTTCCCGGAAACGAGCCTTAAAGTGGCTAGGGCTATGTCCCGCCTCTATCCTTTGGCTGTGAGTGAACGTGAGGCCTATCTGTGGCCTACCGTGGATTCTTTAATCACTGCGGTGACTAAGAAAACGGCGTTGCCGGTGGAAGGTGGCACGGCCCTAAAGGACGCCCAAGACAGAAGATTGGAGGCGGCCTTAAGGTCGTCCTTGGAGGCAGCTGCTTTAAGTTTGCAGGCCTCAGTTTGCGGCTCCTATGTGGCCAGGGCGTGCCGGACTATGGTGCAGCGGGCTTCCCCCTCGGATCATTCCTTGAGGGCTGATTGGCCGGCCCTGGAATCGGGCTTAGCCTATTTGGCAGACTTGCTGTATGATGTCTGGAGAGCCTCAGCTAAAGGCATGGCTCAGACAGTCTCTGCGCGGCGGTGGCTTTGGCTGAAACATTGGTCTGCTGACCACGCCTCTAAATCCCGCCTGGCTAGATTGCCTTTTAAAGGCAAGCTGCTCTTTGGGGTCGAGCTGGACAAAATCGTGACCGATCTCGGCACGTCTAAGGGCAAGAAATTACCAGAGGTCAGGGCTCGGGTTAGTACTCCGTCCCGATACCTCCATACCGCCCGGGCAAGTCGGGTTCCTCTGCCCCCTCTTCCTTCAAGAGGAATTTCTCCCCAAGCAGCATTCCTTTCGCAGAGACCGCCGTCCCGGAGGTGCTCCCTCCGGTCCTCCCCCAGGGTCTCGTACCCAATGACGGGGCCTTGGTCCACGCCCCAGTGCAGATTGGAGGACGGCTGTCCTCGTTTCTGGGCGAGTGGACCACTATAACTTCAGACGCGGGGGTGCTGGAAGTCATCAGAGACGGCTACAAGCTAGAGTTCGGCCAACCCTTAAGAGACGGGTTTGTACTCTCTCCCTGCAAGTCTCCGGTCAAGCTGTGGTAGTGCAGCAGACCTTGGACAACCTGATCCGCCTGGGTGCGGTCGTTCCGGTGCCAAAAAAATCAGATTGGCAAGGGACGTTACTTCCATTTACTTTGTGGTTCCAAAGAAAGGAGGTTCTGTCCGGCCTATCCTCGACCTCAAAGGGGTCAATCGGGCCTGGAAAGTGAGGCACTTTCGCATGAGACTCTCCGCTCTGTTATAGCGGCAGTGAAGGCAGGAGAGTTCTTGGCTTCCTTGGACATCAAGGAAGCGTACCTGCATATTCCCATCTGGCCTCCTCTCCAACGCTTTCTGCGTTTACAGTCCTGAGACGACACTTCCAGTTCAGAGCCCTCCCTTTCGGGTTGGCTACTGCTCCGCGGACCTTTTCCAAAGTAATGGGGGTCATAGCGGCCTTCCTGCTAAAGGAAGGAGTACAAGTCCATCCTTATCTGGACGACTGGTTGATCCGAGCCCCCTCTTATGCAGAGTGCGGCAAAGCTATGGACCGGGTAGTTGCTCTTTTGAGCTCCCTGGGATGGATCATCAACTGGAAGAAGAGCCAGCTGCGCCCGACTCAGTCCCTGGTGTATCTGGGAGTTCGATTCGACACCCAAGTGGGCAGAGTGTTCCTGCCAGACAATCGGATTGTCAAGCTTCAGGCTCAGGTGGACTAGTTCCTAGTAGCCTCTCCTATTCGGGCTTGGGACTACGTGCAGCTGTTGTGCTCTATGTCGGCCACGATGGAAGTAGTGCCCTGGGCCAGGGCTCATATGAGACCACTACAGCTATCTCTGCTGCTGCGCTGGACTCCGATGTCGGAGGATTATGCTGTGCGCCTTCCCGTGGACCCAGCAGTGCGCAAGGCGCTGAGCTGGTGGACGCAGACAGACAAGTTGTCTGCAGGATTGCCTCTGGTGACCCCGGAGTGGATTGTCGTCACGACAGACGCCTCTTTGATGGGCTGGGGAGCCCACTGCTTGGGAAGGACAGCGCAGGGGCTCTAGTCTCCTGCAGAGGCAAGTGGTCTATCAACCTCCTGGAACTCAGAGCCATTCGGTTGGTGTTATTGGAGTTCATCCCGGTACTGGTGTTGAAGCCTGTACGGGTCCTGTCGGACAATGCCACGGCTGTGGCCTATATCAACCGCCAGGGAGGTACCAGAGCGCCCCTCTAGCCAAGGAGGCTATGAGTCTTTGCCAGTGGGCGGAAGCGAACCTGGAGCAGTTTTCAGCGGCCCACATTGCCGGAGTCATGAATGTCAAGGCGGACTTTCTCAGTCGCCATACCTTGGAGCCCGGAGAGTGGCAAACTATCTGCTCAGGCGTTCTTGGACATCACGAAGCGCTGGGGCCAGCCGAGCCTAGATCTGATGGCGTCATCGGCCAATGGCCAAGTGCCGCGCTTTTTCAGCAGAGGACGGGACCCTCGATCCCTGGGAGTAGATGCTCTTCTCCAACAGTGGCCGACACAAGAGCTCCTCTATGTGTTCCCGCCCTGGCCCATGTTGGGCAGGGTGCTAGACCGGGTGGCAAAGCATCCCGGCAGGGTAATCCTGGTGGGTCCGGATTGGCCCAGACGTCCCTGGTATGCGGACTTGTTCAGGCTCTCAGTCGACGATCCTCTGCGGCTGTCAGTGGAGCAGGGCCTGTTACATCAGGGTCCCGTGGTGATGGAGGATCCCTCTCCCTTTGGTCTTACGGCCTGGCTATTGAGCGGCAGCGTCTGAGGAAGAAGGGCTTCTCAGACAAGGTCATCGCCACTATGCTGAGAGCGAGGAAGCGCTCTACTTCTACTGCTTACGCCAGGGTTTGGCGTATCTTTGCAGCATGGTGTGAAGCAGGCTCACTTTCTCCCTTCACTGCTCCAATTTCTTCAGTGTTGGCGTTCCTGCAAGAAGGTCTGGAGAAAGGCCTGTCGCTCAGTTCCCTTAAAGTCCAGGTAGCGGCTCTGGCTTGCTTCAGGGGCCGCCTGAAGGGTGCTTCCCTGGCTTCGCAGCCAGATGTGGTGCGCTTTCTCAAGGGAGTTAATCACCTGCGCCCTCCTCTGCACTCAGTGGTGCCTGCGTGGAATCTCAACCTGGTGCTAAGAGCATTGCAGAAGCCGCCTTTGGAACCCTTGTCCAGGGCATCTCTGAAAGACCTGACGTTGAAAGCAGTCTTTTTGGTGGCTATCACTTCAGACAGAAGAGTTTCCGAGCTCCAGGAGCTCTCATGTCGAGAGCCTTTTCTGCAGTTCACTGAGGCAGGAGTGACTATTCGCACAGTGCCTTCCTTCCTGCCCAAGATTGGTTCTCGCTTCCATGTGAATCAGCAGCTCTGTCTCCCTTCCTTCGTAGGGAGGACTACCCAGAGGAGTACTCCGCTCTTGAATATCTGGATGTGAGACGAGTCATCATCAGATACTTGGAAGTGACCAATGATTTCCGGAAATCGGATCATCTGTTTGTCCTGTTTGCAGGTCCTCGTAAGGGTCTGCAGGCTGCTAAGCCTACAGTGGCAAGATGGGTTCAGGAAGCCATTGCAGCGGCTTATGTGGCCGCGGGGAAGGTGCCGCCTATCCAGCTGAAGGCTCACTCCACGAGAGCTCAGGCGGCCTCGATGGCAGAGGCCGGATCCGTTTCCTTGGAAGAGATATGCAAGGCGGCAACGTGGGCTTCGGCTCATACATTCTCCAAGCATTACCGTTTGACTGTGGCTGCACGGGCGGAGGCCCGGTTTGGAGCTTCAGTGTTGAGGTCAGGGATTTCTATGTCCCGCCCTGGGTGAGTACTGCTTCGGTACATCCCACCAGTCTATGGATTGATCAGCTTGATGATATGGAAGGTAAAATTATGTATAATCATACCTGATAATTTTCTTTCCATTAATCATAGCTGATCAATCCATAGCCCCTCCCAGATATCTGTACTGTTTATATTCTGGTTGAATTTTAGGTTCAAGTTTAGCCTTCAGTTACTTCAGGAGGACTTCGTGTTCAAGTTCTTCTTTCACTTGGATTCTTCAAGAGTTGAGACGACTTTGTGTTACAGTGAGCTGCTGCATTCCTCTCCCCTCCGTTTTACGGGGCTGGATTGAGACATAAATTCTGCCGGCACTCCCTCCCGCTTCGTGCGGCTGTAGGGCAGCTTTGTACCCCTCCCGCTTCGGCGGTGTTAGGGTCAGTCAGCTCCTCCCGCGGTTGCGGTTGCAGGATAAGCCAGATCCCCCCGCATCGGCGGGTGTGGTGTCCCTCCCCCGCTCCGCGGGGATGAGCTGGACGGATTCCCCTCCCCCACTTGTGTGGGGATGAGCTGGGTTAATTCCCCTCCCCCGTTTCGGCGGTGGTGAGCTGGGCAGAGTGTCCCTTCGTGGGTGTAATTCTCTAAGTGCTGAGTCCTGCGGATGGAGCTTTGATATCGACATACTGAGGAGTTTCCGGCAGCACATGACCACATATAGGGAGGCAAAAGTTTGCTCTCTATCTCCACCTGCTGGTAGATGGACACAACCCACCAGTCTATGGATTGATCAGCTATGATTAATGGAAAGAAAATTATCAGGTATGATTATACATAATTTTACCTTGTGGCAGTCAGTATCATTACGTAATGAGCCATTATAGATACCTCAGCTAAAGCCCGGACATGAATCTTATAGAACATCTGTGGAAAGACTTGAAGCCTGCCATTCAGGGACAGTCCCCAGCCAACTTAAAAACTTGAGCTATTTTGCCAGGTAGAATGGGCAAAAATTGTATTAACCCTCCGTGGAAAGTTGGCAAATGCATGTCCCCAATGATTCAGTACTACTTGTTGCATAAGGGGCTGCTACAGAGTATTAAGTCAAGGGGTGAGAAGAGTTACATAGTTCTTTTGGTTTCTTGTTCTTAATTACTTTTTGAATCATCAATCAATAAATAAATATTTCTGTAATTGTGTTTCTGCATTGACAGTGTAGAGTATTTTGTGTAGATCGTTGAAACAAATTCCTAATTGAATGCGTTTTGAGTGGAGCACGTCTCACATTCTGCAGTCTGAAAGAAATACATATGTATGAAGACTTTTGCAAGCCATATGTGAATTTTATTGGGAACCAGGATAATTTTGATTATGAACAGAAAGTAGAGGAGTTTTCCTTTTGAAGTAAGGAGACTGGCTTTATGTTCTGTGGACCTCAGGAAGTCATTGTGTGACTGTATCCTTATGTGGGTTTATTTAGATTACTGCTAGGAACACGGGAATTCCAAAACTATACTTTGCATTTTTTGACTGAATGTGAATTCCATAGGTGTTGTCAGAGTGGTGTACAGAATAAATATAAAATTGTTTTATAAAACTAAAACATTTCAGTAGTTTCTTCTAAAATGAAGATAAGATATTGTTAGAGATTAGCAGATTACGAAATTTGGTTCTATGGTTCTTAACAGGTTTAATTTCTGTCTGATAGAACCCAGCAACAAATGCTGGACTCTTAATCATCAGATTTGCTTGTCATGGCAGAGGGTTTTCTTCAATGTTCAGCTGTGTGAGCTGTGTTGTTTAATCTTTATTTACTCCCCCGTTGCGATGTGTACAGAGAATTGAGGATTGAATACTTTATATATACTAGCAATGTGTTTATTTTTGCTAGGGGCATTCAAGTAACTTTTCACTGGCTTAGCACCAGTGGTCTTAGTTTGAGATTAAAGAAAACTGAGCTGCTTGTTGTCTATAGGAATCTGATCCCTAACTTTCCTAAGAATATTTTGATTGAAAATCAACAAATAATTAAGGCTGCATTTAAATTAAAAATTTAATCCCAATTAATCATGTGATTAAAGGTATGTTTGTTTATATTTTTCCCTACTGCAGCTCCTTGTGATTGGGCAAGTCATTTAACTCTCCATTGCCCAGAGTCACAAGGAGCCACAGTGGAAAAATAAATAACATACTTTTAATCGCAATCACAAATTTTTAAAAATCTTCCTTTTATTAAATGTTTTCAATAGAAATCAAACAAAATAAAACATGGAAAAGAAAATAAGATGATACCTTTTTTATTGGACATACCTTAATATATTTCTTGATTAGCTTTTGAAGGTTGCCCTTCTTCGTCAGATCGGAAATAAGCAAATGTGGTAGATGACACTATATATAAGTGAAACATCCAAGCATTTCATTGACAGTCTAACAGGGTGGGGGTGGGTAGGAGGTATGCATGGGAACATCAAAGCATTTCAGTGATAGTCTAACAGGATGGGGGTGGATAGATGAGAGGAGGGTGATAAACTTTATGGTTTATAATGGGCTAGAAAACCCAGATCTTTAAGTCCTGTCTGTTGGGTGTCAAAATATTCAATCATTCTGACTTCAAAGATCTTACGTTCCTGTATTGTTTTAAAGTTACCTTTTAGGATTCTTACTATGAAGTCACTGGTACAGTGATCTGGTTTTGTAAAGTGCTGCCCCACAGTGGTGGGAACCAGGCTAGCACCAGCATTCTGCATGTGATGCCTATGTAAATTAAATCTTGTCTTTAGCATCTGGCCTGTTTCTCCAATTAGCATCCTTCGTTACATTTTTTACACTGAATGATATATACCATATTGGAAGATGAGCATGTGAAAGATTCCTTTATGTTGAATATTTTTCCTTTGTTAATGACTGTGGGGTCCTGTGAAATGTTTTGGCATAGCTTGCAGCTGGATATATTGCAAGGATGTGTGCCCGTCTCTTCTTTTTCAGTCTATATTGGGAGTTTACTTCTGATTAGCTTGTGTTTTAAGTTGGGTGGCTGTTGGAAGGCCAGCATTGGTGGAGCTGGGAATATCTCTTTCAGTAATTCATCCTCTTGGAGTAGAGGCTGAAGATATTTTATGATTTTTCTTAATTTTTCCAGCTCTGGGTTGTATATCACTATAAGGGGGATTCTGTCTGTGCCTTTTTTTTCTTTGTACTGTAGCAGATTTTCCCTGGGTGTTTTGAGGGAGGAGGCAATGTTTTTGGAGATTACTTTGGGGTTGTAGCCTTTCCGTTCGAAGGATGCAGTCAGGATTTCAAGATGTCTGTCTCTGTCCCTTGGGTCGGAGCAGATACGGTGGTATCTTGTTGCTTGGCTGTAAATAATGGATCTCTTTGTATGTGAAGGGTGGAAGCTGGAGTTGTGGAGGTAGCTGCATCTGTCTGTGGGTTTCTCGTATATAGATGTTTGTATATAGCCATCACTGATTGAGACCGTGGTGTCCAAAAATTTGACTTTTTCTGGGGAGTAGTCAATTTTGAATCTGATTATAGGATGGTATGTATTGAAGGAATAGTAAAATTGTTTGAGTTTCTTCCCCCTCTGTCCAAATCATAAAAATGTCATCGGTGTACCGGTAGTATTTTAGAGGTTTGGTCTGGTATGTATTCAGAAATGTCTCTTCCAGCTCAGTCATAAAAAGGTTGGCATATTGGGGTGCTGTCCTGGTGCCCATCGCATTGCCTATTATTTGTAAATAGATATCATTGTTAAAGCAGAAGTAGTTGTGAGTTAAAATAAATTTGATTAATTTTGTAATAATTTCTGGTGAGTATTGATGGTCTGGTGTGGATGTTTTTAGGAGTCTTCCACATGCAGCTATGCCATCTGCATGGGGAATGTTGCTGTATAGTGATTCTACATCCATCGTGACCAGAAGGGTGTTTGGTGATATTTTTCAATTTATTCAGAAAGTCTGTGGTGTCTTGTATGAAGCTGTTTGTTTTGTGCACAAGAGGTTTCAGAATTTCCTCTATGAGTCCAGATATTTCCGCCGTGAGTGTGCCAATACCCGAAATGATTGGTCTGCCAGGGTTTCCAGGTTTGTGGATTTTGGGTAGCATGTAGAATGTGCCTACAGAAGGTTGGTTTGGCATGAGTTTCTTCAGATGTGGCTGTACTTGTTTAGGAAATGTTCTGATAAGGTCTTTTAGCTGCTTTGTATAATCCTTTGTGGGGTCCTCAGTTAGTTTCCTGTAGTATTTATATTCAGAGAGCTGTCTGTGCCCTTCTTATGGTGGCCGCTCTTTCTGGTGGGGTAAGATTGTACAGAATTCTCTTTTGTTTGTTGGAAAGTTATGATTTTACCCTATGTCTGAAACTTTCTATGTAGTTGTCCAGCTTGTAGTTTTGTCCCTCCTGTGGGGTGAAATAAGTGTTCTTTTGTTAAATACTGTATTCCGGTCTGTTGGGGGTCCCTTTATTGTGGAAATGTGCCTTCAGGCGCATTTTTCTAAAGAATTCTTCTAGATCTGAATATAGTTGGATTTCGTCCAGTTAGCTGGATGGGCAAAATGAAAGTCCTTTGGAGAGGACAGAGACTTCATGCTGTGATAAAAGTGGACTAACACGGCTACCACACCTCTCTACATTAAATGTTTTAAAACTTAGATACAAAATATATACTAGCAACTGGTACTGTACAAAAAGAAATAACACGCAGCATATTCTGCCAAGTAGTCATAATAGCCAAAAACAGTTGAACCTTGAAAAATGAGAAAAACACAAAGAATCAAACTCAAAAATAAGTGAAGTAAAGCCTGAAGGAGAGACACACGAACTCTTCACTCACCACTATATATAAAATGTAGCACTGAATGTGATGTGTCTGTAAGCATAATGATCAGCTCTCTTGAAGTCCAGTAATGGTTGCCAGATCCGCTCAAATTTTGCTTCTACATCTTTGTACATAAGTATTGCCATACTGGGAAAAACCAAAGGTCCATCAAGCCCAGCATCCTGTTTCCAACAGTGGCCAATCCAGGTCACAAATACCTGGCAAGATCCCCAAAAAGTACAAAACATTCTATACTGCTTATCCCAGAAATAGCGGATTTTCCACAAGTCCATTTAATAATGGTCAATGGACATTTCCTTGTCATCAAGCAGATGAAGCCATTACGTATGGGTTGTGTCCATCAACCAGCAGGGGGAGATAGCACTCAAATTTCACAGTGCCACATGGTCAACTAGCTCCACTGCCTCTTCAGTATTCTCTGTCTCCCCAAGCAGGGTGGTTGCAGCGTGATCAAGCTCCTTAAAAAATCTGCCTGGGGGTTGCTCCTGGCTTGCCAGTTGTTAGCAGCTTCACTTTAAAGGCACATAGGTTAGCCCTTTTCCTGCCTTACCCATCCCCCCAGTGGATGTGAGCACATTAGTTTCACTTTTCCCTGCTCTTTCCCAATCTATACTTGGTGGATGCAGGCACATTGGTTCGCCTTTCCCACGGTTCTGTACCTCCGGAGTTGATTTGATTGCCTCTTTTGCTGTTTTCTCTACTTTCCTCACAGCGTTTAAAAAAAAAAAAAAAAAAACCAAGAGGTTTTCTTCAGTTTCTACAGCATGATTGGAGCTTGTATACTCGGTCCAGTGAGGTAAGAGTGTTTTCTGACTCCTCCGGGGATGGCCTGCGATTGGGACTGGAACCCGGTGCCCAGGGCAAGTTTTTCTCCTCTGACTTTGTATTATTGCTTCATAATGCATATATGCTTAAAAGAGCTCAGCCATAGGGGTTTTCTACGGCCCCCCTTACTGCCCCTCCGGTGGATGCAGGCCTGGGATTGCCCTCTGAGGCATTTTTCCCTGATAGCTGGCCGCAAGAGAAGCGCAGAAGGGTAAATTCCCCTTCAGAGAGTGGCACACCCCCCTTTTTCCCCCCCGTGGTCGGGATGTGGTGACTGAGGGGTCTGGCAGGCCCTCGTGGCCAGAGGAACCAGAGGAAGGTGCAGAAGGGCCACTGGATTCAGATGATCCGTCCGCGGTGAGGATTTTCCACCGCGAGGAGCTGCCAGCGCTTATTTCACATTGAGGCATATTTTCAAAGTACTTAGCCTTCCAAAGTTCCATAGAAACCTATGGAACTTTGGAAGGCTAAGTGCTTTGAAAATATGCCTCATTGTCTTACAGGTCCTCTCTATTGAAGATCCTGGGAGTGGCGTGACCTCCTCTGGAAATCCGAGGATGGCGAGTACCAAAAAGCCTGCTTGAGCCTTTCCTTTGCATGACTCCATCCAAGAGCTTATTTCAGCTTAATGGGCTGACCCCGAAGACCTTTGAAAGTTTCCAGGGCTATGGGGCAGTTATACCCTCTGAGAAGAAGAAGCGATATGGATCACCTTAAAAAGAGATGATAGAACCTCAGTCCACGTGGGTGTTGTCTACAGACCCCCAACACAACTGGAGGAACTAGATAGGGATCTGATCGCGGATATTCAAAAGTTAGGAAAGAAGAGGGAGGTGCTGTTGCTGGGAGACTTCAATCTGCCAGATGTAGATTGGAAGGTTCCATCGGCGGAATCGGAGAGAAGTAGACAGATCGTGGATGCTTTCCAAAGTGTTTTGCTCAGACAAATGGTGAAGGAACCCACGAGGGAGGGAGCGACGCTGGATCTGGTGCTCACAAATGGGGATAGCGTGTCAAATGTCCGAGTGGGTGCCCACCTGGGCAGCAGTGACCATCTAATGGTTTGGTTTGATATGACTGCTGTAGTGGAGGGCAGCCACTCAAAACTCAAAGTCCTGGATTTCAAGCGTGCTGACTTTACTAAAATGGGGGAATACCTGAGGAAGGAGCTGATGGGCTGGGAGGAAGTACAAGAAGTGGAAGGACAGTGGTCCAGGCTGAAAGAAGCTATAAATAGGGCCACAAACCTTTATGTAAGGAAAGTAAATAAAAGCAAGAGAAAAAGGAAACCGATATGCTTCTCCAAACAAGTGGCTGAGAAAATAAACGCTAGAGTTGGCGTTCCAGAAATACACAAAAACTCAAGAACAGGAACACGGGAAGGAATACCGGAGGAAACTGAAAGAAGCCAAGAGAGAGATACGTCTGGTGAAAGCGGAAGAACAAATGGCTAGAAATGTAAGGAGGGGTGACAAAAATTTCTTCAGGTATATTAGTGAAAGGAGAATGACTAAAAAGGGAATTGTGAGACTAAAAGATACTGCGGACCGCTATGTAGATAGTGATGAAGAAAAAGCAAATTTGCTAAATAGATACTTTTGTTCTGTTTTCACAGAAGAAAATCTTGGAGCAGGACTGCGATGGACTGGAAAAAGTACAAATGAAAATGGAGTGGATACAGCATCATTTACAGAAGAGAGTGTGTATGAACAACTTGTAAAGCTAAAGGTGGACAAAGCCATGGGACCGGATGGGATCCACCCCAGGATATTAAGGGAGCTCAGAGAGGTTCTGGCGGGTCCTCTTAAAGATTTGTTTAATAAATCCTTGGAGACGGGAGAGGTTCCGAGAAATTGGAGAATGGCGGAGTTGGTCCCTCTTCACAAAAGTGGTGATAGGGAAGTAGCTGGAAACTACAGGCCGGTAAGCCTCACTTCGGTTATTGGAAAAGTAATGGAAGTGATGCTGAAGGAAAGGATAGTGAATTTCCTGGAAGCCAATAAGTTGCAAGATCCCAGACAGCATGGTTTTACCAAAGGGAAATCGTGCCAAACAAATCTCATTGAGTTTTTTGATTGGGTGACAGGAGAATTGAATCAGGGACGAGCTATGGACGTAATCTACTTAGATTTCAGCAAAGCTTTTGACACGGTTCCCCACAGGAGGCTTTTAAATAAACTGGATGGGCTGAAAATAGGACCTGAAGTGGTGAACTGGATTAGGAACTGGTTGACGGACAGACGCCAGAGGGTGGTGGTGAATGCAGTTAGCTCGGAGGAGGGAAAGGTGAGTAGTGGAGTGCCTCAAGGATCGGTGCTGGGGTCGATTCTGTTCAGTATATTTGAGAGTGACCTTGCCGAAGGGTTAGAAGGTAAAGTTTGCCTATTTGCGGATGATACTAAGATCTGTAACAGAGTGGACACCCCGGAGGGAGTGGAAAACATGAAAAAGGATCTGCAGAAGCTAGAACAATGGTCTAAGGTCTGGCAATTAAAATTCAATCCAAAGAAATGCAAAGTGATGCACGTAGGGAATAGAAATCCACGGGAGACGTATGTGTTAGGTGGCGAGAGTCTGATAGGTACGGACGGGGAGAGGGATCTTGGGGTGATAGTATCTGAGGATTTGAAGGCGACGAAACAGTGTGACAAGGCGGTGGCTGTATCTAGAAGGTTGTTGGGCTGTATAGAGAGAGGTGTGACCAGCAGAAGAAAGGGAGTGTTGATGCCCCTATATAAGTCGTTGGTGAGGCCCCATCTGGAGTATTGTGTTCAGTTTTAGAGGCTGTATCTTGCTAAGGATGTAAAAAGAATCGAAGCGGTGCAAAAAAAAAGCTACGAGAATGGTATGGGATTTGCGTAACAAGATGTATGAGGAGAGACTTGCTGACCTGAACATGTATACCCTGGAGGAAAGGAGAAACAGGGGTGATATGATACAGACGTTCAAATATTTGAAAGGTATTAATCCGCAAACGAACCTTTTCCGGAGATACAAAGGCGGTAGAACAAGAGGACATGAAATGAGATTGAAGGGGGGCAGACTCAAGAAAAATGTCAGGAAGTATTTCTTCACGGACAGAGTGGTGGATGCTTGGAATGCCCTCCCGCGGGAGGTGGTGGAGATGAAAACGGTAACGGAATTCAAACATGTGTGGGATAAACATAAAGGAATCCTGTTCAGAAGGAATGGATCCTCAGGAGCTTAACCGAGATTGGATAGCAGAGCCAGTGGTGGGAGGTGGGACTGGAGGTTGGGAGACAGGGATAGTGCTGGGCAGACTTATACGGTCAGTGCCAGAGCCGGTGGTGGGAGGTGGGGATAGTGCTGGGCAGACTTATACGGTCTGTGCCAGAGCCGGTGGTTGGGAGGCGGGGCTGGTGGTTGGGAGGCGGGGATAGTGCTGGGCAGACTTGTCTGTGCCCTGAAGAGCGTAGTTACAAATCAAAGTAGGGTATACACAAAACGTAGCACACATGAGTTGTCTTGTTGGGTAGACTGAATGGACCGTTCAGGTCTTTTTCTGCCGTCATCTACTATGTTACTATGAGTGAGGAGCATTTGGCTCACTTTGCAATGCCTAAGGTGGATGCCCTAGTCACAGCTGTGACAAAGAGAACTACCCTCCCGGTTGAAGGAGGTGTTGCCCTGAAGGACATGCAAGACCGTAGACTGGAATCAGCACTTAAACGGTCCTTTGAAATTGCTGGTCTTACTATTTGGGCGTCTGCATGCAGTTGTTATACTGCTGGAGCCTGCCTGGCATGGTTGCAACAGGCAGTGGAACAGCCCGGTGATGGAGCGAAGCCCTTGTCTGAAGTGGCTCCGCGAATGGAGTCGGCCTTGTCGTTTTTGGCTTATGCCCTTTCTGATATTGTCAGAGTTTTGGCTAAACAGATGGCTGTAGCAGTGGCGGCTCGCCGTCTTCTGTGGCTTCGGCATTGGGCGGCGGACATGGCCTCTAAGCAAAGGTTGGTGAAGTTGCCCTTTCAAGGCCTTCTCCTGTTGGGTGAGGAGTTGGAGAAAATTGTGAAAGGCCTGGGAGATGCTAAACCCCAGCGCTTACTCGAGGATAGGCCGCGGCCTCCCTCCAAGGGTCAGGCGGTTCACTCCTCTTAGACCTCGCATCCGTGAAGCTAGAAGGTACCGCCCGGGGCATTCTGCTGGGTCCACTTCTCGTGGCCGGTTTTCAGCAGAGGAACTCCTTTCGCTCGGACAAACGTTCCACAGCAGCAGGCTTAAGACCTGGAGTTCAAGGGCGACCCTCTCAATGATGGTGCGCCGGCCCCCTCCTCGATTCCTGTTATAGGAGGACGTCTTTCCCTCTTTCTCGAGGAGTGGGCCAAGATTACCTCAGATCAGTGGGTCTTGGACCTGATCAGAGAAGGATACCGAATAGAATTCGATGCCCCGATAAGAGACGTGTTTGTGGAGTCCCGATGCGGTTCTGCCGCCAAACGGGCGGCGGTAGAGGAGACCTTACAAGGCTTGATTCACATTGGGGTAGCTTCCCCCGGTGCCTCCCGCCGATTTCGGCTGCGGCCGCTACTCCATTTACTTTGTGGTGCCGCGAAAAGGTGGGTCTTTTCGCCCTATTCTGGACTTAAAAGAATTAAACAAGTCCCTAAGAGTGCGGCATTTTCACGTGGAAACCCTGCGCTCCGTCAGTGCGGCGGTACAGCCAGGAGAGTTTCTCACGTCTCTGGACCTGAAAGACGCTTACTTGCACATTCCAATTTGGCCCCCGCACCAGAAGTTTTTGCGGTGATGGGAAAACATTTCCAGTTTCGGGCCTTGCCTTTTGGCCTCGCCACAGCTCCCCGAACCTTTTCCAAGGTAATGGTGGTAGTAGCTGCTTTTCTCAGGCGAGAAGGTATCCGGGTTCACCCGTACCTAGACGACTGGCTCATCAGAGCGGACTCCGCAACAGAGAGCCATCAAGCTACAGCCAGAGTGGTCTCAGTACTGCAATCTCTGGGCTGGGTCGTCAGTGTAGCCAAAAGTCACCTGACCCCCTCGCAATCTCTAGAATATTTGGGGGTCCGGTTCAACACAGACTCGGGATATGTATTCCTACCCGAGCAAAGGCGGTGCAAGCTTCAGAATCAGGTCCGTCTGCTCCTGAGGATGCCCCGCCCGCGAGCTTGGGACATTGTCCAGCTCTTGGGATCGATGGTGGCCACCTTGGATTTGGTGCCCTGGGCGAGAGCGCACCTGAGACCTCTGCAGTATTCCCTGCTTCAACGATGGTCTCCAGTATCTCAGGATTATCAATGCAGACTCTCTTGCCTCCCTGCGGCCCGACTCAACATGGAGTGGTGGCTCTCAGACAGCATGCTGCGGCGAGGAATGCCGCTGGTACTCCCCGATTTGTGCCTAGTGGTGACAGATGCCAGCCTGAAGGGCTGGGGCGCAGATTGCAAGGGGAAGCATGCCCAAGGTCTTTGGACACCCGACAAGTCAGAGTGGTCCATCAATCGCCTAGAGTTGAAAGTGGTGTTTCAGGCGCTTTTGGCCTTTCAAGTGACCCTGGAAGGATTGGCTGTCAGAGTGATGTCGGACAACATGACAACAGTGTCCTACATAAAACCGACAAGGCGGCACTCAGTGCAGAGCGCTGGCCGCGCAGGCTGAACAGATTTGCCACTGGGCCGAGCTGCATCTACAGTTTCTGTCGGCAGCTCACATTGCAGGTCAGAGCAACGTGCAAGCCGATTATCTAAGCAGGCATCAAATCGATCCAGCGGAATGGGAACTGGCAGACGAAGTATTCCTGCAGATATGTGCCAAATGGGGCAAGCCTGTAATGGGTCTTGCCATAAGCTTGTCGCCATAAGTCCCGTGCTTTTCAGCAGACGGAGAGATACTCGCTCAGCCGGGTTGGATGCCTTGGCTCAACCCTGGCCTCTGGTATGTGTTCCTTCCGTGGTCCTTGATAGGGCGTGTGCTCCTGCGGATTTGGCTTCACCCAGGAGAAGTGGTTCTCATCACCCCGGATTGGCCCAGGGGGCCTTGGTATGCGGACCTCCGACAGATGCTAGTGGAGGCTCCCCTTCTTTTACCTCTGGTACTGAACCTGTTGTCGCAGGGACCGGTGACCATGGAGGACGCCTGCCGTTTTGGTCTTACGGCATGGCTATTGAGAGGACGCAATTGAGAGGCAAAGGCTATTCCAATAATGTTATTTCCACTTTCCTGCATGGCCCGCAAGCGGTCCACTTCCGTGGCTTATGCCAGGATCTGGCGCCAGTTTGAGGCTTGGTGTGTTTCAAAAGCGATCACACCCATGCGGGCTCCTGTCTCGCTGATTCTGGACTTTTTGCAGGATGGTGTACAAAAAGGCTTGGCCTATAATTCCCTGCGGGTGCAAGTGGCAGCATTGGCCTCCCTTCATGGTAAGGTTGCAGGCGTGTCTTTAGCTGCTCATCCAGATGTGGCACGGTTTCTTAGAGGGGTGATTCGGCTCCGTCCTCCCGTGCGGGCACCTTGTCCAGCTTGGAACCTGGGGCTAGTTTTGAAGACTCTGCAGGGTTCTCCTTTTGAGCCGCTATGGCGAGCTTCAGAGAAAGATTTGACACTAAAGGCCGTTTTTCTTGAGGCCATTACTTCGGCGAGACGGGTGTCAGAACTCCAGGCGCTGTCCTGTCGAGACCCATTTCTGCAATTTTCAGAGTCCGGGGTCACGGTTCGTACCGTGCCTTCCTTCATGCCTAAGGTGGTTTCAGCGTTTCACCTAAATCAGCCTATTTTTCTACCCTCTTTTGTTAAGGAGGAGTTTCCAGAATCCTTTGGGCAGTTGCGTCTAAAGCCACTATTGCCCGCTGGCTTAAAGAAGCTATCTTTTCAGCTTATCTGCTTGCCGGCCAGCCTCCGCCTGTAGCCTTTAAGGCACATTCTACAAGAGCGATTTCTTCCTCTTGGGCTGAAACTGGAGCACTCTCTCTTCATGAGATTTGCAGTGCAGCAACATGGGCTTCGAAGCTCTCATTTGCCTGACATTACAGGCTGGATGTGCGTTTTGGAGCACAAGTGCTAGCGCGTTGTGTGACTTGTTCCCACCCTATATAGGGATTGCTTTGATACATCCCATACGTAATGGCTTCATCTGCTTGATGACAAGGAAGGGAAAATTAGGTTCTTACCTTGGTAATTTTCTTTCCTTTAGTCATAGCAGATGAAGCCATGAGCCCTCCCTGTATGATTGTCTGTATGCTGTGAATCTGTTTCAGGTTCTTTTCTTGTTTCCTGTAGTTCTAATCCTTCCTTGGGAGAAGGTTGGAAAACAGTCTTCAGGATTCTTGTTCACTTATAGGAGGATGAGTTCATTCCCTCCAGTTCATGTGTAGGAGGTTGAGTTCATTCCCTCCAGGAGAATGTGTGTATTCCCTCCATAAATACAAAGAGGAGGACGAGTTTATTCCATCCAGGAGGATGTGTTTATTCCCTCCTTTTGAGTTCATGCCCTTGTTATTGGGCCATCGTTCGCTGTGAGGAAAGTTCATGTTATTCCCATTGCGGTTTGTTATACTGCTTTGGAAGCTTCAAATACTGAAGAGGCAGTGGAGCTAGCTGACCATGTGGCACTGTGAAATTTGAGTGCTCTCTATCTCCCCCTGCTGGTTGGAACACTCTGGTGCGCACATATAAGTAATGCCACACTGGGAAAAGACCAAGGGTCCATCGAGCCCAGCATCCTGTCCACGACAGCGGCCAATCCAGGCCAAGAGCACCTGGCAAGCTTCCCAATCGTACAAACATTCTATACATGTTATTCCCGGAATTGTGGATTTTTTCCAAGTCCATTTAGTAGCGTTTATGGACTTGTCCTTTAGGAAACCATCTAACCTCCTTTTAAACTCTGCCAAGCTAACTGCCTTCACCACGTTCTCCGGCAACAAATTCCAGAGTTTAATTACGCGTTGGGTGAAGAAACATTCTCTCCGATTTGTTTTAAATTTACTACACTGTAGTTTCATCGCATGCCCCCTAGTCCTAGTATTTTTGGAAAGCGTGAACAGACGCTTCACCCACCTATACCTCTATCATGTCTCCCCTCAGCCGTCTGTTCTCCAAGCTGAATAGCCCTAGCCTCCTTAATCTTTCTTCATAGGGAAGTCGTCCCATCCCCGCTATCATTTTAGTCGCCCTTCGCTGCACCTTTTCCAATTGTACTATATCTTTCTTGAGATGCGGCGACCAGAATTGAACACAATACTCAAGGTGCGGTCGCACCATGGAGCGATACAAAGGCATTATAACATCCTCACACCTGTTTTCCATACCTTTCCTAATAATACCCAACATTCTATTCGCTTTCCGAGCCGCAGCAGCACACTGAGCAGAAGGTTTCAGTATATTATCGACGACGACACCCAGATCCCTTTCTTGGTTCGTAACTCCTAACTGGAACCTTGCATGAAGTAGCTATAATTCGGGTTCTTTTTTCCCACATGCATCACCTTGCACTTGCTCACATTAAACGTCACCTGCCATTTAGCCGCCCAGTCTCCCAGTCTCGTAAGGTCCTTCTGTAATTTCTCACAATCCTGTCGCGAGTTAACAACTTTGAATAACTTTGTGTCATTAGCAAATTTAATTACCTCGCTAGTCACTCCCATCTCTAAATCATTTATAAATATATATATATATATATATATATATATATATATATATATAAAAAACATTTCTCTGATTCACTGCCACTGTGTGCTAAGAGATCACCACATGCACGCGCCAGTAGGCCAGGTGACATCTGATGCTCATGCCTATGTCAGAGCTGAGGTCTACGCATCAGCCCGGAAGCAGAGAGGATTAATAGTAAATGACAGCAGATAAAAACCGGATCGGTCCATCCAGTCTGCCCAATAGTAACAATCATTATCAATTCATGATTAAATCAACAATGAATGTGATCTACGATAATAAAACGCAACCTCAACGTTCTGAGGACAATGATGTCACTGAAGTCAGTCAGTCTTCCAGAACGGTTCGTGGATTCATGGTGGTGAAGCCACCCCACTGACCCGTGCCCTGCCCTCGCATCAAATGTCATGACGTCGAGGGCAGGAAAAAAAAAAACTCTACTAAACAAACGGTTCGCACCCACGCAGGGGGAGGAGGAGTAGGGAAACAATGCGGAACGTGTTTCCCTACTCCTCCCCCTGCCAACCCACCCGCGGAAAGGGGACGCACCTCCAAAGCTCCGGAGTGCAAATGACTCTGGAGACCACTGTTCCCACATCCAACACCCCCCCCCCCCCCGCGCACCAAACCTCTAAACATTCAAGCTGTTCCCACATCAAACACCACCCCCTTCCCGCGCACCAAACCTCAAAAAATACAAGCCCCGCCCACAGATTCGTATACCCTCCCCCTAAAGCTGCAGCTGAAAACAAGGACCTCCAACACCCCCCCCCCGCAACAACCCCCTCCTGAGACACCCACCTTCGCGTTGCTTTGCCGGCGGGGGACCCGAAACCCCGCCAGCACAAGCCCTGTCTGCTCACTACGGCGTCATCTTCGGCGTTCCTAGCCTGTGGAGGCAGGGCTTCTGTGCGTGTGACGTCCTGCATGTGTAAGACGTCAGACGCACAGAACTCCGCCCTGCACAGCTACCAACGCCAAAGATGACGCCGTAGTCAGCACACAGGACTTGTGGTGGCGGGGTTCCGGGTCCCCTGCCGCCAAACCAACGCGAAGGTGGGTGCGATGGGCACGGTGGGTCGGATGGCTGCGGCCGGCTGCATCGCCGTGGGTGGGATGGCGCTGGGAGGGGGGCATCGCACCTCACAGGCAACAGCAAAATGAGGAAAACCTTGCTAGCGCCCGTTTCATTTGTGTCAGAAACGGGCCTTTTTTACTAGTATTATATACTTGATTATAGTCTTTCTGTGGCATTTCTGAGACATAGACCACAGAAGTCTGCCTGGCCCTATCCTTATGTTCCATCTGCTGGAGTTGCCCTCAAAGCCCACTCCAGCCTATTCATCTTCTTATTTGCGGGACACAGACCATAAAAGTCTGTCCAGCATTGTCCTCATGTTCCAGCCACTAAAGTTGCTGTCTAAACCCTTTCCAGCCCATCCAAAACCAGATTGTCATATATGAGAGACAGATCGTACAGGTCTCCCGGTATCGGCCCTAGTTCATCACAGCCAGAGTCACCATGTAAGTGTCACGCAACACATTCACACACATGCAGACATTTAAGTTTAGGTTTTTTATAACTTCCATTTTCTAAATAGAGATCCTCTGTGTTGATCCCATGCCTTTTTGAATTTTGTCACCATTTGTATCTCTACCACCTCCTTAATGGAGGCTTTCCACATCTGTGCTGTTAAAGCAAGGAGGAGGAGGAGACAGCACTCAAAGAACTTGGTACTCGGTAGGTGAGAGGCTGGCGCAAGTGCAGCATACACTTCCACGGGAACCCCACAGGAACTGCTTCCGTCCCCACGGGAACCCCACAGGAACTGCTTCTGTCCCCTGTTCCCGTGCAAGTCTCTAGTTTCAACCTATCATCAACGACTACACCTAGATCCCTTTCTTGTTCTGTGACTCCTAATGTGGAACCTTGCATGACGTAGCTATAATTCAGGTTCCTCTTTCCCACATGCATCACTTTGCACTTGCTCACATTAAACGTCATCTGCCATTTAGACGCCCAGTCTCCCAGTCTCTTAAGGCCCTCTTGTAATTTTTTTATTTTTATTTATGTATTTATTCATTTTATATTTATGCAATTAACATAAATTGCACATTATAGAAAGGTTAACATGAAAGTTCACTGAAAAAGATTTTTTTTTTTACAATTTAGTCCACAAAATGTTGATCCAAGAACTAGGAAATACTCAATTAAAATAAACATAAATTGATACATATAATCGAGCAGACAGAGCCTAGAGTGTCGCAGCCAGATAAAGCGCTAGCAATCAAGAACTACTGCAGTACTATTCTTTAGATGAAATAAATTCTATTAACTTCTCTGGTTTAAAGAAAATATAATTCATAGTATTCAAAGAAACACAACATTTACAGGGGAACCTTAACATAAAGGTCCCTCCTATACGCAGCACTCTCTCTTTTAACAATAAAAATGGCTTCCTTTTTCTTTGAGTTTCTCGCGCAAAATCTGGAAAAACAAATTTTTGAGCCAAAGAAGGGTGAATCCGTGTGGCGAAAATAAAGTTTGAAAATATTATTACGATCTAATTGCAGAGCAAATGTAGTTCTTTCAGTTATAACCTCCAATGAAGTCTCAAGAAATTCCGTTAAATTTAAACCAGATTGGGGATTAAAAGGCAATTTTTTCCCTCCAGCTCCTGAAATATACACTGCTTTAGTAATAGGTGGATATCCCTCAGAGGGAATACCTAGTATTTCACTAAGGTATTTTTTCAACATATCTAATGCTGGAGTGAAAGGGGATTTAGGAAAATTAAGGAAACGTAAATTGTTTCCCCTAATCTGTTTTTCTAAATATTCCATCTTTCTCTGTTGGAGGTTACTGGCCTTTATCAACACAAGCGTTGAGGAGTTCACCGTTTTAAGTTCTTAATCAAAAGTCTCCATTTTTGTAGATTGTTCTGCAAATTTCATTACTAACTGACTTTACGATCGCTTTAGATCCACTACTTCACCACGCAAAATACCTGAAATTTGCTGCAGGTTGGAATTCAATCCTTGTATTGCCTCCCACAATAGTTCCAATGTAACGGTTGTAGGTTTAGTCAAAACTCCAAGGCTCACGGAGGGTTTGTCAGGATTTCTTTCAGACAGAAGGTACTGTCTGAGCTGGCAAACTCACTGGCATCGACGCGGCAACGGGGCCTCCACATGTAGCCGCTGGTGACCAATTTCCAGACTCAGCATGCTTCTCACTTGCTCCTGCCACTTCTCCTCCTAGTCTTGGAGGGGCCGTTATTGAGGGAGGACTCAGAGAGACTCCCTCAGTGCTCAGGTCAACTTGCTCTCCCGGACCTCCCGAAGCGATCACTCCGGCTCCTAGCATTTGGAGTCCCGACTCCTCTAATGTCAGCTGCCGCAAGAGAGGGGGTTCAACCCTGCCTGCGGAGGTAGGCAAACCAGGTTTCCCCTTCCTCTTTCCTATTACGGCTCCGTGGATACTCAATTGAGCAAGCTTTCAATGGTTGTTAGGAGCTCTTTCCTGTACGTCTGCTCAAGCAGCCATCTTTGATTGCCTCTTGTAATTTTTCACAATCGTCCTGCGATTTAACGACTTTGAATAACTTTGTGTCATCAGCAAATTTAATTACCTCAGTAGTTACTTCCATCTCTAGATCATTTATAAATATGTTAAAAAACAGCGGTCCCAGCACAGACCCCTGGGGAACCCCACTAACAACCCTTCTCCATTGAGAATACTGACCATTTAACCCTACTCTCTGTTTTCTATCTTTTAACCAGTTTTTAATCCACAAAAGAATACTACCTTCTATCCCATAACTCTTCAATTTCCTCTGGTGTTTTTATGAGGTACTTTTTCAAACGCCTTCTGCAAATCCAGATACACAATATCAACCGGCTCACCTTTATCCACATGTTTGCTCACCCCTTCAAAGAAATGTAGTAGATTGGTGAGGCAAGATTTCCCTTCACTAAATCCATGTTGACTTTATCTCATTAATCTATGCTTTTGAATATGCTCTGTAATTTTGTTCTTAATAATAGTCTCTACCATTTTGCCTGGCACCGATGTCAGACTCACCGGTCTATAATTTCCCGGATCTCCTCGGGAACCTTTTAAAAAAAATCGGCGTTACATTGGCCACCCTCCAATCTTCCGGTACCACGCTCGATTTTAAGGATAAATTACATATTACTAACAATAACTCTGCAAGTTCATTTTTCAGTTCTATCAGTACTCTGGGATGAATACCATCTGGTCCAGGAGATTTGCTACTCTTCAATTTGTAGAACTGCCTCATTACATCCTCCAGGTTTACAGAAAATTCATTAAGTTTCTCTGACTCGTCAGCTTCGAATACCATTTCTGGCACTGGTATCCCACCCAATTCTTCCTCGGTGAAGACCGAAGCAAAAAATTCATTTAATCTCTCTGCTACGGCTTTGTCTTCCCTAATCACCCCTTTTACTCCTCGGTTATCTAGTGGTCCTCTAGCTGTCCAACCGATTCTTTTGCCGGCTTCCTGCTTTTAATATACCTGCCACTCTTTCCATGAGTTCTATTGCCCATATTCTACCCCCCCCCAGTTTTCTTCGGTGGGGCTAGCTGGACATTTCCATTAGGCAGCAATAACTAACCTAGCTGCCAGAAGCAGAAAATTGGTTAGTTCCTTAGCATCGGTAGCAGATGAACCCAGAGACCTGTGGGTTGTGTCCAAATGGGCTATGATGGCAGCTCCAGTAGTAGGAATTTAAGAACAGAGCCAGGCAGACTTCTATGGTCTATGTCCCAGAAACACCAAAGAAAGACCATGATGAAGTATATAATACAACATTCATTGTTGATTTAAATTTGTTGGGCAGGATGGACTATTCAGATCTTTATCTGCTGTCACTGTGTTACTATGTTACTAGCAGGTGGAGATAGAGTGCACTAATTTGCAGTGTTGCTAGTGGGAAGTCATGCTTCCTGGCCAGTCAGTATTCTCTATCTCCAGCAGGTTGGACGTGTTCCACAGGCTCCTGGCTTTATTTGCTTCTTTTCTGGCTTTGCTGGTTCAGTAGAGCTAGGGGTGTTCTGGCTGAGCGGTGGCAGCTTTAGAGGGTACACCTGTACACCTGGTCACCCCAGGTATTTTCCCCACCCCTACTCCTTTCCTGGGGGTTTATGCTCCAGCCTTCCCTTTCTCACAGATTTGCCTTCTGAAAAAAAAAAAAGTGACTTTCTGTGCTGGCCTTGCACTCTCTAGGTGCTTGTCACGGCTTGGGAGACTTGAGTGAGCCGAAGATTCCTTCCCCATTGGACTGCGAGTTCCTGTGATCTGCGGTGAGTGTACAGCCTCCTTTCTGCCTTGCAGCAGCTCTGTTTTGGCCTTTTATGGTGGCATAATTGGTAAAGCACTGTTCCTGCTGTGGGAAGCGGAGAACAGCGTCAGGGCTTTGCCCCGGAGGGTGCTCAGTCTCTGACGTCCTTGAGATCTCCATTGGGGAGGTTGAAGCTGACTCTTCCCACGTGCTGGAAATTCATTCTTCTCCTCTTTCAGAGGGCTCAGCGGTCATTTTCAACTTGCCCTTTCCCGCGGTTCCTGCTGCTATTCTTTTGCATCTGTCTCAGTTTTTTTTCCTCTCCTGTGATCTGCGTGAGGGGGGTGCACCAGTTGGTTCTTCAGTGGTGAGCTCCGATTTGCCCTTTTCCCTGGAGTTTGTTTTACTGCTCCTTGCTTATGTGTTGAAGCGCACATCTTCAGGAACTGGAGTTTTGTCTGAGATGGTGGTTTCTAGAGGCTCGTCCTCTTCGGGCAATGAGACCTCAGCATCTAAACGCACTAGGTGGAGGTTCGTATTGGAGGCTAAGCCTCTTCTTGACTTGCCATGGTTGACTTGGAGACCTCCTTCAAAGTGGAGTCTCTTGCTTCTGAGGCAGATGACCCCTCCATGGTTCGAGTGTTCCATGAAGAGGAATTGCCCACCTTTATTTATAAGGCTTTACAGGCTCTGAACATTTCCTCCCCTGAGGCCCTCAATGAGGCTGCTGCTATTCTAAGTTGGCTAGCACTACTAGACTGCCTAAGGCTTTTCCTATTCACACAGCCATGCGGGAACTTAGTTCTGCTTAGTGGTCTTCTGTTGCGGGACTATGGGTGGCCAAGGCGATGGCTCACCTATATTCAGTGACACAGGTCAAATTGGAGCACTTCCGGTTGCCTATGGTGGATGCCTTGTTGGCGGCTGTGACCAAAAGACCTTTTTGCTTATGGAGGGGGGGGGGGGGGGCGCATTGTACTCGAGGACGTTCAGGATCGCAAGCTCGAGGCTGCTTTGAAAATGTCCTTTCAGGTTTCTTCCTTAGCTTGTTTGTGGGTCGTAAGCAGCCTGCACGTCTCTCTCCTAGGTGCAACAGGCGGCTGATTCCTTATTGGAGTCGGGGGCTCAACCACCTCCTGAGTTCCTGGATGTTGTCGGGGTTGGCCTACTTGGCTGACACTCTGTATGACTTGGTCAGAACAACGGCCAAACAGATGGCTTTGGTGGTGACCTGCTGTAGGTTATTCTGGTTGTGCTATTGGGCTGCTGATGTGGTTTCCAATGGCGCCTGGTCCTGCTACCCTTTATTGGTAAGCTTTTGTTTGGAGAGGCTTTGGAAAAGTTGGTCAAGGACCTGGAAGAGACTAAGTCTCAGAGTTTGCCAGAGGATAGCCTTCTCTTTCTCCTAAAAGGGACTCCTCAGAGGTCTCGTTTTCGAGATGATAGGAGGATTTAGAGAAGTTGGTTGAGGACTTTGGAGACACTCAGTCTCCGCATTTGCCAGAGGATAGACTTGTCTTTCTCCTAAAAGGAAATCCTCAGAGGTCCCATTTTCGAGATAGTAGGAGGTACCGCCCAGGCCATCCCTCTTAATGCGGGTAGATCCGCTATAGCCAGAAACAGTCCTTTTGGACTGATAATGCTCTGCAGGACCCCCTTTGAGGATCCTGTCCCCCTTCTTGCTCCTCCCAACAATGGGATGCTGGCTCATGTTTTGGCGGTAGGGGGGCGTTCCTCTTTTGCGAGGAGTGGGCAAAAAGTACTACAGACCAGTGAGTGCTGGATCTTATGTGCGACAGCTACATGCTAGAGTTCTGTTTGCCAATCTGAGATTTTTTTTCTTGGCGTGCCTGTGCGCCTCTCTGTGGAAACAAGCCACAGTGCGGGCCACTCTTCTGCACCTACGGTGCCAGGGGGTGGTGGTGCCTGTTCCTGCTGCAGAGCGTGGCCAGGGCACTACTCCATTTACTTTATGGTGCCCCAGAAGGGTGGAGACTTCCATCCTATCCTAGACCTCAGAAGGGTCAAGCAGTCCCTCAGGGTCCGCCTTTTCTGCATGGACACTGTTTGCTGTATGTGGCAGTCCAGCCCGGAAAATTTCTTCCAGCACTGGACCTCAAGGAGGCATATCTGCATTTTTCCATTTGGTGTTCTCATTAGAGATTTCTGTGGTTTGCCATTTTGGGTCAGCATTTTCAGTTTCTAGCGCTGCCCTTTGAACTTGCTATGGCTCCACGTACCTTTGCAGAGGTCATGGTCATGGTGGTGGTGGCCGTGGTGCGGCGCAAGGGATTCGAGTCCACCCCTAATTGGACAATTGGCTCATCTGAGTATCCTCGTTCAAGGACAATTGTCAAGCCATGGCTCAAGTGGCATCTCTTCTCCAGTCATTGGTCTGGGTGATCAACGTGCCCAAGAGTCTCCTGGTGCCTTCTCAGCCCCTGGATTATTTGGGGGTTCTCTTCAGCATCAAGGTAGGTCAGGTGTTTCTCCCCAAACCAAGGTCCACCGAGCTCCAGAGCCAGATTCGGTGCTTGCTGCTGTCTCCGGCCTCCCATGTCTGGGATTATGCTCGGGTTTTGGGATTGATTGTGGCCACACTGTAAGTGGTGCCATGATCTTAGACTCACATTTGACCCCTTCGACTGTCTCTACTGAGTTGGTGATCCCTGCTTTTGGAGGACTACGAAAGACATCTGGCTTAGTAACATTTGGCTCAACACAGGCGGATACTCCCATGTAGACTCCTGAGTGGATGGTGGTGATCTCGCATGCCAGTTTCTCGGGGTGAGGAACACATTGACTCTTCCATTATCGCCTAGACCTCGGGACTTGAAAGGTATCGCTTTGGCCCATCATCGCTTGGAGCTTTGGGCGGCTCGCCTTGCTCTGCTGGCATTTTAGCCTTTTCTCTAGGGACGGCCGGTGAGAGTTCTCTCCAACAACATGACGGCAGTTGCATACATCAGTTGTCAGGTGGGCATACAAAGCCCTTTGCTGCAGAGGAAGCGGACTTGCTTCTCCAGTGGGCAGTGGCTCACTTGCTTCAGCTCTCCGCAGCTCTCTTTGTGGGAACAGAGAACATACAGGCTGACTTTCTCAGTTGCACCACTCTGGATCCTGGCAAATGGGAAATTTCTCCGTTAGCCTTCCAGTTGATAGTCCAGCGTTGGGGTTCTCCCAACCTGGACCTTATGGCGACCAGCGCCAATGGAAGACTTCTCGCTTCTTCAGCAGAAAAAAGAAGTGAGGTTCAGAGGGGTTAGATGCTCTTCTTCAGTCTTGGCTGGAAGCAGTTCTGCTTTTTGTCTTTCCTCCTTGGCCTCTGATCGGCTGGATGCTTGGGCATGTTCAGGCTTGCCAGGGTTAGGTGATTCTCATGGCCTTGGGTTGACCCAGGAGGTTGTGGTTTGCAGACCTGATGCATTTGATGAGGGCTGAGCCATTGCCCCTCCCCTGGCACCAGATCTGCTTCGCCAGGACCTGGTTCTCATGCAGGAACCCTCCCGCCTTGGTCTTACGGTTTGGCTCTTGTGTGGACTTCTTTGAGGAAGAAGGGTTACTTAGGTACAGTCATCTCTACTTTGCTTCATGCCAAGAAGCCTTCTACTTCGGTGGAGTACGCTTGAGTATGGCGTGTATTGGTGCTCGGAGAGAGAGATTTCGCTGCTTCTGGCTTCTTTATCTTAGATTTTATCTTTCTTGCAGGAAGGGTCTGGCAGCCAGTTCCCTATGGGTTCAGGTGGCTGCTGTAGCCTGTTATTGGGGGCGCATTGTGCGTGCACCTCTGGTCTCTCATCCTGATGTGGTGCATTTCCTCAAGGGGGCCAGTCGTTTGAAACCTCCAGTGTTTCTTCCTTGTCCATCTTGGAGTCTTTCCTTAGTCTTCCAAGTGCTGCAAGTTCCTCCATTTTAGCCTATGCGTGCGGCCACGGTGCGGGTCATCACAGAACTGGGCTCTTGCCTACTTTATGCAGAATTGTTATATTGGCATGTTGGAAAGAATCAGGGCTACAAACAAGCCTTATCTATGACTTCATGAAGCATTTTTACTAAAAATAAATCTGCTACCAAACCCCAGTACTACTTTATAGAGTTTAGTCGGCATCCTGTCTGGGCCTGCTGATTTTCCTGAAGGAGTCGTGGAGACAGCTTTCCAGAGTTCTTTTTTGGGTTATGGTAGAGTCCAGTTTGTCTGTGTTAGATTTGAACAGTTGCTTCCTCTCTAGAGCCTATAAAAATTTAGACCTCTGAGGCAGCGATCCAAGATGGCTCCTCTAAAAAAAATTGTTTTCTCTGACTTGCTCCTGTGTATTGAGATGCCTAAGAGACGGGGAAGAGTGAGGAATCCCCCACTGACCTCGGTGCTGACTTTGGGGCATTGACCCATGGAGCAGTTTGTTACAGCTCCTCAACCATATCCCAGTGTTGCCGCTATGACGGGCGGAGCAGAGACCGCCGCACTGCTGGGCAGTGATGTTTCATTGAGCCCAGTTTCTCCAACCCTGCCACCAGCTCCTCGAGTCTCAACTGGGAGCCAAGCACAGGAGAGGCCTAGAATGACTGCCTTGACCTCAGGGGAGGTATTAGGTCGAGTGGCTGATCTCAGTGAAACGGATCTGGAGCCTCTAGGAGGAACTGGTAATCTTTCTGTGTCAGGGGTTGGAGGTATTAGTGAGGCTTCTATAAAATTGTTTGCTGTTCCTCCTTTTCTCAAGCCTTCAGTGGTCACCTTAGAAAACCTTTGGAAGGCAGTGAATGTATGCACAAGCTTTGTGGAATTTTTGCACAGATTGCTTCTCAATCTTTGGCCAAACCACAGGTGATTGAGTCTGAGGTAAATAATCTAAAGAAAAATGTTGCAATTTGGATCAAGAGGTAAAAACTATAAAAAGTACCCAGTCTTTTCTAATGATGGACAAGATGGCTATTCTTCAGAGGTTGGAACTCATGGAAAATAAAGCTAGGTCTTTGAACTTACATATTTTGAATTTTCCTTATATAATTTCTGTGGCACTTAGGGAGGTTTTTCATAAGTATTTAAAGGATATTTTGAAATTTCCAGAAAATACTAATGCCTCCTTTAAATAATATATATTATGTTTTACTTGCTGGGGAAGATCAAGAGGGCCTATTCAAGCTGAGACTTCTGAACTTGTTGTGGGTCTTTTAGAAACTTCTGGAGATTTTATGATTGGGACTGCAATTTTAATTGTGTCCTTCCTATTTGCACAGGATTTCATTTTCAAAGTGTAGAATTTCTTGGTTACAAGATCAGAATTTTTCTGTCTGTATGTAAAAAAAACAAACAAGAAAAACCCAGGAGCACAGGAAACAGTTTCTTGCTATGAAGCAGGAAGCCCTGGCTCTTGGCAACATTTTTCTTAAGGTTTCAATGCAAGTGCAAGATACAACTGCATGGTTCCTCTTATGTATTTTATGACCCAGTACAGCTGTGAGATTTCATTCAGAGCAAGAAATCAGGTGTAGAAGTGATTACTGTGAATGTGTGAGCTTGTGGAGTAATACATTTATTGTGGGTTGGGTTTTCAGTGTCTAAGATTTATTTTTTTCTTATTTTTGAGAGTTCTCTATTTCTTTTATAGTCTGGTTCTCTCTAATTGTGGTCTGCAGTTTTCATTTTTAATGGCTTTGTTTTAATTGCCTTATTTCTTAAATTGTTTGTGGGAATTGTTCCTTAATATGAAAAACTAGTAAAAAAGGCCCGTTTCTGACACAAATGAAACGGCGCTAGCAAGGTTATATTGATTAGTTGTTTTTTGTTAACCAAATATTTAATATTAAAGTATTGTAATGAGATGGAGTAATAGTGAAGGGTGTATAATGAGGAAGGTGGAGGCCCTGTGTAGGACCACAGGTGCGGTCCTTTTTGACAGAGTGTTTGTGTGTGTAAGACAGAGAGACAGACTGTGTGAGTCCGAGAGTGTGTGTGTGTGAGAGTGATACAGAGGGATTGAAAGAGTGTGTCTGTGTGTGTGTGATACTGTGTGTTTGTGTGACAGAGAGATACAGAGAGTGTGTGTGTGGAATTGAGTTCCATGACCCCCTCCTTCCCTTGCTCTCCTTCCATCTGATGTGAGAGAGTGTGTGTGCAGGACCACAGGGGCGGTCATTGTGACAGAGTGTTTGTGTGAGTGAGAGTGTGTGTAAGACAGAGAGACAGACTGTGTGAATCATACAGTGAGTGTGTGTGAGACAGAGGGATTGAAAGAGTGTGTGTGTGTGTGTTTGTGTGACAGAGAGATACAGAGAGAGAGTGTGTGTGTGGACCACAGGGGCGGTCACTGTGACAGAGTGTTTGTGTGAGTAAGAGAGAGAGAGAGACTGTGTGAGACCGATAGTGAGTGTGTGAAGAAAAGAGATTACTGACTGAGGTATTTCAGGAATGAAATGCTGGTAAAAGAATTGTCAATACTCCTTTCAAGTAATTAAATGTTTGTAAGCATATGGTAAAAGGCAAGAAAGCTTTCAAAAATGTTGTTTTGTGAACTGCAGGTTTAGTGCAAAAGCAATGCTGAAAGTGCTTTACCATGCACAGTACTTCCCAAGGAAGCAGAACCGCAGCAAAGTGAATTGCAAAGTGGAAAACTAAAAAGCCAACCAAACCCTCAGTATTTTTCATGTTAACATGGGAAATACACATTGAATGTAAAAGAATGGTACCGTGTCAGCGACTACAGCCCTTAACCCTTTTATTGCCACATCAACGTTAACACTTCAGGAGCGAGCTTGCTCGGCTGGTTTGCTTGCTGTTGGAAGAGGGGAGGAGGAGTTGCTTCTTTTAGGATCATGTTAAGTGTTTCCCAATCTGCTAGGGGGAAGCTGTGTCATTTGTAACCCTGCCTCTCGAAAACAATTCTTCAGAGCACAGAGTAGTAGTCAGCCCCAAGCGCAGGAGCACCAACAATAAGACCATCGTTGATTGGCTGCAAAATCTCTTCCTGGTTGCTAGGAAAAGGAGTGGGTGATTTGTTGCTTTCAGGGTGATTCCTTGCTTGCTGTCATAACTTAAAGGAGGCGGATGTTCGTTCTCGTGCGTTGCCTGTAGATGTAAAGTGAGATGCATGGGGGGAGGGGTTTCAAGTGTACAGCGCTGCGTACGTGTAGTAGCGCTATAGAAATAATAAGTAGTAGTTGTGGTATCGGAAGGGGGGGGGGGGTTGTGGGTGAGCTGTAGGAATTTGAACTCTGACACTGGGATGGAAAGGAGGCGGATCTTCGTGCTCGTGCATTGCCTGTAGATGAGAAATGAGATCCATGGGTGGAGTTGAGGAATTTGAACTGTGACCCTGGAAAGGAGGCTGATCTTCGTGTTTGCGCATTGCCTGTAGTTGTAAAATGTGATGCATTGGGGGGGGGGGGAAGAGTTTTGTTTTGTGTTTGTATCGGAAGGGGGGGTGCTGAGTTGCATGAATTCCTCGGCAGGGGGAGGAGTAGTTTCCCTACTCCTCCCCCTTTCCTTGGTTTTTTGTGGAGCAGCTGTGCTGGTGACATCATCCTTGGCTTCACCCAACTCCGCCAATAAGACGTGCTACATGGTCTGTGAGTGTCATTGCTCTGCCCACAAGGTCATCACGTTTGACGTGTGGGCGGGGCAGACAGTCATGGATGAAAAATTGATCTCTGGCGCCTCACATTTAGAACGTTGGAAAAGTGAGGCTTCAGAACGTTGGTGGTGCGTTTTATATAGAGAGATGGGGCGTGGCTGAGGGCGGGTCTAGGAGTGAGGGTGACTGGTCCTAGCCTACGAAGACTACAGGATTTTTGTGCTTCTCTGCCTTGGACTGAGCTTCAGAACATTCGAGGTGGGATTTATTAATATAGATTTCTATTCAAGATTGTTTTCTTGACGTATATTTGAAACTTAAACATTAAAAAAAAAATTTAGACCTCTGAATATTATCTTTCCCACTCTCTGAAGTGTACAGTTTGCTAAATGATCATGCCCTGTTCTTCTGTATGCAGTTTGCCATCCCTTCCTCGTATTTCATCAATTGTTCCTTGAGTAATCCTAAACTGAAGTTGGGAGGCAAGGAGTTTCTGTCTTTACCCCAACTATATATTGCTTAAGTCCCATTTTTCTGTACAACACCCCTAGTACCTCCAGAGCATGCTGGTTTAGCTCCCTTCTAACCTGTTATTTGTTTAGTTAATGGTCTGTCCTGATGGAGCTTATGAACCCTCTCTAAATGTTTCATCTCTTGTAGCTGATCCAATTTTTCTCTTTTATCCCTGGCCCCTAGTTCAATACATTTGCCCCATAGGACCGCTTTAAAGGCATCCCATAATAATCCCAGGCTCACTGGCCACCCTCCCCCCCACACTATTAATCTCATTACGATGAGCAGACTGCCTGCAAGCCACCAAAGCCCTAGTGCTAGGTATGAACTGACTCCCGCTCACTAGGCAAGCTCTACAAAACAGACCGTTTCCTCCTAATCTAAAATGAAACACGCTGTACCAAAAAAGGCTACAGAAAATTCTCCCTATAAAAACAAACTGAAGCTTAAGCTCAAACATAAAAGATACTTCCTATCCACACTCAATATCCGGGGGGGGGGGGGGGGGGGGGGGGGGGAGGCTTTAAGCACTTCAGAACAACCAAATCTACCCAATGGCAAAAAAAAAAAAAGTGGTGGGGAGTTGGAGAAAGAGGACAGGAAGTTATTCTACTTCCTCAGAAATCACAATGACACCTTACTCAAGGGCAGATACAGTTAATGCTAATTATCTCTATTCATATACAGGTTTCTTCCAAGTAGACTATTCTGGCCATCAGTAACATACCAGTCCCGTTCAGCAGACATGTAGCTTTGTTCTGAATGAACTTAATTTTTTTTCTCTCTTCTAGAAGTAGTAGACTTAAAAGGATTTCACTAGTCAAAAATTAAAATATGTTTTCATACATTGCTAGCAGAAAAGTAAGAAAAGAATACAGTTTGCAAAATGCAAATTAAATATAAACACGAATACCAGCTTTTTAATATTTAATCGTTAGCTATCTAGTACCTCTCCCAGCTGAAGAGGCACTTTGGTAATAATGGGACAGCCTCAGTCCCAAACACTCGTTCTATTGACCTATAACGACAAACCAATTGTCTAATAAGCAATTGATACCGGCCCTAGGATAATAATTTTACCTTTCCATTAAGCCAATCTGATATACAACTACTATTACTGAAACTAAAGTTAAAATAGGCAAAGGCACTGAGCCTTGGGGCATGACAAGAAGAACCAGACAACCCTATTCCATGTTGACAATGCTTGGAATCAAAGCAGCAAGTCATGAACCCCTACTGTTGGAAAATGAGTGCAAAATAAAAATAAGAGACAAGCTTTCATTTTACAATTTGTCAAAAAATAATAATGTTCTTACAGATATCTATACCTGGTTTAAAAAAAAACAAACAAAAAAACCACACCATGTACTAGTTTGTATCGCCGTTGTATCGCTCCATGGTGCGTCCGCACCTTGAGTATTGTGTTCAATTCTGGTCGCCGCACTTCAAGAAAGATATAGTAGAATTGGAAAAGCTGCAGCGAAGGGCGACTAAAATGATAGCGGGGATGGGACGGCTTCCCTATGAAGAAAGACTAAGGAGGCTAGGGCTTTTCAGCTTGGAGAAGAGACGGCTGAGGGGAGACATGATAGAGGTCTATAAAATAATGAGTGGAGTGGAACAGGTGGATGTGAAGCGTCTGTTCACGCTTTTCAAAAATACTAGGACTAGGGGGCATGCGATGAAACTACAGTGTAGTAAATTTAAAACAAATCGGAGAAAATCTTTCTTCACCCAACGTGTAATTAAACTCTGGAATTCATTGCCTGAGAACGTGGTGAAGGCAGTTAGCTTAGCAGAGTTTAAAAAGGGGTTAGACGATTTCCTAAAGAACAAGTCCATAAACCGCTACTAAATGGACTTGGGAAAAATCCACAATTCCAGGAATAACATGTATAGAATATTTGTACGTTTGGGAAGCTCGCCAGGTGCCCTTGGCCTGGATTGGCCGCTGTCGTGGACAGGATGCTGGGCTCGATGGACCCTTGGTCTTTTCCCAGTGTGGCATTACTTATGTACTTATGTACTTATGTAAATATTGTTTAATGCATTCCTCAATTTCTTTTGCGTATTTTTTTGTTTTTTTTTTCCCCTCCCTCATTTAGTGTTAGAGATACTGAGACATTGTCTGAAGAGAGAATCATTCCAATATCACAGATCTCAATTGCAGATATCAATGAGTAATTTAGCAAAAGACATGTCTAGTCTGGAATAGGAATTATGAAAAGTAGAGTAACATTTCAAGTCCATGAAATGAGGATGAAAACGTCTTCATGTATCCACTAAGGACAGCAGATAGGTTAAGTGGTCATTTTTCTTAATGAAGGAGGGTGAATAGTGGAGTGGAGTGAGGTAAGGATCTGTACTGGGACCGGTGCTATTTAACATATTTTTAAATATTTGACTTGGCTTCCTGCCTGCCTATTGACTGGTGTCAGTTTGACCACATTTCACCTGTACAGTGCTATTTTCTTTGGACTAGCTTTCCGTAGAACGGCAGGCAAAGTTTAAGGTAATTTGGCTATGTTTTTAAAGCATGGCCTGTTCAGTGACTTCACTCGAGAGCGCAAAGTTTGTTAAAAATTTCATCTTTAATGTAAACACAGTTTTGTTTGTCTTGGCAAGACATCTGTTTAATTTTTAAGGCCTAATCTTTGGAACTTGTTATAACTGAGCTTTGGTTAAAAAGATGAAGCAATTTTTAAAAAGTAATTTTAATTTTACATCTTATATTTATAATTTTATGAGTTTATTTTACATGTATAGATATTTTGTGTGATTATTACTAATGTTAGTCTGTAATCCACTGAGTATTGTCAGGATCAGTGGATTGTAAGTAATTTCAATAAAGTAAACTATGATCAGTAATATCAGAAACATCTGTCAGGAGATCATTTATGAACAACATTATTAAATAGAATCTCGTAAAGATCAAAAAATCCTGTGTTAACCTTAGCTTTTTTGGAAAGAAAATTTCAAAGGAATGGCTCCACAGACATACTGTGTTTCATAGACAGATGTTCCAAACAGCGCTCCAAAAATAGCGCTGGAACAGCGCGGGGCGTTATTAGACCTATGATCAGAGATAATTGAATGCAAATTTAAGCACGCAATTATCTCTGATCATGGGGTAGAAGTGCGGGAGAATTGTGCCTTAGCATGCACGCAGCACAATCCTCCCGCACTTGTTTGACAAGTCTGGGCTGTCAAAAGCCCAAACCTGTTAAACACAGGGGCTGGAGGTCCATGGGACCACCATGCCCCAACTACCCCTGCCCCAAGCAATGGGGCTGGAGGTCCAGTGGACCTCCGGTCCCCCTGACGATCCCCCCCCCCTCAGGTTCAGGGAGGGCTGGAGATCCGTTGGGTCTCCAGCCCCCCCTAAGTCCCCCAGCAAAAATGGTCCCTGGTGGCCTAGTGGGCAACCAACCAACCCCTGCTAAGGATAGGGGCTATCATGCCTGTTCCTCCTCTCGAAAGGCGCATAGGTCGGTACTCCATCTTCTTTGTGGTTCCAAAGAAGGGAGGGGCTTTTCGGCCTATTCTCGATCTCAGAAAAGTAAACCAGTTTTTGCGGGTTTGTCACTTCCGCATGGAGACATTAAGGGCAGTTATTGTTGCTGTTCAACCAGGCGAGTTTTTGACGGCTCTCGATTTGAGGGAAGCTTACCTGCACATTCCCATTTGGCAGCCCCATCAGAGTTTTCTCAGATTTGTGGTGCTGGGTCTGCACTTCCAGTTTCGGGCCCTTCCTTTTGGAATGGCCACTGTCCCACGCATTTTTTCTAAGGGTCATGGTGGTGGTGGCGGTGTTCCTGCAGAAGGAGGGGATTCGAGTGCATCAATATATTGATGACTGGCTGGTTCGGGCGACGACAGCAGAGGAGAGTCGAGTGGTCACCGACCGAGTGATTGCTGTGTTGCAGTCCTTAGGTTGGGTGATCAATATGGGCAAGACTCATCTGGTTCCTACTCAGAGTCTGGAGTATCTTGGAGTGCAATTCGATACGAAGTGGGGGAAGGTGTTTCTCCCCGAGGGGCGAAGGATCAAATTGCTTTCTCAGGTACGGACCTTATTGAGTCGTCGTGCTCCCCGAGTGTGGGACTATGTTCACTCCTCAGTTCCATGACGGCGACCTTGGAGGTCATTCCATGGGCAAGGGCTCACATGCGGCCTCTTCAGAATTTCCTTTTGAGCAGATGGTTGCCAAAATCGCTGGATTATCAACGACGCCTTCCTTGGTCGAGCCGGGCCAGAGACAGTCTCGCGTGGTGGCTATGGTCAGCCATTTTGCAGAAGGGTGTTTCTCTGGTGTCTCCCAATTGGGTGGTAGTCGTGATGGATGCCAGCCTTGCGGGCTGGGGAGCCCATTGTCTTCATCGAGTAGCCCAGGGATCGTGGACCCCTCTCGAAGCGACTTGGCCGATAAATCGTCTGGAGTTGTGAGCAGTCGTGAATGCTCTGCGAAGTTTTCAGGACCATCTGCATAGGCAGGTGGTTCGTGCGGCGGGGGGCACTCGCAGTCTTCCCTTGGCAGTGGAAGCGTCTCGTCTTCTAGTATGGGCGGAAGCGCATGTTCAGAGTATGTCGGCAGCATACATTGCGGGTCAAAACAATGTTCAAGCAGATTTTCTCAGCTGGACTGTTTTGGACGCAGCAGAATGGACGCTGTCGGACTCTGCTTTTCGGCTGATCTGTCAACGTTGGGGAAGACCAGTAATGGATCTCATGGCCATGGCTTGCAATGCCAAAGTTCCCCAGTTCTTCAGCCGCAAATGGCAGCCAGGATCCGCAGGATTGGATGCTGTTCTCCAGCCATGGCTGGAACAACAGCTACTGTATGTTTTTCCTCCTTGGCCTCTGATAGGGAGAGTTCTTTGCAGCATAGCGAGGCATCGGGGGCCGGTCGTTCTAGTGGCCTCAGACTGGCCCCGACGGCCGTGGTATGCGGATCTCATTCGAGCACTCTCAGAGCCACCATTGCGACTTCCAGTGACTTCCGATCTGTTGCATCAAAGGCCAGTTCAGATGGAAAATCCCTCCTGCTTTGGTCTTACAGCCTGGCTGTTGAGAGGCGGCAGCTGAGGAAGAAGGGATTTTCAGGACCAGTCATTGCCACTCTTTTGGGGGCACGGAAGCAGTCTACTTCAGCAGCGTACGCGTGAGTGTGGAAAGCTTTCTTGGCGTGGTGTGCTTTGCGTGCTGAATCGCCTTTTCGGGCGGACATTCCGATTATTCTGGAGTTCCTTCAGTATGGTCTTCAAAAGGGATTGGCATATAATTCCCTTTGAGTGCAGGTGGCCGCGCTAGCATGTTTTAGGGGCAAACTGGATGGTAACTCTTTAGCAGCTCACTCTGCTGTGGTCTGTTTCCTTCGCGGGGCTCTTCGGTTTCAGCCTCCTCTGCGGCAGCCGTGCCCGGCATGGCATTTGAATGTGGTACTGTAAGCCCTCCAGGCCCCACCATTAGAGCCGTTGAATAAGGTTTCTGAGAAGGATCTAACACTTAAGACTGTGTTTTTGGTGGCCATTGCTTTGGCTAGGAGGATTTCTGAAATTCAGGCTTTCTTCCAGAGATCGTTTTTTGCAGTTTTCTGAAGCAGGGGTGTTGATTCGGACGGTGCTGTCGTTTCTACCTAAAGTGGTTTCGGCTTCCATGTCAATCAGGCGGTTTATCTTCTGTCTTTTCGAAGAGAGGATTATCCGAGGGAGTTTGCCTTGCTACGTTTCCTGGACGTGCGGAGAGCCTTGTTTCGGTACTTGCAGATCTCTAACGAGTTTCGACGCTTGGATCATCTCTTTGTGCTCTTGTCGGGATCGAAAAGAGGTGAAGCAACTTCTAAGGCTTCCATTGCTCGCTGGATTAGGGAAGCCATTGGAGCGGCGTATCTGCTACAAAGGTGGGCGTCTCCAGTGGCCCTGAAGGCACATTCTACTCGGGCACAGACGGCTTCTTGGGCGGAGGCGTCGGCCTTATCTCTGGAAGAGATTTGTTGGGCGGCTACTTGGGCATCCTGTCATACTTTTACGAAGCATTACAGGCTAGACGTGTCTGCTCGGGAGGATGTGAGTTTTGGGGCGGGAGTGTTGGTGCGGGGAGCGTCGGCTTCCCACCCTACTTAAGGAATGCTTTGGTACATCCCACTAGTTCCTGGATTCATCTGCTGCAAGTGATAAGGAAGGTAAAATTGTGTCTTACCTGATAATTTTCTTTCCTTTAACGCAGCAGATGAATCCAGGATTCCTCCCTAGTTCAGCCAACGTTTTTTTCATTTTCCGTGCAGTGTGGGTATTTTTTCCTTTCGGGTTCTCTTTTGCAGAGTTCAGACAGATATGGGAACACAGAGAGGATTCCGATTTATGGATCAAGTTGCAGTTATTTCAAAGTTCTTATTTGGTTCTCTGTTTTTCATAGTGAGGATGGTTTCTGGTTGTTATTGGTTTCATATTTTTGGCCTTGGCAAATGGTTACGAACGACATACTAACTGAGGAAGGAGCTTGGCCATCTGACATCACTGCCTTTAGTTTGTTTATCTCTATCTCCACCTGCTGGTAGGCGGACTTAACCCACTATTTCCTGGATTCATCTGCTGCGTTAAAGGAAAGAAAATTATCAGGTAAGACATAATTTTACCTTAATGCTCCAAGCAACTCAGAACCAACAGAGGTTTAAGGAATAGCAGTGTGCTTAGCTCCAAAATTATAGTGAAAATAATAAGTTTTCTTCCTTTAAAGGTAGAGCAACTACAGTATGTTTAAGTGCTTTATATAGTGACAACCAATTTTTATGGAATGTTGCATCTTTTACCAGTAAACTTTAAAGCAGGGACTGTGACATGCTGGGTAATATAGCTGCTATTGAATCATCTGGCTGCCATTTTATTTTACTATGTATGAGGAAAGCTTAGTTTAGGAATATGCATGAGATAATGTAATTTGTACTGACAAAAGCTGAATGATCAAGGAGAAAGCACACAAAAGGCCTGTTTCACTAAAAAATACATTTGTGTTATACAGCCATTTTGAATGATGTTTGCGCTCCAGAGTACAGAAAGTTTGTATGAACAAAGACAGGAATAAAAGTACGGTCACTAATATTTCTTGCGGACAAGCATGATACAGATATCCTCACGTGTGGGTGATGTCATCTGATGACACCCTGCTCTGTAACAGCTCTCAAGCTTTTGAGAAAGTTCTGCTGTGCATGCACATGCCTTTCTGTCTGCTGCTGTCATCAAGTGGGACCTTGCCATTTTTTAACAAAGCTCAACGGTGGACTTTTTCTTGTGCTTCCTCTTAACTCATGTCTGATATATTTTCACAGTTGCTTTTAAGATTTTTCTTATGTTTGTATAAGTCCTGTCACTGTTGTGCAGTGTCTTCTCCCCCCCCCCCCCTCCCCCCCCCCCCCCCCCCCCCCCCCCCCCCCGTTACCTAGTTTGGGCATTTCACATTTATTTTTTTCATCTCGTGTGTGGCCATAAGCGCTCTGTTGGATATTTTTCAGCACAGAGTCATTTGATTTCAGTGCGGATATTTTTCTAGATGTGTACCAGAAAAATGGTCTCAGTGGCTTTAGATAGTGTTCCTAGTACTGCAGGATCATATCTATAATGGATATGCATTCCTAGTGCCTGCAGTGTTCGGGGCCCAACCATGATCCCCCTTGATCATTGTATTGTGTTCACAGATGTGAAAGAGAGACATCTGTGTTTAAGAGAAGCAGTGCAAATGAATTTCTGGTGCCGATAAGATTGGTCCATGTATTTCAGCATTGGAAGCATCAGTTTCCATTGCTCTCAGAACTGCATCGAACACAGGAGATGCACAGACATTGAGCATTTCTGTTGTTCTTGACTTTGAGCATCAATAGAGGCCATTGGGATTGGTTATTGCTCGATTCCCACCTGAGGAAAAGGAAGGCTTCCTCCTAATTTTCATCAGCACCGAGGATGCCGATTGTAGAGTGCAGTCTGGGGCACATCAGCATCGAGCTCCTTTGGAGCATAACACTGAGGCACCAATATCATCAGTGTCCTTGAAATGCCCTCAGCATGAGGATCACTCATCCCCTGTGCTATCGGAGTAGATGCAACATCCTCCATGTAGCTGAGATGTACTGATGCGAATTTGGGCCATTAGGGAACACTTGGAAATTGTTGCTATTACAGAGACATGATTCCCATGAATGGGATGTAACCATACCGGGCTATAATCTTTTTAGGAAGGATAGGGAGGGCCGAAGAAGTGGAAGGAGGGCTGAAAAGGTTGGAGGAGTGGCACTGTATGTGAAAAATAATATCACAGTGGCTGACATGCAAAGTATCTGGGGAAAGGAAGAAGCTATACGGATCGTCCTGGAAAGAGAAGATGGAACCTGTATCAACATGGGTGTTATCTGTAAATCTCCAGCACAAATGGAGAAGCTGGACAAGATTGAAGATATCCATAAGCTTGGAATGAAAGGAAGGCATTGTTGCTGTGAGATTTCTACGAGTCTGTTGTGGATTGGAACATCCCATCGGCAGAATCGGAAGGAAGCAGAGATTGTGGATGCCTATCAGTGTTTTGCTCATACAAATGGTGATGGATCTCACAAGGGAAAGATCATAAATGGAGGAAGTGTTTCCAAAGTCCGGGTCGCTGCCCACTTAGGCAGTAGTGATCATCACACGATATGGTTTGACATAACAACAAAAGCAGATTGCAGATGCATAAAACTTAAAGCACTGGATTTCAGACATGCTGATTTTGGTAAAATGGGGGGAATATATAAAGAAGGAGCTGATTGCATAGAAGAAGTGGAAACGCAGTGATCCAAACTGAAAACTGCAATAAATATGGCAACAGATCTTTATACAAGACAAGTAAACAAAAACAAGAGAAACAGGAAGCCTATATGATTCTCCAAACAAGTGGCCGAAAAATAGTGGCAAAGAGGCACATCAGGAGGATCATGGAAAAGATTACCGGATTAAACTCAAAGAAGTGAAGAGGAAATTATGGCTAGCGAAAGCACAGGTGGAAGAAAAATGGCTAAAGATGTAAAGAGAGGTGACAACCTTTTTCAGATAAATTGGGGAAAGGAGAAAAGCTAGAAATGGAATTGTAAGATTGACATATACTGAGAATGGCTATGTGGATAGTGATGAGGAAAAAGCAAATGTGCTAAACAAATACTTTTGGTCAGTGTTCATGGAAGAAAATCTGTGGAAAAGGACCGCATTTAGCAGCTGAGGGTATATCTGGGAATCGAGTGGATACTGCACTATTCACGGAAGAATGCATTTATAAACAACTTGAAAATCTGAAAGTAGACAAGCTATGGGGCTGGATGAGATACATCCCAGGATACAGAGGGACCTTGAAGAAATCCTGGCAGGACCTCTTAAAGATTTATTTAATAGATCTTTAGAGATGGGAGAGGTTTCATGGGATTGGAGACAAGTGGATGTTGTTTCTTCTTCACAAAAGCATGGACAGAGAAGAAATGGGAAACTACAGTCTGGTAAGCATCACATCAGTGGTAGGAAAAATAATGATGCTGCTGCTGAAGGAAAAGAGAGTTAGTTAACTTTCTAGAATCCAACGACTTGCAGGATCTGAGGCAACATGGTTTTACCAAAGGAAAATCCTGCCAAACGAATCTGATTGATTTCTTTGACTGGGTGACCAAAGAACTGAATAAAAGGACATGCGCTAGATGTAATCTACTTTGATTTCAGCCAGGCCATTCATAGCGGTTCGTCACAGAAGACTAATGAATGGCTGAGAGGGCTGAATTTAGGACCCAAAGTAGTAAGCTGAATTGGAAACTGGCTGACCGACAGGTGACAGAGTGGTGGTAAATGTAATCCACTCGGAGGAAAGGAAGGTGAGTAGTGGAGTTCCTCAGGTGTCTGTACTGGGTCTAGTTCTGTTTAATACAGTGTACTTATGAGAGCCATTGCTGAAGGGTTAGAAGGAAAAGTTTGCCTTTTGGCAGATGACATGAAGATAAGCAATAGAGTGGATACCCTGGAGTGAGTAGAAACCATGATAAGAGATCTCCAACATTTAGAAGAATGGTTAAAGGTCTTGCAGTTAAAATTTAATGACAAGAAGTGCAAAAATATAAAGGAGATGTACCAGATAGGAAGAGAGAGATTGATAAAGCACAGCTCAGGAGAAGGACCTTGAGGTGATAATGTTTGAGGATCTCAAGGTGTCAAAACAATGTGACAAGACTGTGGCCATGGCCAGAAGGATGCTAGGCTGCATAGAGAGAGGTGAAAGGGACAGGTACAAATCAAGGTAGGATATACACAAAAATTAGCACATATGAGTTTATCTTGTTGGGCAGACTGGATGGACCGTGCAGGTCTTTTTCTGCCATCATCTACTATGTTACTATGTATAACCAGTAGGAGAAAGGAGGTGTTGATGCCCCTGTAAAAGTCATTGGTGAGGCCCCACTTGGTATATTGTGTTCAGTTTTGGAGGCTGTATGTTGCTAAGGATGTAAAAAGACTTGAAGCGGTTCAGAGAAAAGTGACAAAAATGGTATGGCATTTGTTTCTCAAGAGGTATGAGGAGAGACAGAGGTGATATGATACAGACCTTCAAATATTTGAAAGGTATTAATCTACAAACAAACCTTCTCCAGAGACGGGAAGGTGGTAGAACTAGAAGACATGAATTGAGGTTGCAGGGGGCCAACTCAAGAATAATGTCAGAAAGTACTTTTTCACAGAGAGGATGATAGATACTGTTTTCATCTTCACCACCTGTGGGAAATAGTGGAGATGAAAACAGTAGTGGAATTTTTAAAAAGGGTGGGATAAGCACAAAGGAATTCTGTAAAGAAGGCATGGAACCAAATAAGCTTAGCAGTGAGTAGATGGTAATACCAAAAGGAAATAAAGCCAGTGCTGAGCAGACTTCTGTGGTCTATGTCCTGATCATGGGTGGACAGATTTGGATGGACTAGAATGGGGCTTCTATGGCAACTTCAGTTGTCGGAGAACAAAGCCAGTTCCAGGAAAACTTCTACAGTCTATGCCCTGAAAATGGCAAGGATGAATCAAGATCAAGTATTACTGTGAGACACAACTTCCAATATACTCCAAGTGACTCAGGAAGACTTGAGCACTGTGACTGTGATGTCCTTTCCTTCTTTCAGTGGCAGGTTTTGAGGAGCAGCTCATGACGTTTGAGGAACGAATGGAACTGCTGTTGCGATGGTGTTGATTTTGAGACTAGAGGATATCCAGCCAATACTTGATCTATTCACTGCCTGCAGGAATGGTACCAATGGAGTTTGGAATCTGCGTACTACTCTGGTGTTTGTCTCTTGTCAATTGTGAGAGGAAAGGTCGCTGGTTGTTCAGTGCCCAGGCTCAGGCCTGATCAGGAGGGTCAGTTCAAAAAATGGGCATAGATTCAGACATCTCCTGCTGAGTATTTTTATGAATCTGAATCTAAGTGCTCCTGAATAATTGAAGCACAGTCGGGGGCTTTCTTGGAAGAGACGTCTACTGGTCTCCCATCAGGCTCATCCCTATCACGCGAGGGATGTAAATCTCCTTCAGGGACACTCTCTCTCTGAGATTTTATTAGGGAGATAGTTAAGGCCAACCCATTTTCTTTGGAGACAAAGGAGGAACTCAGGGCAGAAATGAGTATCTTCCAGTCCTTGACCTCCCCCTACCTCCACAGAAGTTGTGATACTGCCTTTTCTCAGAATCCTGAAGGATATTCAGATGAGAATATGGGAGACCTCCCTCTCTGAACTTCCTGTTAACAAAAAGGTTGACTCGATGTACAGTCTAGAAAGCTTCAGGATTTGAGAAGCTGCAGCTTCCTCACCATTCAGTAGTGGTCAAATCCAGAATCAAGAGTCTGAAGACTCGCTCTATGGCACTCCTGGGAAGAGAGAGAAGGATCTTGGAGACTTTGGGAAGGAAGCTCTTTCAGAATGCTCTACTCATGTCCCGCATAGCATCTTACCAGTTCTTCATGAGCATGTACCTGCAGAACATGGTGTGCAGTGTAGTGGAATTTGCTGACATTCTTCTACAGGAGAAGGCAGATGAACTCTTTGAGCTAGTAATAAAGGGAAAGAGTGTGGGAAATATATTTTTGATATGACATTGAATGCCTTCACAGTGGGGTTTGGTGCCTGCAGAATTGCCTGGCTGTGGTCCTTGGACCTCAAGCCAGAAATGCAAGAGAAAGTTGCTGACATGCCTTGCTATGGAGAGAATCTCTTCTGAATTAAGGTGCAGGAGGCTGCTACCCTCATCAGACAGCACACAGACACTCTTAAGACTCTCTCCAGGCCCACTCCTAATCTAGCCTTCTCTTCTAGGAGGTTTTATAGCAGAGGACAATAGAGATCTGTTGCTGTCATAAGCATAGGCATACTCCACCCTTCCACTCCTCCCAGCTGTCTTATGGATTTAGCTCTTGTACTAGACAGCTGAGGGCCCAAAAGTCCCAACCAGTTCCACAGTCAAAACCATGGGCTGGGTTTTGATAATCTCCAGCAGAGCATAACTTAAATCCCAGTAACCACCTCAGATAACCTTCTAGTAGGAGAGAGGCTAACAAGTTTTGCGTCAAGATGTCCCCTTATGACCTCAGACTGGTGGATTCTCAAAATAGCATGGAAAGTTTGCTAACTGCAGTTTAGAGAACATTCCTCCAAATTGCCCACCAAGAGCATCAGAGTTAATCTCTTAACATCAGGAATTGCTTACCAAGGAACTCTTCCTTCTAACAGGCCAATGCAGTTGAGCCTGTTCCACTGTTGGAAATAGGACAGGGATTTTATTTCAAGTAATTTCTGGTCTTGTAGAAGATAGGGGCATTTTGTCTCTTCCTAGATCTAAGGACTCTGAACAAATGTCTGACCAAGCAAAAGTTCTGGATGGTTTCCTTAGACACTTTTATTCCCATTCTACAAAAAGGGGATTGGTTATGCTCCCTGACCATAAAGGATGCTTATACTATATACAGATACATCCAAATCACAGAAGGTTTGTAGTGGGGAAACCTTCCAGTACCACATACTGCCTTTTGGCCTTATGTCAGCACCAAGAGTATTCACAAACTATCAAACAGTTATAGCATCACTATGCAGTTAACCCCTCCATCTGTCACGTCCTCAACCTCTCTCTCTCCACTGCAACTGTCCCTGACACCTTCAAGCACACTGTAGTCACACCACTTCTCAAAAAACCATCACTGGACTCCACCTGTCCCTCCAACTACCGCCCCATCTCTCGCCTACCCTTCCTCTCCAAGATACTTGAACGCGATGTCCATAGCCGCTGCCCTCGATTTTCTCTCCTCTCATGCCATCCTTGATCCGCTTCAATCCGACTTTCGCCCACTTCACTTGACAGAAACGGCACTCTCTAAAGTCTGTAATGACCTGCTCCTTGCCAAATCCAAAGGTCACTACTCCATCCTCATCCTCCTCGACCTATCCGCCGCTTTCGACACTGTCAATCATAATTTATTTCTTGACACACTGTCCTCATTCGGATTCCAAGGCTCCGTCCACTCCTGGTTCTCCTCCTATCTCTCCCAACGTACCTTCAGAGTATATTCTCATGGATCTTCCTCCACCCCCATCCCACTCTCTGTTGGTGTTCCTCAAGGATCTGTCCTTGGAAACCCTTCTTTTCTCAATCTACACCTCTTCCCTGGGCTCGCTGATCTCATCTCATGGCTTCCAATACCATCTTTATGCTGACGATACCCAGCTTTATCTCTCACACCAGACATCACGGTGGAAACCCAGGCCAAAGTATTGGCCTGCCTATCAGACATTGCTGCCTGGATGTCCAACCGTCACCTGAAACTGAACGTGGCAAAGACTGAGCTCATTGTCTTTCCATCCAAACCCTCTTCTCCTCTTCCTCCACTCTCCATTTCTGTTGACAACACCCTTATCCTCCCCGTTTCATCAGCCCCCAACCTCGGAGTCATCTTCGACTCCTCCCTCTCCTTCAATGCCCATATCCAGCAGACAGCCAAGACCTGTCACTTCTTTCTGTATAATATTAGCAAAATTCGCCCGTTTCTCTGAACAGACCACCCGAACCCTCATCCACTCGCTCGTTACCTCTCGCCTTGACTATTGCAACCTACTACTCACTGGCCTCCCACTTAACCATCTATCCCCCCTTCAATCCGTCCAGAATTCCACCGCGCGTCTTATCTTCCACATGGACCGATATACTCACATCACCCCTCTCCTCAAGTCACTTCACTGGCTCCCGATCAGATACCGTATACAGTTCAAGCTTCTCCTACTAACCTACAAATGCACTCAATCTGCAGCCCCTCATTACCTCTCTACCCTCATCTCCCCGTACGTTCCTACCTGTAACCTCCGCTCACAGGACAAATCCCTCCTATCAGTACCCTTCTCCACCACCGCCAACTCCAGACTCCGCCCCTTCTGCCTCACCTCACCCTATGCTTGGAATAAACTTCCCGAGCCCATGCACCCTCCCTGCCCATCTTCAAATCCTTACTCAAAGGCCACCTCTTCACTGTAGCTTTCGGCACATAACCACTTACCTCTATTCAGGAAACCTACACTGCCCCATTTGATTGACTGCATACTTGTTCTTTAGATTGTAAGTTCTTTTGAGCAGGGACTGTCCTTCCTCGTTTAAATTGTACAGCACTGTGTAACCCAGTAGCGCTTTAGAAATGTTAAGTAGTAATATGCAGACGGGATACACATATTTTCCTACTTGAATGATATATTAATCAAGAACACATTAGTGGAAACAGAAAAAGAATGAATGTGCATGACTGTTTGGTGCTGGTGCTACTTGTCATAAATTTTCCCAAGTCATAACTCAGCCCGTCACATAAATTGAAGTTCATTGGAATCCTGCTAGAGATAACTCTAGAATCTGCATTTTTCCATTTCAGTGGATTTTAACGCTTTGTACTAGTGGAAGTGCACAAGAGACAGCAAGTATCAGCTTATCAAATGTTGAGGTTGTTTAGCTACATGGCCTCCACAGTTCTTGTAACTCCCATAGCATACCTTAGTTTGAGGCAAGCTCAATGGACCCTGTCTACCCTGTGAACATAAGCCACAGGGAGACTTTTGGATGTTATATCCATCACAACTTTTGGTGGATGGTTCATTTCAGTCTGGTGAAAGGAGTCCCTTTCCAGATTTCCCAAGTTCAAAAAGTCCTAGCAACAAATGCGTCCAGCCTGGGCTGGGGAGCTCATGTAGATGGGCTCTACACTCAGTTTCTGCTCTGCTTAGGATAAGATTAATCAGATAACCTTCCTAGAGCTGAGAGCAATCTGGAACTTTCTAAAGTCTTTCTGGTAACTTTAATCCAGACAGACAATCAGTCTGCAATGAGCTGCATCAGCATGTAGGTAGGGATTCATACCTTTTGTTGAGAAATAGAATATAGAAGTGGGCCATCTTGCACAGGATGTCCCCCAGAACCAAATATCTAGCAGGGAAAGACAACTGTTTGGTGTACAGACTGAGTTAGATTCTGCAACCTCATGAGTGGTCTGTAGATAAAAGCGTAGCCACAAAATCTTTCAAGAATGGAACACCCTCTCAATAGATTTTTGCCACTTAGTACAACAAGAAAGCTCACTCAGTTCTGCCCCAAACTAGGATCACACAGCAGATGCCTTTCTCTTCCACTGGGGCAGGGGGGGGGGGCTTCTGTATATACAGTATGACTCTTTCCCTCCCTCCCTCCCAATACTTCTCATAGTGAAATTTTTCTGAAACTCACGCAGGATTGGAGGACCATGATTCTGATATGGTTTCCTCTTCTCTTGGAGCTTTCTGTTAGGGAATTTTGGAGAGCGGAATTTTTTTTTTCCCCCCACCACTGATTGCTCATTATCGGGGAATCCTTCTACATCCTGACAGTTTAGTTCCTAACTCTCATGGCTTGGATGTTGTGAGGTTGGGGGTTGATTTGCTGAACTTACCTGAAGGTGTGTTTTGGGTTCTGTTGGCCTCAAGAAGAGCTTCCAGTAGGAGGTCTTATAGCTTTACTTGGAGGAAGTTTGCCATTTGGTGCAAGGGCAAGGCCTTAGGTCTGTTTTCCTTTCCCTCACAAACATTTGCTTGAATACCTTCTACGTTTATGAGAGTCAGTCTGAAGACCAACTGTATTAGGATTCAGCTTGGTACAGTTGGTGCTTATCAGGTAGAAGGTAATTCTTTCTCATTCATTTAGTTGTTCACTTCCTGTGAGGCTTGCTTCTATTGAAGCCTCCCATTAAGCCTTCAACAGCTCTCAATGTTGGTTATCTCAGCTAGTGAAGGCTCTTTTTGAGCCACTGGATACCTACCTTCTGAAGTACCTGACCTGGAAAGGCTTGCTTTTGGTGGTGGTCTTCAGCCTGAAGGGTCATTGAACTCCAGAGCCTAGTAGCTGATTCACCTTACATTAAGTTTTTCTTTTATCTCAGTTTTTCTATAAGAGTGGTCTTGCACACACATCTTACTTTTTTGTCTAAGGTAGTGTCAGAGTTCCGTCTTAACCAGACAGTAGTTCTGCCAACCATTTCAAAACCTCATGCCCACAAAGGTGAAAGCACTTCTGCATACTTTGGACTGTAAGGGATCCTTGGCCATCTATCTGTAGCAGACTAAAGTCCATATAAAATCCATCCAGCTTTTTGTTTCTTTTGAGCCAAAAAGTGTGTTTGCCAATGGGAGCTGCCATCAGCAAGCACGTTTTCAAAATTGGCTAGCAGACTGCATTTCCTTCACTTACACCCAAGCAGGCCAAACTTTGGAGGGACATGGGGGAAGCCATTGCTTCCTCTGGGGTTGGTAGCATAAAATGTTGCTACTGATTGGGTTTATGCCAGGTACTTCATATCTGGCCACTGTTGGAAGCAGGATACTGGGTTAGATGGACCATTGGTCTTGACCCAGTATGGCTGTTCTTATGTTCTTATATCACAGTTCATAATGTTAGAGCTATGGCTGCTCAGGTAGCCCACTTCAGATCGGCCTCCATAGAGATTTTTAGAGCTGCAACATGGTCTTCAGTCCACATATTCACATCACATTGTTTTGGAAGAGGATTTCTGATGTGACAGTTGGATTGACAAGACAGTCTTCCAGAAATTATTTGGGGTTTAGAATGCAACTACACATCGCTAGACCCAGTTATTTTCTGTTCCAGGCTGCTACCTCCTGCCCCCCAACATGCACACAGTTTTTTGGATTTTTTTTTTGTGCATGTTATTGTTAGACCTTGCTTGTTGTGAGACTTGTTCATTATTCCTTTTTATTGTTGATTGCAGACTATAGCTAGGGAGTCTCACATGTGTGAATATCTATTTTGTTTTCGGAGGACAAGCAGAAGTTACTTTCTTGTAGCAGCTGTTCTCCAAGGGCGACAGGATACATATTCTCTCATACCATTCTTTCTTCCCTTGGAGTTAATTCTGGTATCTAATGAGATCCTGCACAACAGCAACAGACAGAAAGGCATGCACTTGTGTGGTACAACTCTCTTCAAAAGCTCGAGTAAAACTAGAGAGCTGTTTCCGCTCAGGGCTCAGTCAGATGATATTGTATACATGTGGGGATGTCCTTCTGTCTTCAGAATACCTGATGCGGGTAAGTAACTTTATTTTATTTTGGTTAGCCTTTGAGGGTGGTTTTGAAGTGTCTTGGACCTGCTAATTGTTGTGCTAAAAAGGTCTGTTTATAATGCAGAAGAGATTTTGATGCCTGAGTTATCTTAATGAGCATCTGATTTTCCCCAAAAAAGAAATAAGAATTACTCTTGTGCAGCTACTCATACAATTAACCAACATTATTAACAGATATGTATGATATTTTCTTTAACACAAGTTGATATATATATATTTTTTTGTTTTGCTTTCTTGGCAGGCTTCAACAAATAATGAAAGTTCTAATCACAGTTTTGGAAGCTTGGGCTCTCTAAGTGACAAGGAGTCTGAGGTATGTAGTGCTGTTTGAAGCTCAGTTACTAGCTGAAGGGAAGTTTATCTTGACTTAAGCTACCCAGACGTACAATGAAATGTCACTGTTACAGTGGATGAAAGTATGACAGGTATTAGCTGCAGTTAAGAGGATGTTCATGTACGTTCTTAATGCTTGGAGCAGAGCAGTTTGTGAATGATAAACTATCAGCAGAATTCAATTAATCAGATTGCTCCATTTGTTGACAAAGCCCCTGGAACAGGGTCAGCATGTTTAATGGATTAATGAAAACCTTGCTGCTAATGTAATTGCTTTACGGTAAGATAATAGGTGTTACTGTTGTGCATATTAGTGTTTTAAAACTGTTAGTGAATTTAGCTTTGTGAGATCTGATTGTTTGTCTTATTTCACTGTCTTCACAACCAAATATGTCTGTGGTGAGAGTCTTAAACAGTAGGAGACTCAAACAGCAACACTTGTTAATTGTTTTTCTGATGATTCAGTTCCTGAAGGAGCTCAGTTACTTTGCAAGGAGTTAGCATGTTGAGTAACTTTATTTTTTATGAAGCAAAAGAGTAACAATTTGTTATTCATGATGCTTGCCATAAATAAAACTGTTGCATAAATGTTCAAGATTGGTCAGATCAGACTTGTAGGTTCATAAACTAGTCATTGTCCACAGTTTACTGCATCAGCTCAAGCAGGTTCTGAGACAGGGTTCTGAAATTACATGGTGCATTTGTATTCAGTTTGTTTCTTTCTTGAGGGAAGTAGGATCTTGCTGGAAAGGGAGGAGATGAGATCTTAGGTAGAAAGAGTAGAAGGAGGGATGGAGATGGAGAAAGAGGAAGGATAGGAAGAATTTAAAAAAGGTATCTGTGATCAGGAGGAGGCAGGTTGATAAACTCACATCCTTCCCATGATATATACAGATTCGTTTCTTCACTCACCACATCCTCTTCGGTGCCCTCAATCATGCAATCAGCCTAATGGCGCGGGGCATTTTTCTCTTTACATCTAATCTTTTTCCCAGTTGCTAAAGTACCTCAGTCATTTGTGGCCCCTATTCACATTCTCTTCCTAGCCCTGTCCCTTCCTAATCTTTTCCCTCACCCCCTACCTCTCTCCGCTACAGGAACTCACTGCCCATCCATCAACTTCATCACCTCACCTTCTCTCCTACCCTCTTCCTCCCTCTTGGCTTTTAATCTCCACCTATTTCTTCCGTCCATTTTGCCTTCCCCATTCCACCTAAATACCTCTCACCTTCGACGCCTTCATGGCCACACCTCTCCTACTCTCCTCCGCTCTCTTTTACTCCTTCTCTTACTCTCAGCCGGTGACATCAATCCTAATCCTGGCCCCCCTCACCAACTATTATCCCAACTCTACAGATCTCACCGCAACCTCTCTAACCTCATCTCTATTTCTCTACTCCCCTCCTCTTCTCTGCCCTTCTCTTGCGCCCTATGGAATGCCCACTCTATCTGTAACAAACTCACCTATATCCAGGACCTCTTTATCTCGCATCACCTCCATCTGCTCGCCATAACAGAAACCTGGCTCTGCCCTGATGACTCTGCTTCAGTCGCAGCCCTGTGCCATGGCGGTTATCTATTTTCACATACTCCTCGCCCTGCTGGCCGTGGGGGCGGTGTTGGACTACTTCTCTCTCCCTCCTCCAGATTTCAACCCCTTCTTCCACCTCAATCTCACTGTTTTTCCTCCTTTGAAGTCCACTCTATCCGCCTTTTCTCTCCTCTGCCTCTTCGAATAGCGATCATTTATCGTCCCCCTAATAAGTCCCTTTCATCCTTTCTCAGTGACTTTGACGCCTGGCTTGCCTTCTTCCATGATCCTTCCTCCCCATCTCTCATCCTTGGTGACTTTAATATTCCTGCTAATGATCCTTCCAACTCTTATATTTCCAAGTTACTCGCTTTAACGTCGTCCTTTAATCTCCAACTATGCTCCACCTCCCCCACTCATCAAAATGGTCACTGTCTTGATCTCATCATCTCCTCCAACTGTTCACCCTCTAGTTTCCTTGCCTCTGATCTTCCCTCCTCGATCACCATCTTATAACTTTCACACTTAAATCTCCTCCCTCCCAGTCCCGTCCTATCTTATCTAATTTATCTAGGAATCTTCACGATATTGACCCTTCATCTCTATCCTCCCATGTTTCAAACCTCCTCGCTACTGTGGCACCATCCACGTCTGTCAACGAGGCTGTTTCTTCCTACAACAATACTCTATCCTCTGCTTTAGACACTCTTGCACCTTTGATGACCCGCCCTGTAAGGTGTACAAAACCCCAACCTTGGCTGACTTCTAATATCCACTACCTACGTTCCTGTAACCTCTCCGCCGAACGCCTCTGGCGGAAATCTCGGGCCCTTGCTGATTTCTTACACTTTAAGTTCATGCTGACCTCCTTCCAATCTGCTCTTTTACGTGCCAAACAGGATTATTATATCCAACTGACCACTCTCTTGGCTCTAATCCTCGACTTCTCTTCACCACATTGAACTCTCTCCTCAAGGTGCCCCCTCCCCCAACTCCCCCTTCATTATCTCCTCAGACCCTTGCTGAATTCTTTCACAACAAGGTTCAAAAGATAAACCTTGCTTTCTCTACCTCACCACCTCTCCCTCCACTAGTCCGTTCCTCTCTCTCTCCTTCCCCTCATTCCCTTTCCTCCTTTCCTGAAGTTACTATTGAGGAAACTACACTTCTCCTTTCTTCCTCAAAATGTACCACCTGTTCCTCTGATCCCATTCCCACCCACCTTCTTAATGCCATCTCTCCTGCTCTTATTCCTTCTATCTGTCACATTCTCAACCTCTCACTTTCCACTGCGACTGTCCCTGCTGCCTTTAAACATGCTGTGGTCACACCTCTCCTTAAGAAGCCTTCACTCGACCCTACTTGTCCCTCTAATTACTGACCCATCTCCCTCCTTCCTTTTCTCTCCAAATTACTTGAGCGTGCTGTTCACCGCCGCTGCCTTGATTTTCTCTCATCACATGCTATTCTTGACCCACTACAATCTGGTTTTCGCCCTCTCCACTTAACTGAAACTGCGCTTACTAAAGTCTCCAATGACCTATTACTGGCTAAATCCAGAGGTCAATATTCCATCCTCATTCTTCTTGATCTTTCCGCTGCTTTTGACACTGTCAATCACAGCATACTTCTCAATACCCTGTCCTCACTTGGATTCCAGGGCTCTGTCCTTTCCTGGTTCTCTTCCTACTTCCCCCACCGCACCTTTAATGTTCACTCTGGTGGATGCTCTTCTACTTCTATCCCTCTGCCTGTCGGCGTACCTCAGGGTTCTGTTCTTGGTCCCCTCCTCTTTTCTATCTACACTTCTTCCCTTGGTTCATTAATCTCATCCCATGGCTTTTCCTACCATCTCTATGCTGATGACTCCCAAATCTACCTTTCTACCCCTGATATCTCACCTTGCATCCAAACCAAAGTTTCAGCGTGCTTGTCTGACATTGCTGTCTGGATGTCTCAACGCCACCTGAAATTAAATATGACCAAAACCGAGCTTCTCATTTCCCCCCCCCGAAACCCACCTCCCCGCTCCCCCCGTTTTCTATTTCTGTTGATGGCTCTCTCATTCTCCCTGTCTCCTCAGCTCGAAACCTTGGGGTCATCTTTGACTCTTCTCTCTCCTTCTCTGCTCATATCCAGAAGACTGCCAAGACCTGTCGTTTCTTTCTTTACAACATCCGTAAAATCCGCCCCTTTCTTTCCGAGCACTCTACCAAAACCCTCATCCACACCCTTGTCACCTCTCGTTTAGACTACTGCAATCTGCTTCTTGCTGGCCTCCCACTTAGTCACCTCTCCCCCCTCCAGTCGGTTCAAAACTCTGCTGCCCATCTCATCTTCCGCCAGGGTCGCTTTACTCATACTACCCCTCTCCTCAAGACCCTTCACTGGCTCCCTATCCGTTTTCGCATCCTGTTCAAACTTCTTCTACTAACCTATAAATGTACTCACTCTGCTGCTCCCCAGTATCTCTCCACACTCGTCCTTCCCTACACCCCTTTCCGTGCACTCCACTCCATGGATAAATCCTTCTTATCTGTTCCCTTCTCCACTACTGCCAACTCCAGACTTCGCGCCTTCTGTCTCGCTGCACCCTACGCCTGGAATAAACTTCCTGAGCCCCTACGTCTTGCCCCATCCTTGGCCACCTTTAAATCTAGACTGAAAGCCCACCTCTTTAACATTGCTTTTGACTCATAACCACTTGTAACCACTCGCCTCCACCTACCCTCCTCTCTTCCTTCCCGTTCACATTAATTGATTTGATTTGCTTACTTTATTTATTTTTTGTCTATTAGATTGTAAGCTCTTTGAGCAGGGACTGTCTTTCTTCTATGTTTGTGCAGCGCTGCGTACGCCTTGTAGTGCTATAGAAATGCTAAATAGTAGTAGTAGTAGTTATATCCTGACGTTTTCAATCTCCACAGTCCCCAGTACCCTCACCTCCACCCTTCCTATCCTTTCATTCATACTCCCCTTCTTCCTTATCCTCTCACCCTACAACACTTCTGCTTATCATTCTTCCTACTCTTTTTGCAGCATATCTGACCCCTTCACACTCTTGCTTCTGTCTCCTTTCACATTTTTCCTCCCCCACAGCCTTAAATCTTGCCTGTTCATGTTCTCTGTTATTCACTCTTCTTCCTCCTTGCTATCACTCACCCTTCTTTATTCCCATATCACTCCCCAACCCAGCTGGACTTTTAGTGGAGGACAGAGGGAATGTGGTATTTCAGACGGCTTCCTCTCCTGTACTTTGAGCCATGCAAGATACCATAGTTTTCTGCAGTTCAAAGTGTGTCATTTGGGGCCTGGCAGCAGAGAAGGGGGGCATTTATTTATTTGTTTGTAGCCAGAGACAATACTGCCACTATCCTAAATAGGTGAGGGAAGAGAGATGAGTTGTTGTTGACCCTTCTGCCAGCATTACCTATATTGCAGCACCCAGTCTCCCATGGCAGTTCTGTAGAGAATGGGTAATTGTGCAGGAAGGGCCAGATTTTTCAACTTTTCCCACAGCCACAGAATCATGGGCCATTGGGTCCTGTTTATAGCCAGTGATAAATAGGTGATCACTGAGGCTTAATGTCTTTATTGAAAGTGGTCAAATGACCAGTAAAAGTGCTTATCAGCTTGTTGAATATTTTAATGTTGTTAAGTATCCTACCTTCAGAACCATAAAATGTAGCTTTATTCCTGGTGATGAGGGAAAAAAGTATCTGCATTGGGAGCGTGAACATGAAGGAGGTGGCAGCAGCAGCACAAGATAGCCATTGACACTGGGAAAGGTTGAGCAAGGAAGGGAGAAAGGTTATTGTGGGTAAAAGTAGGACAAAGAGTTCCAGTCGCTCCTTATCAGTGTCTTTTATACAGTACTTAAAGGGTTCTGAGTATTGGATCAATCAGATAATCATGTCACCACCATTCAGGCTATATATATAAGCCAGGTATTTCATTATGGTGGGCATGTATTCGTCATTGATCCATGTTTTTCAACATTTTAACTTTCCACTTTCAGCTAATAAATTTCAACTTTTAACTTTCAATATTCAATCTTATAGCCTCTAGTGTACTTAGATTAGACGAGCTTTCACTATTCTTTTTTTCTTTTTTTGTTTCTTTTAAGAATTGTTATTCATATTGGAGACCTCTTTTAATCCAAAAGGATTAGAAGAGGTGTCTGAGATGAATAACAATTCTTAAAGGAAACAAAAAAAGAAAAAAAAAAAAACAGTGAAAGCTCGTCTAAGCTAAGTACACTAGAGGCTATAAGATTGAATATTGAAAGTTAAAAGTTGAAATTTATTAGCTGAAATTGGAAAGTTAAAATGTTGAAAAACATGGATCAATGACGAATACATGCCCAACATAATGAAATACCGGCTTATATATATAGCCTGAATGGTGGTGACATGATTATCTGATGGATCCAATACCCTTTAAGTACTATATAAAAGACACTGATAAGGAGTGATTGGAGCTGGGTATTGATAAGGATTAATTAATGACAAACCCCCTCCACTAAGGTTGAAACAATACTGTTTAAATTGGATAACGCAATGTTTTATTGGCATTACTGATGTGTGCTAGAACCTGCCCTATCATTTATATTGTAGTTCCATTCAAAATTTATGTTAAACATTTATTTTAGATTGTAAATCGCCCTGATCTGCGAGTCAGCCTGGGCGGTATACCAAGTTTTAATAAACTGTAAATTCCTTGTCATCAAACAGATGAATCCATTACGAGTGGGTTGTGCCCATCAACCAGCAGGGGGAGATAGCACTGAAAAACCATAGTGCCTCATGGCCAGCTAGCTCCATCTGCCGCTTCAGTATTCTCTATCTCCCCAGCAGGGTGGTTGCAGCTTGTTCAAGCTCCTTCAGAAAATCTGCCTGGGGTGGCTCCTGTGCTTTTGCCAGTTGTAGCAGGGGTGTTGTGGCTGATGGTGCCCACTTTAAAGGCAAATAGATTAGCCCTTTCCCTGCCTTACCCGGCCCCCGATGTGGAAGTAGACAAATAGGCAAGCCCTGTCCCTGTCTTTGCCCACGCTGTGGATGCAGGCACATAGGTTCGCCCTTTCCCTGCCTACTGATCCTCCGGAGTTGGAAATTTGCCTCTTTTGCTGTTACCTCAAACTTTCCTCACAGCGTTTAAAAAAAAAAAAAAAAAAGTCACGTCGCGTTTGGCGCTGCGATCCCAGAAAAGAGGTTTTCTTCTGATTGTGCAGCGTGACTGGAGCTTGGAGACTCAGTCTGGTGAGGTAAGAGCATTTTTTAGCTCCTTCGGGGAGGGCCCGCGTTTGGGACGATTTTGGCGCGAATCCGCCATTTTGAATTTCCGCCGCTTTCGGCGATGGCTGCTGAGAAAGTTAAGCGCTGTTCTGTTTCTGGCAAGCGCAAATCTGCAGTGGGGCTCTGTAATGCATGCTTTTCAGACGGTAGAGCCGGCCCGAGCATGGCGAGCGATTTTTCTTCCCGCTCTGTGGAGCTGGCAGCAGCCGCCATTTTGGAACAGCATGGCGCGACCCCTGCTGAGGCGGAGGGGTTGGAGCCTGGAGGGGCGCCTTGTGTGGAGGCTGATAAAAGAGCTGTTTCCCCCAGACTGGAACCGGGAGGCCAGGGTGAGCCATTTTCCCCTGAATTTGTTTTATTGCTGCATAATGCATTTATGTTAAAAAGAGCTCACCCGCAGGGGTCTCAATCGGCCCTGCTTTCTGTATCCCCTCCAGTGGAGTCTGGCCTTGGATTACCGTCAGGCGCGTTTTCCCCTGACAGGATGGCTGCAAGACAAGCGCAGAAGGGTGGATTCCCCTTCAGAGAGTGGCACACCCCCCCCTCCCCCGTGGTTGGGATGTGAGGACTCTGAGGCGTCTGGCAGGCCTTCGTGGTCTGGAGAGCCAGAAGAAGGTGCAGGATTGCCACCGGATCCAGATGATCCTTCCGTGGTGAGGATTTTTCACCGCGATGAGCTGCCAGCGCTTATTACTGATGCCTTGCAGGTCCTCTCTCTATAGAAGACCCTGGGAGTACTGAGACCTCCTCCGGTAATCCGAGGATGGCAAGTACTAAGAAGCCTGCTCGAGCCTTTCCTTTGCATGACTCCATCCAAGAGCTTATCACGGCTCAATGGGCTGACCCCGAGGGGCCTTTGAAAGTCGCCAGGGCTATGGGGCAATTATATCCTCTTAGTGAGGAACATTTGGCGCACCTAGCAGTGCCTAAAGTGGATGCCCTGGTCACGGCTGTGACAAAGAAAACTACCCTCCCAGTGGAAGGAGGAGTTGCCCTGAAGGACATGCAGGACCGTCGCCTGGAGGCAGCTATGAAACGGTCCTTTGAAATTTCAGGCCTATCCTTACGGGTGTCTGCATGCAGCTGCTACGCTGCCCGAGCCTGCCTCGCCTGGTTACAACAGGCAGTGGAACAGCCCGGAGATGGAGCGGAGCCCCTTTCGGAGGTGGCACCGAAGATGGAGTCAGTCTTGTCTTTTTTGGCTGACGCCCTTTATGATCTGGTCAGATCGTCGGCTAGACATATGGCTGTAGTGGTGGCGGCTCGCTGACTTCTGTGGCTACGGCATTGGGCAGCTGACATGGCCTCTAAGCAAAGGTTGGTGAAGTTGCCCTTTCAAGGCCTTCTCCTGTTTGGTGAGGAGTTGGAGAAAATTGTGAAAGGCCTGGGGGATGCCAAACCCCAGCGCTTACCCGAGGATACCACGGCCTTCTTCCAAGGGTCAGGCGGTTCCCTCCTCTTACAGACCTCGCTTCTGTGAAGTTAGAAGGTACCACCCGGGGAGTTCTGTTGGGTTCACTTCGCGTGCCTGTTTTCAGCAGAGGAACTCCTTTCTCTCGGACAAACGTTCCGCAGCAACAGGCTCTAGACCTGGAGTTGAAGGGCGACCCTCTCAATGATGGTGTGCCGGCCCCCTCCTCGATTCCTGTGATAGGAGGACGACTTTCCCTCTTTCTCGAGGAGTGGGCCAGCTTGTTCCAGCCCGCCTGATCCAGCTTCTCCCTACTCGTTCCTGTCCATCTGCACCAGCTTGTTCCAGCCCACCTGCTAGCTTGTTAGGCATTGACTTTCTTGCCTGCTTGCTACCTTGTCAGCCATTGCTTCTCCATCTGCACCAGCTTTTCCAGCCCACCTGCTAGCTTGCTAGCCATTGACTTGCCTGCCTGCTAACTTGTCAGCCATTGCCTCTCCCTGCCTGATCAGCTTCCCCCTGCTTGCTCCAATCCCTCCGCTCCATCTGTTGCAGCCTGCCTGATCCAGCTTGTTCCAGCCCGCCTGATCCAGCCTCTCCCTGCCCGTTCCTGTCCATCTGCACCAGCTTGTTCCAGCCCACCTGCTAGCTTGTTAGCCATTGACTTACTTGCCTGCCTGCTAACTTGTCAGCCATTGACTTACCTGCTCTCCAGCTTCTCCCTGCTCGTTCCTGTCCATCTGCACCAGCCTGTTCCAGCCCGCTTGCTAGCTTGTCAGCCATTGACTTACTTGCCTGCCTGCTAACTTGTCAGCCATCGACTTACCTGCTCTCCAGCTTCTCCCTGCTCGTTCCTGTCCATCTGCACCAGCTTGCTCCAGCCCGCCTGCTAGCTTGGCAGCCATTGCCTTACTTGCCTGCTTGCTAACTTGTCAGGCATTGACCTACCTGCTCTCCAGTCCATCAATTCCACCAATTCCAAGCCTCCAATCCAGCTTTTTCCGCTCTATCTATCTGCTTATCACCTCAGTCACTACACATACACCTGTTACACCGCAATCATTACTTATGGCCCCCGTCCACATTCTCTTCCTTGCCCTGTCCCTTCCTAATCTTTTCCCCCTCCCCCTACTGCTGTCTACTGCTAGAACTCCTTGCCCACCCATGTCCCCTCCCGTCCTGCTCGCTACGGCAATACCCCATTCACCCCCATCCCTCACCACCTCACCATCCTTCGTGTCTCCTTCCTCCTTCCTAGCTCTTAACCTTCAACACTTCCTTCCTGCCATTAACCCATCACCATTCCTCCTAAGTGCATCCCGTCTTCGTCGCCCGACCTCCCCCACTCTCCTCCGCACTCTCTTGCTCCTCCTCTTGCTATCTGCAGGAAACATTAATCCTAACCCAGGCCCCCCCCCCCCCCACACCTGTCCTCCTCCTATCCATGCAAACGATTCCATGATGTCTCCAATCTCATCTCTATTCCCCTCCTCCCCCCCTCTTCCCTCCCCTTCTCATGTGCCCTGTGGAATGCCCACTCAGTCTGCAACAAACTGCCCTTCACTCACGATCTCTTCATCTCTCGTTCCCTTCAACTGCTCACCCTAACTGAAACCTGGCTCTCCCCTGACGACTCTGCCTCAGTCACTGCCCTTTGTCATGGAGGTTATCTCTTCTCCCACACTCCCCGCCCAACTGGCTGCGGTGGAGGCGTCGGGCTATTACTCTCACCTTCCTGTAGTTTCCAACCTCTCCTCCTACCGCAGTCTCACTGCTTCTCGTCCTTTGAAGCACACTCCATCCGGCTATTCTACCCATTGCCACTCAGAGTGGCAGTCATTTACCGCCCCCCTAATAAATTCCTCTCTTTCTTCCTCACCGACTTCGATGCCTGGCTTTCCGTTTTTCTTGAACCCTCATCTCCGTCCCTCATTCTCGGCGACTTTAACATACACGATGATGACCAATCCGACCCTCACGCTTCTCAGTTCCTCACCCTAACATCCTCCTTCAACCTCCAGCTATGCTCCACCACCCCTACTCACAGAGATGGCCATTGTCTTGACCTTGTCCTCTCCTCTTCCGGCTCTCCCTCCAATTTCCACGCTTCAGCTCTTCCTCTCTCAGATCATCACCTGATCACCTTCACACTTCTTCACCCCCCCCTCAGCCCCGTCCAACTTTAACCACTACGTCCAGGAATCTCCAGGCTATTGACCCTCCCACCCTATCCTCTAGTATTTCTAATCTCCTCCCCTCCATCATGTCCTCCGAGTCTGTCGACAAGGCTGTCTCTGCTTATAATGCCACTCTCTCCTCTGCTCTGGACACCCTCGCACCATCCATCTCCCGTCCCACAAAGCGTACTAATCCCCAGCCTTGGCTGACCCCTTGCATCCGTTACCTTTGCTCCTGCGCCCGATCTGCTGAACGCCTCTGGAGGAAATCTCGCACCCATTCTGACTTCCTTCACTACAAATTTATGCTATCCTCCTTCCACTCCTCCCTATTCCTTGCCAAACAGGACTATTACACCCAATTGACCAATTCTCTCAGCTCCAACCCCCCGTCGTCTCTTCGCCACCCTTAACTCCTTCCTCAAAGTGCCCTTTGCTCCCACTCCCCTTCGCTGTCTCCTCAATCACTGGCCGATTACTTCCGCGACAAGGTGCAAAAGATCAACCTTGAATTCACTACCAAGCCATCTCCTCCTCTTCACCCTTCAACCCTCTCCCTCAACCAACCAACCCAGGCCTCTTTCTCCTCCTTTCCTGACATCACCGAGGAGGAAACCGCTCGCCTTCTTTCCTCCTCGAAATGCACCACCTGCTCTTCTGATCCCATCCCCACCAACTTACTTAACATTATCTCTCATACTGTCACCCCTCCATCTGTCATATCCTCAACCTCTTTCTCTACACTGCAACTGTCCCTGACACCTTCAAGCACGCCGTAGTCACACCTCTCCTCAAAAAACCATCACTTGACCCTACCTGTCCCGCCAACTACCGCCCCATCTCCCTCCTACCCTTCCTGTCCAAAATACTTGAGCGTGCCATTCACAGCCGCTGCCTTGATTTTCTCTCCTCTCATGCTATCCTCGATCCACTTCAATCCGGTTTTCGCCCTCTTCACTCGACAGAAACAGCACTCTCTAAAGTCTGTAATGACCTGTTCCTTGCCAAATCCAGAGGCCACTATTCCATCCTCATCCTCCTCGATCTATCCGCCGCTTTTGACACTGTCAATCATGATCTACTCCTTGCCACACTGTCCTCATTTGGGTTCCAGGGCTCTGTCCTCTCCTGGTTCTCCTCCTATCTCCTTCTATCTCTCCCACCGCACCTTCAGAGTTCACTCCCATGGATCTTCCTCCACCCCCATCCCGCTATCTGTTGGTGTTCCCCAGGGATCTGTCCTTGGACCCCTTCTCTTCTCAATCTACACCTCTTCCCTGGGCTCCCTCATCTCATCTCATGGCTTCCAGTATCATCTGTATGCGGACGACACCCAGCTGTATCTCTCCACACCAGACATCACCGCGGAGACCCAGGCAAAGGTATCAGCCTGCTTATTCGACATTGCTGCCTGGATGTCCAACCGCCACCTGAAACTGAACATGTCCAAGACCGAATTCATCGTCTTTCCACCGGATTCGGGCCCACCAAGGAGAGGTGGTTCTCATTGGCCCAGGAGGCCGTGGTATGTGGACCTCTGGCGGATGCTGGTAGAGGATCCCCTGCCGTTACCTCTGGTACCGAACCTGTTGTTACAGGGCCCGGTGACCATGGAGGATGCCTGCCGCTTTGGTATTATGGCATGTCTATTGAGAGGGCGCAATTGAGAGACAAGGGATATTCCAGTAAAGTCATTTCCACTCTCCTACAGGCCCGCAAGCGTTCCACCTCCGTGGCTTATGCCAGGATTTGGCGCCAAATTTGAGGCTTGGTGTGCTTCTAAAGTGATCACACCCATGCGGGCTTATGTCTCGCCGATACTTGACTTTTTGCAGGATGGTTTACAAAAAGGCTTGGCCTATAATTCCCTGCGTGTTCAAGTGGCAGCTTTAGCATGTTTTCGAGGGAAGGTCGCTGGCTTCTCTCTGGCTGCTTACCCGGATGTGACACGGTTTCTTAGAGGGGTGCTTCGGCTCCGTCGTCCCGTGCGGGCTCCGTGTCCGGCCTGGAACCTGGGGTTAGTTTTAAAGGCTCTTCAGTGTTCGCCCTTCGAGCCGCTTAGGCGAGCTTTGGAGAAGGATGTGACCTTAAAGACGGTCTTTTTGGTGGCCATGACATCGGCGAGACGTGTATCTGAGCTCCAGGCGCTGTCCTGTCGAGACCCATTTCTGCAATTCTCAGAGTCCGGAGTAATGGTACGTACGGTGCCTTCCTTCAGGCCTAAGGTGGTTTCAGCGTTTCACCTAAACCAGCCTATTTTCCTGCCCTCCTTTTCTAAAGAGGAGTTTCCAGAAGCCTATGGGCAGTTGCACCTTCTGGATGTGCGAAGGGCTGTGTTGCAATATCTGCACATGTCAAATGCCTTCAGGACCTCTGACCATCTTTTTGTTCTTTTGTCAGGTCCGCGCAGAGGGTCTCCAGCGTCTAAGGCCACTATAGCCCGTTGGTTCAAAGAAGCTTTCAGCATATCTGCTATCTGGCCGGCCTCCGCCTGAAGCCTTTAAGGCATATTCCACAAGAGCGATTTCCTCTTCTTGGGCTGAAACTGGAGCACTCTCTCTTCAAGAGATATGTAGTGCAGCTACTTGGTCTTCTAAGCTCTCGTTTGCCTGACATTGCAGGCTGGATGTGGCTACCAAGAGAGACGTGCATTTTGGAGCACAAGTGCTGGTGCATGGAGTGGCTTGTTCCCACCCTATCTAGGTATTGCTTTGATACATCCCACTCGTAATAGATTCATCTGCTTGATGACAAGGAAGGGAAAATTAGGTTCTTACCTTAGTAATTTTCTTTCCTTTAGTCATAGCAGACGAATCCATGAGCCCTCCCTCAGTGGTTCATTATGTGATTTATGGTACTTTTATGTTCAGTTTTTCCTGTAGATATGTTCCCTCATTGGGAGAAGTTGGAAAACAGTCTTCAGGATTTCTGTTCAGTTACAGGAGGATGAGTTCATTCCCTCCTTTGAATTATAGCTCCAGTTTTGGGGCGTTCATCCGCTGTGAGGAAAGTTCATGTTATTATGCTTTGCGGTATAACACTGCTTTGGAAGCTTCAAATACTGAAGAGGCAGATGGAGCTAGCTGGCCATGAGGCACTATGGTTTTTCAGTGCTCTCTGTCTCCCCCTGCTGGTTGATGGACACAACCCACTCGTAATGGATTCATCTGCTATGACTAAAGGAAAAAAAATTACCAAGGTAAGAACCTAATTTTCCCTTAGTGTGCAGAAGAGGTGAATTTAGGATATTGCCAACGATGCTCAGATATCAAAGGGGTTAAAAGAATAATGCTGAGCTATGAAGCACGAGAGGGCTGGCAGATATGTATGCTAGAATCCTGTGTGTAGTCTGTAAGAGAGTGGAACCTTTATAGCTTGGCTTATTCTTTGAAGAGCAAGTCTCTTGAATGTCTGTCCTGTAGCAAGTGCTTCTCCAATATTTCTGAATCCTTTGTGGATTTGAATGAGTAGTAAAATTGTTATTTAGGTTAGGCAAACATGTCTGTGTACCATGTTTTGTTGAAAGATGTTGGAAGTTATTATGTAGGATCATCCCCCCCAAAATGTTAAAGTATAAATTTTATTATATATTTGCTTTTTTGGTCTTTTTGTTCAGCTGTCTGAGGAAGCAGATTTTTGTATTCTCAAAGAAGCAGGTTTTGTTACAGTGCATGTTTTTTTTTATTCATGACTCAGCACAACATTCAATAGGCAAATTTCGATGACTATGTTGGTCGAGATTAAGAAGGTAAGGGTGAGCTGGTCGATATTGTGTATCTGGATTTTCAAAAGGCGTTTGACAAAGTACCTCACGAAAGACTCCAGAGGAAATTGAAAAGTCATGGAATAGGAGGTATTGTTCTATTCTGGATTAAAAACTGATTAAAAGATAGAAAACAGAGAATAGGGTTAAATGGTCAGTATTCTCAATGGAGAAGGGTTGTTAGTGGGGTTCCCCAGGGGTCTGTGCTGGGATTGCTGCTTTTTAATATATTTATAAATGATCTAGAGATGGGAGTAACTAGTGAGGTAATTAAATTTGCTGGCGACACTCAAAGTTGTTAAATAGCAAGAGAGGATTGTGAAAAATTACAATAGGACCTTACGAGACTGGGCATCTAAATGGCAGATGACATTTAATGTGAGCAAGTGCAAAGTGATGCATGTGTGAAAGAGGAACCCAAATTATAGCTACATAATGCAAGGTTCCGCGTTAGGAGTCACCGACCAGGAAAGGGATCTAGATGACATCATCGATGATACGTTGAAACCCTCTGCTCAGTGTGCTGCGGCGGCTAAGAAAGCAAATAGAATGTTAGGTATTATTAGAAAAGATAGAAAAGAAATGGAAATCAAAAATGAGGACTTTATGATGCTTTTGTATCGGTCCATGGTGCATCCGCACCTTGAATACCGTATTCAATTCTGGTCAACGCATCTCAAAAATGATATAGTGGAATTAGAAAAGGTACAGAGAAGGACAACGAAAATGATAAAGGGGATGGCAAGCTTTCCCTATGAGAAAAGGCTGAAACATCTAGGGCTCTTCAGCTTGGAGAAAAGACAGCTGAGGAGAGATATGATAGAAGTCTATAAAATAGACGTGAATCGCTTGTTTACTCTTTTCAAAAATACTAGGACTAGGGGGCACGCAATGAAGCTACAAAGTAGTAAATTTAAAATGAATCAGGACATTTTTCTTCACTCAACGTGTAATTAAACTTTGGAATTTGTTGCTAGAGAATGTAGTAAAAGCAGATAGCTTAGCGGGGTTTAAAAAAAGGTTTGGATGAGTTTCTAAAGGAAAAGTCCATAGACTATTATTAAAATGGACTTGTGGAAAATTCACTGCTTATCTCTTGGATAAGCAGCATAAAATGTATTGTTCTTTTTTGGGATCTTGTGAGGTACTTGTGACCTGGATTGGCCACTGTTGGACTTGATGGACCTTCGGTCTGTCCCAGCATGGCAATACTTATGTTCTTATGTAAGAAAAGGAGGGCGGAGCTCAAGGCTTATTACTTTGAGCAGGCATTCGGCAGTTAGCTTTGCGGGTTCAGTGTGAGAACACTTTTCCTGACTGGACAATTCAGCTACTCTTATTTGGATGTGTGTGTTGTGTGTGCTTACTCTGTCCTATTTTAATAGGGCATTAATTTCTCTCTCGTTCTTGTTTGAGAATTATGACCTGCTTTCTACTTTATTTAGTAGAAGCGGTATATAAAGCATTAATAAACATAGATAAAAGGAAATCATCAGCGGAAGAGAAATTAGCATAGGAAGGAAAGTAAGCTATTTTAGTTGTGTGTGTATGTATAAGAAGCTAAAGAGCACTAATTTAAAAATGTTTGGCTGGTAGGAGAGTTGATTGTAAAAAGGTCAGAAAGCCAGGACTTGACACATGGAATTCCTTGAATAAAAACAAAACAAAAAAAAGTTTAATGAAAATAAATTTTGATGTGCCAGGTCAGTTATGTCCACTATAAACAGTAATTAAACATGTTTCAAGAAATAGAAGAGTAGCCTAATGGTTTGCACAGTGGGCTAAGAACCTGGGAAACTGAGCTTACTCCCCCTTGGCTCCTTGCAACCCTGAGCAAGTCATTTAACCCTTGCCTCAGGTACAAAATTTGGATTGTGAGCCCACTTGAGACAGAAAAGGTACCTGCATATAATAAAAATGTATACCGCGTTGGTTTTATCACGGAAAGGTGGTATATCAAATCTGTAACCCTTTACCCTTCATTAGTTTGAGTCTTCTGTCCAGGACTGCCAAAGATAATACATTTAAGCTCTGGAGAGAGGAGGAGGAGGATAGTGGCTGCTATTGTGGTATCTTTGCTGGTACAAATGCATGGTACTAAGGGAGTTCATTCTTGGCAGCTCGTATTTATGCCTTGGCCAACAAGAGAATCTGAAAGTTATCCAAACCAGGGGATTTATAAATGAGAGAGATTGTAGCAGAATAGGAGTCAGTGCTTTGTGCAATTTGTCTATTTGTAAATTTCACATAATAAAGGTACTTTGAAGCATATCCCTTGTCAAGCACAAGGTTGACAATGCTGTTAAACAGTGGCGGAAGCGTCTCTGTGTATGCATCACAGCAAACAGTGGATATTTTGAACATGTACTTTCAACTGTTGGAGTGCAAGTAACTTGCATTCAAAAATTTTCCGAACTTAAGTTGATTTGAGCATAACGTCCTTAGCGTTCACACTTGTCATTTGTTCATATGATGTTTTGAAGTTGAAGTACCTTTATTATGTGAAATTTACAAAGAATATTTATCATGCCTTATATTTGTTGCATGACTAGCTCTATCATAGGCCCATTTGTGAGCAACGTTTTTTTTTAATTGACACACAGTCATTGCTATAGAGAAAAATAAAAGATGCCATGTTATTTTAGAGCACGGTATAGATACCTAGTAGCAAAGATATAGTAAAGTTATAATGAAAACACCTCCCTTATGGTGAAAGGCTAAACATTTTAGGGTACTTCAGTTTGGACAAAAGGTGTCTAAGAGGGGATTGATTAAAAAAAACCCAACTTAAAATCTGTGTAGTGGTATGGTTAAATAGAAAAAGGTTATTCAAAAGTTTGTCGAGCAGTGCAAATAAGAGGAAACTTGAAACTAATCACCAGCATATATACTGTAAAGAAATTTTTACAGAGCATGGACCTTATCCCTACCACTACATCACTTTGTATTTGTTCATACCGGAGTTGGCGAACGCCTTTCTGGTACTATGTAAGCCACATTGAGCCTACAAATAGGTGAGAAAATGTGGGATACAAATGTAACAAATAAATAAAATTAATTAATTAATCTGTGAAATATGTTAGAGCATGTGGTTAAGGTGACTGACAGTGGGATTCAAAACAGGTATGAAAAAAGGGTTAATTAAAAAAAAAATAGCCAGGTAGACATAATAGCCATTGCTCATCCCTGGAAATAAGCTATGACAAAATATCTACTTTGGGATCTGCTGGGCACTTGTGACTTAAACTGGCTGTTCGTAGAGACAGGATCCTGGACTTATGGAGGAAAAAATATAAATTGAGAAATAATTGGGCAGCATACAATAAGCCAAGAGATGTCATCAAAAAATGGAGAGTCAGATGTCGATGGGCCTCGGGCCTCACAGCAGCTGCAGTAGAGTGTTAAGGAGACCCCAAGATTACCTTTTTGTGTGTGTACACACACAGCCGCACTATCTTTGATTAAAAAAGCATTTGTCATATTCTGATTTTTAACTAAATAATTACATGGAAGCTTAAGAAAAGATAAAACACCAATATGTAATATGCTCATTCTTGAGGAAATTCTGCCTTTTCTAAGTTGCTCTAGAGACATTGGGAAACATTCTAATTTTTAAATTAAGAAACAATCTTAAGACCCAATCCCAATCATATTAGTCCTCTATCTGAAACATTCTGTGTTCAAACACTACTATTTGATTAGACAGATGATCAGAAAAATATAATTAGCCTCAGCAGCAGTTCATCAAAGCTGTTCATCGCTAATATTTTCAATCCTCTTAAGGCTTACTGAATCCCTTGCAATATAAAAATTTAAAAAGCAATGTCATTAATTTAATTGTTTGATTTTCTTATATAAAACATCAAAGCTGCTGTCAGCAAAAATGGTACTTCAAGCTGTTAAAGACAGTCGGTTTACTCATAATCCTGACTCAATGCAGACTTTCATTGACTCACTGCTTCAGTGGTCTGGGTAAATGGTGCTGTGTTCTATGGTAGTGCTGCTGAAAAATGTAACCACAATTAGTTTCTTGAGTAGCACTATAAAACATATAACTAGATGTTTTGACCTAAAGCCTACGTGTACTGTGCTTCACAGTAGTGTAGGTATGCTCACTGACTTTTTTTTTTTTTTTTTTTTAAACAGAAGCTGCAATGACATCACATTTTACTTAGATTTTTATACCTTTAGTAAGAAACCAACATTTTGGTATAAGATCCTTTTGATGTGAGCATGGATGTAGATGGTTGTGGAGCTCAGATCGGAGTAGGTGACATTATAATAAGGCAAGGTGCAACAAGGGTGTAATGCAGGCTACTCAAATGTTTTGAGTGGAGATCCAGAAACTTCAGCTGTTTGAAACCCGATGTCTGCAAACTACTGCAGACATGTACCAATCAATAAATACTGAATAAAATGCTCTTTTTCTATCTTTGTTGTCCATGCATTGTGTTTTTTCATTTGTTGTGGTCCCAGTGTCTTTTCTGCCTTTCTTTCCCCCCCCCCCCCCCCCCCCCCCCCCCCCAAGTGGATCAGCGTCACCCACTTGTGAGAATATAAAGCCTTCTGTCCTTGGAGATAAGGCCTTCTGTCCTTGGAGAATACTTGCTACAGGTAAATATATTTAAAGGAGGCAAGCAGGGGCTATTGGCGAACCAAGCAGTACTTAGTGATTAGACACAAAAGGCTGGTAATCCATGAAGCAACAGTTTTTGAGGGGTTAAGGATTAGGCGATGTGATTGGAGTCAGGATCAAAGTCCAGGTAGGTTTGTAGGGCAGTCAGATCAGGAGACTAAGGATCATGATAGAAAACAAGTAGTATATCATCAACATAGAAATATGGAGAAATAGACACTGGATAAGGGCCATAAGAGCACAAAAAATGTTAGAGGACGAGAGCCAGAATAGAACCTTGTTACCCTGTAGTGAAGGGTATGTGGAGAAGAATTAGATGAAGGCAGAGAAATGTGGAAAGACCGATTAGAAAGAAAAGAAGAAACACAGCTAAGTGTATTATCATTGATGCCAATGGCTAAGTGTCTGGTCAGCAAAGTATTATGATTAATTAGGTCAGAAGTAGCGATGAGATCTAGAGAGACTATAGGGGCTACATTTACTGGAGTCATCGGAATGAAAATGGCTGATGAGGTATGTGTAAGTATTGTTTCTGTGCTGTGGTCTAGCTGGCCTAAAGACATACTGGTGTGAGGGGAGGATAAGGGATGATTCTAAATGCTGGAGAATTTGGATAAAAATGAACCTTTTGGTAAACTTAGAAAAAAAGGGAAGATTACAGATCTGTTGATGATTTATGAATAAAGAAGGATGATTTTTTTTTTTTTTTATGATAGGGTGAATAATGGCAGTCATGGTACTGGAAGACAAATGGTTAATGATGGAAAAAAAACCCAACAAACTTAGAGACCATAAATGGCAATTTTCAGCCATGAAGAAGGGATTGAGTCAAGGGGACAGGTAGTTAGTCTTGAAGATGAAAAGTTTGTAACTGAGGTCATTGAGAAGAGGTTGAACTTGGAACAAGAACTGGTTGGAGAACAGGGAGTCTTCAAATGGGGGAGATGAGACCAGAGGGTTATTGCTGATCAGAGAGAGGAGTTCTTTGAGAAGTGTGTTGCAAAATCAAGTGCAGAGAAGCAATGGTGTCCCTAGAGCAAGTAGAGGAGAGTTGAAACAGGGGTGGAGAAGAGTTGCTTAGGGCGTTTGGCAGAATTATTAATTAAGTTGGTATAATACACATGCCTAATTTTCTAAAGTCGGATTCAGTAGGAGTAATGCAGTTCCTTACAGAACAATAAGTTCTCCGAGGACAAGCAGGCTGAACTATTCTCACACATGGGTTGACGATCCGAGTCAGCCCGGGAATCTGCATAAAAATATGCAAAAAAATAAAAGTTTGGTAGAGTCTTGTGGCGTGCATGCGCGGACTGACTTCCTGCCCGTCGCACGACTGTGGTCTTCAGCCTTCTTCAATTTTGAAGCGTTTTTACTCTTTTGGTTTTTATTTTCATTTAATTCTGTTAAAAAAAAAAAAAGGTTTTCCTTTTATTTTTTCTTAGTTTTGTTTTCCCTCTTAAAATTTCCTTTCTTTTTCGTAGCAGCCGTCTTTTAGGCCGCACGGTCGGGTTTCTCCCTTTTTGTGCCTTTTTTCTTGGCACAATTGAGCTGTTTGATTTTGCCAGTTCGGTCTTCCCTTCCATGCCATCAAAGAATCCGAACGGCTTCAAACGTAGTACTTGGTGCAACCGGACCATCTCAGGTACAGATACCCATTCGTGGTGTATCCAGTGCCTTGGGCCTGACCACAACCCAACTTTGTCTTCGTCTGAAGAAGAGGACACAATTTGCTCGAGAAGCCCAGGGAGAGAAACTTTTTGGGGCTCAGTCTGGTCCTTTGTTGGTGGCATCGACATCGAGGAACGCATCAACGTTGGGAGTGGAGGTAGACATGGCTGCTGAGAGGCCACAGCACACTGGGAGCAGTGAGGCATCGAGTGGGTCTCCACCTGCCTCAAGGCCTCCTGCTGTACAGACCCCTCGGGAGCGTCCATCGTCGGACCTGACCCCGAGGCGACGTGGGGATTCGACTTCGTTCTTGTCGGCATAGAGGAGCCTCAGTGAGGTGCATCGAGTGAAGGCTAAGATGCACCGACACTGTTCCCCCTCAACCCATGGTCCTGGGAGCTCCAGGGCACCAAGGGATTTGGCACCCGAGAAGTGTCGACGCCGGTAGGATCGCTCCCCCTCCATACAGGAGGGGCCGACACGTCGGCCTCTTAGCAGTCCGGTTCCTGCTCCCAAGCCTCAGCCGATTCTGCTACCGACTGCTCCACCATTCTAAAGACCTATGTGATCAAACCTGTTCCACCAGGGGAAGAAGGGCTGGGATTCGATTCGAGGTACTTTCTTGTGCAAAAGAAAACAGGGAGGTTGCGTCCCATCTTAGACCTAAGGACCCTGAACAAATTCCTAGTTTGAGAAAAGTTCAGGATGGTTTCCCTGAGCACCCTTCTTCCCATGATTCAGGAAAATGATTGGCTATGCTCTCTGGACTTAAAGGAAGCTTACACACACATCTCGATACTTCCAGCTCACAGAAAGTATCTTCGATTTCGGCTGGGAACACAGCACTTTCAGTACCGTGTACTGCCATTTGGCCTAGCGTCAGCTCCCAGGGTATTCACGAAATGCCTAGCAGTAGTTGCAGCATCTCTACGCAGACTGGGAGTGCATGTGTTTTCTTATCTCAATGATTGGCTGGTGAAGAGCACCTCAGAGGACAGTGCTCAGGAGTCCATGCGGAAAACTATTCAGGTGCTGGGACTACTAGGGTTCGTAATAAATTACCCCAAGTCCCATCTCACTTCTGTTCAGAAATTGGAGTTCATTGGAGCACTGCTGGACACGAGGACAGTTCAGGTCTACCTTCCTGAGACAGTGGCAGACAACCTTCTGTCCCTGGTGTCCGCAGTTCGAGCGTCTCAGCAAGTCATAGCTCAGCAGTTGTTGAGACTCTTGGGGCGCATGGCATCCACAGTTCTTGTTACACCCATGGCACGTTTACACATGAGATATGCTCAGTGGACTCTAGCTTCTCAGTGGTATCAAGCTGCGGGGAATCTAGAAGATGTCATCTAGCCGTCCACTGACTTTTGGAATTCTCTTCAGTGGTGGACAATCTGATCCAATTTGACCATGGGGCGACCATTCCAAATTCCACAGCCGCAGGAAGTGCTGACGACAGATGCATCTCTCCTGGGGTGGGTGGGGGGGGGGGGGAGGCGGGGTTCATGTAGATGGGCTTCACACTCAGGGAGCCTGGTCCCCCCAGGAGACAGATCAACCTCCTGGAGCTCTGAGCGATCTGGAACTCTCTAAAGGCTTTTAAATATTGGCTGTCTAACCAAATTATCTTGATTCAAACGGACAATCAGGTTGCAATGTACTTCACCAACAAGCAGGGATTTCACCCTCTGTGTCAGGAGGCCGTTCAGATGTGACTTTGGGTGCACATGGCATGGCATGCTTCTCCAAGCCACTATCTGGCGGGCGTAAACAACAGTCTGGCCGACAGACTGAGCAGGGTAATGCAACCTCATGAGTGTTTGCTGAGTATGGCCATTGCTTGCAAGATCTTCTGAGCATGGGGCACCCCCTCGGTGGATCTTTTTGCCACTCAAATCAATCACAAGGTCCCTCAGTTCTGTTCCAGGCTTCAGGCCCATGTCAGACTAGTGTCAGATGCCTTTCTCCTACATTGAGGAACAGGCCTTCTATGTGCGTATCCTCCCATACCTCTGGTGGGAAAGACTTTGCTGAAACTCAAGCAAGGCCACGGAACCATGATCCTGATTGAGCCGTACTGGCCACGTCAGATTTGGTTCCCTCTTCGTCTGGAATTGTCCTCCGAAGAACCGTGAAGATTAGAGAGTTTCCCGACCCTCATCACCAGGATGAGGGGTTGCTTCTACATCCCAACCTTCAGTCTCTGGCTCTCTCAGCCTGGATGTTGAGAGCCTAGAATTCGTTTTCTTGGGTCTTTCGAAGGGTGTCTCCCGGGTCTTGCTGGCTTCCAGGAAAGATTCCACTAAGAGGTGTTACTCTTTCAAGTGGAGGAGGTCTGCCATCTGGTGTGACAGCAAGGCCGTAGATCCTCTTTCTTACCTTACACAGACCCTGCTTGAATTCTTCTACGCTTATCAGTCAGGCCTCAAGACCAACTCCGTAAGGGTTCACCTTAGTGCAATTAGTGCGAATCATCAATATGTAGAAGGTAAGCCTATCTCTGGACAGCCTTTAATTGTTCGCTTCATGAGAGGTTTTCTTTTATCAAAGCCCCCCTGTCAAACCTCCACCAGTGTCATGGGATCTCAACGTCATTCTCATTCAATGTCTTGCAAACATTTTATCCCTGTCCTCATGCCTACCCTGGCGAAAGCAGCTTGCACACCTTGGACTGCAAGAGAGCATGGCCTTTACGTGGAGTGGACGAAGCCCTTCAGACAGTCTGCCCAGTTGTTTGTTGCTTTTGATCCCAACAGGAGGGGAGTTGCCATCAGAAAGCGCACAATCTCCAGTTGGCTAGCAGATTGCATATCCTTTGCTTATGCCCAAGCTGGTCTGACTCTGGAGGGCCATGTCATGGCTCATAATGTCAGAACAATGACTGCGTCGGTGGCTCACTCAAAGTCAGCCTCCATTGAAGAGATTTGCAAAGCTGCAACGTGGTCTTCAGTCCACACATTCACATCACACTACTGCCCTGAGCAGGATACCCGACGTGACAGTCGGTTTGGGCAGTTGGTGCTGCAGAATCTGTTTGGGGTTTAGAATCCAACTCCACCCGCCTAGGCCCATTTTATTCTGTTCCAGGCTGCACTCTCAGCTAGTTGTATATAGTTTCAGGTTAATCTATGTTGTTGTCCTCACCGTTGTGAGGCCCAATTAACTTATGTTTATTGTTTTGGGTGAGCCTGGATGCTAGGGATACCGCATGTGTGAGAATAGTTCAGCCTGCTTGTCCTCGGAGCAAGCGAGCAGGTATTCTCCGAGGACAGTAGGCTGATTATGCTCACAATCCCACCCACCCTCCCTTGGAGTTATTTCTTTATGCTTTGTGACTTAACTGAAGAGTACGGTCTTGCGACAGGTGAGAAATCAGTCTGCGCATGCGTGGTGTGGTGCTGCACGTGTGCCAGAAGACTCTAGTGAACTTTTATTTTTTGCTATATTTTTATGCCGATTCCTGGGCCAACGCGGATCATTGACCCATGTGTGAGAATAATCAGCCTGCTATCCTCGGAGAATATCTGCTACAGGTAAGTATCTTCGCTGTATCCGAAGATCTTGCCTTCTGCCTTAATCTCTCAGTACGGTGTAGCTGCCTTTTAAAAAGGCGTAGGTGTCTTCCTACCAGGAATTTCTAGGATGCATGGAGGAAGATGTATGTATGGGGGCTAAAGGGCTAAGTCATTAAAGGGGAGTTTTCTACAGGTCACCTAAAGTTAGGTGCTGGGAAGATGCATGCTAAATGCAAATTCTATATTGGTAATGACGCATATTATTTTCAAAAGAAGGATTTCTTCTCAAAAGAATACTAGAATAAATCGTCAGTTATGTGTTTAATGTTAGATGTGAGCACTTACGCTAGCTATCTCAGTAGCTGGTATAAATGCTCATGCCTAACTGCTGTCAAGTTAGGGTGCATATTCTGTATCCTGCACGTATAAGTGCTGGTCATGCCCCTGACCTGCTCATGCGTTTCCCAGGTCCATCCTCCTTTTCCAGTTGTGTGCTGTGGATTTTGTGTACTCAGTTTATAGAATACTCAGGATAGTCATGTGTGTAACTGCAAATTAGTGCCAATAAATGCCAATTGACACCAGTGATAGCCAATCATTGGTTAATGCCAAATAGCTGCCAATTTACCAATTATGCATGCAATTGGCACTATTCTATAATTTGTACGTGCAGCTTTATATGTTGTCAAACTGTGCATGCAAATTTATAGAATTGGCGAGTAAATGCAGAGCACAAGGTAGTCCCATAAGCCATTTTGCTGATCTAATCATAATGGGGTGAAGTCTGAGGGAAAAAGAGCAGAACATATTAGGTATATTATGAATTAATGCAAAACCCTACAAAAGTCACTCAGGATCTATAGAATAAATCTAGTGTTATGGACCAGTTCCAAACAAGGATGTACCTTGAGAAAAGCAGCATTGTCATTATTGCTGTGAGCCCAAAGCATCAATACACCTACTGGGAAAATTGAATAATCTGGGTTATTACAGATCTGTACACAGATACTCAATTCTAACAGAATACCTGGCCTTGGTCATACATGCAGAAAACAAATAGATCCTCTCCAAATACAGGACAAGAGACCACAAACTAAAAATAGAAATATATTGACAAAAATTAACTTGAAACCCTTGGGAGCCAGACTCTGCATGCATTGCAATACCAGAGAACAAGAGAGAAATCTTAGCGGAGGAGTGGCCTAGTGGTTAGGGTGGTGGACTTTGGTCCTGGGGAACTGAGGAACTGAGTTCGATTCCCGGCACAGGCAGCTCCTTGTGACTCTGGGCACGTCACTTAACCCTCCATTGCCTGCCGCATTGAGCCTGCCATGAGTGGGAAAGTGTGGGGTACAAATGTAACAAAAACAATGTGCAAAATATAAAGATTGCAGAAAGCTCCCAAAATTATCATACTGGTCCCAGACTCTCTTTTTGCTATCTTTGTAGCTTGTTGTCCAGGACCTCCTTTACCATTTGTTTCTCTCCTCTTCCTTACTTCCTCTCTTATATTAATCTCCAACATTGATCTTTCACGCTCAGCTTTATTCCATTTTTTTCTGCTTCTTAATCCACTCAGATTTTATCCCTTTCACCATTCAATCTTCAAGCTCCCTATTCTTGCTTCTTTTATCTGTATCTTTCTATTTCTCCCCTACCCATGTCTAACATTTTCTCTCTTCCCTTTCCCATCTATCCTTGTCAGGCTTCTCTCCTTCCACCTCCCCTTTGTACAGCATGCTCCTTTTCTGCGCCACTGCTGTCTGGAAGAACAGAAAATAACAACATGGGGCTTTGGATTCATTTTCTGGTTCTGTCCTCTCAGATGTGACTTCTTAGGTTGGAGGAGGTGAAACCGACAGGTGCTGAGCAAGTGCAAGGTCCAAGGCTTCACACTGCTATTTTCACATTGCTGACTTTTGGTTGCATTCAGAAGGGTGTGAGTGGGTTCCTTCAGTGCAACTGGTGCAAATCTCACTGCGGCATACTGGTTGAGAAGCACTGATCAAGATTACACTGCAATGAATTCAGCAAACAGATTAAGTAGAGTCTCCTGCATTTTTTTGTGGAAGCCACATTGACGTTCGTCCCAAAAGTCCTGATCCTCTTAGTTGCTAAAGTATACATTTCTTGAGAACCTTAGTCAAAGCTGATAAATTAGAGACTTTGGATGGTAGTTCCAGGTATCTTTGCATCTAGTATCGATCTATTAAAACAGGCTTCACAACAGCTTTCTTCAAAGTTTCTGGAAAAGAGCCAGTTTGTAGAGAATTTTAATGATAGTAAAACAGGTACAGTTATATCTTCTACTGCTGGCAATAAAGCGAGAGAACAGGGTTCAAAACAAGAATCCTTATTTTTTACTTAAAGCAAGCACAGTTTCATCCTTTATAATAGCCCCAGCCTCTGATGACATGAAATATTTCAACAGAATTGGAAAAATATGTTTAGTTATTTCTTCTGTTCTATGTGAGGAGTACGCGGGTGAGAGGGGAGCGTGAGGCACCCCAGATAAGCCAGAGAGCCCTTTTCCCCAAGGGGGGAAGGAAGGGTAAAGACTACAAGACCCAGCAGCCCCTCAGAGACTACCACACTAACATTAGAGACTATCATTCCCAGCAACCCCCAGAGACGGCACAAGGAAGGACCGGTGAGGGGAGTTCGCAACACCCGGCCTGGAGAGCCAGGGGAAGGGACGAGGCTCCAGCCTTGGCTAATCAGGAGGATAAGGAAGAGCTGGGGGAGAGAGGGTTAGAAGAACCCATGGAGTGGCAAGAGGAAAAGGGAGAGGAGGAGCCCATGGATGTCTGTGCTCTTGCTAAAACCACAGGGAGAGAGTTTAAAAGGGAGGTAAAAGTCTGGTTTGGGGGGTTGCTGACAGGGGGAAGGAGGTGGTTAACCTATAGGAAGGGTTGGGGCAGCACATGTTCTAGCCGGAGGCCGTGAGGAGTTTTTGGCTCGAAGGGAGTGCTGGCAAAGAAAGGGGAGGCTTCTGCATACTTCAGACTGGTGACCGGGGGAATTTTTGGGCCGGGAGGATTACAATATATTTCCTTTACTTTGTGGATAATATATCTTCTTTACTTAATGGAATACAATGTATTTCCTTTCCCTTGTGGATAATATATCTTCTTTACTTTATGGATTACAAGACATTTCCTCTACCTTATGGATTTATGAGTATACAATAAATTTTCCTTAGCCGGGTGGAGTCCAGTATTTTCTTTAACTGGTGGCTTATAAGGAAATGGGACTTGATCTTGGGGGGGGGGGGGGGGGGGGCGCTACTGCCATTAGAGGGAGACCAAAGACTATACAAGACCGGACCCCCAGCACCAATCCGCTCAGTGGAATCACACTCTCACAGCCTTAGAAGCTTTTACATCTTTTATGCTCCTGCTAGTATGTACCATTGTAGGATATGGTGCCTCATTTTGGCTCTGCAGACTAATGCCAGTCATCTTAAAAAGAGTTCCAATGCTGTATCTCCTCTCTCAATTTTCACACTGGTTTTCTATCGTGCAAAAACAGGATCCTCAAGATGCAGACCTTTATTCTACAAGTGACTGGACTAGGGGCTCCCACAGTGCAGTCGAGGACTATCTTGAAGACCTATGGTTACTGTGCAGCAAGCTTTACAGAGGGAACTGCATTGGAGCTTGAGAAGCAGTCATGTATTCATATTTTCATTCATTCATGTTTGCATCTGTACACATCTGCAACATCTTGGTAACCTAATGGTTTTGTGAATAATTTTATTTTAGAGAGCCATTACATTTTATTTCAGTTTACATTCTTATGGGGAAAAATGTAATTATGGTTTGATATTTGATCAAGATTTATGCCTTATCTATATTTTTTACTGATATTGTTTCATCTGGCATCTTTATTCTGTTGAACAGCATGGATGATCCTTTATTGAAGTACTGTTTGAATTAATTGCTTTTATTTGTAGACTCTTTCTTTGTACCAGATGTTTTTATCTTTGGCTTGTCAGGCACCCATGGTCACACACAAATGCTAGCAGAGACAATGTAATGTCACCTACTAAGTTTCTTTTTGTTAGGTGACAGCAGAAGACAACTAATCAACTCATCCAGTTTGTCTACTGTTTTCTGTCCCCAAGGTGTTAGGATATTACTTCTTATCCATGATACTTTGTCTTTTTGCATTGTAGTCTTCCCTCCAGGTGAGCCTACAAGATCCCTTTTTTAGTTCACAACTATCACCACTTTCCTCCCATGTCCAGCCATGAGGTCCCACAATAATTCTACAGCCACAAACACCAACCTAGCCTGTTTCCGACTTCCAGATTCTGGTTAACATTGGGAACATGTTGCCTGCAAGGGAGCCATGTATTTGATCTTCCTTTTTGCCATGCTCCCATGCAGTTCATATTTGAGCCATAATCTTGAAAAATTAACATTTTATGTAGCCTGGCTGGGACCTGTGTAGCTATTTTAAAGTGATTGTAGGACTCACAGTCGTCTTTCTCAACAGTTTCCTTAACCCATGACTACTGACTTTGGAGGGATGGCCTAATTAGGGCAGAGCCTTGGTGGTGCCAGACTGTTTCCACTTTACAGTGATTGACCTGATAGTACCCCCTCAGGGATATTCAAACACCAATTGATGTTTTCTTATAGCCTTCCCCTAGTCATTAACTTTGAATAATTTAACCTTTGAGTTCTTTTGGTCTGCTTCTTGCTGGCCTCCCACTTAGTCACCTCTCCCCTCTCCAGTCGGTTCAAAACTCTGCTGCCCGTCTCATCTTCCGCCAGGGTCGCTTTACTCATACTACCCCTCTCCTCAAGACCCTTCACTGGCTCCCTATCCGTTTTCGCATCCTGTTCAAACTTCTTCTACTAACCTATAAATGTATTCACTCTGCTGCTCCCCAGTATCTCTCCACACTCGTCCTTCCCTACACCCCTTCCCGTGCACTCCGCTCCATGGATAAATCCTTCTTATCTGTTCCCTTCTCCACTACTGCCAACTCCAGACTTCGCACCTTCTGTCTCGCTGCACCTTCTGTCTCGCTGCACCCTACGCCTGGAATAAACTTCCTGAGCCCCTACGTCTTGCCCCATCCTTGGCCACCTTTAAATCTAGACTGAAAGCCCACCTCTTTAACATTGCTTTTGACTCGTAACCACTCGCCTCCACCTACCCTCCTCTCTTCCTTCCCCTTCACATTAATTGATTTGATTTGCTTACTTTATTTATTTTTTGTCTATTAGATTGTAAGCTCTTTGAGCAGGGACTGTCTTTCTTCTATGTTTGTGCAGCGCTGCGTATGCCTTGTAGCACTATAGAAATGCTAAATAGTAGTAGTAGTAGTATTTCATCTTCCGCATGTTTAGACTTTTGTTTGTTTCAATTTCACATCAAACAGAAATAGCTTGATTCTTCATCCAGGAATATTCAAATCAGCTGAACTACAGAGATTGGGCACTAGTGTCTTTCTTCTGTGTTTGTACAGCGCTGCGTACACTTTGTAGCGCTCTAGAAATGTTAAATAATAGTAGTAGTAGTAGTAGTGAATACTATTTAACTTTATTATAGGTCTTGTAGCAATTTTTAGATCCACTGCTAATTTTTATCTGCTGTATGACACAGGGGGTGTGAAGACTTGTACAATCAAGAATTTTGGTTTCTCATTACATTTTAAATATTTCTGTAATTACTGTATTTTCATATTTAAAATAGTCTGTTGTACAGATCAGTGAAATTCCTACATTAATGCATTTTGAACTGTGTTTTTTAGATAGTGGAATGTGAAAAATATACAGGGATGTGTGAAGACCCAAGGCACTGTATTTTATTTCATGTATTGCACTAAATTTTAATTATTTGAGGACATACAGGATATGCAGACACACTTGATGGTGAAGTCGTCTGGACAGATTCACTTGCAATGCTCTCCCGTAGCTCAGGAAACTTTTTAAGTTCCTGAGCTTGTGCAGCTGGTCCTGCTCAGAATTGGCCCCTCGGTCTTTTTTTTTCTCTGCTAACGGACCAGGTGTCAGTCTTTTTCCTCAAAACACTATTTTTATCAAATTTGCATTTAATTTTCCTTGTCTGCTATAATATCTCTTTAATATGGTTGCTTCAATTCTGCATTCACTGAAGTGTCTGTTTCAACATGTGGACAAGGAAATAGTCTGACACAAATCTCTCTCCTCCACCTCAGCTGATAAAGCTTCTGGCAGAGAAGAAACAAGAAAATTAAAGCTGCCTAGTTGTTTGAGTGATTTATTCATACTGACAACAAGTCCATAGACCGCTATTAAATGGACTGGAAAAATTCCTCATTTTTAGGTATAACTTGTCTGGAATGTTTTTACGTTTGGGGAGCGTGCCAGGTGCCCTTGACCTGGATTGGCCACTGTCGGTGACAGGATGCTGGGCTAGATGGACCTTTGGTCTTTCCCAGTATGGCACTACTTATGTACTAAGGCAACTGGAGCCTAGTTGCTTGCAAAGTGACTCTTTTTGACTTAATGTGCTTTTGCCTCTACACAGATTCCCCTTTGGCTTTACATTCTCCTTTGACTTTACATTCTCCCTCTGGAAGACAAGCTGATTAAAAAGGAGTATAAGCACAAGCACCTTGAGTCAGAAAGAGCCACTTTGCAAGTCTCTTCCTAGAGTAAACAGCACCCTTCAGTGGGTCATTGATTCAAGTAGTAAACATACTTCAAAAACTGGAAGTAAAACTGTGACTTCTGAGAGAAATACCTCAGTCTGTCACCGTTGACCATACTGGGACAGACCGAAGGTCCATCAAGCCCAGTATCCTCTTTCCAACAGTGGTCAGTCCAGGTCAAAAGTACCTGACAGGGATCCCAGAACAGTAAAACAAATTTTATGCTGCTTATCCTAGAAATAAGCAGTGGATTTTCCCAAGTCCATCTTAATAATGGCTTATGGACTTTTAGGAAATTATCCATACCTTTTTTAAAACTTTCTAAGCTAACTGCTTTTACCACATTCTCTGATAATGAATTCCAGAGTTTAATTGTATGTTGAGTGAAGAAATATTTTCTCCAGTTTGCTTTAAATTTACTACTTAGCAGCTTCATTGCGTGCCCCCTATTCCTAGTATTTTTGGAAAGAGTAAGTGGACAATTTTCCTCTACCTTTTCCGCTCCACTGTCATATATCCCCTCAACGTCTCTTCATCAAGCTGAAGAGCTTTAGCCGCTTTAGCTTTTCCTCATCTCGCCCTTGTTTGTAGAGTGGGCCATAGAACCATAGAAATAGTAATGCAACAAGTATCTCACAAATCGCTGGGCATAACTCCCTTCGTCGCTCTCAGGGATTCTAAATGGTATCAAATTAGAGTAATGACTCCAATTTTCAAACCTGTCTTTGAGGATCTGGACTTGAGCATTCAATTCCTGAACCAAAGAACTTTTCGGTCTCTATCTAATCCTTGAGTGCTGACACACACTGTTCAGTATCAGTTACTCTTGCTACCAGGTCCTCAAATCATTCATCAGATTTGGAGAGCACCATTTGTAGAATCTCGTCTTTCACCTCTCATTTAATGCAGCCCTGCCACAAAGTCTTCCGTATGTTCCGTCTTGATCTTCATTTCTTCTCCATCCATAGCCACTTGCGCACCAATCTTTGCAGTATATATTTCTTTTATAGTTTTGATGACTTTCTTTCACAGGTGTCAACATTGTACCACTTCAGGTGCAGAATACAACTCTCAGATGTGGTCCAGTATCTATAATTGGGCAAGGTAAGGAGCCCAGCTCACTCATGCCTTCTCTCCATGCATTCTAACCAGAAGTCTATCAACTAGGTGTTACTCTATTCACAGCTTGAAACTTGGAAGGAATTTCTATCTGTCCAGGCAGTTTCTAAATGTTTACGGTTAAAATACAAAGTTTTGTTGAGCCTGGGATCTGATCTTCATCAACATCGTGAGGCTGCCATTAAAAAAAATCTCAAAAAGCCAGACCCTAACGCCTGCATACCTCCTGGAAAAGACCACAGAATTTTGGACATAGTTACTACTACTTAACACTTCTAAAGCGCTACTAGGGTTACGCAGCGCTGTACAGTTTAACAAAGAAGGACAGTCCCTGCTCAAAGGAGCTTACAATCTAAAGGACAAAATGTGCAGTCAATCAAATTGGGGCAGTCTAGATATCCTGATTAGAGGTATAATGGTGGTTAGGTGCCGAAGGCGACATTGAAGAGTTGGGCTTTGAGCAAGGATTTGAAGATGGGCAGGGAGGGGGCTCGGCGTATGGGCTCAGGAAATTTATTCCAAGCATAGGGAGAGGCGAGGCAGAAAGGGCGGAGCCTGGAGTTGGCAGTGGTGGAGAAGGGTACTGAGAGGGAGGGATTTGTCCTGTGAGCGGAGGTTTCAGGAAGGAGCGTAAGGGGAGACAAGGGTAGAGAGATAATGAGGGGCTACAGATTGAGTGCATTTGTAGGTTAATAGGAGAAGCTTGAACTGTATGCGGTGCCTGATCGGAAGCCAGTGAAGTGACTTGAGGAGAGGGGTGATATGAGCATATCGGTCCATGCGGAAGATAAGACGAGCAGCAGAGTTCTGAACGGATTGAAAGGGGGATAGATGGCTAAGTGGGAGGCCAGTGAGAGGAGTAGGTTGCAATAGTCAAGGCGAGAGGTAATGAGAGAGTGGACGAGAGTTCGGGTGGTGTGCTTAGAGAGGAAAGGGCGAATTTTGCTGATGTTATAGAGAAAGAAGCGACAGGTCTTGGCTATCTGCTGGATATGCGCAGAGAAGGAGAGGGAGGAGTTGAAGATGACTCCGGGGTTACGGGCAGATGAGAGGGGGAGGATGAGGGTGCTATCGACTGAGATAGAGAGTGGAGGGAGAGGAGAAGTGGGTTTGGGAGGAAAGACAATAAGCTCAGTCGTGGCCATGTTCAGTTTTAGGAAGCGGTTAGACATCCAGGCAGCAATGTTGGATAAGCAGGCCGATACTTTGGCCTGGGTTTCCGTAGTGATGTCTGGTGTGGAGAGATAAAGCTGGGTGTCGTCAGCATAAAGATGATATTGGAAACCATGAGATAAGATCAGCGAGCCCAGGGAAGAGGTGTAGATTGAAAAGAGAAGGGGTCCAAGGACAGATCCCTGAGGAACTCCAACAGAGAGAGGGATAGGGGTGGAGGAAAATCCATGAGAATGTACTCTGAAGTTCCACGCACTCTTTTAGGATTCTAGCTCATCAGCTTCACGTGCTTCATTGCCATCACATTAATTGATTTTTAAAAATCTTTCTTCAATACTCAAATCAATCATTTGTATCTTCTCTAATCACCTCATTTCAGGAATGTGCTTTCCATTTGTTGAAGGCCAATTAGAAACAGTGGCTCAAATCAAGAACAACTCATCTACTGTAGGGGAACGTTTGTCTTCTAAATAATAATTACCACCCAACAATTGTTTCCACAGCTCTATCAAAGATGAAGAAATTGACCATATAAGAACATAACATAAGAATGGCCATACTAGGTCAGACCGATGGTTCATCTAGCCCAGTATCCTGTGTCCAGCAGTGGCTAATCCAGGTCATAAGTACCTGGTAGAATTCCAGATAGTAGCAAGATTCCATGCTACCAATCTTAGGGATAAGTAGTGGCTTTACCCACGTCTGTCTTAATAGCAGATTATGGACTTTTCCTTCAAGAACCTGTCCAAACTTTTCGTAAACCCAGACACACTAACTACTGTATAGTAGACCACTTTCTCAGAGTCAAGCTTCATTGTTGAAGAGAATTAATCTTCCAGCAAGCATCAAATGCTTCCTCCATTGGTGGTGGATGGACACCAATCTAAAAAAAAATACACAATCAGTTATTACTCACTACAGATGCATTCCCAATGCATAGGGATCGCACTTGGAGCATCTACAGACCCAGTGTTTCTGGTCCCCACAGGAAAGAAATTTCACATCAATCATCTTGAACTCAGAGTGATTTTCAAAGCACTTCACACCTTTTCCAAGTGGCTAAAGGGAAAAAGGTGGTCGTTATCGTTTATTTTACTTGATATACCGTTTTCAAAACAGTTTGCAATATAGCAATAAACAAAAACAAAAAATACAAACAATACATAAAACCTATAAACAGTGGAAATCCATTATCGATAGGAAAGTTCATACACCCAAGACCAACCATCATAATGCAGGCATACTCCATATTCAAGTCACTGACAAACAGCTAATTAAAATCCAGATTTCATCTTGTGAGGCTTATCATAACTAATTAAATACAGTTTCCTTGTCCTGGTGCAGAAGTTCGACTAGGCAAACCAAACACTCCATAAGCCAGATGTTGAGAAAAAAAAAATCCAAAAGCCAAATTAAAAAAATAATTTTTCAGCAAGACTCTAAAAGCTTCATATGACTGTGAGTCGTAAGTGACGAGGAAGTGAGTTCCAGAGGGCCGGGACCAAGAAGAAAAAAGCAGCCGAACATGTTGATTCCCAACTGGCGCTTAGTGGAGACTGAAGGACTAAGCTGTTATCTGTTAAGAAGCATAGGGAATGATATGGCTAGGAAGGTAGGATGGATTTGAATTTAATCCGGGATTCAATAGGAAGCCAATGTAGACGCTGTAATAGACAACCAGGTAGCCACGTTTTATCTAAACAGACAAGGAGGATCAGGATTGCATCATCTGTCAGGAGGCAGTAGCTATTTGGAATTACCCCCTTCTCATACCAGATTATGCTTTTAAGACACTTATTTTTCAGAAAATGCAAATCTAGCAGATTTATTGTGTAGCAGAGGTAACATCAACCCTGCTTCCTTAGCTGTGTTGCAGGTTTTAGATTATCTCCTACATTTATCCAATTTTGGTCCGCAAACCAATTCAGTTATAGATGTCATGTATCCATCTTAGCTGCTTTTCTCCATTAGTCTCTTGTTTCATGAAGGGTCTTCTTTATATCAAACTTCCTCTGTATACACCAACTTTGTTGTCCTTGCTCAGCTTTTTCCGTCTTCTTCGAACGATTTGGACAAGCAGCACTGATAGTTATCTTGTATAAGAATTTGACATACATAAGAGTAGCTATACTGGTTCAGTCCAGTGGTCCATCTAGCCCAGTATCCTGTTTCCAACAGTGGCCAAGCCAAGTCACAGTTACCTGGCAGAAACCCAAATTGTGGAAACTTGACATGCTACCAATCTCAGGGAAAGCAGTTGCTTCCCCATGTCTGTCTCAATAGCAGACTGTGGACTTTTCCTCCAGGAACTTGTCTAAACATTTTCTAAACCCAGGTACACTAACTGCTGTTACCACATCCTCCAGCAATGAGTTCCAAAGCTTTACTATTCTTTGAAAAGATATTTCCTCCTATTTGTCTTTGTACTTTTTGAAAAAGTGAAAAATCTATTCACTTTTACACATTCTTACACCACTCAGGGTTTTAAAGACCTTAACAATATCCCCCCTCAGCTGTCTCTTTTCCAAGCTGAAGAGCCTCTTTAGCCTTTCCAAAATGATAAAGGGGATGGAACTCCTCATTTTTGGCACTCCTCTTTGAATCTTTTCTAATTCTTGTATATATTTTTTGAGATGTGACGACCAGAATTGGATCATAAGTGACATTCAGTATCCAAACAGTATCTCAGTGGATTACTCAGTGCATTAACGTCTGTTTAAACCAATCTGGACCTTCCTTCTCCATCATCAGTGCCTGCTCATTCTCTCAGAGCAAAGGCCACTTTAGTAGCATATCTCAACTCCACTTCCTTTGAAGACATATATAAAGCAGAAATTTCATCATCACATCATACTTTCACCAAATATTACCATATTATTCCCTGGTTCCCTGGATATGTTCTCAAGAAGACATGCCTTTTGGACAATTCGTGCAGCATAATTTGTTTCAATTTAATTTTTGGTCAATCCCAGCTTTTTTTTTTTTTTTTTGCTGCTTTTGCTTGGGTTGGCTAGTCATGTACAAATATGTATACTTCTTTGCTGACCATCAGCTGTAGAATCACCATCAAATGTCTTCATATCCCTTTCTCAACAGAGAAGGCACAGTTGCTTACCTGTAGTGGCAGGTGAATGTAGTCATACATAGAGATTTTTATTTGCTATGATAAGGACTTAGGTGTGGTGGGAGGGGCAATTTTGAGCGGGACTGGTAGTGCGAGCTTGGGGACAAAAAAAAATTGTTCCTCGAGCTAGGGGAGAGCATTGCAAGTGGATCCATCTGGAAGACTTCACCATCATGTGTGGCTGCATTCCCTTGCTGTCTGTGAAGAGCCCCTGTTACAGATAAGCAACTGCGCTTTAATCAGATAAGTGATTTAGTATTAACATGATACTTTTCTTTTGTATGCTTCTCTACATATGGAATGTTGGAAATGTATTGCTGTAAATTACAAATAAGATCATATTTCACTGTCTCTTTTTTCACTTCACTGATTGCCAATAGCATTACAAATACAAATTAGTCTTGGCCAAATTTGTCACTACCTAATACTGTTGCTTTATCTTTTTATTGTCTCACGTGTACATCATGTTCTCAAGACCAGGCCTTGTTATCAGTGTCTATTACTGTGTATTTTTTGCATAGTGCTGATTTGTAATAGAGCTTTATCTGCAGTGGAGCATAGTCTATGGAACACCTTGTCTCAAGCCCTCTGGATAGAGACTGATTTAGGAAGCAGGTGAAAGCTCTCTCTCTCTCTTTTTTTTTTTTTTACTTAGTCTTTTAACTTGTCATAACTCTTTGTGTGTATTACTGGAATGTTTTTGGGTAAGATTATTTTTGTAGTCGGTGATATGTTTTTCAGTTTTTGTCTGTGTATATTGGTAGTAATGTTGTATCAACTATTTTATGTTTCTTTCAAATGTTTAATTGTTAATCTCCTAGGACCATTTGATGGGCAGTCTATAAATCTTTTAAATAAATAAAATAAAAGGATTGATGTCTGTCTGTCTGTCCATTGATATGTTAATTCTCCAAAAAGGAGTGGAAACTTACCAAATGTTACCATGCAGGAAAAAAATATGAATTTCTTGGATGACTTTGGAAACAAATTCCAGGTCAGTATTTTCTGTGGGGAAACTTAAAATGTTGACCATTGTGCCATCTAAAAATCCCAACTTAGTTTTCGAGCACTTTGACACTGAACGACACAAACAGGTAGGGAAAAATAACTAAAGCAGTTAGTGACAGGTGGCCCAAAAAGGTGCATTCAAAGCCACCATTTCCACAGTTCGAACAGCAACCACTTTTTTTCAGTTTCAAATTTGCCCACCTGTTTAATAAAGTTTAACCTGAGTTATCTGCAGCAGGGCTCATTTTATTCCTGTGGACCTTGCTGCAGATAACTTGAGCTAAGCTTTAGTAAACAAGTCCCTTTGTTTGTTACTTGGACACTTAGGGCCCTGTTTACAGTCTGTGTTTCGGCCATAGCCTTCATCAGGAGTCCTTAACAAATAAGAAAGATAATAAAATAGTATATACAGACATATTAAGATAAATATAAAGGAAGAATCACTTATTAGTAAAACCCAACACCATGTGTGTAGTGTATGTTCCAAGATTGCTTCATAACTGAGAAACACAATGGCTCAGGCCTTTTAGCCTATATGTAACATAAGCTGCAAGAAGGTTTCACTGGTAACATATAGCCTACAGGAACTTTTTCTGTGGTCCTGTGACCTGCAGCAGGAAACCCCAGTTTAAAAAGAAAATGCTATGATCAAACAAAGCAATGGCAATAAAGGCACACATTTGTGAAATGACATGATCTTTTGTAATTGTGAAGAGTTTGTTTCTCTCTTCTGCATGGTGGGGAAACAAAATTTCTTGCATTTCATTAAATAAAAAATAGTATTAAATAGGCTTAAAACCAAACTTCTTCACCAGGACACAAGTCAGCATCTTCAGTTTTTCCTCATCTTTTTAAAAAGTGTACAAGCTATAAGGTTTCATTGAATTAAGGGGGGAGAGGGAGATTTGGGTAGGGAAGGGCTGGGGAGAGGTTGGGAAAGGTCATAGGGCAGCAGGCGAGTCTACAATGGCAGTGGTAGCAGCAGCAGCCTCATCACCCTCCTCTGAGTCCCAGATTTCAGACTGCACAAAAAGTGCCTTGGCCCGGTGCAAGACCCGGTTCAGGTTGTGCTTCCGCACCAGGTGGTCAAAGTGCATTGCCAGTTCATTGTAGTCCATGCCATGTTTCATGATATGCTCATGGTGCTCCAGCAGGATGGCCGGGCACAGGAAAAGCATGAAAGGGTTCCCTCGGCCAAACTCTTGGGGTGGGGGCAAGCTGACCATGGATAGAGGGGGTGAAACAGTGGAAGGCGGGGCAGATGCCCTTAAACACTCCTGAGTTTCTTTCACCATTGTTGAAACCTCTCTGTCGGAATTCCCTAAATGTCCTGTTTTAATAGTATCCTTCTAGTATACTCCACACCAAACCACACACTCCTGGGTGACTGTCTACTTTCTCCCCCATTTTAGTTTAAAAGCTGCTCTATCTCTTGTCTGAATCTCCAGAGATGTTGACGTGTCTTTATTTGAGAATTTCTACTCGCTGCTTTCAGGAAAATGAGATCGGGCTTGGAGAGACATAAAGGAAAACCTTTCTCTGCTTCCCAGATGCACAGCATTTGGGATTTACAGTTGCAAATGTAAGGCTAATTAATTGCTTCAGGATCCTTCTCACAAGTCCTGTTGCTGCAGTCAGCCCTTTACAAGAAAGGTGTTTGAGAACCAAGCAAAACTGGTTAAGTTTTAAATTCTTAACGTTACTTAACCCTTAACTCTTAACCATAGATCACTTAATACAGGCCCAGAGAGTCACCATGGCAGGTGCTGACATATCAACGTTTCTTGCTTAAGGAAGATGTTAATGGGAGTCTCTTGGCTTTACAAGCTTCTAGATCCTTCTATAGAGGACTAACAGGTTCAATTCGTAGAATAGCTAATAGGTGGATTATTCGTCAGTTAGTATGCTCTTGAGTGTTACAAGTGCACCAGAATTGGAAGTTTGTCTTTGCTTTTTTTGTACTTTCTCTCTTGGATTCCTCTTTAGCATTTTGGTCAAGGAGGTATCAGCCCAAGGTCTTAGACTCTCGGGCTTGGACTACTAGTCCCCAGTTCTGCAGAAAGAGTTGGTACCTGGAAGTTTTATCATTTTAGATTTATGAGGTAATAGTGCCTCAAAAGTCTTGTAGTTAACATGAGCTTATTTTAGTTTGTAGTTTAGCTTATTTATTTAAGCCTAGAGTTTAATCTTAAAATCTAGGCATATGTTCTTTGGCTGGGAAGTCTTCCTTCTAGGAAGTCCCTTTCTACATTCGGTGGAAAGCAGCAGCAGTCTTCAGAAGGAGAGAGAAACTGTAATCAGATTTGGCGTTACCTACAAGTGACACCTGTCTTGTACCACTTACCCTTATGCAGCTCAGGAAAGGTTAAACCTTGACCAAGTTGGGCATATGTTTTTAACCCCTCCAGTGTTGTTGCTATTTTAATAAAATTTTCTTTGAACTACATTGATTTGTTCCTGTCTGTTCACCTTTTTGCCTGCAGAACTTTAATTTTCAATTGCCTTTTCTGGCTGTGGTAGAAAGAAGCTTGTCCTAGTGGAACAGTTCACAACATTTCTTGCAGGGAATCCCTCTGGATCAACCCAAATGGATTGTGGTGACCACCGGTGCCAGTCTTTGTGCTTGGAGGGGCCCACTGCATGAATTAAGTGGCACAGGAGTGATGGCCCCCCTCTGGAAGCATCCTGGGCATTCAGTCAGCTAGAAACCAGAGCTGTCCAGCTGGTCCTGACAGTTCGTCCCCTTGTAGTGGAAGAAAGTGGCTTGAGTGATAGGTAGTGTCATGGCAGAAGGGTAACCAGCTTGGCCGGCATTGATGCCCTGATGCAGCGGTGGCCCAGGCAGAGCTCCTGTACATCTCCCTCTTTGAGGGATCTTCATTGGTTACCTATTCAACAGTGGATTAAATTTAAAGTGACATGTCTGGTTTTTAAAATACTACATGGTTTTGAATTCTGAAGATGTGGTGGACTTAACTGAAATTTCTGGCTTCTAGGCATAACAACTGTTTTTTATGCACCTTTCAAATGGGGTACCCTGACCCTAAGAATATTCATTTTAAAACTGTTTATGAGAGCTCATTCCCATTTCATGCTGCTAAAATTTGGAATGAGTTATCTTGGGATATCTTATTTTGTATTTAGGAGAGCTTTAAAGACATCTCTGTTTGATTAATATAGTATTTTAGATGTATTTGTGAAATATAAGAATTTTTAAAGTATATAATCAATTACAAGCCACCCATGTCCAGCGACCCTTCTCTCTTCCCTGCCCCTCCCTCCAGCCACCCATGTCCAGCGACCCTCCTCTGGACAGGGATCAGTTGTGAGGCATGTCCCCCCCCCCCCCCCCCCCCCGGGTTCTGAAGTTGACATCATAATGGCTACGGTGATGTCAGCCTGATCTACGGTGCCTAGCAGACCAACTCGGAATGAGCCACGGTCCCAGGCAAGTCAGAACGTTGGAGGTGAGAATTTTTATATAGGATAGTAACACAGTAGATGACGGCAGATAAAGACCTGTAATGTCCATCCAGTTTGCCCAACAAGATAAACTCATATGTGCTACTTTATATGTATACCTGTCCTTGCTATTTCCAGGGCACAGACTGTAGAAGTCTGCCCAGTACTAGCTTTGCTTCCCAATTACTGGTGTTGCCGCCTAATCTCCGCTAATCTTATGTGGATCCATTCCTTCTGAATGTGTTTACTTTTAATTTATCCCACGCATTTTTGAATTCTGTTACTGTTGTCATCTCTACCACTTCCAATGGGAGGACATTCCAGTTATCCACCACTCTCTCTCTGTGAAAAAATACTTCCAGACATTTTTCCTGAGTCCGCCCCCCTTCAACCTCAGTTCATGTCCTCTAGTTTTACTTCCTTCCCATCGCCGGAAAAGGTTTGTTTGCGGATGAATACCTTTCAACTATTTGAAAGTCTGTATCATATCACCCCTGTTTCTCCTTTCCTCCAGGGTATACACGTTCAGGTCAGCAAGTCTCTCCTCGTACATCTTGTAACGCAAATCCCATACCATTTTTGTAGCTTTTCTTTGAACCACTTCCAGTCTTTTTACATCCTTTGCAAGATGCAGCCTCCAAAATTGAACACAGTACTTCAGGTGGGGCCTTACCAGCGACTTGTACAGGGGCATCAACACCTCTTTCCTTCTTCTGGTTACACCTCTCTATGCTGCCTAGTATCCTTCTGACTACGGCCACTACCTTGTCACATTGTTTCGTCGCCTTCAGATCCTTAGATACTATCACCCCAAGATCCCCCTCCCTGTTTGTGCATATCAGACTCTTGAACACATACGTCTCCCGTGGATTTCTTGTTCCTAAGTGCATCACTTTGTACTACTTTCCACTGAATTTTAATTGCCAAATCTTAGACCATTCTTGTAGCTTCTGCAGATCCTTTTTCATGTTTTCCACTCCCTCCGTGTTGTCTACTCTGTTACAAATCTTGGTATCATCCGCAAAAAGGCAAATTTTACCTTCTAACCCTTCGGCAATGTCACTCAGAAATATATTGAACAGAATTGGCCCCAGCACTGATCCTTGAAGCACTACACTACTCACCTTTCCCTCCTCTGAGTGAATTCCATTAACCACCACCCTCTGGCATCTGTCTGTCAACCAGTTCCTAATCCAGTTCACCACGTTGGGTCCTATCTTCAGCCTGTCAAATGAGGAACCGTTTCAAAGACTTGCTGAAATCTAAGTAGATTACATCTGTTGCATATCCTTGAGTCAATTCTCTGGTCACCCAGTCAAAGAATTCAGTAAGATTCATTTAGCACGATTTACCTTTGGTAAAACCATGTTGTCTTGGACCTTGCAACTTATTGGATTCCAGGAAATTCATTATCCTTTTCTTCAGCATTAGAAACATAGAAACATGACGACAGATAAAGGCCATATGACCCATTCAGTCTGCCCATCCTCTGTAACCCCTAATTCTTCCTGTTCCTAAGTGATCTCACAATCTTATCCCATGCCTTTTAAAACTCTGAAACAGTCCTCGACTCCACCACCTCCACCGGGAGGCCATTCCACGCCTCCACCACCTTTTCTGTGAAATAATACTTCCTTAGGTTACTCCTAAGCCTATTCCCTCTCATCTTTGTCATAAGCCCCCTCATTCCAGAGCTCTCCTTCATTTGAAAAAGGCTCTCTTCCTGTACATAAATGCCCTTGAGATATTTAAATGTTTCTATCATGTCTCCTCTCTCCCTCCTCTCTTCCAGCATATACATGTTGAGGTTCATAAGCCTGTCCCTATAATTTTTGCGTTCAAGACCGCTTACTAATTTCGTAGCCGCCCTCTGGACCGACTCCATCCTGTTTATATCTTTCTTTTTTATTTTATTTTTTTTTTATTAAGGTTTTACAAGTATAACACAAAACAACCAAAAAGAAACAGTAACAATAATCCATGGCAAAGTTAATAACAAAAATAAAAAGGCAGAACAACATACCATGACAATACCCATAGCAAATCAGCAATTATACAATTATCAGGTAGTGCTATTAGGAGTTTATATCTTTCTAAAGGTGCGGTCTCCAGACACGCAGTACTCCAAATGAGACCTCACCAGAGACTTGTACAATGGCACTATCACCTCCTTTTTCCTGCTGGTCATGCCTCTCTTTATGCACCCAAGCAACCTTCTGGCTTTGGCCGTTGCTTTTTCTACCTGTTTGAAAGCTTTAAGGTCATCAGACACAATCACCCCCCAAGTCCCGCTCTTCTTTCACACGCTGAAGCACTACACCCCCTATACTGTACCATTCCCTCGGATTTTTGCGACCCAAGTGCATGAGCCTGCATTTTTTGGGATTAAACCTTAGTTGCTAAATATCCATTCCTCTAGGTTTGCTAGGTCCTTCCTCATGTCATTCACACCCTCCAGGGTGTCCACCCTGTTGCAGAGTTTAGTATCATCCGCAAAGAGGCAAACCTTACCAGACAGCCCTTCCGCAATATCGTTCACAAAGACGCTAAAAAGAGCCGGCCCTAGGACCGATCCCTGCAGTACTCCACTGATGACCTCCTTTTCTTCAGAGCAAGCTTCATTTACCACCACCCTTTGTGTCCTACCATTCAACCAATTTTTTACCCAATCAGTTACTCTAGGTCCCACACCGAGGGCACTCAATTTATTTATCAGTCACCTGTGCGGAACCATGTCAAAGGCTTTGCTGAAATCCAAGTATACCACATCAAGCGCCCCTCCCACATCCAACTGTTTGGTCACCCAGTTGAAGAAGACAGTCAGATTCGTCTGACACGACCTGCCACTAGTGAAGCCATGCTGCCTTGGGTCCCACATTCCATGTAGTTCAAGAAATGTCACAATCCTCCTCTTGAGAAGCGTTTCCATTAGCTTACTCACCACCGAGGTCAGACTGACAGGTCTGTAATTCCCTACCTCCTCCTTACTTCCACTCTTGTGCAAAGGAACCACATCCGCCCTTCTCCAGTCCACTGGGACCACTCCAGTTTCTAAGGAAGCATTGAAGTGGTCTGTCAGCGGAGCCAACAGAACTTCTCCAAGTTCCTTAAGCACTGTTGAGTGTGTCCCATCAGGCCCCATCGCTCTGTCTACTTTTAGTTTGGCAAGCCCCTCACGAATACAGTCCTCCGTAAACAGGTCTTGGTCTACTATACATCCATCCCCTTTAGCTTTTGTTTCCTGCAGCCCTACCCCTGGGTTTTCATTCGTGAACACAGAGCTAAAATAATCGTTAAGCAGTTCAGCTGTATCCTTATAATCTTCCACATATTTCTCTCCCTCAGCTTTGAGCCTCACAATGCTATTATGGCACTTCCTCTTGTCACGTATATATCTGAAAAAGGTCTTGTCCCCCAATTTTACCATATTAGCTATCTTTTCCTCCATTTGCCACTTCGCTTTCCTGATAGCTTTTCAAGCTTCTCTTCACTTATTTAGGTATTCTCTCTTGTCTTCATCTTTCTGAGTTGTCTTATAACGAGCAAAGGCTAGCCTCCTTTCCCTTATCTTTTCAGCTACTACATTTGAGTACCAGAGAGGTCTTCTTTTCCTCTTACTTTTATGTAATTTTCTAACATAAAGGTTAGTTGACTTTAATATAGCTCCTTTCAGTCTTGTTCATTGCTGTTCTACATCCTTCAGCTGTTCCCATCCCGCTAACTGTTCCTTGAGAAATTCCCCCATCTCGGCAAAGTTAGTTCCTTTGAAATCCAGGACCTTCAATCTTGAGTGAGCCCTCTCTTCTGTTTTAATATTGAACTATACCATACGATGATCACTAGATGCCAAATGGTCCGCTACCTTGACGTCAGAAACGTATTCTCCATTCGTAAGCACCAGGTCCAGAACAGCTCCATCCCTCGTCGGTTCCGTTACCCACTGCTGGAACAATTCTTCCTGTAGGGAATCTAAGATCTCTTTGCTTCTAGATGACCCCGCAGCCAGGACACCCCAATCAAAATCCGGCATATTGAAGTCACCTATCAGTAGTACTTCCCCTTTCCTAGCTATCTTGCGGATGTGTTCAATTAAGTCCCTGTCCAGTTCCTCCAACTGTGAGGGAGATCTATATATCACTCCGATATAGATACATTTTCCTTTCCCTCTTTCCAGTTTAACCCACAGCGCTTCTTCCATACTCCACATGTCCTGCAGTTCTGTCACTTGGATATCATTCTTAGCGTATAATGCCACACCTCCACCCTTTTTTCATACTCTGTCCGTCCTGAATAGATTATAGCCAGGTATAGCAACATCCCAATCATGATTCTCCGTGAACCATGTCTCCGTGACTGCCACTAAATCCAAGTCCGCTTCCATCATTGTAGCCTCAAGTTCTAGAAGCTTGTTTCCCATACTACGGGCATTGGTATACAAGGCTGTCCAGATTTTACTCTTTTTATTCACTTCTGTAGAGGCATTAGATGTCCTACCTTCCTTGGGGTTAATTATGGCTTCGTGGCCTTTTATACCCATCCCCATCAATTTTAGTTTAAAGCCCTCTTTAGAACTTTAGCCAGCCTGTTGTTGAAGACACTCCTTCCTTTCCTTGACAGATGGACACCATCACCGCTCAGTGCCTCTTGGAAAATCATCCCATGGTCTAAGAAACCAAAGCACTCTCGTTGGCACCAACCACGCAGCCATGCATTTATCTCCAAGATGCGAGATTCTCTCATTCGACCTTTACCTTCGACAGGGAGGATCGATGAGAACACTGCCTGCGCACCTAGATGCTTCACTCTCTGACCCAAAGCCACGAAGTCTCGTATGATACGTTCAGTAGGATACTTAGCTATATCATTTGTGCCAACATGGATGAGTAGCATAGGAGCGTGGTCTGTAGGCTTGATGAGTCTAGGCAATCTTTCCACAATATCGCGAATCTTGGCATCTGGCAGACAGCACACCTCTCTGGACAACATATCCGGCCAGCAGATGGGTGCTTCAGTGCCCCTTAGAAGTGAATCTCCAACCACCACTACCTTTCGCTTTCTTTGGGCCAATTGTCCGGCTGTGATGGCATTTTTGGTCATTGTTTCCTCCTGTTTTTTTTAGATGTTTCTAGCTCTTCTATCTCCAGGGCTGTGAACAGATTCTTTACCTGAATAGAAGGTGAAGTTGGAGGATTGATCTTGTGGGACTTGGTGGCCTGCCCAAGATCTTCTCTCCCTTTGCTGGAAGTCCTCAATGTTTTGACCTGTGTCTCTGGGACTTTTCCAATAATCGAAGTGAGGCTCACTAGCCTGAAGTTTCCAGCTTCTTCTCTGTCACCACTTTTGTGAAGAGGGACCACATCCACTTTTCTCCAATCCCTCGGAACCTCCCCTGTCTCCAAGGATTTATCAAGTCTTTAAGAGGACCCGCCAGAACCTCTCTGAGCTCCCTCAATATCCTGGGTTGGATCATGTCCGGTCCCATGGCTTTTGCCACCTTTAGATTTTCAAGTTGTTAATAAACACTCTCTTCCGTGAATGGTGCTATATCCGCTTCATTCTCATATGTACTTTTGACAGTCAATTGTGGTCCTTCTCCAGGATTTTCTTTTGTGAAAATAGAACAGAAGTATTTGTTTAGCACATTTTCTTTTTCTTCATCATTTTCCACAAGTGATTCGTAGCATCTTTCAGTCTCACAATTCCATTTTTAGTTTTCCTCCTTTCACTAATATACCTGAAGAAATTTTTGTTGCACCTCCTTACATTTTTAGCCATGTGTTCTTCCACTTGCACTTTCAACAGCTGTATCTCTTTCTTAGTTTGTTTGTTTCATCTGGTATTCCCCTCTGTGTTCCTCTTCTTGAGTTTTTCTGTATTTCATGAACACCAACTCTTTAGCCTTTATTTTCTCAGCCACTTGCTTGGAGAACCATATCGGTATCCTTACTCTCCTTACATAAAGGTTTGTAGCTATATTTATAGCTTCTTTCAGCCTGGACCACTGGCCTTCCACTTCTCGTATGTCCTCCCAGCCCATCAGCTCCCTTCTCAGGTATTCCCCCATTTTACTAAAGTCAGCATGCTTGAAATCCAGGACTTTGAGTTTTGAGTGGCTGCCCTCCACTGCTATATCAAACCAAGCTGTTTGATGGTCACTGCTGCCCAGTGAGTCAGCCAAGTACTGTATCAAAAAAGTTCTCTAGATGTGGCCAGCAATGATACAGTCTGATAAAACAAATTCAGCTAGAATATAACTTTCCTTTTGTAAATCTAAGTAATTATAGCAGTTCATCAGTGTAAAGTGCAAATTTAAAATCAGTTTGGAGACTAAGGCTGCTTGCTTTATGTATTTTTACCTAGGACTGGCAGAACCTGTCCACAAAGTTAGAATGCTACAGCAAGAGTTAGCAGGATGTAGGAGAAGAAGCAGTTAGAAAAACCTAGTCTTTCTACTATCAGAGCTAGACAGGAAGTGGAAGATAGTTTTTTGTTGTTGTTTTCTGTCTTTTTTTTTTTTTTTTTTGGGGGGGGGGGCAGGATTAGAAGACAGAGAAGTACACCACAATACAGATTCACAGGACAAATTAAATAAGCAATAAATTCAAGAGACTAGATATATCAGGTAGCTAAACCTGTAGCCAGAAAGTTGAGAAATTAGAATAAAATAATCAGAAAACACTTAGCAGTATTTTGGTTCGGGTCCAGCACATGGAATGGAATTATAATTATGTAAGCTATTTGTTTATACATACTGTAACTTTGATCACTGGGATGTATAAATGTTATAATGACTGTAGACTGATGACAAATAGAGCAAGAACCACATCCATAATAACCAAATGGTTCTAAAATTTAAAATTTCTTGGTCAAAATGGGTTCAATGGTTGATGGCCCTCTTATGATTTTTAACATCTTGAGTAGGCACGCATAATGTGGTATTAATTTTTAAAACATTGGTGCATCGAAATACCTTTGCGTTAAGATATTTTTTAGATAGGCTAGAAAACCTCAAGGGGCATACCATATCAGGTATTTTCTCCCGTCCCCCCTTTCCGTTATTTGGGAACACCTTCCTATCTGGTCATTTTTTTTTCTTCTAGATACCCTTTCTTTAAACCTTTTATTTTCATGTTTTTTTTCACTTGTCTTTTCAAATTCATTCACAGTTAAATACAATCTGAGGTGCAAGAATTGGGTAACTGGAAGACTCGTCTTTAGACTATGCTGATTCTTAAAATGTAAATTTTTATCTGTAAGCTTACTATAAATAGATGTACTAAATCCTCCATCTGCCTTCCCAGTTTGAATATTGAGAGACTTTAGATTTCTATCTTTTTAGTAAACCAATGTAAAAAAATATCTTTAATTCATCTGTGCCACTCCAAATAATAAAAATACCATCTACGTATCTTTTCTATTCACAGTAGGTATGCATGGGTGGTCTGAGAGAGAAAGCTTTTCTAATCTATCTACATATAATTTTGTGACATGAGCCATAGCAGCCCCCATTTTGCTGCTTGAATTGCTGAAAAGAACTTACCTTGAAATAAAAATAATTAAAACAAAATTGTTGTCAAATGCTATCTCTGTGTAAAAAAAAATATTTTTAGAGTGATGGGTCCAGCTTGGTGGAACTGCTTGTTTCTATCTTTGAGATCAGTTCAGGTTGTTGCCCTTTTTAAAAAAGGACTTAAGACATTTTTATTTTGAAAGGCTTTTAATCAGTAAAGCTACTAACTCCTAACTATTTATTTTGGAGGATTATTGCTAGATGTTTAAGGTTAATTTTGTTTACTTTTATGTCAGAAGTATGTTTTATTGTGTTGTTTGTTTTTAACTATGTATTGATACTATTGTAAGGTGCCATGAACTTTCTGGATTGTGTGGGTTAGTAAATAATATAAATAAATAAATAGATAATTTAGAAATAAAATCAGTGGATAGTTTAGAACAAGTATGCTGCTGAGTAAGGTTCTTACATTTGAGGTTGTGTACCATTATCTCTTAAATGCAACAAAGACTCAATGTCACCAACAGCAAGTCTTCAGTTATTCAAAACATAAGTTTAAGATTACAATTTCCATGCATACATTAGAAACACACAGATAAATCAACAAATACTAGATAGAAAACTTTCAATGGCTTCCAAAATGTTAGTGTGTATGTATTATGTATTGATTAGGGCTGTACCAAATATTCGGCCCCCTAGTGCAATATAGCTAAATCTGCTTTTAAAATTTCAGATGAGGGATAATGGTATGAGTCTCATTCTCTTTTTAATTTAGTATGCTAGGAGTCATCCAGATGAGTTTCACAAAAAAATGCTATCTGGGCTTTATGCTTTTTACTGGTAAAACATTTTTATTAGTTTTCATATTCACAACCTTAACAGATATCAAATACATTGTGATTCAATAATAATAAATCACACCCCCTCCCCAACCCAGACCACCCCTAACTTTTCAGGAAAATCACTATAAATCTACTAGAACCTTTAGCCTGGATTCTTATGGCTTCCAGTGATTATGGTAGAAAAACAAAAAGTAATGAAAGAGAGAAGGGATTATTTACTAGAGAACTAATTGCTACTAGGCCCCTGTTCCAATGAGATTATAAAGTATCTAAAGTAAGATTTCTCCCCCTCGGTGTCATATTTTGAATGTAACTATTGCAAACCATCAGAAAATGTTTTCTATGTTTGGGAAATCCATGAGCCTCCCAAACAAGGAGTTGATGCACTTCATTCCTTCATTTCTAATAAGTGAGGTACTCCGTGGTCATCTATGACTGCAAAATACATTTCCTGGCTGCCAGACACATTTTATGAATTAGAGATGTATCCTCCTTAGATTTCCCCTTATAAGCCCCTCTTGTATCTGATACTAGATGTTCCGGTGAATTAGTTATAGTGCATCCTTAAATAATAGACATATACTGAACTATTGAAGTGTAAAATTGTCTAATCTTGGGGCTGGTGGTTGGGAGGTGGGGATAGTGCTGGGCAGACTTGTACGGTCTGCCCTGAAAATGACAGTTACAAATCAAGGTAAGATATACACAAAAAGTAGCACATATGAGTTTGTCTTGTTGGGCAGACTGGATGGACCGTGCAGGTCTTTTTCTGCCGTCATCTACTATGTTACTATGTTTCCCCAGCACTCTCCTATATGAAGTTGGAGTTCTTCAAAGGTTAATAAAAACCCTTCACCAGTAATAATGTTCTAACATTGTCAGCCCAGCTTTTTCCCAGCCTGGTTCAAATGCTATGTTGCCCCTAATGGAAAAAAAAAAGTCAATGACAAAAGGGTTTCTGTACAATTAACCTCCATGCCTCTCTCAAAGGGCGCAGAATAATACTACAGCCCAGCTGATAGCAAAGTTTTTTGATTGGAGCTTGTAACAAGGAGAAATTATATAAGGAGCAGGATAAGCCGTTTCCAAGTCTAATGGGTATATTACATATTTTGAAAAAGCCAGTCTCTAATATGCCTCAGTGAACATGCATTATTACATAAATGTAAATTAGGGAGACCCATTCCACCCTGCATCCAATTACCTAAGAGGAATGAAAATTTCAGTTTAGATTTCTGTTTCACCCCACAAAATTTAGATAATGTAGAGTTAATGTGTCTCAGGTCTTTTTGCAGCAATCTGATTGGCAGTGTTTGTAGCACATAAAGGCCATTTGGGAAAGATTGTCATACGAATAAGACTTATTCTGCCTTCCAATGATAGTGGCAAATCCCCTCAGCTCTTCAGTTGTCACTCTGTAGTAGCCAATAATTTAGCAACGTTTAGATGATAGGAGTTCAGTGGTGGTTCAGTAGTAAATTGAATCCAACCTCTGCCCTCATCGCCCCCTCTCCCAAAACAAGTAAATATTTGAATGAAGATATTTTTCTAAGGAGGTGACTATTCAAAAAATTCATATTCTTATGTCATAATACAAAACCTGAAAAAAATCCCAACTCAACATAAGTGTAGCACACAGCAGCACTAATTCCTGTGAGTTAAACAGCTAGAACCCCTACCTATGAATAGACAGCATTATAAATATTAAACACTGGCCCTTGAAATCCAATATATCTACTACTGGTAAAAACAGAACATGGGACGGTTACAGATCTCTACACCAACTACGTGCAAATAGAATACTGCATCTGAGTCACAGGCAAAACACAGCCACATAGGAGCCAACTCTATGGATCCAGTGGATGCCGAGCACCCCCAATAATGAGCAAGCTCCTTCATTGTGTCATGGGAAGGGTAATTTATATTGTATTTGGCACCCCCAATCGTTTTGAATTGTTGGTGCCTATGCACAGATAAATCCTCATCAAATACAGATCACAAATTAGAAAAATCAGTATGAACCTGAAGAAGTCAAACTTGGCATGTACCACAACACTGGGAAAATAAAAACAGAAATGTATTTTCCCCTTGTACTGAACAAAGGGTAAAGGGTCAGTAGTTATGGATTTTGATATACTGCCTTTCTGTGGTACAACCAAAGTGGTTTACATGTATTCTATGCAGGTACTTTTTTGGGCCCTAGTGGGTTTACAATCTAAATTTTTGTACCTAAACAAAATATAAAGATATTCATGATGCGTGTTTCCCAATACTAACATATTCCAGTTAATAAATTCAAAATAAATATGATTTTTCTGCCTTTGCTATCTGGGCATTTTATATTTCCAATCATATTGGTCTCAAGTTTCTCTATTCTACTTTCCTGTCTGTTTTCTGCTAACTCTGTCCACTGGCTGCTGTCTTTTGTCCTTCTGTCGTCTTCCATTCCTTCACATTTGTCTGATATATTGGTTACTCTCTTTTAGCTCTTTCCTCCTCTTTTTTTCTGGCTGGCTGTCCATTCAGGTTTCACCTTCTTTCTCACACTCCAGTCCTCCACGTCTGTCTTTTTACTTTTCATCTACTTATCAACTTTCCATATCCTTCTCGCAGTCCCTAGCTCTCCCATTTTCACTGTCATAATTCTTTCCCAGTCTCCTATTCCCTTCTGTCGCCCACTCCCCATTACCACATTTCTACCCTCTGTGTATCATCCTCCTCTCACTCATCTCCTTGAGAACTTCCATGGCCTTTCCCATATGGTTACATCATGCCCAGCATCTCTTCTCCCATCACCTTTGTAGCCCAGCACATCTTCTCTGTACCTCCACCCTTCTAGCCCAGTATCTTTCCTCTCCTCCTTACATTTGTTGCATCTCCCTGTCCCCTCTTCCTTCCACCCCAACAGTGCAGCTTTTTCTGTCTGCCCCCAATAGTGCAGCTTCTTCCTCCTCCTCCTCCCCCCCATGGTATCTCCCTCTCTCTATCCCATTCTTCTCTTCTCATCCATAGTCAGCTTCTCTCCTCCTTCATAGTCAGCTTTCCTCCTTCTCTTCCCCTCCATAGTTGGCTTCTCCCCTCCATAGTCAGCATCTTCCCTTCTTCTCTTCCCCTCCACAGTCGGCATCTCCCCCTTCACTCCTCCCCCCCTTCATAGTCAGCATCTCCCCTCCTCTACTCCTTCTCCCCTCCATAGTCAGCATCTCCTCTCTACTCCTCCTCCCCTCCACAGTCAGCATCACCTCGCTGTACTCCTCCTCTCCTCCACAGTCGGCATCACCTCTCTCTACTTCTTCTCCTCCTCCTCCCCTCCCTAAGTATTTCCTCCTCTCCTCCCCTCCCTAAGCATTTCCTCCTCTCCTCCTCCTCCCCTCCCTAAGCATCTCCTCCTCTCCTCCTCCTCCCCTCCATAAGCATTTCCTCCTCTCCTCCCCTCCATAAGCATTTCCTCCTCACCTCCCCTGCCTGGCAACTGGCTTCTCTCCTCTCCTCCCCTCCCCTGCCTGCCATCTGGCATCTCTGCTTCATCCCTCTCCCCATCCCCTTGCCTCCATATGGCATCTTTCCTTCCCTTCCCTTCCCTCCCCTGCCTGCCATCTGACATCTCCTTTCTTTCAAACCACCATCACCCTCCCCACACACCCACCCCAGTATATTTTAAAACTGTCTTCACTTCTAGAGGTCACTAGCTGTGAGCACGAATCCACACACATTATTTATGAAGGTCCCAGAACCTTCCATCTGCTGCATCCTGCCTATGCGGAAACAGGAAGTTGTGTCAGAGGGAAGGCTCTGCTCCTGGTCACAAGCAGTATATGTGAATTTCTGCACCTTGCTGGTGACCTCTTGAAATGAAGACAAGATTTAAGGTACATGGTGAAAGGAAAGAGGAGGAGATGCCAGATCATGGGTAGTGGAGGGAGGTTTGAGAGATTGGAGGAGATGCTGGATATTCGATGGGGGATGAGAGAGATACTGGACCATAGTGGGAAAAAGAGAGAGAAATGCAGGACCATCCGGCAAAGAGTTTCAGAGCTTAACTATTCATTGAGTGATAAAATATTTCCTCCTATTTGTTTTATATTTCAACGGTTTTTATTGATGATGTACCACGTCAAACAAAACCAATATAGTCAAACATTTTGTAAACATTCAGTCATGTCATAATTGTACATATGCATCTAGTCTAACATCATCAACATTATTTTACATCCTTTCCTCCCCCTTCCCCCCCACCCCCAACCTCCCCTTTATTTTACTCCTTTACCTTTATCTACTTATTTCATGGTAATTATACTAGCAATATCTATTACAGGTCTTAACCGGTCCAAAGTCCGGAGCAAATATCTGCTGGATGTCTCACTATCTAGGACATATCCAATTTGTTAAGCACTGCACTTCTAGCCTTGTGGGAGATATTTTGTAAATATTTAGTCCATATATTAACAAAGATCTTTCTTTGGGTTACCGTAAGCCTCCCTGGCCTCCCAGAGCATTAGCTCATGGAACCTATTTCTCCAGTACCAAAAGGAGGGTGGCTCAGCCTGCAGCCAATGTCTGAGTATACATTTTTTTCCCCACTACATGGGCCTTACACAAGAATAACTCCTGATTTTTGTCTGAGATCCCATAAGCATTGCTTTTATTCAAAAGCACTCCCCTCCAGGAGGGAAGCAGTCTATGTCCCAATAGTTGTTCAAGATATTTCTGTAACATTTTCCAAAAGTGTTTTATTCAATCACATCGCCAAAATGCATGCAAAAAAGTGTTATCTCTATGACACTTAGGACATTGAGCATCAGATATCCATCCTGCTCTTACTGCTTGTGATTGTGATATGTACCCCCTGAGAATTACCCTGTATTGACTCTCCTGCAGCTTCGCCCCTCCCACTTGTCTTGGTATATCTTTTATCAATTTTGCAAAATGTATTCCTTTCAGCTCATAGCCCAAGTCTTTGCACCATGTCTTTTCAAGTATCTCATAGGCACGGGGGGGGGGGGGGGGGGGGGGGGGGCTAAGGAACTCCAATACTTTATGTAAACTTGATATTGACACCTGTCCGTGTGCATCCCCTTTCAAAAAATCTCGAAGCCTAGAGCCCAACCTTGTGCCTAGTGCATCTTGGTCCACACTGAACCAATAGTGATGCAATTGTCGATATGGGTAATAATCTTTAGTGGCTAAAGAGAATCTCTGCTGCAGGTCCGGAAAACATTCATTAAATGTTCTAGCAAAGTAATCCCCTGTGCCGACCATCTATCAAATAAACTCTTCTCCAGCCCCGGTGGAAAGTCCCCATTCCCTCGCAATGGGAACTGGTCACTAACATTGAGGTTATATTTCCAAGACTGCATAAGAAATCTCCAAGCAGTTCTCAGAGGTTGAAGCAATACGCTGTTCCGAATGCTAAGTGGTAAGCTTTTTGTTTTTGCTTGTAATAAGAAATTCAAATGCCAAGGCCTAAATAGTTCCTGCTCCCAACTAAGTGGGGTATATTGATTTGTGTTAAACAGCCAATCCCTAAAATGTCTCAGAAGGCATGCCTGATTGTATCGTTTAATACAAGGTAATCCTAGCCCACCCCGTGCCCATCCATCCTCTTATTTGTTTTAAAAGTATTTCTATGTAACTTTCTTGAGTGTCCCCTAGTCTTTGTACTTTTGGAACGAGTAAAATATCAATTTACTTCTACTCTTTTTACATCACTCAGGATTTTGTAGACCTCAATCATATCTCCCCTCATCCATCTCTTTTCCAAGTTGAAGAGCCCTAAATTCTTTAGCCTTCCCTCATATGAGAGGAGTTCCATCCCCTTTATCATTTTGGTCGCTCTTCTTTGAACCTTTTCTAATTCCGCGATATCTTTTTTTAGATACGGCGACAAGAACTGAGCGTGATACTCAAGATGCGGTTGCCAGACTGTAGGTGGACTTCTCTACATTGTCCCTGTAGGTCTCCTTTATGTACATTTGTCTTCCTCAGCTCCACCAAGTCTGCTACTCTAGCCTCAAGAGAATGGACCGGTCCTCTGACAGCTAGGAGCTCTATGCATATAACTGCTCCCCAGCTGGGAGATAATCATACATGTGACAGTGCAAAAGACTGCATCGCACCCCTCTCGCTGCTGGACTGCTGTCGCCATCTTAGTATTTTTGAGTTTTCAATAATTTAAAACTTGCTAAGATATAAAGGATATTAGTCTAATATAAAAAAAGTATTTGGCTTATATGGTATACTAGTAAAAAAGGCCCGTTTCTGACACAAATGAAACGGGCGCTAGCAAGGTTTTCCTCGGAGTGTGTGTGTTTGGGAGAGTGTATGTGAGAGTGAGTGTTTGAGAGTCAGAGTGAAAGTGTGAGTCCAATCCATGCTCCTCTGTCACCTGGCCCCTCCATTCATCCCTATCCAGCAATTCCGCTGTCTCCCTGAGGCCTGCCCTGCAATCCATATGCATCCATGGCCATCTGTCCCTTCCATTCATCCGTATCCAGCAATTCCCCTCTCCATGAGTCCTGCCCTTCCAATCAATGCTCCTTTGTCACCTGGCCCCTCCATTTTTCCCTATCCAGCATTTCCCCTCTCTGCCTGAGGCCTGCCCTGCAATCCATATCCATCCATGGCCATCTGTCCCCTCCATTCATCCCTATCCAGCAATTCCCCTCTCCCTGAGTCCTGCCCTTCCAATCCATGCTCCTCTTTCACCTGGCCCCTCCATTCATCCCTATCCAGCAATTCCCCTCTCTGCCTGAGGCCTGCCCTGCAATCCATATGCATCCATGCCCATCTGTGCCCTCCATTCATCCCTATCCAGCAATTCCCCTCTCCCTGAGTCCTGCCCTTCCAATCCATGCCCATCCATGCTCGTCTGTCACCTGGCCCCTCCATTTTTCCCTATCCAGCATTTCCCCTCTCTGCCTGAGGCCTGCCCTGCAATCCATATCCATCCATGCCCATCTGTCCCCTCTATTCATCCCTATCCAGCAATTTCCCTCTCTCCCTGAGTCCTGCCCTCCCAATCCATGGCCATCCATGCTCCTCTGTCCCCTGCCCCCTCCATTCATCCCTTTCCAGCAATTGCCCTCTCTCCCTGAGCCCTGCCCTCCCAATCCATGCCCATCCATGCTCCTCTGTCCCCTGCCGCCTCCATTCATCCTTTTCCAGCAAGTCCCCTGTGTCCCTTCCATGACCCCCCCTTGCATCCATGCTCCTCTCTCTCCCATGTCCCAGCCTGGGCCGCCCTCTTCTTCCTCCCCCCCCCCTTCGCATCCATGGTGTCGTTTCTCCCCTGCCCTCCCGCTCCCATTGTTTTTCTTTTGTGGCCACCCTCTTCGCTCCCCCCAACATGGTTTTTATTTTTTTTTCTTGTTTTTAAATGTACCTCCGTGGTTCCGGCAGCGAAGCGTCAGGGAAGGAGGCGGTGCTCCCGACGTCTAGGTTTCCCTTCGCTCGCTGTGTTCCGCCTTCTTTTGACGTCATCCTTGACGTCAGAAGAAGGCGGAACACAGCGAAGGGAAGGCTAGACGTTGAGAGCGCCGCCTCCTTCCCTGACGCTTCGCTGCCGAGCGTTGCGATTGGATGAGTGTCATTGCTCCGCCCTCGACGTCATCACGTTTGACGCGTGGGCGGGGCAGACACAATGCGATCTCACCCCCTTCACTTTTGGCTAACAGAGGCTTCATTCGAACGTTGGAGGTGCGTTTTATATAGAGAGATTGTGTGATTTATTTAGTGTTTTCTTCTTAGAAAGTAATGAAATGTAATTAAAACTCTGTAAGAGCACTCCTCTCTTGTTATCCTAATTAGAAAACTGACTATAAATGAAGAGTTGTGCTGGGGGGGGGGGGGGAGTTGAGGAGGGGTTGGGTTGAAGTCTAAGCTAGGGCCTTCTATGCCTTCTAGAGGCTGTCTGTTAATGCTGTGGTACAAAGTTCAAGTTTTAAAACTAGGGGGAAAATAGTATGGAGATTAGTTGATAAAGTCTGCTTTTTTATATTTTTATTTTGCCTATTGCTAACCTACAATTTCTCCTTTAAACCCCAATCTTTAAGTTCCAAAAGCACAATATTGCTCACTTACCAGAGAAATGTCCTCTTCTCTCAGAACTTCTCAGAAAGAAAGTTAAGTGGGACCTTTCCTCTTTATAAAGTTTTGAATCTAAGGGGACTGCTTCAAACAGACCCTTTCAAGCTAATTCAGTAATCAGATTGACCTTAATAACCTTTGCAAATATTCTACTTTCTTACACCTTAACTCCTAGTTTAGGTCAGCAGCAATGCTACCTTTCCAGCAACCAAAGAAGAGAAAATAACTGTCTTTTAGAACAGAATTTGAGCCTTGCTACTATCCTTTCTTAAAGTTCTTTGGCTGTTAAGATTCTACCTCTAGAAAACGTTTCAGTTTAAAACTGTGTGAAAAGTGTCTACCTGTAGAGAAAATTTTAGTTTTAAACTATGGGAAAAGGGTCACTATGGAAACTAGTTGTTAATGTTTGCTTTTCTTTCTTATTTTTCCCCCCTAAGACTGAACTAGGCCCTTCTGTGCCAGCTAGAGGCTATCTGTTAATGCTGTTGTATAAAGTTGATGTTTTAAAACTAGAGAGAAGAGAGTATGGAGATTAGTTGATAAGTACATAAGTATTGCCATACTGGGAAAGACCAAAGGTCCATTGAGCCCAGTATCCTGTTTCCAACAGTGGCCAATTCAGGTGACAAATACCCGGCAAGATCCCAAAAATGTACAAAACATTTTATACTGCTTATCTCAGAAATAGTGGATTTCCCCAAGTCCATTTAATAACAGTCTATGGACTTTTCCTCTAGGAAGCTGTCCAAACCTTTTTTAAACTCCGCTAAGCTAACCGCCTTTACCACATTCTCTTGCAACGAATTCCAGAGTTTAGTTACACGTTGAGTGAAGAAATATTTTCTCCGATTCGTTTTAAATATACCACATTGTAGCTTCATCGCATGCCCCCTAGTCCTAGTATTTTTGGAAAAGTTTGCTTTTTTTAGTATTTTTATTCTGCCTATAACTAACCTACAATTTCTCCTTTAAACCCCAATCTTTAAGTTTCCAAAGCACAAAGCATAGTAATGTTCACTTACCAGAGAAATGTCCTCTTCTTTCAGAACTTCTCAGAAAGTTGATCTTTTTTTGGAAATCACTTCAACCTCTGCTATTATCAATCTGCTAATATGAATGGCTGGTGGGCTGCAGCAGTAGTGCTTATTGGGTAGCAGAAGTATTTGTTTATGAATGTCTATGCTCAAACAAGACTCTCTGGAATTTATTCAGCAGTTAGGAGATGTATGGAATATGGTGACATGGATAAGATCATTGCAGAGGACTTCAACCATCCTCTTGATTTAGTGTTTAATAGACTGCATGTAATCTATTGAGGTCCAAGACATGGAGTGAACTTTATGACTTTATGATCTTGATGGAACTGGTAGATCGCTAGATGTTAATGAGCCATACGAAATATGACTGTGCATTTTATTCTGTTCCACACTAAACATTTACCAGGCTAGACCACTTTCTCGTATCTAAATCTGATGTGGCTGGAGTCTTAAACATTAATGTACACACCATTTTGATTTTTGCTCATGCTGCATAGCTTTAGTGGAGTCCATTGTTGGTAATCTGAAAGAAAAATCGGTCTGACATTTCAGTAACTTCTCACTGACAAAAAGGTTTTGGAATAGGAATGAGACAGTAGCCCCCCCCCCCCCCCCCCCCCCAAAAAAAATATAGTATGAGAAGCTTATAAAACCAACTTGTATGGGAAATTTATCTGTTAAGATTTATGGAAAAGGAAACAAGATACAGAGTTTAAAAGTTGTGGAGGTGGGGATATCTAGGCTTGAGCAACACCACATTGTGACTTGGGGAAATAACGTGCTAATGAAACTAGGACAGTTAAAATATGACTACAATGATAAACTCTTCAGCATGTAGGCCAGGAAATTCTTGTCCAAACATCAGGCAATAACAAATTGAGTTGATTGATGGCCCAGTATTTGAAGGTCTGTAAATAGAAACACCTTATAGTCACTATGAAAGATACAGACTTTTAAGATGTTATCCAATGAAAAAGAAATAGCTACTTTTTGGTCAAATATTCTGAGCTGTTTCAATTGACAACAGAGGGGTAAGACAGCTCTCGTAATACATAGTAACATACATAGTAACATAGTAGATGACGGCAGAAAAAGACCTGCACGGTCCATCCAGTCTGCCCAACAAGAAACTCACATGTGCCACTTTTTATTTGTATCTGTCCTCTTCAGGGCACAGACCGTATAAGTCTGGCCAGCACTATCCCCGCCTCCCAACTACCAGTCCCACCCCCCACCACCAGCTCTGGCACAGACCGTATAAGTCTGCCCAGCACTATCTCCGCCTCCCAACCACCAGCCCCGCCTCCCACCACCAGCTCTGGCACAGACTGTATAAGTCTGCCCAGCACTATCTCCGCCTCCTAACCACCAGCCCCGCCTCCCACCACTGGCTCTGGCACAGACCGTATAAGTCTGCCCAGCACTATCCCCGCCTCCCAACCAGCCCGGCCTCCCACCACTGGCTCTGGCACAGACCGTATAAGTCTGCCCAGCACTATCCCCGCCTCCCAACACTGGTTCTGCCACCTAAACTTGGCTAAACTCCCAAGGATACATTCCTTCTGAACAGGATTCCTTTATGTTTATCCCACGCATGTTTGAATTCTGCTACCGTTTTCATCTCCACCATCTCCCGCGGGAGGGCATTCCAAGCATCCACCACTCTCTCCGTGAAAAAGTACTTCCTGACATTTTTCCTGAGTCTGCCCCCCTTCAATCTCATTTCATGTCCTCTCGTTCTACTGCCTTCGCATCTCCGGAAAAGATTTGTTTGCGGATTAATACCTTTTCAGCAACTCTGCAGCATATAATATCAGAACATGAGGGTAGAATTAGGGTCATCCCTTGCCCCCCATGTAATAGTTCAAGCTGTTAAGTTCCTTTCCAGTAAAGCACCTGGATAGATAGGTAGACAGCTGAATTTATAAACAATTTTGCTTGGATTTTATTTATTTATTTATTATTACATTTTTACCCCGCGCTTTCGCACTCAAAGCAGGTTCAATGCAGCTTGCATAGTATTAGGGATTACAGAGTATTGATAGAGAAAATAAAAGTTAAGTATAGCAGAATAACAAAAGAGATAGGTAGGTAGAGAAGGTCAAGGGTGAAGGGAGTAGGGGAGGTATAAGTAAGGGTAGGTGAGCATTGGAAGAGGGGTTGAGGAGGCGGAAGGGGGATGGAATACAGGATAAGCATAGGGAATTTTGGTGGGAGAAGTAGTCTACGTCATTATTGTCTCCTGGATATGTGTTGGGTAGTAGAGTTCATAGGAATTAGTTTAGGTCATTAGGATAGGCCCTTCCCTACACCCCTTCCCGTGCACTCCGCTCCATGGATAAATCCTTCTTATCTGTTCCCTTCTCCACTACTGCCAACTCCAGACTTCGCGCCTTCTGTCTCGCTGCACCCTACGCCTGGAATAAACTTCCTGAGCCCCTACGTCTTGCCCCATCCTTGGCCACCTTTAAATCTAGACTGAAAGCCCACCTCTTTAACATTGCTTTTGACTCGTAACCATATGTAACCACTCGCCTCCACCTACCCTCCTCTCTTCCTTCCCGTTCACATTAATTGATTTGATTTGCTTACTTTATTTATTTTTTGTCTATTAGATTGTAAGCTCTTTGAGCAGGGACTGTCTTTCTTCTATGTTTGTGCAGCGCTGCGTACGCCTTGTAGCGCTATAGAAATGCTAAATAGTAGTAGTAGTAGGCTTGCTTGAACAAGTGGGTTTTTAGTGATTTCCAGAAGGGTAGATAGTCCCTGATTGATTGGATAGGTCTGGGGAGGGCATTCCAGAGTTGGCTGCCTAAGAAGGAGAAATTGGATCCATAATAGGTTTTATATCTGAGTCCTTTGCGATTGGGGTAATGTAGGTTGAGGTAAGTTCGTGAAGTTTCAGACATGTTTCTGGAGGGAAGGTCAATCAGATTAAGCATATAGCTCGGAGATTCACCATGGATAATCTTATGGATTAATGTGTGGATCTTGAAGTTGATTCGTTCTCTGATAGGGAGCCAGTGAAGTTTTTCCACGAAGAGGTGTTGCGCATTCAAATCGAGATTTGCCAAAAATAAGTCTTGCTGCTGTATTTTGGGCAGTTTGAAGTTTTTTCAGGATATGGGTCTTGCAGCCTAAAAAAATACTATTACAGTAGTCGGCGTGTATGCACTTCTTTGAGTCAAAAGCTGCTTTGCTAAAGTTCTAGTGACTCTTATCCCTAAACCAGGGAAAGATCCCACTTAGTTAGAAAATTATTGACTTCTTTATTGAATCTTGATATTGACAGGTTTTAAAATGGTTTGGTTTGTCAAAAGCTGCTTCACTAAAGTTCTAGTGACTCTTATCCCTAACCCAGGGAAAGATCCCACTGAGGTACAGAATTATTGAATCTTGTTTATAAAATATTGTCAGGTTTTAAAATGGTTTGGTTGCAACGATGAATTATATGATGAGTACAAATCTTTTCCTCAAGTCTAGTGTTTAGGATTATAATTTAGTAATATTCTTGTAGATTCCATTAGAGGAGGTAGGGTTACAAGACATGGTTGCCCAGTGTTCCATCGTCTATTAAGGTTTGATATTGGAGCCATTCTTGTAAAAAATTCTTAGTAATATGGACATTCACAGAATCAGTTTTCCTGAAACTGAATGTCAAGTAATCACCCTATACAGATCACCACCTATTATTTTGATAGAGCCAGACATTTCACTTCTGGCCATGCTAATCTTGGTGTGACAGTTTTCGTATTCTGTGGTTGCCAGTTTAACTGGAACAAATTGGAAATTATGCCAATGAATGCACACACAGTTCAGGGGGATGTAGGGGAATTTGGGTTCAAATACATAGGAATTGTTTTTTTGTTTTTTTCACAAAGATACTGAGTAAATGATGGAATTAAATATGAAGGCCAGGCTTGATGTTGTTTTCAGGGTGATGCACCACTGCCGTCTGCTGATGCTTTCTTGGTAGGGCAGAGTTGTAGCAATCAAGCTGATCATTTCTCAGACTACATGCTAACCATGCTCCCCTACCTCTGCCCCAAGGAATTTTATGCTACAATAGAACAATCTATTTAACTAACTTTCTTTGGAGAGATAGGAGTGGAAGGAGTAGCCTAGTGGTTAGTGCAGTGGACTTTGATCCTGGGGAACTGAGTTTGATTCCCACTGCAGCTCCTTGTGACTCTGGGCAAGTAACCCTCCATTGCCCCTGGTACAAAATAAGTACCTGAATATATGTAAACCGCTTTGAATGTAGTTGCAAAAACCTCAGAAAGGCGGTATATCAAGTCCCATTTCTCTTTCCCTTAAATTGCCTTTAAAATGCTTAGGCTCCTAAAGAACTGGGCATGGTGGATGCCCAGATTTTTATCTCTCACATGGCAGTTCCACATAGCTCAGGATAGAGGAAGAATGTAATTCTTCTTAGACTTTGTGCTTTAGCAGTACTTGCCTGCTGGTGGTTCCATCTTATAACATTCACCTAGCCATGTTTCATGATACAGCATTTAATTGTCTTGCCCCCCGCTTTACGGAACTAATTGCCGGAATCTTTATGGTCTGACCCATCTTTAATATGTTTTAAATCTGGAATAAAGAGTAGCAGAAATAAACTCCACACAAGAGTATTTATTTTTTCTCCAATGTAGAGTTTTTTTCCTGCTACTCTTTTCCATTATTTTATTGAAACCTGTGATAAAGGAAAAGGGGAGGAGACTTGTTATATTGCCTTTCTGTGGTTACAATCAAAGTGGTTTACATATTATATACAGGTACTTATTTTTGCACCTGGAACAATGGAGGGTTACCTGACTTGCCCAGAGTTAAAAGGAGCTGCAGTGGGAATGAAACCCAGTTCCTCAGGTTCTCAGGCCACTGACTTAACCACTAGGCTACTCATTCACTTCCGGAAGGGATTGATCTTATGAAGGCCTTAGTAGCCTGTCCCTGGAACTTTGATGTTTCGTGTGATAATTTTACTATATTGACTGCACAATGCTTGCTGAACTGAATAGTATCAAATAAACTTATTTTTTATTTTATTTATGCTTGCTGAACTGAATAGTATCAAATAAACTTTTTTGGTTTGGACGTTATTTTTTTGCTTTCCAGTTTTAGGGTTTTCACTCTAGAGATCTTTCATGCCTCATGTATTCCCACTGCCTCCAGTTTACACTTGTCTGTTGTAAGGAAATGATTGTTATGCTGTGCAATCTCTACCTCCTGTTACTTTGTCCTCATCCTTTGATGTGTTGTAGGTAGTTTACAGTTGTTTACATATATAATTTGTGTGTATACTGCTGATGCTGTTAGCAATAGTGCATATCAGATGCCTTCCTAATGTTATGTTGGTAGAGACCTTGGATAAGATAGAGCCATGACTGCTGTTTGAACTGGTGCTATCTGAGCTTGATAGAGGGTCAGAAGATTCGTGATGGAAAACAGTTGAAACCCCTATTTGGTATAACCCCAGGATTAGCAATAAAACATTAACTTTGCCAGTATGCAAGAGGCGAGGAATTTGGACATTGAAGCAGTTGGTGGATAATAACAGGCTACTGTCCTTCCCTGAATTAGCTGTAAGATTTGGGATTTCTCAATCTCAACTATTTATATAGTCGCAACTGTCATATAACATGAAGCCCTTTAGATTACAATACACTTCAAATGGAGGTGGAACTGAAACTATGGGGTGCTCTTCCTTGTACTAAAAGACTGAGGACCATGTACTTTCAATTCAGCTCTGGTCTGTGTGAAGTATGAGGAAAAAAATTGCTTATATTGAAGAGGGTGGTGTCTCAAGGAAGATGTTTTGGGGCACCATCAAAAGACCCACTCAGTCTACTAGCCTTATCCAGTCTGTTCTTTCTTGTGTTGAGCAATTTGGTCACCATGGAGGGTGTGGAGGGCTGGTTTATTTGATTCAAATATCTGTTGGCATTGCTGCAAGGCATTAGGCACCCTATCACATATGATATTTAGTATCCTTCCATACAGGTCTTTTGGAATGAGATATGGCAATGTATACAAGACATACTGCAGTTCAATCTAGACTTATCCTTAGAGATGGTGATCTTAAAAGGAGCTAATTAAGGCTCATAAGAAGTTACTGCATACATCGATATTACAGGTTTTACAAATAGCTTGCTAACTGGGAAAAGAAAAACTTCTAGTAGCACACAGTTTGACGAACAAATATGTACTGAAAGTAGCAGAGGACAATGGGATGTTTGAGTACTTGTCAGCTTTGGGAACAAGTAGAGACATGCCTAAAATTGATGGTATCCCAAGGATATTGAAAGGATATAATGTATAGATGAACATATGGGCCCTTAATTGTGACTGTGACTTTAATCGACACCACCTAAGTTGATCTTATAGTGGATGTGTATTTGTATTGTGTTGTACGTTGATGGATGGATATTAAACTCAATAAAATAATCTTTTTTAAAAAACAGATGCCAGTTGAGCCTATCATTTTATATGACACATTGATTGATTTATTTTGTTTATAGACTCCTGAAAAGAAACAATCGGAATCATCAAGAGGAAGAAAGAGAAAAGCTGAAAATCAGAGTGAAAGCAGCCAAGGTAAACCAAGAAATCTTTCATATAAAATCACGCTGGTATTTTTATGTTCTTGCAAATCCAGATATTCTGAAGAACAGTAATTATATAATAAGAAATATATAATCTGTTTCCTGATTTATTTATTTTTTTATTTCTAGGATCATTGATAGCTTTTATATCATTGTGTACCACCTCTGTTTTTTTTTCACTTCCTTCTGTTGTGCATTGTTAATAAGATTTCAGAATATCCTTTGCATTTTATTGCAGAACATAAATGATGGCATGATAGAAGTTGTTAGCCTACAAGCAAACAGTTATTAAAGTTTCTATCAGCACAGTCTCCGTCAACTCCAAAAAAATAATGTCAACAGAATATAGACTGTGGATTCACTGTGTTCTCTATTTATTGTAAAAAAAAAAAAAAAATGGGGAAAAGGTCTCTTTTATCACCAGGTAACACTCTATCCCGATTATGAGGAGATTAGTTGAAAAATCTGTTTGGTGATGAATATAATCATTGACCAAAACCCCCACTCCTCCTGTGTGAAATAACTCCAACATAAACAATGGCTTCACTCCCGCCTATTCAAGATTGCTGACCATTCAGGCTTGTTTCCCTTGAAAAAGCAGCAGCGAAACGGATGTCCGTTGGGACCCACAGAGCCAAAGATAAGTGTAGTCCTGCTGAACATATGTTTATCATTTGTTATCCAGCAAATTATTTCACAGTGATTTTGATCTAGTTTAAAATATCAAACATAAACATAAAATATCAAACATATTTTTTTGAGTCACTTTATTTTTGAGTTATATCACACGGAAGGAGGTCTTTGGTCAATAATTATATTCATCACCAAAAAGGTTTTTCAACTAATCTCCTCATAATGGGGATAGAATGTTACCTGGTGATAAATGAGACCTTTCCCCCATTTTTTTCACATTAAATAGAAAACACAGTGAATCCACAGTCTATATTCTGTTGATATGATAGAAGTTGTTACAAGACCTATGCTGGATACACAGATGGTTGAGTTGGAAACTTGTGAGCAATAGTTCCAGTTGTCAAGCCTTCAACCCTAGCTGTTGTCCATTGACTCATGTTTCATTGATGGTCAAAATTCATTCAGCCATCTTTAAAAAAAAAAAAGTATCCTAGGGGAGAGCATATGTCATAATTACTTATTTCATGCTTGGATTGGTAATGGCTGAACAGCATTCAGGCTGCATACTTTAAGGAATTTCTGTGGAAAATTTAAATATCAATAGGTGAGCAGGAATGTTCAGGAAGAGAGCTGGGAGAGAGGTTTATGTTTGGTAAATTCAGATGTTTGGGATAGATGCTAATATCATATATATAGTAAGCATTCTACATTGCTGCTGATCATGCTATAATCTTCATTCTCGTACAATAAAATTTAAAAGCTTTTTAGGCTTTTAGACTGCCCAATTTAATTAAAAGTACTCCTGGTCCACTCATAGCTAAGCTATAATTAAAACCACATGAAATTGATATTCTTGTATCTGTAAAGAGAATACCATTGGTACAAATGCAAAAGTTGCTTAACTGTAATTACCAGAAAAGTATATACGGATGCATTGGACACTTGGGGGCTGATGCACTTGGGATTGAGCACAAGTGTTAACTCACATGGAATGTATGGCCGCAAGGCATTTAAGTATTGTGCAGTAATGCAGAGAGAGAAACAGTGATGTCACTGCAAGCAGAATGTGGGAAATTTATCTCTAGGTATATGGCTGAGTAGAAGGGTTGGTTGGGATGATAGGAATTGTTTAGTTTTTGTTTTTTTTTTAATCATAACAACTGATCTACAACTCTAAACAAGGCACATGGAAGAAAGTAGTGGCACACACATCTGTGCCTTTTCGCCTGCGCCTGTACTTCTATGCATAAATATCAGGTCTGAAAACATGCTTATCAATGCAGATACCAGATTTAGGCACCTAAAAGAAGGGCATAATCTCATGTGTGTATTATTTTAAGGGGAAAATATATTTATAGGTATAGATTTGTATATGCTGGTTTGCCACAACTGCACATGTGGTGGATGCAGTATTGTCTTCACAACATGGGCACCATTACCAAGTGAGACCTGTGCCCAAGTCCCTCTTCTTCATTACCACATGACTTGCCTGTGCTTAAAATTTGCATATCATTTGTTTACTGCATTGCTGTGGTATATTTTCATAGTAGTTTAGCAGTACAAGCTTCTTTGCACAAAGCTCTACTGCAAACCTTTCTGCATTGGCCTCATGGTAAGAAGACATAAAAAGGTCAAATTAGCACAAGCATGAAACTTGTGAGCAGTAGCACCAGTCATTGAGGCTTCATCTTATGCCAGTTATGTTTAGAATGTTCCTTGTTGCCTATCTGTACTTCCTTCAGAGATTATCCATTCTTCTTTTAGATTTTGTTAAATGACAGTATGTAATGAAGATTAGCTGTTTATTGTAAAATTGTGCAGTCTTAAATGTTTTGTAAATAATTTGTTGACTAGGAAAGTCAGGTTGTCCAAATGCTTTAGCTGTACATAAGGTTATACAGAGTTAATGGCAGATAGAATTGGCTTAATGGTTACAACAGTCTGCTGTGAACTAGGGAAAACGGAGTTCAAATTTCATATCTACTTGTGACCTTGGGAAAGCCAATTCAGCTGCCGTTGCTTCAGGTATAAACTTAAATATAAGCTTTCTGGAGCAGGAAAATATTTACTGTACTTTATTTGTAGTATAGCTTCAGTTTGGGAAGGCAATTAAATCCAACATATGTGCCAGAATTTCTCTAGGAATTTAACAATATTTAAGAGAATGGAAATTATGAATAAAGAATTATCTCCATTTGTTGAAACTTTTTTTGTTGTTGTTTTGGGTTGGATTATTTTTTTGTTTACCTTTAGCTCATTAGAGATCTGGGTTTTGGATTATTACCCTTCTGTGCCTTTTTGACCTTTTCTTTACCCTGTGCCATGTATAGTTATATTAATTTCCAGATATGACTTCTTACCCTTGTTTTCCCTTTTGGTCTGATATAGATTTATTATTATATGGATATCTTAGTAATGATTAGGCTCCTAAAGTTTATGGCCCGGCTTTATTTGCATCATAGCCATTAATAAAACCCAATTAATAGAACTTATATATCCTTTCAATTGAGCATGGGTTGAAACAGAGTTTGAAAAGATGTGTCTTCTTTTCCCTTTGACTTGTATGCACATCAATGCAAGCATCCTCTCAGGAGCAGCAGGCAAGTGATTTCTCTATAAGGTGGCTTGTGTAAGATGTGTGATTAAAGACAAATCATTTGTGGCACATCATGATCATAAACAGTGATGCAAATGTAATCTTTGAATTAGTCTTAAGGCCAGTTGAAGTTATAAGCAGCTAATTACAGTTACTTCTTTGTTATATTTTAAAAATAGATTTTGAAACCTCAAACTTCTCAAAGTCTTCAGTGCAGTAAGGGTTGCGTTAGAATGCTGTGCGAAACTTCAGCAAGTGCATTCTAATGCATGTGCTAAAATATTTTTTACTGCCGAAGCAATCAACTAATGGCATACAGGTTATCTCAACATTAAAAAATGTGTGCTGTCAGAAAACACAGCATACTCCGCTGTGCTAATATGCAGTAGTGCTGTCCGATTTGCGATTCAAATTGATTCACCAATTAAATTTGATCAAATCAATTCAAATAGATTTGTTTTGGGAGAAATCAGACTTTCCCCCACCTCCCTCCCGCCGTCACCCAAGCCATTGCTGTTGCTTCTCTAGAGCAGCAGCAGAGGTGGCAAAGGAAGTTAAACTCACCACAGTATTGGACTCTGTATTAGTTCAGGCTGCAGGCTCTTCCCCGGAACAGGAGGTGGGACTGGTAACCGCTCCAAAGGAGAGTCTATCCCTGTGGTGAGTTGAGTTGCTTTTGCTGTTGCTCATCTAGAGCGGGAGGGGGGAAACAGAGGCTGGTTGGAGGGGAGAGAGGGCAGAGGCTGGATTGAAGGAGAGAGGAGGAGAGCAGACTATGGATGGAAGGAGGAGAAAGAAGGAGGGAAAATGCAGGATGGCAGGAGGGAGAGGAGGGCAGAGGCTGGATGGAAGGGGTGAGAAGGAGAACAGATAGAAGGAAGAGAGATGGAGAGCAGATAGATAAAGGGGAAGGAGGGCAGAGGCTGGATGGAAAGGGAGGGATAAGGAGATCAGATGGATGGAGGGGGAGGTGAGGACAAGAGGAAAGGAAGGGAGATGCTGGTCCTGGGGGAGGAAGGACAGGAGGAGAGGGGGGGAACAGAGGGATAGAGACATAGAGATGCGATGCTAGACATGGGGAGGGGGATAGGAACACAGAGGGGGGTGCTGCTGGACAGGGCAAGAATAAAGATACAGAGAGAGGAGATGCTGAATATGGCAGGGACACAGAGGGGAGTTGAATGATCGACATGCACAGAGAAGAAATGCCAAAAGGACCAGGAGACCCTGGCAAAAGATTTAAGGAGAAGACAGAAGGAAGTTGAAACCAGAGACTTGGACCATCATGATTACAAAAATTAAAAGACAAGAAAACAAATGTAGAAAATGAATTTTCCTTGTCATCAAGCAGATGCAGCCATTACAGATGGGTTGTGTCCATCAACCAGCAGAGGGAGATAGAGAGCACACTTTTTTCAGTGCCTCATACCAGCTTGCTCCACTGCCTCTCTTCAGTATTCTCTATCTCCCCTAGCAGAGTGGCTGCAGCTTCTTCGAGCTCCATCTAAAATCTGCCTGGAGGTTGCTCCTGTGCTTTTGCCAGTTGTTAGCAGGGGTGTTGGAGGCTATAGCAGCTTCACTTTAAAGGCACATAGGTTCGCCCTTTCCCTGCCTTACCCATACCTCTGTGGATGTGGACACATTGCTTAGCTTTCCCTGTCCTTCCCTACCAACAGTGGATGCAGGCACATAGGTACGCCCTTTCCCTGCCTTTCCCACTCACCTGAGCCTCCGGAGTTCTATTTACCTCTGTTTTCCTCACAGCGTTAAAAAAAAAAAAAAAAGTCGCGTCTTGCTTTGGCGCTTAGACGCTGGAACAGAGGTTTTTCCTTGCCTTTTTCTGTGGGACCAGAGCTGTGATACTCGGTCCAGTGAGGTAAGAGTGTTTTCTGACTCCTCCGGGGTGGGCCCACGATCGGGGCGATTTTGAATTTTACAGCCATTTTCGGCGATGGCTGCGGAGACAGTAAAGCGCTGTTCCAAGTGTGGCAAGCGCAGATCAGCAGCGGGGCTCTGTAAATCGTGCTGTACAGACGTTAGAGCCGGCCCGAGCATGGCGAGCGACGATTCTTCGCGCTCTGAGCTGGCAGCGGGCACCATTTTGAATTTACTACATGGCGCGACCTCCGCTGAGACGGAGAATCCTGAGCCCGGGGGGAGGCCTCGGAGTGAGGCTGATATGGGAGCTACTAGCCCCGGCAGAGATCCGGGTGCCCAGGGTGAGTTTTTCTCCCCTGATTTTGTCTTATTAATGCTTAAAAGAGCTCTCCTGGGTATGCCCTCTGAGGCGTTATTCCCTGATAATTGGCAGAATATGAAGCGCAGAAGGGCTCATTCCCCTTCAGAGAGTGCTGCACCTCCATTCCCCCCCCCCCCCCCCCCCCCCCCCCAGTGGTCGGGCTGCGAGGATTCGGAGGACTCTGGCAGGCCTTCATGGTCTGAGGAGCCAGAGTCTGGTGCAGAAGTGACTCAGGATCTGGACGATCCCTCCGCGGTGAGGATTTTCCACCATGATGAGCTGCCAGCGCTTATTTCTGATGCCCTGCAGGCTCTCTCTATTGAGGACCCTGCCAGTGGCACAGCCTCCTCTGTGAATCCTAGGATGGCTAGTACCAAAAAGCCTGCTCGAGCCTTTCCTTTCCATGACTCCATCCAAGAGCTTATTTCGGCTCAATGGGCTGACCCCGAGGGACCTTTGAAAGTTTCCAGGGCTATGGGGCAATTTATACCCTCTGAGTGAGGAGCATATGGCTCACTTTGCTATGCCTAAAGTGGATGCCCTAGTCACAGGTGTGACAAAAGAGAACTACCCTCCCTGTTGAAGGAGGTGTTGCCCTGAAGGATATTCAAGACCGTAGACTGGAATCAGCACTTAAACGGTCATTTGAAATTGCAGGTCTCACTATTCGGGCATCTGCATCCAGTTGTTATGCTGCTAGAGCCTGCCTGGCTTGGTTGCAACAGGCAGTGGAACAGCCCGGTGATGGAGCGGAGCCCTTTTCAGATGTGGCTCCGCGGATGGAGTCGCTCTTGTCCCTTCTTGCTGACGCCCTTTATGATATTGTCAGAGCTTTGGCTAAACACATGGCAGTAGCAGTGGCGGCTCGCCGTCTTCGTTGGCTACGGCATTGGGCGGCGGACATGACCTCTAAGCAAAGGTTGGTGAAGTTGCCCTTTCAAGGCCTTCTCCTGTTTGGTGAGGAGTTGGAGAAAATTGTGAAGGGCCTGGGTGAGGCTAAACCCCAGCGCTTGCCCGAAGATAGGCCTCGGCCTTCCTCTAAGGGTGCGGCGGTCCACTCCTCTTACAGACCTCGCTTCCGTGAAGCTCGAAGGTACCGCCCGGGGTGTTCTGCTGGGTTCACTTCTCGTGCCCGTTTTCAGCAGAGGAACTCCTTTTGCTCGGACAAACGTTCCACAGCCACTGGCTCAAGGCCTGGAGTTCAGGGGCGACCCTCTCAATGATGGTGCGCCGGCCCTCTCCTCGAGTCCTGTCATCGGAGGACGTCTTTCCCTCTTTGTCGAGGAGTGGGCCAACATTTCCTCAGATCAGTGGGTCTTGGACCTGATCAGAGACGGTTACAGAATAGAATTCGACGCCCCTGTAAGAGACGTGTTTGTGGAGTCCCGATGCGGTACTGCCGCCAAACGGGCGGCGGTAGAGGAGACTTTACAAGGTCTGATTCAGATAGGGGCCGTGTCCCCGGTACCTCCCGCCGAACACGGCTGCGGCCGCTACTCCATATACTTTGTGGTGCTGCGAAAAGGAGGGTCTTTTCGCCCTATTCTGGACTTAAAAGAATTAAACAAGTCCCTGAGAGTGCGGCATTTTCACATGGAAACCCTGCGCTCCGTCATTGCGGCGGTACAGCCAGGAGAGTTTCACACGTCTCTGGACCTGAAAGAAGCTTACTTGCACATTCCAATTTGGCCCCCGCACCAGAAGTTTCTGAGGTTTGCGGTGATGGGAAAGCATTTCCAGTTCCGGGCCTTGCCTTTCGGCCTCGCCACAGCTCCCCGCACCTTTTCGAAGGTTATGGTGGTAGTAGCTGCCTTTCTAAGGCGAGAGGGTATTCGGGTTCACCCGTACCTGGACGAATGGCTCATTCGAGCAAACTCTGCTGCAGAGAGTCAGCATGTAACAGCCAGAGTGGCCTCAGTGCTTCAATCTCTGGGCTGGGTCGTCAATTTGGCCAAAAGTCACCTGACCCCCTCGCAGTCCCTAGAATATTTGGGGGCCAGGTTCGACACAGCCTCGGGGTATGTGTACCTATCCGAGCAAAGGCGGTGCAAGCTTCAGAATCAGGTCCGTCTGCTCCTGAGGATGCCCCGCCCGCGAGCTTGGGACATTGTCCAGCTGCTTGGATCGATGACGGCCACCATGGAACTGGTGCCCTGGGCGAGAGCCCACCTGAGACCTTTACAGTATGCTCTACTCCAAAGATGGTCTCCAGTATCTCAGGATTACCAATGCAGACTCTCTTGGCTCCCTGCGGCCCGACTCAGCATGGAGTGGTGGCTCTCAGACAGCATGCTGCGGCGAGGAATGCCGCTGGCGCTCCCCGATTGGTGCCTAGTGGTGACAGATGCCAGTCTGAAAGGCTGGGGCGCACATTGCAAGGGAAAGCATGCCCAGGGTCTATGGACACCCGAGGAGTCAGAGTGGTCCATCAACCGCCTAGAGTTGAAAGCGGTGTTTCAGGCGCTTCTGGCCTTTCAAGTGACCCTGGAAGGATTGGCTGTCAGAGTGATGTCGGACAACACGACAGCAGTGGCCTACATAAATCGACAAGGCGGCACTCAGTGCAGAGCTCTAGCCGCGCAGTCCGAACAAATTTGCCAGTGGGCCGAGCTGCATCTACAGTTTCTGTTGGCAGCTCACATTGCAGGTCAGAGCAACATGCAAGCCGATTATCTAAGCAGGCATCAGATCGATCCAGTGGAGTGGGAACTTGCAGACGAAGTGTTCCTGCAGATATGTGCCAAGTGGGGCAAGCCCGTGATGGATCTAATGGCGACAAGCTCCAATGCCAAAGTCCCGTGCTTCTTCAGCAGACGGAGAGATCCTCGCGCGGCGGGGTTTGATGCCTTGGCTCAACCCTGGCCTCCGGGCCTACTGTATGTGTTCCCTCCGTGGCCTTTGATAGGGCGAGTGCTCCTGCGGATTCAGCTGCATCCAGGAGAAGTGGTTCTCGTCGCCCGGATTGGCCCAGGAGGCCTTGGTATGTGGACCTCCGACAGATACTTGTAGCGGATCCCCTTCAGTTACCTCTGGTTCCCAACCTGTTGTCACAGGGTCCGGTGACCATGGAGGTCGCTGGCCGATTTGGTCTATTTGGCCTGGCGATTGAGAGGGCGCAATTGAGAGGCAGAGGCTATTCTAATAAAGTAATTACCACTCTCCTGCAAGCCCGCAAGCGTTCCACTTCCGTGGCTTATGCCAGGATTTGGCGCCAGTTTGAAGTCTGGTGTGCTTCCAGAGAGATCACACTCCTGCGGGCTCCTGTCTCGCCGATTCTGGACTTTTTGCAGGATGGTGTACAAAAAGGCTTGGCCTTTAATTCCCTGCGGGTGCAAGTGGCAGCATTGGCCTCCCTGCTTGGCAAGGTTGAAGGCGTGTCTTTAGCTGCTCATCCGGATGTGGCATGGTTTCTTAGAGGGGTGCTTCGGCTCCCTCCTCCTGTGCATGCATCTTGTCCAGCTTGGAACCTGGGGCTAGTGCTGAAGGCCCTTCAGGGTGCTCCCTTTGAACCACTTCGGCGTGCTTCAGAGAAAGATTTGACACTGAAGGCCGTCTTGTTAGTGGCCATTACTTCGGCGAGACGGGTGTCAGAGCTCCAGGCACTGTCCTGTAGAGACCCTTTTCTGCAGTTTTCAGAGTCCGGGGTCACGGTTCGGACCGTGCCTTCCTTCTTGCCTAAGGTGGTTTCAGCGTTTCACCTAAACCAACCTATTTTCTTGCCCTCCTTTGTCGAGGAGGAGTTTCCAGAATCTTTTGGGCAATTGCACCTGTTGGACGTGTGCAGGACTCTGCTGCAGTATCTGCGAGTTACTATCTCTTTCAGGACCTCTGATCATCTGTTTGTTTTGTTATCAGGTACTCACAGAGGGTCTCCAGCGTCTAAAGCCACTATTACCTGCTGGCTTAAAGAATCTATCTTTTCAGCTTATTTGCTTGCCGGCCGGTCTTCGCCTGATGCCTTTAAAGGTCATTCCACTAGAGGAATTTCCTCTTCTTGGGCTGAAACTGAAGTACTCTCTCTTCAAGAGATGTGTAGTGCAGCAGCATGGGCTTCTAGGCTCTCTTTTGCCCGACAATACAGGCTGGATGTGGCTGCCAGGAGGGACGCACATTTTGGAGTGCAAGTGCTGGTGCGTGGTGTGGCTTGTTCCCACCCTATCTAGGGATTGCTTTGATACATCCCATCTGTAATGGCTGCATCTGCTTGATGACAAGGAAGGGAAAATTAGGTTCTTACCGTGATAATTTTCTTTCCTTTAGTCATAGCAGATGCAGCCATGATCCCTCCCTGTCTGATGCTATCTGCTGTAAATCTATTTCAGGTTCTGTTCGTGTTTCCTGGAGATTCCGTCCTTGGGAGAAAGTCGGAAAACAGTCTTCAGGATTCTTGTTCAATTAAAGGAGGATGACTTAATTCCCTCCAGTTTCATGTTTTGGAGGATGAGTTTATTCCCTCCGGGAGGATGAGTTTATTCCCTCCAGTTATGTCTCAGTGGAGGATGAGTTTATGCCCTCCGGGAGAATGTTTCATTCCCTCCATTCTGAGTTAATGCCCTTTGTTGTAGGGCCATCGTTCGCTGTGAGGAAAGCTTATGTTATTCCCATTGCGGTTTGCCATACTGCTTTGGAAGCTTCAAATACTGAAGAGAGGCAGTGGAGCAAGCTGGTATGAGGCACTGAAAAAAGTGTGCTCTCTATCTCCCTCTGCTGGTTGATGGACACAACCCATCTGTAATGTCTGCATCTGCTATGACTAAAGGAAAGAAAATTATCAAGGTAAGAACCTAATTTTCCCTTATTTTCTATTTATTAATGATAGCCTTAAAAAACTGAATTGAAATGAATCGAATCAAAAACGTTTTGACCGCATCGAACAGCACTAATATGCAACCCTTTGCTGCATCAAGATAACTCTTCCTTCCTATCAATGTGTGAGTTGGAATTGGCTCATGCATTAACAGGAAGGAGACATCTCCCCACATCACCCAAAACATTAGCCCTGGTGATTTAGTAGTGGACTCAATAACCCCAACCCCACCCACCCTATATTACCTAAAAATAACTCCATTCTCACCAAAAGTTTCCCTTTTGCCGAGGGGGGGGGGGGGGGGGGGAGTCATAGGAGGTCAACTTTGGAATGCCTTACCAAGATCTATTCAATTAGTCAATGACCTTCTACCTTTCCAAAAACTACTAAAAACTTACCTCTTGAAGCAAGCCTACACAAATAACCTAACTTAAATTTACAAGACCTTTTTACTACTGGACCAGAATATAATACAGAATCTGGAATATGCTCCCCATTTTTTCCTCTATAATATCCCTCTCCCTACCCCTCCCTACACAATCTAATACATCCCCTTCCTATCCCTCCCTAACATTTTTCACATATTGAACTACGTTAGTCCCTATACTCCCCCTCCTATCATTCCCCTAACTCTTCCTTCCTCCTTTATGCCCATCTTACCTATCCACACATAAATGATTACCTCTTTACTTACAATATTATAGCTGCATCCATTTTATATCACTTTGTTAACATGATTTACTATGTAAGCCGCATTGAACCTTCTAATGAGTAGGAAAATGTGGGTTATAAATGTTACAAATAAATAAATAAAGTAAAGATGGAATTGTTGCTCATTTTAAGTAATGTAATCACAGGTTACTAGGTATAAGTGCAGTGCCTCGTAAAAGTTTTCACACCCTTGCACATTTCAGACATTCTGTCTCAAAAAATACAATTCAAAATATTTATGGTAGGAATTTGTTTCACTGATGGTACACAACAACATATACATATACTCTTGGCTTAATACGTGCTAGAAGCCTCTTTTGCAGCAATAGCAGCCATTAGTCATTTAGGCTAAGTAGCAGCCATCTTTGCTGCAGTTCTTGCTCATTCTTCTTGACAGAATAGCTCAAACCCTTTCAAGTTGGCCAAAAGTATTGCCACAGATTTTCTATTGATGCCGGTCAAGGACATTAATTTTCTTCTCACCAAGCCACTCTGTTGTTGCTCTTGCTTTGTATTTAAGATCATTGTCCTGCTAAAATGTAAATCTTCTCCCCAGTCCCAGGTCTTTGGCATACTGGAACAGGTATTCCTCCAGGATCTGCCTGTACTTTACACTATCCATCTTCACAAACCTTCCTGTTCCCCACTACTGCAGAGCATCCCTACAGCCTAATGCAACCACTACTGTGCTTTATTGTACAGATGGTCAGGGTAGTGGGCTGTGTTTATTTTATTCACTCATATTGTTTAGCATTGAAACCAAAAGTTCCGCTCCCTTAGCATCCCTCCGGACCGGTCCAGAAATGATTGATGGGTTGTGTGTGACTACCATCAGATGGAGACTTAGAATTTTGATTCTTGCATGAGCCTATAATATCCTTGCCCAGCCTCAGTTTGAATCAGTATTCTCATCTCCAGCAGGTGTTAGATGTGGTGAGCCCTTCAGGCTCAGTATTTTCTCTTTTTTATTTCTTCTTGTTTATTCTTTCTTTCTTTAGTGGAGTGGAGGAGTAGCCTAGTGGTTAGTGCAGTGGACTTTGATCCTGGGGAACTGAGTTTGATTCCCACTGCAGCTCCTTGTGACTCTGGACAAGTCACTTAACCCTCCATTGCCCGGGTACAAAATAAGTACCTGAGTATATGTAAACCGCTTTGAATGTAGTTGCAAAAACCTCAGAAAGGCGGTATATCAAGTCCCATTTCCCTTCCCTTCTCCATTACTCTCTCTATAAAAAAAAAAAACAGTTTTCGCTGCCTTTCTGTGCAAGTTCGGTGTTTTATCAGCTTGAAGCTGTTGTCAATCAGCTCAGGCTGGGTGCGCTTTGACCTACTGATGGTCGGTCATGAGTGATAAAGTTGAAAAGATGTGCTGTTTGTCAGCGATGCAGTGTAACTGCCATTGGTGTTTGCAAGTATTGCACAGTTTTGGTTCCTGAAGGGGCCCCAGATCAGACTGATTCGGCATGCTCTGTTAGTATCAGTGGAGCCACAGTTCCAGCAGGCCAGTGGGAACCGTCACCATTATGGATTCTCAGTGTACTGCAGTGGAGCGGCCTCCACAGCTCATGCCTCAATCTTCCCTTCCTTCAGCGGCTTCTCAGGTGATACTGGGGGAAATCCTGATTGGGGCTTTCCACCAGAGTTTGTTTTGGTGATATACAAAACATTTATTTTAAAGCAGTCCGCTCCCCATTCAGATGTCACCCTGGGGGCCACTGTCCTTATCCAAGCATGCCCTAGGGTTCTTTGGGATGGGGGGGGGGGTGGAGGATGAAGCTCCTGGAGATTGCTTTTTCTCAGACCACTTTTTGGATGATGAGGAAGGGTCATGGGAGGGTAGGGACCTTGAGGGATTAAGAGAGCCTTTCTCCCCTCAGGGAGATTCCTGCCAGGAGAAGATTCCTTGGTTCATGCCTTGCACAAGGAGGACTTGCAGGAGTTCATCACTTTGGTCTCCACTCTTAATTTTGAAGAAGAGTCAGTGACTATGGTTCAGTGGACAGTGGACCCTTTGGTGAAAGGGATCCATATGTCAGGAAAGACTTTTCTCATGCATCAAGACATCAGAGAGAGAGAGAGAGAGTTCTGGCACAATGGGAGATTCTAGATGCTCCTTTTCGCTTAGCCAGATCCATGATTCGCCTTTACCCTCTTCCAGACCAGGATAAGAATTTGTTGATGCCTCCTGTCATTGATGTGGTATTGGCGATCACCAAAAAGACTATGATACCTTTCGATGGAAGTACCACATTGAAAGACCCACTGGATCGTAGGATGGAGTCTCTGTTGAAGCACTCATTTGATGTTTCTGCCTTGGCGGTTCAGGCTGCCATTTGTGGAAGATTGGTTGTCAGAGCATGTTTTCACTGGTCGGAGCATGTCTTTGACAGATCTTCAGATGACTTGTCTTTGATTGATATGAAAGTCTCTCGAAATGAGATTGGGTCTGCTTTTTTGGCGGATAGGCTGCACGATTTGCTTACAGCTTCTGCTAAGTCTATAGCTCTTAATGAAGCGACCCGGCATTCTCTCTGGCTTCGTGGTTGGTCTGTGGATGCAGGTTCCAAGTCTAGTTTCAGTAAATTTATGTTTAGAGGCTCCTTGTTGTTTGGGGAGGTGCTCAATACGTTAGTCAAGAGTTTGGGGAGGCCAAGGTATCTCAGCTTCTGGAGGATCTTTCTCGAACGGTGGGCTGTGGCTTCCTGGCCAGTAGAGGCTGTTTGCATGATTTTAGGCATTTTCGGGCTGGAAGGTTTGCAGGTACTCAAAGAACTAATTTTTTCTAGCATTCTCAGTCCTTTCATGGAGCCCATCATGGATGCAGACGGAGTGGTCAGGTGTCTCAGGCCCAGGGTTAACTTTCATAATGAAGGTGTCTGGTATCATCCTCTGAGACATTTATTGAAGATGGGCCCAGATAACCTTGGACCAGTCAGTCCTCGATATTATTCGCGATGGGTACTCCTTGCTCGTCCCCTCCTGGATGCTTTTCTGGAGTCTCCCTGTCGTTTGTGCGTAAAGACGGGGGGCAGTCAAATATACCCTTGCGAGGCTTTGGACGGTTTGTTCAGTTCCTCGAGAAGAGATAGGCACGAGTGGTTGTTCCATCTATTTTGTAGTTCCAAAGAAAGACGAACCATTTTGGCCCATTTTTGATCTTAAAAGTGTGATTCGGTTTTTAAATGTCTCTTCTTTTCAGATGGAAACTGTTCGATCTGTCATTGTTGCGGTTCATTTTGGGGAATTTCTGATTGCGTTAGACTTGTCCGAGGCTTATCTTCACATTCCAGTCCTCCAACAGCACCAGAGATTCCTTCATTTTGCAGTATTGGGCCACCATTATCAATTCTGTGCCATTCCTTTTGGTCTAGCGATGGCTCCTTGGACCTTTACCAAGGTGATGGTGGTGGTCACAGCAGCTCTGTGCAGAGAGGGCATCCTTGTGCAGACCTATCTAAATGATTGGTTGATCAGAGCAAAGTCATTTCATAAAAGCTGCCAAGTAACTGCCAGAGTCACTTAGTTTCTGGAAACTCTCGGTTGGGTAGTGAATCTTGTTTCTTGGACCCGACTCAGACTCTGGACTACCTTGAGGTCTCATTCAACACCCTCCTAGGCCGCCTTTTTCTTCCTCTTACCTGGATTCACAAATTGCAGGATAAGATTCACTAGCTTCTTCACCGTCCTGTTCCCCGAGCCAAGGATTACCTTCAGCTGCTCAGCTCCATGGTGGTGACTATAGTGGTAGTGTCCCCTGCAGTGGTCTCTTCTCTCCTGGTGGTCTCCTCAGTTGGATTCTTTGGAGGACTGGTTACCGCTCAAACAGAGATGCTCGTGAGTCTCAGTTGTTGGCTGCTAACTCCCAGTCTCTCCAGAGGTGTTCCTTTGGCTCTTCCTCAATGGATGGTGGTAACAACAGATGCCAGCTTTTTGGGCTGAGGGGACCCATTGTCTGGGACAGTTGTCACAGGGCCTCTGGTCCCAGGAGGAAAATCTTATCCCATAAATCTGTTGGAGACCAGGGCAATACAGTTGGCCCTTCAGGCTTTTTACTGTCTGATTGTGGTCAGAGCAGTGCAAGTTCTTCCCGACAATGGTAGGGCAGTGATGTACATCAATCGTCAAGGCAGCACAAGAAGTCTCCAGCTGGCGAAGGAAATGGCGCTTCTCATGAGTTGGGTGAGTTGTTATCGCTTGGATCTTTCCTCAGCTCATGTGGCCGGGTCACAGAATGTACAGTCCGACTTTCTCAGTTGTCAGACTCGGGGGCCAGGGAAGTGGGCCCTGGGTCCGGAGGCTTATGACTGTATAGTCCGTTGGTGGGGTGTCGCAGTAATGGATCTGATGGCGATGTGGCAAAATGCCAAGATGATGCAATTCTTCATCAGAGAGAGGATTATCAGTCAGAGGGCATTGATGCCCTGATTCAGCCCTGGCTGGGGAGTCAAGTCTATGTGTTTCCTCCATGTCCTCTGTTGGGTTGTGTCATACAGTGAATTGAAAGTCACAGAGGACTGGTGGTGCTCTGGATTGACCAAGAAGACTGTGGTATGCTGATCTGATGCGGCTGGTGTTGGACTCGCCACTGAAACTGCCAAACTCGGGAGATCTATTGAGACAAGGTCCGCTTTCCATGCCAGATCTGACTCTGTTTTGTCTTATGGCTGCCTCTTGAGAGGGCTTGGCTAAGATAGAGATGGTATTCTGCGAAGGTCATTGTTACTATGCTGAAGTTTTGCTGAACATCTACATCTCTCACTTATGTGCGGGTTTGACGAGTTTTCGAGGACTGGTGTGCAGATCGTAACGTGCATGCTGGACAGGGCTCACCATTCCTCCCCAATGATCTGCGAACCCTAATGCCAGCTTGGAGCTGGTGTAGGGTTTGCCGCAGCCAGCGACCCAATCTTTGGCGCGCTGGCCGCTGATCATTGGGGATGAATATGTTTAGCCCTGTTTAGCATACATTTGCATGCTAGTTGTGTTCAGAGCCCATGAGCGCGTTGTTTCATGCGCTCGGGGGCTCTGATCATGGGGCAGTAGCAAACGCCGGTGCTAACAGCCTCTAGCCCTGGCGTTTGCTTCTGATCATCCCCTTGTCAAAGATTTGATATTAAATATTGTTTTCTTAGTTGTGATGTCTTTGGCTTGCCAAATGTCAGAGTTAAGGTGCTTTTGTGTAGGGCGCCCTTCTTAGTCTTTTCCAAAGAGAAAGAGAGTAGTTTTGCGACCTGTTCCTTTCTTTTCTTCCAAAAATCTTGTCATCCTTTCATTTGAACCAGGCCGTTGTGTTGCTCGTTTTGGGTTCTGCTTGTGGCTCAAATGAACAGCATCACCTGCAGAACTAGATATGCTCAGAGTTTTGCAGGAGTATCTGCATTGGATGGCAGATTTGCAGTATTCACACCATCATTTTGTTCTGATCCAGTGGCATTCGGAAAGATTTGTGAGGTGGATTAAGGAGACCATTGGTTCTGCCTATCTTCTTTCGGACAGAGTGGTTCCAGAGAGTGTTCAGTCTCATTCCTTGAATGGTGTGGCCTCTTCATGGGCAGAGCGGTCACTTGGATATCAAGGTGGTGACCTGGTCTTCTCTCCATACTTTTGTTTGTCACTACAGGTTGGATGGTCAAGCACATCAGGAAGCGGTTTTTGGTGAGCGCATTCTTACTGCAGGGCTTTATGGGTCCTGCCCTTAAATGTACTTCCCCGGTACTTTCCATCAGTCATTTCTAGGCCAGTCCAGAGGGATGCTAAGGAAGGAGAAATTAGATCTTACCTGCTAATTTTCCTTTAGTCCCTCCTGGTACGGTCCAGATCCCACCCTTTGAATTAGGCTGGTCCTTTCCTGGATAGTTATTTGATTTATTTGACTTTGTGGAGAGAGAGCTGCTTTGAGAATTCTGTGTTGAGCTCTAGTTTTTATTGTTGTATTGGAGAAGAAAAAAAAAAGTCTTTCAATGGTTCTCTAAGCCAGCACTCTTGCTTGTTTGCTGTGTGGTTATTGGGGACCCTGCTGAGCAAACAGATGCAGATTCTTTTCTTTTTCTTCCATTCTTGCTTTGGTAGGGACATACTGATTCAAACTGAGGGTGGGGAAAGGATTTTATAGACTCGCGCAAGAATCAGAGTTCTCGGTTTCCACCTGCTGATAGGCTTGCATAACCCATCAGTCATTTCTCGGCCGGTCTGGAGGGACTAAAGGAAAGAAAATTAGCGAGTAAAATCTAATTTCTCCTTTGGCCTCATTTTTCCACATGTATGCAGAGTCCCCTAAGTGTTTCTTTGCAAACAATATGTGATACATCATATGACTTTCCTTCAGCAAAGGTATTTTTCTTGCCACTTTTCCATACAGGCCATATTTTTGGAGCAGTCTTGAATTTGGTGAACAGCATTGTCCCAGTCTCAGACAGAGATTACAGTTCTTTTAATGCAATTAGGTGTCATAATGACATTTCCTCATCAGTTTTCTTAATCCACTGCTACTGACTTTGGAAGGGCAGCCTGATTGAGGCTGTATCTTGATTGTGCCAAACTGTTTCCTCTCTTCAGTGATGGACCTGATGGTGCCCAGAGAGATACTCAAACATATGAAATTAGTCTTTCCTCTCTCTATGCGGTTTTCATTTTTTATTATATGCAGGTAATTTCTTTTTCCCTAGTGGACTCTTATGAACCTTGTTAAGGTAATTTTGGAGACTGGAGTTAATTTGGATTTAGTTAAGACTTTTGGTTTCTTAATTATCTTTTCAGTATTTCTGTAGTTGTATATTGTGTAGCTGTATAGGTCAATGAGAGAAATTCCTACTTTATAGCATTGTGTTGATGTTAGCAGAGATTCTCAACTCACACCTTGTGCCACACCCACAGTGCATCTATCTCATGTGTATTCATTGTGGGTACCCTAAAAACCTGATTGGCTGGCTGGATTGGAGAACTGCGTAGCGAACCCCTGCTATAGAAAGTGAAAATACATACAGTATTGTACACCGCCTTAAGTGAATTCCTTCAAAAGGGCAGTAAATAAATCCTAATAAATAAATACAAGGGTTTGAAAACTTATAAAAGGCACTTTTCTGGCCATTAATTCCATCTTCTGTATTATTCTCCGTCTGTGTGAGGTCATCTGTAAGTCAAGTTTTAAACCAATAAAATAATACAACAGATCTTGTAATACTTGGAATGTTGCCCTCTAGCACCCCTATTTCTGCTTTCCACTGAAGCACTTTTTCTGTATTACCTCAGGATGCTTCAGCCTAGACCTTAAAACTGCAGTGAAGTAACTTTCACTCTAAGTTCCACTGAAGGTCAATATAAATCATTTATGTGAAGCACATCATTTGACCAAAATCTACAGCTCTCTGGGGAGGAATTTAAGGTTTTTGTTTGCATTTTAATGGAGGAAAGCACCCACTTAGATGATGATCTAGTTCTGTGAAACCTCTATGGCAGGAACTTATTGCCTCCTGTTAGTGTAGTTCTCTTCGGTCTCTTGATGGCTGTGGTTTCAAGTCTAAAAGTTAATTCACTATTCCTTTTCATCCTGCTAGACCAGTCCTGATGAGTGGGTTATATTCCTCTATCAGACAATGAAGATGGAGATCTGGAATTTTCCAGTGTGACATCACAGTATAAGAAGTGATGCAGCACTAGAACTTGCAATATTTTCTGCCTCTAGTAATGTGGGTTGGTGTAGCAGTTGCTAATTTTCTTCTGACAAAGCTTGTTAAGTATAGTCTGCTGCCTGTCCTGCAGGTTTAGCATAGATTGGCCTACCGGAAGTTCTCGGGGATCGGTCCATGTAATTGAGCAGCTGAATTGTGCTCCCTGTGGGCCTTGGGTTTGGTGTTGCTTGACACTGTGGGAGTCAGCTTTTTAGAGCCTAGCTGAGTAGGACAAGGCCCCTGAGGGGATTTATACTCCCTCCCGCTTTCCTTTTGCATGTGTTCTACTTGTCCCTATCTTCCCTCCTGACAAAGGGGGGTTTAGAGGTATTTTGGTTCCTACTTGATTCTGTCCTTTGCAGGAATAAAGTTTTTATTAAAGAAAAAAAAGAGAGAGAAGGGGGTCTTAAAACTCAACTCTTAGCCAAGGAAACAACCCTGGGGACCGCCAGAGTGAGCCAAGTGATTTAGGGACTCTCCAAGGTCACTGGCGAGATGGGGGGGGAGACCAGTTTCTTATGCCGGCATAGAGGTTGGTGTCTGAGCAGCATCACTGGCTCCTCTTACATTGGAGATGTAGTACAAGCCAGTTGGTAAATTCTTCCCTATCACGGCTTTAGCAGCTAGAGGTGGCTGAGTGTCTGGCTTCCGTCGCAATCATGTTTTTTGTGCCAGCAGGAATCATGTTCATCTTGGACATTACTGCCTGCTTCCAGAAGGCTCACAGTTCACTCCACATGCCCCTTCAGAGGGGGGGAGGTCTGGTGTTCATACCAGGTCAGAAAGCTCTCACGGGTGCAGGATTGCCCCCTGGGGAATGAGGAGAACTTGAAGCACCTGAAAATCTGAGTGTTTGGTGGGGTCCTGGAGTCTGGTTTCCATCTTCTCATTTGAAGAATAGGAAGAAATTGAAGGGTGGGGTGGGGGTGGGGGGCTAGCCTCGTCAGCAGCCTGTCTCTAGAGCAAGTTGAGCTGCCAGGGAAGAATAAGGAATTCCATGTCAAATGGTCACTCCACAGGAAGGAGTTGTTTTCACTCATTTCCCAATGTTAATGTGGGTCCTAAAGGTCCAGAGGATTGTTGAGCCTGTTCACATAGGGATTTTGGAAGTAAACCTATTCTTGGAAGCTCTTTGCATGCCATCCAAGTTCTTTCCTCTTTTTAATGTTCTAAGTGGTAATTTAGGAATAGAAGTCCCCAGAGGCAGTGTTGACAGACACTGGGATCTTGGGGGAAATTCTTTCCATTACCACAAGAAATCTGGTCCTCCTTTTCTGCCTTCCTGAATTAGGAACTCAGAGGACCACCATCCCAGTGGAAGGAGGCTGATACACTGTATGACCGTGTCAGGATATATCCGGAGACTGATACACTGTATGACCTAGCCAGGATATCCGCCGAGTCAGTGGCTTCTCTGTAAGCAACCATTTAGAGGCAAGTTGTTGTTTGGGGAAGACCTTAAAAAGCTGGTTAAAGAACTGGGAGAAGCTAAGCAGCAACAATTACCTGAAAATCAAGCTTTGACCAGCAGTGAGACATTCCATGACATGCTCTTGTCTTAAGGTTTGGGGGAGGTTTTGCTGTGGGAAACCTGCTCCATGTTCTGCATGTTCTATTTCTTCTTCCAGTAAGATCCACAAGAATCAGCTTTTTTGCGATACCCACAAATTTTGAGATATTGGGGGAGTCACTTTCTCTGGAATCCAAGGTGCCCAATGAGTCATGGTGGACCCTCTTCAGGGCAGTCCAGGTAGGAGGCTGGCTAGGGCTATTCTGAGCGTATCTGTATCACCTCAGAATAGTCTGTCCTGGAGGTTATCCAGCAAGGTTGCATGCTGGAATTCACAGGACTCTTTTCTGGTACCTTTATGATATCATTGTGCTTCGGTGGGCAAGAGAGCAGGATTAACGTATACCTTGCAGCGATAGCTCCTAATGCCTTGGGTAGAGTAGGGTTGGCAGAGAATTCTATCTATCTTATAGTCCCCAAGGGTGGGCACTTCTCTCCCTTTTTGAACCTGTAAGGGGTAAATGGGTTTTTCTTGGTACCTGTCTTCCACGTGGAAACATTGATGTCAATGGTTTTGTCAGGCTGTGCAGGGGAGTTTTTGGCTATATCATATTTCACATTCCTATCTGGAAGTGCCACAAGAAACACAAAAAAATTTTTCTGTGCTTCATTGTTCTTAATGAGCATTTTCTTTTCTCTTTCTGTATTTTTTAAAATTATTTATTTATAATTTAAGCAAAAAACATACAAGCATTCCACTTCAACAAGAAACACGGAAATAACATTATCCAAAGGAAAAAGAAAATGTAAGAAAAGGAAATATTCCTTCTTAAACCACTATCAGGGGGGAGCATAAGCAAGAAAGATAAGGAGATCCATAGGAAAACTTCAAATTAGTATGGCATGCCATGTGATCCATCACCCCATTATATTACCTATTTACAGCCCCATCACCAGAAAATGTGCAGTAATATCCCAATGGGGCAAGCCGTCAAGTCGAATCAAGCCACAACTTTCTTCAAGTCAAGAAAAGCTCTTAATTATTCAGGTATCAAACAGACATACTTTGTTCCTAAACATTTTATCAGACATTTACAAGGATAAGCCAATAAAAAAAGAGGCCCCCAAGGCCAAAACCTCTTGTTCCATGGCCAAAAAGATTTCCTTCAATCTTGTATTTGTCTTGTTACATCTGGATATATCCACACTTTTTTCCCATGAAATAACACTTGTGCATTACAAAAATACAGACTTAAAACCATATAATAATAATAATAATATTTAGATCTTGTTCAGACACAAATGAAATGATCAATGCAGCTCTTTCAGTCTCTTCAGTTATAGGCAATTCAAGTATTTCAGATACACAATGTCTCATTGATTGCTACCTGACTCCCCAGCCCCTGAGACCCTTCAGAAGTTATTTTTGAAGGAGCAAAAAAAAAGATCTGATTAACAGGAGGAATAGTTTCAGGAATAAACTTTCAGGACCTCTATCGGATAACTCCTAAATATGTTCATTGGCAGAACACCCAAGGGCTTGGGAAAATTCAAGAAGTGAAGATTATGATTATAATTCTCCAGATTTTCTATCTTCTTATGCAGTAATAGTTTATCTTTAATAATTGCTGCTTTTGTTCCCTGTAATGCTTTCAGTTCTTCCTTAATACTATTTATTTGATATAAAAATGCTGATTTAGTCCCATACAAGGTTTTTGACTAAGTGTCTGTACTCACAAGAACAAAACTTTTTTTTTAGTAGACTTGGCAACTGTCCCATTCAATTTTTGGAGAAGCAGTCTGATGTTCTCTAGTGTCACCGCCGCTGGCTTCTCTACCTCCACTTTATCAATAAAGGGCAAACCACCGCCATTTCTTCCACTGTCTAAACTCTCGGCTTCGCCCCTAACGAGAGCGTCCCAACCAGCAACTTCCACTGCAAGAGGCTCGTCTGATACCGCCAGAGCAGGTGGAGGTTTCAAAAACCAGGGGAGACAAGGTCACATGCTGGCTCTCCTTCTGCCAGACCCAATGTGTGGGCCATCCTTCCGGAATCTTGTAATGGAGTTCTGGTGGTATGCCTCAAGATTGCTTTTCCACCAACCAAGACTTCTTCCCCCATGCAGCAATCAATCTTGACTACCCCCTTTCATTTAGTGTGCGGTATAACTCTAGAAGAATCAGGGAAAACAGCAGCAAAACTCCAGCACTCGTGTAACAGCACCAGCTCATGCTGCTATCTTGGCTACTCCCCTTTTCCATGAGCATTTTCAATTCAGGGCCATTCCATTTGGGTTTGCCACACCAAAAGCCTTTTCCAAGATCATGGTTATTGTGGCTGTCTTCCTTCTCAAGAAGGGCGTGAGACTATATACTTAATTAGATGACTGTCTGATTCTGGACAGACATGGAAGAGGCATCCAGGAAGGTGAAGAGGCAGGTGTTCCACTTTCTGAAAATTCTGAGCTGGATGGTCAACTATGCAAAGAGCCAACTGAATACCCCTCAGACCCTTAAATTTTGTGGGACTCTCTTCAATACCATATTCAGGAAGGTTCTCTTGTCACAAGAGAGAATGCTCGCTTGTAGTCCCAACTCTGAGCAATTCTGTCTGGGACTATCTCCTGCTTTTAGGTTCTGTGACAGCTGCACTGGACCTAGTCTCTTGTGTGTGGAGCCACAGGCGAACCCTGCAAGGATCTCTACTTTTGTGGTGGTCACCCCAATCTCAGGACTTTGACATCCATCTCAGGTTGGGAAAGTCATTCAAGAAGGAGCTGTTGGACATATTCGGAGCTCTTCCTTCAGAGAATGGACCTGGAGCCTCCCATTTTGAATGGTAGTGACAGCTGATGTGAGCCTGTCTGGTTGGGGAGCCCACTGCCAGAGACAGGTTGCTCAAAGACTCTGGTCCTCTCAGGAGACTCCTTGGATTCATCAGCAGGTTGGAAGCCACAGTCTCCACCTGGCTCTAGAGTTTTTCTTGTAGTGCATTTGTGTGTTCTCCAGCATGCCGCAGCTATGACTGAAGTCAACAAATAGGGATGCTTCTGGAGCTGGACTTGGCCAGGAAATCTGCATCCTATTCCACTGGATGGAGACAAACCTGAGAGCAATATTTGCAGCTCCATAGCCAGGGTGCAGAATGTGGAGGTGGATTTCTTAAGCTGGGATGTGTTGGATCCCTGGAGCCTGGGAACTGAGTATCCAAGCCTTTCAGTTGGTAATAAATTATTGAGGCCTCCTGGGTTTGACCTGCTGCCAGTGTGGCAGAATTCTAAGGCAATAATGGTCTTCAGTTCACTGCCATCAATGTGCTGATGCAGACCATCTTGAGGCTACAGCTGTTAAATCTTTCTTTGGCCTCTCAGCTGAGTGCTTCATGGGATATTGAGCCATCTAGGGTTAGTAATGGTCTCACTTGCCATGGTATGCTAACCTGGTCAGGCGCTAGTGGTAGATCCTCTGCCTCTACCCCAGTATCAAAGCTGCCTACACTAGGGTCCATTATTGATGGACAACTCAGGTTGCTTTTAAAGTATGGCTAGGTCCTTGAGAGGCTCCATCTAAATAACTAGTTATTCGTCAGCAGTAGGTTTTATATTGCTTAAGGCATGTAGATCTTCCTTGGCATACATACAGATATTTATTTCTGGTGTTCAAATCAGGAGCCTTCTGCTTGGTGAACAAATCTTCAGCCTTCTGATCCTTCACGCAAAATGGTTTGGGGCATGGATTGGTGTTGAATTTGCTGAAAGTTCAAGTAGTTGATTAGCCTATTTGAGGATGTGTTATGGTTGTTTCTCTGACAGCTCACTCATGTGGATAGTTCCCATTTTCTAAGAGGAGTCTACCACATTTGCTGCCCTCTCCTTACCCCTTTTCTGGTGATCCCTTGATGGGACCTCTACTTAATCTTGAATACTTTGGAGGGAGCTCCATTTGCGCCTTAAAATTCTTTGAAGACAGTTTTTTACCTATGTGCATTTTGGAGCTGCAAACCTTGTTGTACAGAGATTCTTGTTGGTCGTTTAAGAGGACTGTAGCTCCCTGTAGATAGTTCCAACCTTCTTGCCTGAGATTCTCTCTCTCTCTCTCTCTCTCTCTCTCATCTCAACTAACTGATTAGTTTGTCAGCTTTCTTGTAGCATCAGAATTCAGGGATTCTGAGTTTCTTTTATAAGCTTGGATATCATAGGATCCTTCTTTTCTGCTTGAGGATTACAAACTCCTTCTGGAAGCAGGATCACTTATCTATCATCTTTAATGGTCTGCACGATGGTGAAGTGGCTTCAAATCCTCTCTGGCTAAATGGATTAAGGGAGCCATCAGATACACATATAGTCAGAATGAACTTGAAGCCCTATGGAACCAGCTTCTGATTCAATGAGGACTCGGGGCAGCTTTGTGAATGGAGGTTAAAGTGGTCGCTCCAGAGGATATTGCAAGATGGCGACTTGGTTCTCTTTGTATGCCTTTATCAAGCATTATAGGTTGAATGTGCATGCCATAGATGATGGCACATTTTGTAGGATGGTTTTGGAGAGGGCCGTGATTTCCACCCGAAGTCTTGAAGCTTCCACTCTTTTGGACTGGTCTCACAGGATGAAAAGAGAGGTGAAATTTGTTCTCTGCTGATAATTTCCTTTCAATGAATCATGCTAGACCAGTCTAGTTCCCACCCAGGAGGATTGCAACTTCAAAGGTAAACCTCAGTGGTCTGCTCCTTTCTAAATTAGCTTGCTGCTGTATAGGTTTATCCTTGCAGAGAAATTCTTGTTGAGAACTCATTTGATGCTACATTATGAGGTGTGTTTTATTTTCTTTCTGTTAGTCCGTTAGCTTTGTTAGTAGTATGGTGCAAGCTCCAGCACTGCAGCACTCCGTATGCTATGAAAGTCAGCTCTTCCTTCATCAGCTGATAGGAAGAGATAACCCACTTACCTGAACTGGTCTAGTAGGATTTGAGAAGAGGAAATTATGAGGTAAGAACAAAATGTTACCTTTTTTTAAATTTAGATGATCAGAATATAGGGTTATTATGCTTTCACTGACCATATGTGACCACCTCTGGGAAAAGGAAACTGTTGTATATATATATCCTTTTTAAGTTGGTAGTATGAAATAATTCATTCATTTATTGAACAATAATTACCATATTTTAATTGTCATCTAATCTTTATTATATCTGTTGTTTTCTGTTAATAGTTCATTTTTTGTCTTTTTGCTTTATTTAGGAAAAAGTAGTGGGGGACGTCACAAAATTAGTGACTATTTTGAGGTAATTTTTTGTTTTTGTTTAGAATTTGTTGCAGTTCTATTTAAATCAGTGGAAGAGTGATGTAATGGAAAGAAGGATTAGCAAAACATATCTAGAGTGTGGCAAGATAGCATTTAGAATCTCAGATTTGTTTGCATTGTGATATTGGGCATCCTACTGTTAGAATGGAACTAGATATCATAAAAACAGGCACGGAATTAAGTTTTGTGAATCAAAGCAGTTGTGTTTTCTTAAACATTTTTTTTAAAGAAAAGTAGTAATATACATATAATCAATTTTTTTAAAGATAGGATGTGTATTTCTTTAAGAACTTTGACTGAAAAGATTGCCTGTAACTATATTCATTCAGCTTGTCCTTTCTAAGTCAGATGACCATGTTTCTTTTTTTTCCTTCAGTACCAAGATGGAAACGGTTCTAGCCCTGTCAGAGGCTTACCTTCTGTAATCCGTTCACCTCAAAATTCACATTCACATTCCGCCCCGTCCTCTTCCGTAAGTTACCAGTACACAACAGACCAAGACTAAGTATTTTCATTGTCTACATACCAACAACTGATTATTTGGAGTAGTGATTCCTTAGTGTAGTAAATATAACCTTTTATAAAAGCTAGTTTTGCACAATAAGGGCTCTTTAACCAAGCTGCGGTAAGCATTAATGCATGCTTACTGCAGCTTAAAATGTCATACCGCGGGGCGTGCTGAGGCATCCCACTGTAAAATGCACATATGTGCATGTTACTTGTGCATTAAAAAATTAAATTTATTGTTTTGGCTGAGGGGGTGTGTTGGGGGGGAGGTGGTGACTAGGCATGTGTAGGCTAATCAGTTAATACAGCCACATTGCTGCACACTAACTGATTAGTGTAGGATTAGTACTTGACCCCTTACCACCTACAAAATATGGGAAGGTAAGGGCTCACAAACTAACTTTTGTTAATGGTTGTGAGCTAATGGCAACAATAGTGCATGGCCATTAAATCAGAAAATGGAAAATCAGCAATTTCTAGCCGTGGTATAAAGTGGCCTTAGCATGCAGGAAAGACCTGCGTAAGGGTGCACTAAGGCTATTTTTTGCTGCAGCTTTGTAAAAGGGCCCCTAAAGCAGCAATAGTGGCATTGATATTATTTAAATATTTGTCTTGTCTGTATTACAGTAGGCAAGTTAAAAGTCAAACATAAACAGTAAATTTCAACCAACATACACTAAACATATCAGTACATATTAAAATACTGTATCGGCTACCTTTCTCTCCTCTTAATTGAGCTAAAACATTTTGTTTGTATTGTACAAGCTAATAAAATTTGAAAAACAGATGAATCTTCCATCCAAATTTGATTAGGTAGGCTTCAGGCCAGGCCCAAGAATATTCTGCATTGTCCCATAAACGTCTTATAGTACTTTTTCTGACTTGCACCTTACAAGGAGCATGCGGGTAAGCCTGGGAGTAGGGTAAGCTAGTAGTTACTAACAGGGCTATGGAGTTGGAACGATGGAGTCAGTCGGTAAAAATGTACAGACTCCAGCTTCAAAATAAAAGGTTACATGATAATATATTGTTTTATACTTATATATTTTTCTCCTGGATCGAAAGTACTGGTAAATTTGTTATGTTGTATTGACTCCATTGCCCTGGTTACTAGCATTAGTCCTATATGAAGCCAAGTGTGCCAATGTGCTACTTCACAGTTGGAGTATGGGGAAATAAAGCATTTGTTCATGTGATCTGATAACTGGATTGACCTGCTAGTAGTATGTTGTTGTTTTATTTTATAGGACTGTACAAAATAAATTTTAATATTGCAGATTGTGCTTGCATTTAACAGCATAAGATACCCAGTTCAGTCTTATTATGTTCTGTGTAAGTATGAAAAAAATATGAACCTGTTTTGGGTTATGTTTACTTACAATTTTGCCCCAGTGTTAAGTTGGAGTCACCTTGATTTTTACCTTACAAAAGTTATTGATCTCTAAAACAGAGAAATAGAACCTTTCTTTAAAAGAGAGAATATATACTGTACACAGAGCAATGTTAGAAAAACAGTAATACAATATTTCTTTTGGCAGTGTTATCAAGTTTAGTTCTGAATTTTGTTTTAAGCAGTTTCCCTTCAGTTTCCTGCAACTCTGGGAGTGGTATGTCCCCATCTGGCAGGAATCATGCTGAATGCGATGTCACTTTTATATCATAACCAATACAGATGTATGACTCCATTACTCCTGTTAGCAAATAGATCTTGTGCATATTTAATATGGATATCTTGAAAACCCAGGTGGATTGTGGCCCTAGAGGACCATGGTTGCCCACCCTTGATATAGAGAAATTAAGAATATAGGAGCATATTTACTAAAGGGCATTAAGGTTTGGAGTTAACACAGATTTTGGTATGTGTTAACTGCAAATCTTCTGCTGTTATTTTTAAGGATATTTTTTATGCAGGTCATGCGCTAACGTAGTCATTAGTGCATGCTAAGGATTAACATGGGATCACTTTGCATCTCATCTATGTAGGAAACAGTAAGTGATCACATATTAATTCAGCATTATCCAGTTAGTGTACATTACCTAGAAAGTGCTAGCTGGATAATGTTTCCACACCTATGCTTTGCCCATGCCACACCTTCTCCCAGTGAAATTCCCTATTGCTCCGTGTGCTAGCAGATTTATCACCACAGAACACCTCTGTTAGCATGCATTAAGGAATCTAAAACAAGGCATCAACAAATCAAAAGTCAAAATTATAAAGACGTGCCACAGATTTAACCAGATGTCTGAAAATAGCAGGGCCTTCAAGGCCTCCTGGAAGAGAATTCCAAAGCTAGGACACAATGACAGAGAGCAAACTATTGCAAGCCACTGCTAGTGTAGTAGCCAGTACTGGGGGTGACAGCAGTAGATTGAGCAAGATGATTTTAAGGACCCTGCTTATGACTGAGACATGGTTGCCCCAAGGATATCTGATGCCCCTACAGGCACTGTCCCCTTCCCTTCTTCCCTGCCACCTGTCTGGCCTTGCCTCTTCTCTTCCACCTTTCTGGCCTTTCCCCTTCTCTCCCTCCCCGCCACCTTTCCAGCCTTGCCTCCATTACCCTTCATTTCTCCCTGCTGGACCTACCTCACCTCTCTGTCATACTTTAACCTCTGCTGCTGTTTCTGCATCACTGCCCTGATAAGTTCGCCCACACCATCATCACTAATCCAGTCAGTATTGTCCGGGTGAGGCCTTGAGCATCCATACATGCTCAAGGCATGCATGGTCCCACCTCTCCAAACTTCATTTTTCGGAGAGGATGGGGTATTGCAGGCCTGAACTGCATGGGTTCACAAGGCTCTGGGTCAACCAGTTGGGCTGACTGCCACACTGGCGCTGCCCTACACGGATGCTTAGTCTTACTAGTGATCATACCAGGCCTGGGCTGAGAGATGAACATATCCTTCTGATCTGCTTATCTACTACCTTGATCTTTTCCATTGTTTCTATATTATCCTATTATATATTGGTTGTCACTCTTTCTAGTAAATAAGTGGAAGGCCAACGGATTTGTGTTTCATAAAGAGGATTTTTTTAAAATTCATCTACTACAGCCAATATTTTGTCATAGAATAGGACACAGAGATGAAAATGTTCAAACCATATCTACATTTAGAACAGAACAGTGCTTTATCTGCAGAAATTGGCTAAGAAATTGCCCTCCCGATATGCAGGTAAACATATGTGTATATGGCATCTGTGCACATAAAGAAGTATTCCCAGGGTGGGACAAGGGGGTTGCGCTTAGCTACACACTTTTGAAAATGGAAGCGTACGTATCTAAATTAAAATAAAAAAAATTGTGAATGCCAAAGTAGGTATAAATATATGGGCATAGTTTCCCTGGGATAATTTGTTCATGTATTAGTATATGCGTGCATGTGCTTTAAAAATCCATCCAGGTCACTTTTTGTTCATCCACACCATTATAAAATTGCTCCATGTTTAGTACAATCTGTATTTGTTAGACATTGATTCCTTCTCCTCTTCTAATTTTATGGATCTTGGTAATAAAAGATGTACACCCATGTGTGCCCATTGTTTTAAAAAATCTCTTCTTCTAAGATCACTTTTCAGCTTTTTTTCTTACGTATATGACTTGCATGCATTAGAACTCCCTCACAATGAGTACTGTGACATTTATGCTGTCAGGTTTTCAAAGCAGCAACTAGGTTTGTGAGCCCTTGGGCCGCTGCCAAGGAGCGGCAGAGGCAGGCAAAACCACCCCATCCAGCACTGGGCTAACATACATACAAAGCAGGAACACACTGGACAAGAACACTTGGACTGGAACACAGGACTGAAGCAAGGCTTCACCTGCACTTGACCACCCTTCCCCAGGAGTTGAGCCCCTGGGTGCAGGCGGCCGGCAGGATTTCCCGGACTGGGCAGGAACTGGATACCAGCAGGAAACACACAACAGAGTCAAGATTACAAGCTGCCAGGCAGCCACTAAGACAGAAACACAGACATGAGGGAGTCAGGACTAAAAGCTGCCAAGCAGCCACTAATAAAGAACACAGATACAAGACAAGGAAATGCAGACCAGAAACAAGACTAGGAACTAAACAATAAAACCAAAGCTAAACTACACACAGACTAACTAGAATCAGACAAGGAACAATTCAAGAAACCAGACTAGGCAGAAGTGCAACAAAGCACCAGGGACCTTAGACGATGCAAAGGCCAAAGTTTCTGGGTGATTAATAAAGCCCATCAGCTGCTAAAGCTCTGCTGCAGCAATCACAAGGCAACTACGGGTGCTGTTCAGGTACAAACAAGGAAAGCAATTCTGGCAACCCGGAAGATCTGGACTGAACTGGGCTGAAGTCTGGAACGGGTGACAGTAAACAGACAGTCCATTGCAGCCACCAGGTCTGGCCACCAGAGGGCGAGGTGAGCACAGACAAGGAAACTGTCACAAACGTGACATATGCTTCCTGGTGGCATCCTAATGAGGGGCCAAAGCAGAAGTACTTGTATGTATTTATACCTATAATGCTAGAAATGTGTAACTAAATGTGCTGGCAAAAAATACTCAAAAGGTACTCGACCACCAACCCATAGGTTCATTTTCAAGAGTATATATTGTGAGGAGGATGCAATTGATGAGAAAGCATTTGTCCCTGGGAACAGGAGGAAAGGTAGAAACTACCAGTCCCAGCAGCCCTTTGGGGAAAGGCACACTAAAAGTCGGGACTACGATTCCCAGCAGCCACTTTAGAAGCTCTATCATAGAGTCCAGGACTCACATACCCAACAGCCCCTGGAGGAGGTTAAGGAGAAGTTCAGAGAGGGTAGTTTGAAATACCCGGCCCGAAAGTGCGGAGAATGGGAGTAACTCTAATCAGGAAGATGAAGTACAGGTGGGAAAAGGGTGGGATGAGGAGCCCATGGAATGGAAAGGGGCAGAGAGGAACAAGAGGAAAAGGAAGGAGAAATAGGTGGAGAGCCCATGGATATTGCGGGGCTGGCTAAAGCCAAGGGAAAGGAACTGGGCCAGCAAGTAATAACATGGTGTGAGGGCTGGGCTTGGAGGGGGAGGGAGGTGGTTACTCCAAGGAAGGAGGTGAAAGAGGGAGAGTTAGGGCTGGCTACCACAGGGTCGAAGCAGGCGGTTGTCAGGAGTCATGGCTGACAGGTAAAGGGGAGGGGACCCTGCTACTTCCCCTGGCTCGTGGAGAAGAGCTGGAAAGGAGAAGTAAGGTGGTGGAGGCCATGTTTTGAACTGCAATGTTGAAACTACAATATTTTGAACTGCAATGTTGAAACTACAGTGATTTGAACCACAAGGGTTTTGAACTGCAATGCTGTGAATGGCAATGATTTGCGTTGCACTGTTTGAGAGGGGGGGGGGGTTGACTCCCTAAATTTCATTTGAACAATTTTTGGGCGCTGGTGAAATGGCAGTGCTTTTGAACTGCTGTCTTGTGGGAGAAAGGAAGGAGGAGGGGGTTTGAGCTGTGTGTGTGGGGTGGGGGGGTTCTTTCTTTTTTTTCTTTCCGGGCTCATTGGGGGAGCTAAGAAGTGAGAACTGTTGCTGTTATTAACTGCTTTGTTCTGGCAACCTTCCGAAATGAGAGGGGACTGCATGAAAGTAAAAAGAACCTTGCACAGAGGATTATCATATGTCTGTTTCTTTTTCTTTTCTCTGCGTGTGGATTACAATGAGGGGAAGGGCCTAGGAGCCCGGAGGTCCTTTTCTTCTCTTTGTGTGGATTACAGTGAGGGGAAGGGCCTAGGAGCCCAGAGGTCCTTTTCTCCAGGAGGAGGAGGTCAAATGGGGTATATGTTCCCGAGAAGTGGGTTGAAATTCTGGACCAGCGCTACAGGTCTGGAGGGACCGGAGGCCAGGGAGATCTCTAATAATATACAGTTCAGGTCAAAAATATAAAAAAGCATATTCATGGAAAAGAAGCACAAGAACTGTATTATTGTCTCATAGTTCTAGGGCAGTGTTTCCCAAAGGAGATATTTTTTGGCAAGAGATACTTTATAAGTCTGATTTTGTAGAACAGGACATTCGTTCAATGATTCACTCATTCAGCTCAGTATCTTCCTCAATTTTAGAGAAGCGAGCACCTTGTTATATTAAATATAAGATGAAAATGGGTAATCCATGGTATACAGAAAGTTTGCTAATGTTAAAATGCAGTTGTAGATCATTGGAAAGACAATAAAGGGAAAAAAAGATGAAAGTCTCTATTCTGCCTGAAGAATGGAAATAAGATGTTACAAAATGGCTATTAAGGATGTAAAAATTGCTTATTATGATGAAAAAATACAGGAAGCAGGTAATTCCTCTCAAATGTTATTTAAAATATTTCAAGTCCTAATACAGATAAAATTCTAATAATTCCAGAGTTGATGCAGCCCTCAGCAGAACAATTGGTCTCTTTCCTTCAAACAAAATTTAATAATATTAAACAATTGATTTTAGCAGGATCTGCTTATTTTAGAGGTTAAATTCTGCAGATAGATACTGGGATAACTTTTCAACAGTAACTTCTGTTTCAGTGATGAATATTTTAAAAAGATGGGTAGCCTATTAGATGTTTGCCCTGCATTTTATCTTAAGAATATTCCACGGAATTTTTGAATTGGCTTACTTATTTTGTAAATACTGTTTTATTAGAAGGCAATTATCTGAAGGATATTGCAGAGATTGGAGCTGCTTTAACCTTTGCTGAAAAGTTTAGACCTGTTGCTAGTATACCATGGATGGCAAAACTTCTTGAATTTGTCAGCAACCAATTTTCAGAATATCTTTTCAACTCTGAATATCTACATTCTTCACAACATGGGTTTAGACTATCATATAGGACAGAAACATTATTGATTCCTTTAACAACTGAAATAAGGGCATTTCTTTCAAAAGGTAAAAACATAATTTTGTTACAATTTGATATATCTGTGGCCTTTGATGCCGTCGATCTTGACTTACTGCTCTTTAGACTTGGTGAAACATGCATTGGCGGATCAGTACTTGGTTGGTTTACAAGATTTCTAAAATATAGAACTTACACGGTAGTTAAAATATAGAACTTATACAGTAGTTAAAAATCAGGGCCGATATAATGGGACAAAGTCAACAAGGATTTAGTGAAGGGAAGTCTTGCCTCACCAATCTGTTGCATTTCTTTGAAGGGGTAAACAAACAAAAATGTGGACAAAGGTGAGCCGGTTGATATTGTGTATCTAGATTTTCAGAAGGCATTTGATAAAGTCCCTCATGAAAGACTACAGAGGAAATTAGCGGGACATGGGATCGGAGGTAGTGTCTTACTGTGGATTAAAAACTGGTTGAAAGATAGGAAACAGAGAGTAGGGTTAAAAGGTCAATATTCGCAATGGAGAAGGGTAGTTAGTGTGGTCCCTCAGGGATCTGTGCTGAGACCTCTGCTTTTTAACATATTCATAAATGACCTAGAGATGGGGGTAACTAGTGAGGTAATCAAATTTGCTGATGACACAAAGTTATTCAAAGTCGTCAAATCACAGGAAGATTGTGAAAAATTACAAGAGGACCTTACGAGATTGGGAGACTGGGCTTCTAAATGGCAGAAGACGTTTAATGTGAACAAGTGCAAAGTGATGCATGTGGGAAAGAGGAACCCAAACTATAGCTACGTCATGCAGGGTTCAGCGTTAGGAGTCATGGATCAAGAAAGGGATCTAGGTATCATCGTTGATGATACGTTGAAACTTTCTGCTCAATGTGCTGCAGTGGCTAGGAAAGCAAATAGAATGTTGGGTGTTATTAGGAAAGGGATGAAAAACAAAAATGAGGGTATTATTCTGCTATTGTATTGCTCCATGTGGTGCGACCGCACCTCGAGTATTATGTGCAATTCTGGTCGCAACACCTCAAAAAAGATATAGTTGAATTAGAAAAGGTGCAGAGAAGGGCAACAAAGATGATACAGGGGATGGGACAACTTCCCTATGAGGAAAGGCTGGAGAAAAGGCGGCTGAGGGGAGATATGATAGAGGTCTATAAGATAATGAGTGGAATGTAAAGGGTCGATGTGGAGTGTCTGTTTTTACCCTTTCCAAAAATACTAGGAGAAGGGGACATGCGATTAAGCTGCAGTGTAGTAAATTTAGAACAAATCGGAGGAAATGTTTCTTCATTCTATGTGTAGTTAGACTCTGGAATTCATTGCCGGAAAAAGTGGTTAAGGCGGTTGACTGAGCAGAATTTTAAAAAGGGTTGGACGGCTTCCTGGAGGAAACGGCCATAGAATGTTATTGAATGGACGTGGGAAAAATCCACTATTTCTGGGATGGGCGGGATAAATTGTTTGTTCTTTTGGCTGCTGTCAGAGACAGAGTGCTGGGCTTGATGGACCCTTGGTCTGTCCCAACATGGCGATGCTGATGTACTTATGACTAGTTGGCTGCTAGGACGTGTTGTCCCCCCCAATTGTTCAATGTTTTTATGAGTCATTTGGGAAGATATTTGGAACAGCTAGTTTTAGAGTAATTGCACAGGCTATTTTATTACCTTATCTGTACTATTGTAATTTGCTTTATTGTTCTCTAAATGTGAAGCTGAAAAAGAAGCTCCAATTGCTGGAGAACACATCAGCCAGATTAATATTCAACCTGGATAGATATAGTGAAGTGACTATTCTGCTAAATGAACTGCATTGGCTCAAAGTAGAGAATCAAATTTTTTTTTCAGACTTGCTTGCCTAGTTTATAAAGGGTTTTTGCTTGGAGACAGTATTTTTAACGTTGTCAGGCAGTGGATTTAATTCAAGGAGCAAGGAAAGACTGTTCTTAAATTTTCCTTCAATGAAGACTGTGACCTATAAAATGATCATGGAATGTTCATTTATTTTTCAATGCATTAAAAATTTGGAATAGTATTTCAATTCAGTTACGCTGTAGTCCATCCTATATTTTATTTAGAAAAGGTCTTAAAACTTATTTGTTTTCAAGACAAAAATTGGATTAAATCTTAATACAGAATATAATTATATTAGCTTGTTAAATAGTAATGATAATGAATTAGAAAGTTTCTACTCTTTTCTTGGTTTGTAAATTCTTCTTGTATGGGATGTTCTTACTGATTGTAGTCTGCCTAGAAGCTTTATGTTAAAGAGCAGAATATAAATCTGTTAATATAATACTCAAAAACATAAAAAATGACCTACTGTGTAACTCAACAAGTATATGTGAAAGTGAAGCCCTTCACAACTAAAGGAAGGAAAAGGCCTCAAGGAGCTCAAGACTTAACAGTCTCAAGAGCTACTTAGGGCCAGATGCACAAAAGTCGTCGTTAGAGCCGTTCCCTACCGAATTCCATAGTGAATCGGTAGGGAACGGCTATGCATCAAAGAAAGGGAATGCAAATGAGCTACTCGTAGCTCACTTGCATTCTCTATTCCCTCGTAAAACAGTCGGAGAATTGGCCGGTCAAGCATGCGCAGAGCAGCAAAGCATTATGCTGGCTGCTCTGCGCATGCCAAATACGCCTCAAGTGCTCGTCAGGAGCGTCCTTTATGGACGTTCTTCACTGTAGTGTATTATAAAAAAATAAATCACAGGCTCTGATGCTGCAGGCATCCTCTGCACCTGCCATGGTACAAATAGAAGCAATTCTGGAGACTGTCATTAGGATTTCCATCCGCCCAGCGCCATCTTCCACCCAATCACAGCGAAGGAAGCATTGAGCCAAGCTGAGCTAAACGCTTTTCCCCCTCCTGCGAGGTAACCCTGGCTCCGATGCTGCAGGCTCTCAGCTAAGAGACCCAGAAGTCTCTGAGCCAATCACAACGCGTTTAGCTCAGCTGAGAGCCTTCAGCATCAGAGCCAATGTGTTGACTGAATTTCACTCATAGCAAGCAAGTGCAGTTTGGAAGTTGTTAGTCTTGAAAAGGTTCATGAAAGGCAGAATAGCAAATGTTCAAATAAATAAAAACAGGGAGAAAATAATAAATAACTCCAATTTTAACAAAACTATTAGTGGGATTTGAACCCGCCACCTCTGGATTACAAGACCAGTGCTCTAACCAGTCGGCCATAGCTCTGTTTGCTTGGATGTCCCTCCCTTACTTCCAGGTCTCTCAGCTGAGTGAAGCACGGGCAAAAAGGACATTTTTATTATTGGGGGGGGGGGGGGGGGTGGGAGGACGCACAAAATGGACGTTTTCTTTTTTAAGCGAAGCTTTATTAAAAAAAATCAAACAGGCTTCGTTGCTGCAGGCTCTTTTTCGGACATCATTCAACCCCGGAATAATAAAAACGCCCTTTTTGCCCGTCACAGCGCGTTTAGATCGGGTGAACACGTTGTGATCGGCTCAGGGACTTCCAGGTCTCAGCTGAGTGAAGCACTGCCAAAAAAGACGTTTTTATTATTCCGGGTTTGAATGATGTCCAAAAAAGAGCCTGCAGCATCGGAGCATGTTTGATTTTTTAAAATAAAGCTTCACTTAAAAAAAAACCTGTCCATTTTGGCCGTGCTTCACTCAGCTGAGAGACCTGGATGTAAGGGAGGGACATCCAAGCAAGTACAGTTGTGGCCGAGTGGTTAGAGCACCGGTCTTGTAATCCAGTGGTGGCGAGTTCAAATCCCAGTAATAGTTTTGTAAAAAAAAAAAAGGACGAGTACTTGGATTTTTTTTCCACTTTTTTAAGTTGTATGAAGTCTTTATTGAACATTTATCAAAACAGCATCAGAGGCTGTTTGATTTTTTTTTTTTTATATGGTGAAGAATGTCCATAAAGGATGCCCCTGACGAGCACTTGGCCGTTTTTGCCCCCCCTCCTAATTTTTTTTTTACATTTTAATAATTTTTCCAATCCCGCGCAGCCCCAACGAGAGGTACAGACCTCTCGTTAGATTTTCCAGCATTTTTCAGCGTTAAGGTAATTGGAAAAGGTTAGTGCATCTCATTACAATAGGGTTTCTACACGATTTGCTCATCTGCATTCCATTTTTGTTAGCTGCTACCGTCGTCGGAAAAAAGTCTTTAATGCATGCCAGGGTTTACTACTTGTTAAGGGCTCGTTAAGTTTAGTGCATCTGGCCTTTAGTGATCAAAATGACCAAACAAACGGTCAATGTGATCTGTTCCTCATCATCGGCTAAAACAACCTCCATTTGTTGTCTAATGTTTTGCTTCAAATAATTACAGAAAAACATGCAAAGTCACTTCCCAATAACTTCAGGTGGCAAGTACTATGTTGTATTCAAATATGTTCAACCTCATGCTCAATCCAAAGCTTAGGAATGAAAAACTTAGCTTTGCTCGATGCAATCATCCATGATGCAAGCTTAAATTCCGCTCAAGGCGTTCCTTGGGACCGACGTTGTCCAGCATTTCGCTCCTACTTATATGAGCAATGATGCTTCAGTGTCCACAAGTCGAGGCTGCAAAGAAAAAAACTTCTGCATAACTGCCGCATCTGCAAAATAATAATGCTTGATCCTGACCTGACCAATCAAAAAAGGTTTAGATGAAGTGACACCATTCTATACGGGAATTTAATGCCTCAGGTTTTAGGGATTTTAAATTAAAGATCCATTTCTGTTCACACTGAAGTAGCAATTTACGAATTGCTCCGCCTCTTCTTAAGGGCTGCACTTGTTGTAATACTACACCCCCTATCTCTTCAGAAGAATGTCGATAAGAGATGCAATGTGCCGACAAGGGTAGGTTAGTTTTACCAGTGTGGATAGCACTCCGATGTTCTACTAAACGGACCATTAGAGCCCTAGAGGTCTGGCCCACATAAATCATCCCGCACGGACATTGCACACAATACACACTACCAATTCCGATTTGCATGAGGTGAAGTCTCTCAAAATATATTTTTTATTCGTGACTGGATTAGTAATATCCAAAGTTTCCATCATGACATCACACACTGTACACTCTCCACATTTCGTGAGTCGACCCACCATACCCGGCCCCATAGTGCCCTCATTCAGTGGAGCCAGAGGACAGAGGGACACAGCAACTCCTTCAAGTTTCTGCCTCTGCTATAAGCAAATCTCATTGCACAGTCCTTAAAAGTGGAAATGGATTGTACCAATGACCAGTGCTTGCACACTGCTCGGACCACTCATGAGGTGCTTCTGTTGTATCTCATAACATGCATTAAAGTTCTTCCTTCTTCTCCCACTGGTCCTCTAGGTGCCAACGACAAATCACGGTTATCTAACCTAGCTCTTTGGTATGCTTGCCTTCCCACTGAGTGAGGGTAACCTCTGGCTACCAATCTGCTGCAGAGGGATTTAGACTGATTATGAAATTCATCTTCAGTAGGACAGATCCTCCTATACCTCAAAAGTTGTCAGTAGAACAGATCCTCCTGTACCTCAAAAGTTGAGAGAAAGGGAGGCTATTTTTGAGTGAAGCCAGGTGGCAGCTCTGATAATTCAAAAATGTATTTTTGTCGGTGTCCTTCTGAAAGACAGTGGTGGAAAAACCATCAGTAGACTTCTTAACCAGGACATCCAAAAAGGATATCTCTGAATCATGATAGTGCATGACAAACTTGATCCTGGAGTGGCAATTGTTCAAAAAACCCAAAAGCTGTTGTAAAAGGTCCAGACCCCCATCCCATAGAAGAAAAATGTCGTCAATGAATCACACCCAAAGGCACACTTTAAAACAAAACCCAAAAAACTCCATACACATATTTTTCTTCAAAATCAGTCATGAAAAGATTTGCTACCAAGGGAGCCATGGTTGCTGCCATTGCTACACCGGAAATTTGTTGGTAGATCTTGCCTTCAAACTGGAAAAAATTCTTCTTCATGGCTACGTCTGCCAGCTTTATAATAAAAGAAGGTGGAGCTCTCGGTGCTATTCTGCCTTCAATTGCTTCATCTTGGGGTATTCTCGTGTATAACGAGGTCACATCAAGGGTCACCATCAGTGGTGTCTGGCTCACTCCCTGTAATTCAGAAAGACATCGCAAAAGTGAGTCATGTCTTTAAGGTACGACTTGCCCATCGTTACCAGCAGTTGCAAAAAACAATCATTGAATATTGATAAGGGTTCCAAGACCGACCCTCCGCTGGAAATTATGGGTCTGCCAGGAGGATTATACAGAGTCATATGGATCTTTGGCAAAGTGTAAAGAATGGGTATCTGCGGATGCAGTGTATTCAAAAAGTAAAATTCTTTGTGTCAAAAATCCATGAGCGTATCCTTCACTGGTCATCAACAAAATCTCCTTCTGTAGATCAGTAGTAGGGCAGCTCTATATAATCTAAATCAGCCGCCAGCTGTCGATGGATCTTGGCTATGTATTCATCCCAATTCTGCATTACAGTTGCCCCACCTTTGTCCGCTCTGCAGATCATGATACTGGTGTCTTTTTTCAGGGCAGCAAGGGCTTGCTGTTCTCCTCTAGTAGTATTGAGAAACCTCTTTCTCGCAGTGGAGGCTTCTACTTGCTGAAATTCTTGCAACACCAAAGCTTTACAGGAAGCCAAAAGTGGAGTTAAATGTCCAGGCAAGCTTCACTTGTATTTTCTCTTCACAATTGAAAGGCTTGTGTAACTTCTCCAGTATCATCGATAAACATCTTCAGATGTAAGAGGCACAAGAATTTTTTCAATTCAACCCATTATTGGAAAGCATCTAATGGTTGAGTGGGAACAAACGAGAGCCCCTTGGCTAGCAACCCCATCTCCTCAGATGTCAAAACACAGTAGGATAAATTGATCACTACAGAATCCGTTATTGTGAGCGGGAACGTGTAATTGGACGACTCTGATGGGAGGGGTTCTGGGGGTATATGTTCTACCCATTCTTGGAAATTGCCTCCTTGTCTCCCTTGTTGTCATCTGATTCTTCGACCTCTGCCTCTTCTGCCTCCGGCTCTGCCTAAAAAAGGAGGAGATCCTGAGCCAGAGTAGCTATTGTCAGACATCTTCCTTTCATCTTCCTCGGAAGGCTGTCCCACTGTGTCCTTAGATGATACAAGCCATGGATATACAAATTTGGTGTCATAATCTTTTTCATCTCACTGCAATTTCTTTATCTTTAATCGCTGCAGATCTGAGCAAAATTGATCTAGTTTATACCACAAATCATCATGCTGTCTCTGAAAACCATTCCCTTCACTTTTAATGCTTCCATTAGAGTATCAACTTCCGCTTTAATGGTTAAAGGAAACCTCTTTCGTTTTATCAATAATAAGGACCATCAGGTCCAATGAACATTTGTTCAAAATGCCCGCCCACTTCTGGAGGAAGGCGTCATCATTTAGAAACAATTTGGGTGCTTTTATTATGCATAATCCTTGTGGTATTAATCCCTTCTTACAGTATTCTATGAGGGTGGCTCCATGAAGCTCAGGCTTAACCATTCACTTCATAGTATCCTGAAAACCTGACTGGCAAGGGGGTACTTCAGGACTGACTTGGGAAGCACTGTTCTAGAGCAATATTTGGCAAACTTTTTAAGTTGTCACCTTTTTGTGCTCAGTCAAACTTTTTAGGTTGTCACTTTTTTTGTTCTCTAACCCTTCCTGTTTTAAATGTAATGATTATTTTCAATGGATAAGTTATGTCAACATTGGTATAAGTATAAAATCTGACATTTTTCAATCAATACTCATAAAATTAGTATAGGCATAGCCTTTTAATAGAACAAGAAGTACACATATTCTTAATTTTTGATTGCAAATCTTTCTTTATAACATTTTCTTCATGTTATTTTCATTACGGTAAAAAAAAAACCCTCAAGTTAACAAGCCCTCTAATATTTTTAGTCCCGTACTCTCCTTTACCCATTTCAAAAAAGCTACATTTAACTTTTAAAATGTCAATACAATGTATTGTAAAGTTATATTAACCCAAATATCTTTCACTATCCCCATCCCATTCAAGGTCTCCCCTTTGTCTTGCAGTTCTTCCAGTTGAGGACCATTACAACTGGGAAGAAGTAACAGCTTTTTTTTCTCTCTCTTTTATGCACACGAGGCCTCCCCCCCTCCCTTTCCTCTGTAATGAAATAAAACAAGTGGTGAAAGGATGCAAAGTGTAGCTCATGGAATTCTTTTCAACCCCTCTATGTGAGTGTGTCTATGTGTAGCATGTCTGTGGTGTTGACTTGGAGGAGAGATGATGCAGCACCCAAGTAGTCAGTTGGTTTTGAAAAAAAGAACAAAATTAAATCTAGTTTGATGATATATGAAATCATTAAATATCACTGACAACAGATTTTAAAGGGTGGATTTTACAGTTTAGCCGTAGGATGCCTCTGTCCCATGGCCAGGGCTGGCCCCTAGGCAAATTTACATTTATGAGTCCCTATCATGAACTCTGATTATTTCCTCTCTTCCTCCTGCCATGCTTTACCTGTCTAGCATAAGAAAAACCACAGGCCCTAGTTCTGTGTACAGTGAGGGCAGCAGCAGGTTGTGAAAGAGCTTGAGGACTGTGCAAGTACATGCTTTGAATGGAGTGACCTAGTTTAAAGCTGTGTGCTGTGAACCAGGGAAGCTGGACAAGTCCTTTTCATCCTCCATTGCCTTTTGTACAGACTATAGATGGCAAAGGTGAACTACTCTGAAGAGTGAGGTTAAAGGCCACAGAGCAAGATTTATAGGCTATGTCTGGCACAGAAATCATTCTAGATTTATACTTCAAAAAGGCCTCAACAATAGATAAAACAAGACAAAATTGTATTTAGCATTCTTTGGATATAGACAAAGTAAAGGCAGTATTTGCACAGTTTTCAAAGGAATTTGCCCAGGTAATGAAATAGTTACATGGGCAAATTCCCCAAATACACTTTTTCTCTCTCTGAAGCTGTTGCTTGCTGCTTATGGGCTCACTCTGTGAACACTCTCCCCTGTCAATCAGTTCTGCCCTTCCTGTGAGGTTTTAGTAATCACTGAGGGCTAGATGCACTAAACCGTAACGACCCTCTAACAACCCTTTAAGAAGGAAATTCCTAACCTTTGCATGCATTAAAGGCCTTTTTCCTACGAAGCAAGCAGTTAACGAAAACGGAATGCAAACGAGAAACTACCATTGAAATGTGGACAATTCGGAATGCACTAACCATACCGACGATTGCAACGAATCATTTACCGTCAGAAATTTTACGTGCGCTCAGACCTGTCGTTAAGGCCTGAGCTGTCATCTCCCCGCTGCCCCCTGCACCATAAAAATCCAAGCCGGCATGTTTAAAAAGAAAAGTGAGATACAAATACAAACGCGTGGCTCTCCGCTCCCCCCTGCATCACTACAAAACTAAACATACCTCAAAAAAGGATTGGAAGGGGGCAAAGGCGCTTGTCAGAGGCATCCTGTATGGATGGCTTTCCCCGCCCCCCCCCCCCCCCCCAGATCATACAGACACTGTTCCCCACTTCTCCCTGCAGCTTAAAAATCCTGTCTCTCTCTCCTTCTCCCACAGCTTTGAAAATTAACACTCTCTGCTATCCCCTGAAGCCAATTTCCCAGTACTGTAAACAAGCTGCCCCTTCCCCCTCCCTTCTTGTTCCATCACAGTGAAAGAGGTCTTTTGTTACAAAAGGGGGTTTACAAGGGTCCTTCTTTTTAGAGTCATCTTCAACTGCACTCTCCTGCTAGGTCCGGGACCTGCAAGCCTTTATGCTCTCTGATCTAGCAGGAGAGCTAGATCCGATCCCCCCCTTGCACGCCCCAGTCTGACGTAAGCAACCTACGTAGGTTTAATACGTTTGCGGCATGCTCAGAGCAGCCAGCATAACGCTTGGCTGCTCTGCGCATGCTTAAGGGGCAAATTAATGACGGGAATTACGAATGTATGATACATTGTACTTTTCAATACCGCACCGAACATTTCTGAGCTGTTTCTTTTGTGCATTCTTCGTTGTTTCAAATTCGTTAAGCACTTTTACAATTTAGATTTTTTAACGTTTGGTTGATGCATCTAGCCCTGAGACTTTTTTCCTCAGCTTCTTGCAGTGTTCCTTCCCCTCACCCCCGCCCCCCCACCCACCTCCTTTTCATGTCTATCCCTTCTCTGCTCTCTCCCAGTGTTGCGAGATGGTAAACATTTTTCTAGCCCAAAAGTAGCCCAATATTCGTAAGGTCAATATGGTATTGTAATCATTGTAGTCACCAGCAGCATAATCAGCATCAGCTTAATTATCAGCATAATCAGAATCAGCATCAGTTTAATCATCAGCAGAATCAGCAGCAGCTTAATCATCAGCATCAATATAATCATAATCAGCATAATATTAATATTTTCAAACTATCTTCAATTTTCTTTTTCATAAAAAGCAGACTAACATTAATTTTTGTAAGCACTTAGCAGTCTACAACAAGTAAAGTCAGAAACAACACAGTTTACATCTAATTGTTCAACCACACTTAGGATTCATCACCTTTAATGATTTACAATTTAGAACTAATTACTACTCTAACCGATGAAACCAGTACTTCCTCTCTGTATATCACGTGCTGTACTAGCATGTTTGAAACTTATTAGCGAGATTAAATAAAAATGCTACCAACAATGAAGAACAACGTGATTAGAGCAGCTGGGTCAATGGGGAAGACGGTGGCTGTGTGTGCGGACTCTGTGGAGGAGAGGGAAAGGGAGAATTCAAAGTTGGAGAATAACTTGTGCTGCTAGCAGCTACTCACGGCAGGCTCAGTGACCCAACAGGCCTCTCCTGCGCACTTGGTGGATCCCTTTCACAGGCTGCTGTCTGTCTCTGCGTGCTGCCCTACAGTCTAGGGTCACCGCACACTAGTGGAGGAGACACGCATGCTCCGGAGTGATGGCAGGCTTGACCTACTTGGAGGCTGTGAAGAGGAGAATTAAGAGTTTGCCGGATGAAGTGGACCACGCCGAGTAGCAGGGGAGCAGTTGCAGAAGGAGCTGGAACAGGAGAGGAAGTGCAGGAAAATTGTAAAGACTAGTGCAACTTGCTAGCTTTCAGAGCCAGGAGGTGTGTTTTTTTGGGGGCCGCAGTTTGGTGATAGGTAACAGCAGAGTCTTACGTCCGCAGCTGCTGCGCTCAGCAATTTAAGAGGGCCAGATCCTGCCTCCCTTGGCCTCCTATTGGTCCAATTAGGACCAATAGGAGGTTGAGCAGTACAGAGCTGTGGCAGTGAAAAATAGCCCAACCAGCAGATGCAGCGCCAAAAAATAGCCTAAAAAGCCGTGAGCTTTCAAAAAATCCCGCGGGAGGAAGCAGAAAACCGCCTAATTCAGGATACTCTTGTCTCTCTCTAAGCTCAACACAATTCCTTATGCAAAGCTCAGTCCTCTCCCTTCCTGCACATCGTGCAGATGTTGCACTGGCACAGCACAGGAACTACCCCAGGCCGGCTCAATACTTCCCTTCTTGTAACAGGAGTTTCCTTCAACTGTTTCAGCCCCATTACCTTCCTATTGGCAGGATGCTACTCACAATCTCTACTGCTAGTTACACTGGAAGCAAGTAGAGCTGGTTTACTTGCATATAAGAGCTGTAGATTTAGGTTTTAAACTCTGAAAAATATCCAGACATTTAGCTATCTTTCTAGCTTCTGGACATTAATGCAAATATCTGTAGACTCTTGAAAAAGTCAGTTGGCAGGCCTAGCCTCTGAGCACATCTGCCATGGCCTCCCCTAATTCTATAACTTTAGTGCCTAAATGTAAGCACCATTTGTGAGCACACAAGTTTCATAGCAAGTAAATTGAAGAAGGCATGGGCATGTTGAACATTTACGTGCATAGTTTATAGAATACTTGCATTTTTGTTCAAAAGTGCTAAATTTAAGCACTCATTTTTACCCACAAGTGACATGGTATAAGTGTTCATAAATGCCAACTATGCTAATATTCTATAACAATCTGAGTGCCTAGATTCCATTATAGAATTTGTGCTACCTATGATGCATTTTTGCACCTAAACTTTGGTGCACTTTAGAAAATTGTCCCCTTGGGCTTTTGGTGCACTTTAGAGAATTGTCCCCTAGTACTATTGGTATGTGCCTAGTTTGCCTGTGCCTTTATCTATGGCAGGTTTTCACGAGTTATTCTCTTAGATCAGCAAAGAAGAAATTTGGTTAACCCTGGATTTAAATAGTGTAGATGAAAAGTGGCTAATTCTTGAAAGTTTGCCACATATATTAGCCTAATAAAAAAGTAGCTCCTAGACTTGTTTGTTTGACTCTGATTTCCATATAGCTAAGTGAACTAACATGGCAACTTTGATTCGGTACTTAAAGAGTGTATAACTTCTCAGTTGAACAATGATTCCATCAGATCCATGACTTGACATGCCCATCCACGACAAATTAAAACAAAGGTTTTTCACCTGAAATAATGGGAATTGACAGATTATTAGGCATATCACATTTTTTGAGAAGTTTCTTCCCTTACAAATATTAGGCCATGGCCACTGTAGTACCCACGTGCAGAGTTGCAGTGGTATCTCCAATTGCAGTGCCATCAGCACACTCATTCTCTTTCTACTAAGAATTTGTCTCCTTCAATGCAGATCATATTACAACGGTATAGGTTGGAACTTAAGCTTCGTAACACTGGGGCATTATAGCATCCTGACAATAGGTTCATCGGCCAATTTTGCAAGCATGTATCTCTTCTCACAGCTCATCCAGGAAGCTTGGACACAAGCCAAATGGATGCTTCATATCAGTCATCTGGCTTAGGATAATATTTTACTCCTGAGTATTTGCATGCCTTCTTCAAGATCAGTCTGTTTTAATACAGACATTCGATCCAATTGTCATGTTTTATATAAATTCAAAATACTGATGGTACTTGCTTACAAACTTATGTTTAACTCACTAATTAGCAAGTAAACCTCTCCCTTATAATATCTAGGGTCACTATAGAAGGTTTTTTTGACTCATGAGGAGCTCGCACGATATCCATACTGAGAAGAATTTCCTTCAATAGTGGGTATCAAGCATTCAATCATTCACTGTTAACATAAATAGTAACAGAGAATGTTGAGCATCTGAAGTCTTTTTCCACCTTCAAAACACTAGATATTATAAGGGAGAGGTTTACTTGCTAATTAGTGAGTTAAACATGTTTTATATAAGCAAAAACGCATGAGTTCCCTTCAGCTATGCCAGGAAGCAGCATGAATTTGGGTCTTCGCAATTTCTCATTTAGTAACTACCTAATTACTTGGTGATTTGATAGATAGCTGTGACATGAACACACATCAGCAGGTCAGCAAATATATTGTGCCTGGAGCCCATATTCTTCTCGGACCTTGTTTAACCTTCTATGTTGGTGTAGAGACCATAAACAGGCAAAGGATTGAAAAACATTTAGCTTCTTCTTTTACCTAATAGCAACTAGCTAGGAGCAACTGTACAGTTGCATTAGACATATCACTTACCCTATAGCAATCGTCAGTATATAGAGACACTTGTAGGGCAACAATAAAGCAAAGGAACAAGCATGCAAACTGTAGGAATGAATTTTATGCTTAAAGGTGAAATACCTCAACAGCCTGAAATGCCTTTATAGAGGAGAGTGCTCACCAACTGCTAAATATCTAGAATAAAATCCTTGTGTAGTCTTCTTCATTTTCCTAAGCTTTATGCTTCATTGTCCCCAAAACTCAAAAGTTTAAAAAACAATGACATTTAACTTGTTTTTTCTTCCTAAAATCTTGAATAGTGTGATTTTCAGGTGGTGATAATGCAAAGGAAGTTAACACACATTGGAGTTGATAGCCAAACTCGATTTAGGAGAGACATTCAAAAAAGCAAGTACAGCTTCATTTTAGAATAGATGCTGCTGAAGTTATGTAAAATAGAAACAATGTCAAGCCCTCCTCTTTAAATAGCAAGAAATCAATAAAACTGCTTCACAGAGTATAAACACTTTCATTTTCCAGAGGAAATTTTATTTGGATTTATAAAGATGTATAAGGTTTACATTTGTTGTACGTTTATTCATCTTCTCAATAAAACTAATAGAAACTCACTAGCTCAAGAAAAATGTTGTTTATGAGTAAAGCTCTGGGTTTGTGGAACAGTTTACCCCCGATTTGAGCTTGGTGTCCAGCTCCCTTGTTTTTGCAAGTTTCTGAGAACCTGATTGTTGAGACTTTTGCTTAAGGCCAAGGCCAGCGCAATATAAGTACATAAGTACATAAGTAGTGCCATACTGGGAAAGACCAAAGGTCCATCTAGCCCAGCATCCTGTCACCGACAGTGGCCAATCCAGGTCAAGGGCACCTGGCACGCTCCCCAAACGTAAAAACATTCCAGACAAGTTATACCTAAAAATGAGGAATTTTTCCAGTCCATTTAATAGCGGTCTATGGACTTGTCCTTTAGGAATCTATCTAACCCCTTTTTAAACTCCGTCAAGCTAACCGCCCGTACCACGTTCTCCGGCAATGAATTCCAGAGTCTAATTACACGTTGGGTGAAGAAAAATTTTCTCCGATTCGTTTTAAATTTACCACACTGTAGCTTCAACTCATGCCCTCTAGTCCTAGTATTTTTGGATAGCGTGAACAGTCGCTTCACATCCACCCGATCCAAGGTAAGCATGGCAGAGGAATGCCAACATTTAGGGGCACATCAAGCAGCAGTGGAGCCCTCTACCATGCTTATCTTGTTTACCAAGGTGGCGCAGAGCCCACATTTGAGACTTGACACATTCCACTCCTTTCAACAGGAAGTCTGAGGGGGCAAGACACAGAAGTACTGGCGTGCCAGGCCTCTGCTGCTTTCTTCTGGCTTGGGAGCAGGGGACACCAGGAACCCTAGCTCTGTTGGATGAGAGGTTCCAAACTAATACTGAACCAAGGAGAAAATTAAGGATTGTAATCAGTTATGAGTGTATTTACTGAATTTGTTTAATTTATTTTATTTTTTAATATCCATTCAAGAATGGGCTAAAAACAACAAACTTTGCCTAAACCCAAGTAAAACTGAGTTTCTGTGGGCCCCTAACACAAGTGGGCACTTACCTGATCTCATAATCTCTTTTGGGAAATACAAACTTCCCCTCAAATCACAAGTCAGGAACCTTGGAATACAGTTAGTACATAATCTGATCCCCCAAATCCAAGCAACCTTCAAGAGCTATTTCTATCTTTTATGACAACTACTCTGCCTCTCTCCATACATTGAGAAGGCAAATCTTGTCTGTTGTGCATGCCATGATAACATCAAGCTTGGATTACTGTAATGCACTTTACAATGGTCTGACTGCAAAGGGCCTGCATCAGCTCCAATTGATTGAGAATGCTGAAGCAAGACTACTTGAAGGTTTTAAGCAGTGTATCACAAATTTAAAACTCTCTCTGATCTTCAAAGTCCTTAAAGGAAATGGCCAAGGGTACTTGAACAGAATCACCCTCTACATACCTCCAAGGACACTCAGGTCCTCCCAAGGAGTATCCCTAACCACACCCTCTCCAAAGGACATCATACGATGTGATACCTGCTAGTGAGCCTTCTGTAGAGTAGCCCACCCCCCCGCACTCTGGAATGCAGTTCCTGAAAGACTTCACTCAACACAAGACTTCCTCTACTTTAGAAAGCAGGTGAAAGCTTGGCTCTTCAACCAGATCTTTAATGGAAGAAGTAACTAACTTTCTAGTCTCTCACATACTACATACACAGATGCACGGAATGACACTGGCTGCACATACTATAGCAGGTCATGTTTATCCACTCCTACCCTAGCTAAGATAATATTCAAGCACCTTTTTGACCTCATGTGCAACTTTCTTAAATTAATCCTCTTTTCTTTTCTTTCTCTTTTTTTTTTACTCCTATTATTTTATCTTACCTATATATATGTTTCATCTTTGCTTATACCCTGTGCTGTCTACTAAAATGTTTTATTACATTTTGTGTTGACATTGTAAGTGGTATACTATGCCATACCTTGTACTGTTGTTTGAATATTTTTACTGCTGTAATTGTCTGTATTGCTTATGTTTGACTTATTCTTGCTGTACACTGCTTTGAATGAATTCCTCAAAAAAGCAGCAAATAAATCCTAATAAATAAATGTCGTTTGTTGTTTTAAATTTAATTTTAATGGTATTACAGTGATAGTTTTAGTTTTATTTTCATTGTTGTTTTTTAATCATATACAATGGCTAGTTATCTACCTTGAACCTGGCTCAAGCTATGTAACACTGAAATCAAATTATTTAAATGTGAGTATATGTCTGTGTGTGTGTGTGTGTATATATATATATATATATATATATATATACATATATATATATATATATATATATATATACAGTGGTGGAAATAAGTATTTGATCCCTTGCTGATTTTGTAAGTTTGCCCACTGACAAAGACATGAGCAGCCCATAATTGAAGGGTAGGTTATTGGTAACAGTGAGAGATAGCACATCACAAATTAAATCCGGAAAATCACATTGTGGAAAGTATATGAATTTATTTGCATTCTGCAGAGGGAAATAAGTATTTAATCCCTCTGGCAAACAAGACCTAATACTTGGTGGCAAAACCCTTGTTGGCAAGCACAGCGGTCAGACGTCTTCTGTAGTTGATGATGAGGTTTGCACACATGTCAGGAGGAATTTTGGTCCACTCCTCTTTGCAGATCATCTCTAAATCATTAAGAGTTCTGGGCTGTCGCTTGGCAACTCGCAGCTTCAGCTCCCTCCATAAGTTTTCAATGGGATTAAGGTCTGGTGACTGGCTAGGCCACTCCATGACCCTAATGTGCTTCTTCCTGAGCCACTCCTTTGTTGCCTTGGCTGTATGTTTTGGGTCATTGTCGTGCTGGAAGACCCAGCCACGACCCATTTTTAAGGCCCTGGCGGAGGGAAGGAGGTTGTCACTCAGAATTGTACGGTACATGGCCCCATCCATTCTCCCATTGATGCGGTGAAGTAGTCCTGTGCCCTTAGCAGAGAAACACCCCCAAAACATAACTTCCATATCATCAAGCTGATCAATCCATAGACTGGTGGGTTGTGTCCATCTACCAGCAGGTGGAGATAGAGAGCAAACTTTTGCCTCCCTATATGTGGTCATGTGCTGCCGGAAACTCCTCAGTATGTTCTCTATCTCAGCAGGTGGTGGTCACACACAGCAGCAGCTCTGGCTAGGCCTCCAAGCCTAATTTTTAGGTTTTGTTGAGTGCCTGGGGTTGAGGGCTCTTTTGAGCAAGTGCAAACCTGGTGGTGCCAGGTCCCTCCTTTTCTCCCCCCTCCCACTGGCTCCGTTAAAAAAAAAAAAAAAAAAAATTTTGAACGTCCTTAAAGGCGTTTATTTCGACGTTTATTTAAGCGTCTATTGCAGCTACTCACTGGGACACCAGGTCGTTACAGCTCGGAGCGGACAGCAGGTAATTTTTACCTTTTTATAGCGGGCAGGGGGTTCCCAGATTCTTCTCCTCGTGGCATATGGCGTCGGAGGGCGAGGGCGCAAAGGGTCGCTCCCCGGATCGCTGGAGCGCTTCTAGAGGGGATGCGGGGGTCTTCAAGCCTGATTCGCCCTTGTTGGGTGACAGTTTAGTGACCGATGTATGTCCCGGTCCTTCCTCCGGCGTGGCGGTTTTTCCCGCCATAAACGCCCATCCCCCGCTCCTCGCCTCCGCCATCTTGGCCGGCCACGCGGCTCGGACGGCTTCTTCTTGGGCCGCCCTTGAGGTTGGAGACATTAATGCCATGAACGCCCTTAATTTGGGCGACGGCACAAAAGCGGCTAAAGTTAAGAGCCGTTCTTCCCGCGCGGCTCCTTCGCGGAGTGTCGCGCCGGACGCCATCTTGGATGCGCAGCATGTTTCTCCCCCGCTCTTGCGAGCGCCGGTTGAGGGTGCGTCTAGGGCTGTTGCCCAGGCTGCGGAAGTGCACAGTCTGGGGGGTTTCTCCCCCGAGTTTGTTTTACTGCTGCATCAGGCCTTCCTCATGCACAACGCTGCCCCTGCTCCCTCGTCTGGTAAAGAGGTTGAGGTTCCCAGAGGCAAACGCCCTCGGGTTGATTCCCAGGCCTTGGAGGAATTTGTCTCCTCCGATGTAGATGAGGGCAGCGTGTCTGAGGTCTCCCAACGGTCCTTTGCGGATTCCTTGGAGGAGACGGATCCCCGCTCGGTTGGAGCGGATGACCCCTCTGCAGCGCGGCTTTTTAGCCCAGAGGATTTGCCCAACCTGTTGCTACAGGCCATGGACACTTTGAAGATTTCCTCTCCGGAGGACGTCTCTCCCTCAGCCCCTGTTGGCTCTGCCATTATGCTGGGGACGAAGCGCCCGCCTAGAACCTTCCACGTGCATGATGCTATGCACACCTTAATTTCGGCTCAATGGGATGTCCCAGAAGCGAGCCTTAAAGTGGCTAGGGCTATGTCCCGCCTCTATCCTTTCGCTGTGAGTGAACGTGAGGCCTATCTGTGGCCTACCGTGGATTCTTTAATCACTGCGGTGACTAAGAAAACGGCGTTGCCGGTGGAAGGTGGCACGGCCCTAAAGGACGCCCAAGACAGAAGATTGGAGGCGGCCTTAAGGTCGTCCTACGAGGCTACTGCTTTAAATTTGCAGGCCTCAGTTTGCGGTTCCTATGTGGCCAGGGCGTGCCTGACTATGGTGCGGCGGGCTTCCCCCTCGGATCCTTCCTTGAGGGATGATTGGCCGGCCCTGGAATCGGGCTTGGCCTATTTGGCAGACTTGCTGTATGATGTCTTGAGAGCCTCAGCTAAAGGCATGGCTCAGACAATCTCTGCGCGGCGGTGGCTTTGGCTGAAGCATTGGTCTGCTGACCACGCCTCTAAATCCCGCCTGGCTAGATTGCCTTTTAAAGGCAAGCTGGTCTTTGGGGTTGAGCTGGACAAAATCGTGACCGATCTCGGCACGTCTAAGGGCAAGAAGTTACCAGAGGTCAGGGCTCGAGCTAGTGCTCGCCCCGGTACCTCCAGAGGACGGTTTCAGGAAGCCCGTCGGTACCGCCCGGGCAGGTCGGGCTCTTCTGCCTCCTCTTCCTTTAAGAGGACCTTCTCCCCCAAGCAGCGTTCCTTTCGCAGAGACCGCCGTCCCGGAGGTGCTCCCTCCGGTCCTCCCCCAGGGTCTCGTACCCAATGACGGGATCTTGGTCCACACCCCAGTGCAGATTGGAGGACGGCTGTCCTCGTTTCTGGCCGAGTGGACCACAATAACTTCAGACGCTTGGGTGCTGGAAGTCATCAGAGACGGCTACAAGCTAGAGTTCTGCCGACCCTTAAGAGACGGGTTTGTACTCTCTCCCTGCAAGTCTCCGGTCAAAGCTGTGGCAGTGCAGCAGACCTTGGACAATCTCATCCGCCTGGGGGCGGTCGTTCCGGTGCCAGAAAATCAGCTTGGCAAGGGACGTTACTCCATTTACTTTGTGGTACCAAAGAAAGGAGGTTCTGTCCGGCCTATCCTCGACCTCAAGGGGGTCAATCGGGCCTTGAAAGTTCGGCACTTTCGCATGGAGACTCTCCGCTCTGTTATAGCGGCAGTGAAGGCAGGGGAGTACCTGGCATCCTTGGACATCAAGGAAGCGTACTTGCATATTCCCATCTGGCCTCCTCATCAACGCTTCCTGCGTTTTGCAGTACTGGGCCGACACTTCCAGTTCAGAGCCCTCCCGTTCGGGTTGGCTACTGCTCCGCGGACCTTCTCTAAAGTAATGGTGGTCATCGCGGCCTTCCTGAGGAAGGAAGGAGTACAAGTCCATCCTTATCTGGACGACTGGTTGATCCGAGCCCCCTCTTATGCAGAGTGCGGCAAAGCTGTGAACCGGGTGGTTGCTCTTTTGAGCTCCCTGGGATGGATCATCAACTGGGAGAAAAGCCAGCTGCGCCCCACTCAGTCCCTGGAGTATCTGGGAGTTCGATTCGACACCCAAGTGGGCAGAGTGTTCCTGCCAGACAATCGGATTGTCAAGCTTCAGGCTCAGGTGAACCAGTTCCTAGTAGCCTCTCCTCTTCGGGCTTGGGACTATGTGCAGCTGTTGGGCTCTATGACGGCCACGATGGAAGTAGTGCCCTGGGCCAGGGCTCATATGAGACCACTTCAACACTCTCTGCTGCAGCGCTGGACTCCGGTGTCGGAGGATTATGCTGTGCGCCTTCCCTTGGGCCCAGCAGTGCGCAAGGCGCTGAGCTGGTGGACGCAGATGGACAAGTTGTCTGCAGGAATGCCTCTGGTGACCCCAGAGTGGATTGTCGTCACGACGGACGCTTCCTTGTCGGGCTGGGGAGCCCACTGCTTGGGAAGGACAGCGCAGGGACTCTGGTCTCCTGCAGAGGCAAAGTGGTCTATCAACCTCCTGGAACTCAGAGCCATTCGGTTGGCGCTTTTGGAGTTCATCCCGGTACTGGCGTTGAAACCGGTACGGGTTCTGTCGGACAATGCCACGGCTGTGGCCTATGTCAACCGCCAGGGAGGTACCAAGAGCGCCCCTCTAGCCAAGGAGGCTATGAATCTATGCCAGTGGGCGGAAGCGAACCTGGAGCAGCTTTCAGCGGCCCACATTGCCGGAGTCATGAATGTCAAGGCGGACTTTCTCAGTCGCCATACCTTGGAGCCCGGAGAGTGGCAGCTATCTGCTCAGGCGTTCTTGGACATCACGAAGCGCTGGGGCCAGCCGAGCCTAGATCTGATGGCGTCATCGGCCAATTGCCAAGTGCCGCGCTTCTTCAGCAGAGGACGGGACCCTCGATCCCTGGGAGTAGATGCTCTTCTCCAACAGTGGCCGACACAAGAGCTTCTCTATGTGTTCCCGCCCTGGCCCATGTTGGGCAGGGTGCTAGACCGGGTGGCAAAGCATCCCGGCAGGGTAATCCTGGTGGGTCCGGATTGGCCCAGGCGTCCCTGGTATGCGGACTTGATCAGGCTCTCAGTCGACGATCCTCTGCGACTGCCAGTGGAGCAGGGCCTGTTGCATCAGGGTCCCGTGGTGATGGAGGATCCCTCCCCCTTTGGTCTTACGGCCTGGCTATTGAGCGGCAGCGTCTGAGGAAGAAGGGCTTCTCAGACAAGGTCATCGCCACTATGCTGAGAGCGAGGAAGCGCTCTACTTCTACTGCTTACGCCAGGGTTTGGCGTATCTTTGCAGCGTGGTGTGAAGCAGGCTCACTTTCTCCCTTCACTGCTCCAATTTCTTCAGTGTTGGCGTTCCTGCAAGAAGGTCTAGAGAAAGGCCTGTCGCTCAGTTCCCTTAAAGTCCAGGTAGCGGCTCTGGCTTGCTTCAGGGGCCGCCTGAAGGGTGTTTCCCTGGCTTCGCAGCCAGATGTGGTGCGCTTTTTCAAGGGAGTTAATCACCTGCGCCCTCCTCTGCACTCAGTGGTGCCTGCGTGGAATCTCAACCTGGTGCTAAGAGCATTGCAGAAGCCGCCTTTTGAACCCTTGTCGAGGGCATCTCTGAAAGACCTGACGTTGAAAGCAGTCTTTTTGGTGGCTATCACTTCAGCCAGAAGAGTTTCCGAGCTCCAGGCGCTCTCTTGTCGAGAGCCTTTTCTGCAGTTCACTGAGGCAGGAGTGACTATTTGCACAGTGCCTTCCTTCCTGCCCAAGATTGTTTCTCGATTCCATGTGAATCAGCAGCTCTGTCTCCCTTCCTTTCGTAGGGAGGACTACCCAGAGGAGTACTCTGCTCTTAAATATCTGGATGTGAGACGAGTCATCATCAGATACTTGGAAGTGACCAATGATTTCCGGAAATCGGATCATCTGTTTGTCCTGTGTGCAGGTCCTCGTAAGGGTCTGCAGGCTGCTAAGCCTACAGTGGCAAGATGGGTCAAGGAAGCCATTGCAGCGGCTTATGTGGCCGCGGGGAAGGTGCCGCCTATCCAGCTGAAGGCTCACTCCACAAGAGCTCAGGCGGCCTCGATGGCAGAGGCCGGATCCGTCTCCTTGGAAGAGATATGCAAGGCGGCAACTTGGGCTTCGGCTCATACATTCTCCAAGCATTACCGTTTGACTGTGGCTGCACGGGCGGAGGCCCGGTTTGGAGCTTCAGTGTTGAGGTCAGGGATTTCAATGTCCCGCCCTGGGTGAGTACTGCTTCGGTACATCCCACCAGTCTATGGATTGATCAGCTTGATGATATGGAAGGTAAAATTATGTATAATCATACCTGATAATTTTCTTTCCATTAATCATAGCTGATCAATCCATAGCCCCTCCCAGATATCTGTACTGTTTTTATTCTGGTTGCATTTCAGGTTCAAGTTTAGTCTTCAGTTATTTCAGAAAGACTTCGTGTTCAAGTTTTTTCACTTGGATTTTTCAAGAGTTAAGACGAGTTTGTGTTACAGTGAGCTGCTGCATTCCTCTCCCCTCTGTTTTACGGGGCTGGATTGAGACTTAAAATTCTGCCGGCACTCCCTCCCGCTTCGTGCGGCTGTAGGGCAGCTTTGTACCCTTCCCGCTTCGGCGGTGTTAGGGTCAGTCAGCTCCTCCCGCGGTTGCGGTTGCAGGATAAGCCAGATCCCCCCGCATCGGCGGGTGTGGTGTCCCTCCCCCGCTCCGCGGGGATGAGCTGGACGGATTCCCCTCCCCCACTTGTGTGGGGATGAGCTGGGTTAATTCCCCTCCCCCGTTTCGGCGGTGGTGAGCTGGGCAGAGTGTCCCTTCGTGGGTGTAATTCTCTAAGTGCTGAGTCCTGCGGATGGAGCTTTGATATCGACATACTGAGGAGTTTCCGGCAGCACATGACCACATATAGGGAGGCAAAAGTTTGCTCTCTATCTCCACCTGCTGGTAGATGGACACAACCCACCAGTCTATGGATTGATCAGCTATGATTAATGGAAAGAAAATTATCAGGTATGATTATACATAATTTTACCATTTCCACCTCCATGCTTGACAGTGGGGACGGTGTTCTTTGGGTCATAGGCAGCATTTCTCTTCCTCCAAACACGGCGAGTTGAGTTCATGCCAAAGAGCTCAATTTTTGTCTCATCTGACCACAGCACCTTCTCCCAATCACTCTCGGCATCATCCAGGTGTTCACTGGCAAACTTCAGACGGGCCGTCACATGTGCCTTCCGGAGCAGGGGGACCTTGCGGGCACTGCAGGATTGCAATCCGTTATGTCGTAATGTGTTACCAATGGTTTTCGTGGTGACAGTGGTCCCAGCTGCCTTGAGATCATTGACAAGTTCCCCCCTTGTAGTTGTAGGCTGATTTCTAACCTTCCTCATGATCAAGGATACCCCACGAGGTGAGATTTTGCGTGGAGCCCCAGATCTTTGTCGATTGACAGTCATTTTGTACTTCTTCCATTTTCTTACTATGGCACCAACAGTTGTCTCCTTCTCGCCCAGCGTCTTACTGATGGTTTTGTAGCCCATTCCAGGCTTGTGCAGGTGTATGATCTTGTCCCTGACATCCTTAGACAGCTCCTTGCTCTTGGCCATTTTGTAGAGGTTAGAGTCTGACTGATTCACTGAGTCTGTGGACAGGTGTCTTTCATACAGGTGACCATTGCCGACAGCTGTCTGTCATGCAGGTAACGAGTTGATTTGGAGCATCTACCTGGTCTGTAGGGGCCAGATCTCTTACTGGTTGGTGGGGGATCAAATACTTATTTCCCTCTGCAGAATGCAAATAAATTCATATACTTTCCACAATGTGATTTTCCGGATTTAATTTGTGATGTGCTATCTCTCACTGTTACCAATAACCTACCCTTCAATTATGGGCTGCTCATGTCTTTGTCAGTGGGCAAACTTACAAAATCAGCAAGGGATCAAATACTTATTTCCACCACTGTATATATATATATATATATATATATATATATAATGTATATAAGTGAGTGTAAGCATATTCTTTAAGGTTGCAAAAATGTTTTTATTTGTGTGTTTTAGGTTCAACAGAATAGTCCTTCACCTACTGCATTAGCTTTTGTGGACCACCCTATTACACAACCAAAGCAGTTATCATTTAAAGTGATTCAGGTAAGCATCATGGAGTTATCTTGTATTCCATTTGTTTCATTGCAATGACTGAAAACCAATTTCTAAAACGTGTTTGTATCAGATTGTTTTATAAATGCTCATTTTCTAGCAACTCCTGTCTGTACTCTAGGGTCTTTGTGAATGTGTTATCTCTATTGAATGTTGATAGGTTAAGTGGGCAGTTTTCAATATGTCTTTTGAGACAGTCCAAGAGTATCATCATCATCATCATTAAACTTTATGTGATATCAGAGTCATTAGAATATCTAAGTGGGTTTCAACTTCAGTAAATGAGGTGGGAAACAAACACAAAATACAAAGAGGGGAGATATGATAGAGGTCTATAAAATAATGAGTGGAGTGGAACAGGTAGATGTAAATTGCTTGTTTACTCTTTCCAAAAGTACTAGGACTAGGGAGCATACAGTGAAGTTACTAAGTAGTAAATTTAAAATGAATCGGAGAAAATATTTCTTCACGCAACGAATAATTAAACTCTGGAATTCGTTGCTAAAGAATGTAGTAAAAGCAGTTAGCTTAGCATGGTTTAAAAAAGGTTTGGATAATTTCCTAAAAGAAAAGTCCATAAGCCATTATTAAGGTGGACTTGAGAAAATACACTGCTTATTTCTAGGATAAGTAGCATAAAATGTATTGTGCTTTTTTTGGGATCTTGCCAGGTACTTGTGACCTGGATTGGCCACTGTTGGAAACAGGATACTGGACTTGATGGACTATCGGTCTGTCCCAGTATGGCAATGCTTATGTTCTTATGTTCTAAAGATCAGGGACAGACAGGTAGTGTACTTGTATGCAAAGGTAAGTTTTTGTGACTTTCATTGACATTTGATAAATCCCAGGTACTTTTGTACAGTTAGATTCGGTTTAGTTGGACAGTGTATTGCTCTGTGTCCATGGGTTACAGTTTGGGAGCGAAGCTTTATTGTAGCAGATACTGAAGTTTTTCAGCTATATTGAATTGCACACAAATTTACTTACTCTAGTGCACATATTTTGAATTGTATATTTTAAGGGGGAGACAAATGATGGTTTATAAGAGCAAGTAAACTTCTGTTTGCAACAGTGTTTTCATTAAACCTGTGCTTTTGGGAACTGGAATAGTGTTGTAAGGTTCCACTACTGATAGTCTCTCATTACAATATTATTAGTGGTGTTAATGTCATCAGGTTGTATTTTAAATTTTCCAGTCATTTAACCAGCTTTGTTCTATTTTTGTTGTTATCTGCCCTAGAGACTGACTGAATTTAGGTTTCATTAGGGTGCTGAACCTAGCCCCAAATCCTTTACTTGTCCAGTTTCGGCTGAAAGGTTATTTTCATTTTTGGCCATGTTTTTAGTTTGTCAAAAATGACAATGTGTTTTGCTGAAAATTTGTGCTTTGTCCCGTTTATCTCCTTCTCTTCCTCCGAACAAGAGTTGCCCTTCCTCTAGGACTCCCTCTCCTGAGTGCCTCCCCCTAGGACTCCCTCTCCCGAGTGCCTCCCCCTTTCCACCTGTAGGCCTCCCCCTTCTACCCATAGGTCTCCTGGGCCTATCTTACAGTCCCTGGTGGTGTAGAGGTGTACTTCGGGCAGGAATGCTCCTCAGTTATTCATGCCCATTCTGGCTATGCTCTCAAAAATGAGTGCTGCAACTATGGACATTGCTCCTGCCCTGACTACACCACCAGGGATTGTAAGGGTAGTCCTGGGGTGGGGCTACTCTTTGTACTGCGATTATGACCTTGCACAATAGTTTATATCAGCATTTCCCAAACTGTGCGCCTGGTGTGTCGCAGCGAACTCTCAGGGGTGCCACGGCACAGCTTGACCTCCCTCCCGCTGCCCACGTCCCAGCCTCATTCCCTACACCCCCCCCCCCCCCCCTGGAGCTCCGAAATCTGCCACTTCCTGCTTATTCCCCTGCTGCCGCTGCAGTTCTTGCAGCTTACATTTTTGGGCTGTCCGCAATTCACACAGGCACTGTGGGGATTTCCTTCTGCCGCTTTCAGCCCTCACAACAGGAAGTTGCATCAGAGAGGGCCAGACGTGACACACTGAGAAGGCCCCAGAGTGCCTGCCTGTGTGAATTGTGGATGGCCCAAAAATGTAAGCTGCAAGCACTGCAGCGGCGGCAGGGGAAGGAGAAGGAAGCGGCAGTGATCCTGGACCTGCAGGAAGGAAGGTAACTAGCAATGCTAGATTTGGGTAAGGCAGAGGTGTGCTGGATTTATGGGAGGAGAGGGCTGCAGGGAATGGTGTGCTGGACTTTCTGGGAAGAGGGTGCTGCAGGGAAAGGGAGACCCATGTGGCCGGGGGGGGGGGGGATAGGGGTGCCATGAAAAATTGCTCGAACACTAAGGGTGCTGTGAGCCGAAAAAGTTTGGAAACCCCTAGTTTTTATGACAAATAGAGTGCTCCAAATAAATGGTTTTGATACATAGTTTTAGCAGGAATTTTAAGTCTGTAAATTTTGAATGATATACCTCTTAGGGAATTAGCCTGTCTGTGGAGTTTTGATGTCCGCTGTTACTGCAAGTGTGGCGCAAAGTCAGCCACTGTAAAAACACCATGGTTAGTTAGTTTTCATTAGCTTTAGTCCATGTGTATGGAAGCTGTTTTGCTTGGAGGTAAGATATGGTCTTACATTATTAAAATTTTTATATTCTAGCTTGGATATTGGTTTAGCATAGGGATTCAGACCACAAGCTCTGACCCCAGCGGCCTTCACTGGTTCATATTTACACAACCAAACTTGAGTTTTTTGGTTTCGGAATTTTGGCTGTAGTTTCAGTTTTGGCCGAAAGCTTTCAGAGAGTTTCGGTGGCAGTTTCGGTTTTTGTTGGCCTCTAATCTGCCCACTGCTTCAGGGTTTGTGACATCCTAATCCTAGATGTAAAGCTTTACGAATAATAAAATAGTTTAAAAACATCGAGCTAATTTTTAAGTTTCTGGCTAATAAATTCTGGCCATTTTAAAGTTAAATATTTCAGTACTATAATGTAATTTTTCTGAAATGTTTGTTTCTGTATTTTAGACTGATCTCACAATGCAGAAATTAGCGTCGCTAGAAAGTAATAAAAACCAAGACCTAGAAAAAAAAGAAGGTCGTATAGACGATTTGCTCAGGGTAAGTTGCAAAGGAGTTTGTGGGAAAACATTTTGGAGTTCTTTATTAGATGTTTTTTTTTTTTTTTTCAATTATTCAATTTTTTATTGAAGATTGCAACAGATGAAGATTATAACGTAACAATCACAATAAGATTAGAACTTGTAATATCATCTTGACACAACACATTTTGTATTTAACCAACCAACTCACCACCTACCCCCAATTCTAAATCCTATACCTCCTCTCTACTTCAGTCAAAGTAAACTGTCCAAATTTCAAACTACGAAGTTGATAAAAGCAGTAAGACATCTCATAAGTATCGACTGTACAGTTGATTACAGCAGTACATCTTCCTGAAATGAAAAATAATATAACAGATTAAACCAGAATAGAGCAGTGTAGCCTTTCGTTGACCCCTCTGAATAGCAATTCAAAAGTTATTTAAGCACTAGAGATAAGAGAAGTGATCAGTACAGTTGATAAGGTTCATTGTGCCATTTATTTTCAAATTGAGTCTTTTGTCTATGTAAGGCTGCTGTGAGTTTCTCATAGTTCCTAACTTCAGTTCATATACCTTTCCAGGACTCAAACAGTGGACCCACTGTATCTTTACAAGCTTGTACCATAGTCATTTTGGCAGTCAAAAGTAAGGATAGTGTTAGATGCTCATTTAAAGTCCACGGAAGAGATATGGGAAAGTGAGCTAGCAAACAAATGTCTGGCTTTAGATCCCCAGTTACACCACACCAATGTCATATCTGTGTCCATGTTCCTTGCCAAAACCTTTGAGTCCGTGGACATTCTTACCACAAATGCTCATAACTCCCCTCACTTCCACAGTTCCTCCAACAGAGAGGTGAGACTGTGGTCATAACGGAGAAGGATTGGATCCTGGATGGATACCAATACAGTCTCGTCACCTGCATATATTGCATCTGCTGATAGATAGACACTGCCGAACAGTGCTTAATGTAATTGTAAATATAGAGCCAGTCCTCTGAGGTAAGAGAAATCCCTAACCAGAGCTCCCATACAACTTCATGTGATGCTTCTCGAGAGGGATGCAGCTCTAACAGAGCATGGTATACATGTGATAATAGCTTTTTATTCATCCCCGATTTAAATAGGACAACCTCTTAACTCTTTCAGCTTCCTTTGTAAGTTATGACACGTCTCCTGTCGTTGGATAAGATCTTGGAATTGAAAATATTGAAAAAAGAGGATTCCTCTGCCCCATCAGATCTTATGCTGCGGAAGGGACAGAAGGGTCATAAAAATGTCTTGCTGACGTATGTCCTTACAATACTGCAAATCCAAAGTTTCCGATGCCCTTCTCAAGGGAGCCAGGTAACCAATGGAAAGAGGCATATAATCGCTTGATCAACTATAAGGATGGTATATCCCTGAAACCCCCGTGTGCACTTGATCTGTTTCCCAGTGATCCAAAATGTGCTCAAAAAAATATGCCCAGAGTGAACTTTATTCTGTGCTTCTGTTCTGGTACCCGCCTTCCCCATGTACTCACAAACTGAGTATTGGGCTATGTATTCCTCTCAATACGAACCTAATGTTTTTCTACTGATTGATCTTGGTGGTCTTGCATTGCTTTGAGGATTACAGCTTTGTAATATTGCCATAAGTTCGGGAAGCCCACCCCCTTTTCCTCTTTAGGGAGAGACCGCCATATAAAGTTCCTTAATCTCTTATCCCATTTCCTAAAAATATCTCTGGGCATTGCGATAGGGAATTGAGTGAAAAAAAATAGAAACTGCAGAACTATCATCATTTTAAGCAGTGCAATCCTACCAACCCAGGTAAGCGTAAGATCTCTCTATCCTTCTGATGAAGACCTAATAGGTTGCTCTAATGGGATATAATTCAAAGTGTACAAATCCTGTACTTTAACAGACAGTTTAACTCCCAAATAACTGAACCCTTTCTTGTTCACCTGAAACAAAAAGTTATGCAAATCCTCTGCTTATAGATGTATTAAAAAGAACGTACGAATAGCCATACTAGGTCAGACCAATGGTCCATTCTAGCGCAGTATCCTGCTTCCAACAGTGGCCAATCCAGGTCACCAGTACCTGGCAGAAACCCAGTTAGTAGCAACATTCCATGCTACCAATCCCAGGGTAAACAGTGGCTTCCCATATGTCCATCTCAATAACAGACTATGGACTTTTCCTCCAGGAGTTTGCCCAAATCTTTATTAAACCCAGGTACACTAACCACTGTTACCACATCTTCTGGCAGCGAGTTCCAGAACTTAACTATTTTTTCAGTGAAAAGATATTTCCTCCTATTTGTTTTAAAAGTATTTGCATGTAATTTCATTGAGTGTCCCCTTGTCTGTACTTTTTGAAAGAATGAAAAATCAATTCACTGCTACCGGTTCTACACCACTCAGGATTTTATAGACTTCACCCCCTCTCAGCTGTTTCTTTTCCAAGGTAAAGAGCCCTGATCTCTTTAGCCTTTCCTCATATGGGAGGAGTTTCATTCCCTTTATCATTTTGGTTGCTCTTCTTTGAACCTTTTCTAATTCCGCTATATCTTTTTTTTCCGTCATCAGACTGTTTTTAGTCCTTAACTTTGGTCTGGTTTTTCCCCTTTCTTTTTTCCGTGCCTTGCCCTTTTTTTAGGCACCATTGAGTCATTTAATTTAACCAACGAGGTTTTTCCATCCATGTCCACGAAGACTCACAGTGGCTTCAAGCGCTGTACCCAGCGCAGTCAGACTACCTGTAGAAATGTCACCCATTCTTGGTGTCTGCAGTGTCTTGGGCCTGACCGTAGCCCTGGTATAACTGTGTTCTCTGTCTTCTCATGAAGAAGAGGACCTAGGTTTCCCAAGAGGCTCAACAAGAGAGAATTTTTGGAGCCAAGTCCGGTTCCTCGACGTTGGCATTGAGGTCGGAGGTGTCTGCATTGATGTCGAGCATCGCACCGGCATTAGGAGCGTTGGTAAGCATGGCTGCTTCGAGACTCTTAGACATTGGGAGCAGTGAGGCTTCAATTGGGTCTCTGCCTGTCTTGAGGCCTCCTGCTGTGCAGGCCCCCCCCCCCCCCGGTACTGTCCATTGTCGGACCTGACTCCTAGGTGATGTGAGGATTCGACGTTGTCCTCGTTGGCACCTAGGAGCCTTGGTGACATGTTTTGGGTGATGGCCAAGAAGCATCATCATCAGTCACCCTCGACACATGGTGCCTGGAGCTCCGGGGCATCGAAGAATTCTGCACCCAAGAAGTGTCGACACCAGGAGGATTGCTCTCCCTCTATACAGGAGGTGCCGATGTGCCTGTCTCCAAGCAACTGAGAGCCTACTCACACATCGACCCCAGCGGTTCTGCAACCTGCGCCTCAACTCGTACCCAAGCTTTCCTGGTGTTGGCCCTCAATGAGCACATCAGGGCCTTCCTCTCACAGCTGCTGGATGGCCTTATGTAGTGGTGTGCATCCGTATAGGCGGTACTTGCGCATGCTATATCTCCCGTTGTGGCCCCGCCTGCTGCTGGTGGCCTGGTGTCGACTTTCATCCAAGCCGGGAATCCCTCGACGTCGGTGGAGAAAGCTTCACCTGAGTCAAGACAGGAGCCAGCTACTTGACGCTGCTTTCGAGGGCACAGTTCCTTGACATTGAGGCAGATTCGGTTTCTGCAATCCCAAAGGGAGATACTTTCCGACACCGAAAAGGAGCGCTCAGGGTATTCAAAGGAAGATCCCAGATTCTTCTCCTCTGATGAGCCTTATGGGATTCCCTCTGAACCCTCCCCTCCACCTGAAAGAAGACTGTCTCCGCTGGAGAGCCGTTCATTTGCATCTTTTGTTAAGGAAATAGCTGATGTCATTCCATTTCCTTTGGAAGTGGAGGATGAGCCCAGGGCTAAGATGCTCAAGGTCCTGGTCTACACATCTCCTCCTCAGGAGGTTGTGACTGCCCCTCCCCTAAGGGCCCTGAACAAGTTTCTAGTCCGAGAAACGTTCAGGATGGTTTCCATGGGCACCCTTCTTCCAATGGACTTAGAAAAATGATTGGCTATGGTCTCTGGACTTAAAGGATGCATATACTCACATCCTGATACTTCCAGCCCACTGGAAGTATCTTTGATTTTGGCTGGGAACATATCACTTTCAGTATCATGTGTTGCCTTTTAGCCTTGCATCGGCTTCCAGGGTCTTCACCAAGTGTCTAGCGGTAGTTGCAGCATCGCTAAGCAGACTGGGATTCCATGTATTCACATATCTCAATTGGCTGGTGAAGAGCACCTCAGAGGACGGTGCTCAGGAGTCCATATGGATGACTATTCGGGTGCTAGAGCTACTAGGGTTTGTTCTAAAGTATCCCAAGTCCTATCTACACCCTGTCCAGTGATTGGAGTTCATAGGAGCCCTGCTTGACACACAGAGGGTTCGAGCCTTCCTACCTCCTGGAGACGAGAGTGGACAATCTTGTCTTGCTGGCATCCAAGGTTCGTGTCTCTCAGCAGGTCACAGCTTGGCAGATGTTGAGCTTGCTGGGTCACATGGCTTCCACAGTGTATGTTACACCCATGACATGTCTTCATATGAGATCAGCTCAATGGACCCTGGCTTCTCAGTGGTACCAAGCCACGGGAAGTCTTGAAGATGTAATTCTTGAAGTGTCCCAGAGCTTGTATGCTCTCTTCAGTGGTGGACAATCCGATCCAATTTGACCCTGGGATGTCCATTCCAAATTCCTCAGCCACAAAAAGTGCTGACGATGGATGCATCTCTCCTAGGATGGTGAGCTCATGTAGATGGGCTTCACACTCAAGGATTTTGGTCTTCCCAGGAAACGAATCTTCAGATGAACCTCCTGGAGCTTCAGGCAATCTGGAACGCTCTAAAGGCTTTCAGGGATCGGCTATCTCATCAAATTGTTCTCATTCAAACAGACAATCAGGTTGCAATCTATTACACCAACAAGCAGGGGGGAATCGGATCACACCTTCTTTATCAGGACACCATCCGGATGTGGCATTGGGCTTGCCAACATGGCATGTTCCTTCAAGCAACTTATCTGGCGGCGCAAACAACACGCTGGCCGACTGGCTGAGCAGGATATTGCATCCGCATGAGTGGTCTCACAATATGGGCATAGCCTGCAAGATCTTCTGAGCATGGGGAACCCCCTTGGTAGATCTTTTTCTACTCAGATCAACCACAGAGTCCTTCAGTTCTGTTTCAGGCTTCAGGCTCACGGCAGACTAGCGTTGGATGCCTTCCTCCTCAACTGGGTGACAGGTCTTCTGTATGTGTATCCTCCCATACCTCTAGTGGGAAAAACTTTGTTGAAACTCGAGCAAGACTGTGGAACCATGATTCTGATCACACCATACTGACCGCAGCAGATATGGTTCCCTCTTCTTCTGGAATTATCCTCCGAAGAACCGTGGAGATTGGAGTGTTTTCCGACCCTCATCACACAGAACAAGGGGTCGCTTCTACATCCCAACCTCTAGTCTCTGGCTCTCACAGCTTGGATGTTGAGAGCCTAGAATTTGCTTCCTTGGGTCTTCCGGAGGGTGTCGTCCAAGTCTTGCTGGCTCCCAGGAAAGATTCCACTAAGAAGTGTTACTGTTTTACATGGCAGAGGTTTGCCATCTGGTGTGGCAGCAAGACCTTAGATCCTCTTACTTGTCCTACACAGAACCTGCTTGAATACATTCTACACTTATCAGAGTTTGGTCTCAAAACCAACTCTGTAAGGGTTCACCTTGGTGCAATTAGTGCTTATCAGCATGTAGAAGGTAAGCCTATCTCTGGACAGCCTTTAGTTGTTCGCTTCGTGAGAGGTTTTCTTTTTTTTTTTTTAATTTATACATTTTTTTTTATTAAAGTCAAAATATCGCAATTGCATTACATCTTATCATACCACTACATTTCACCTTATAACATAACATGTCTCATGTGCATTTTAAACATTTTCTCCCCCTCCCTCCCCCTCCCCTCTTTGTCCCTCAGGATGTCAAGCTGTTCTCCTCTCCCTTCTTACCAAACAAAACCTCGTGCATCCGCACCCATTCTTGTGCTCCAGGGTTATATCTCCCCTTCCTTTTATCTGTTAATTTTTCAAATTCTATAACATCTTTCAACTTCACCCTCCATTTTTGCCCTCTCTGATTACCCCAACCTAGCAGACACCATTTAGGTTCATGTGGAAAGGGGTTTTCCAAAGCTGCTGATAGTCCTTTCACTATCTCTCTCTAGTAGCCTTGCAGCTTATTACATTCCCACCATATATGATAAAATGTTCCCTTTTCTTGCCCGCACTGCCAACAGGCCACTGAAGCCCCTGGGTACATTTTGTTCACTTTATCTGGTGTGTAGTACCATCTGCTCAATATTTTGTAAGCATTTTCTTTTATCAACACGCATATTGAGGCCTTCTTAACCTCTATACACACCCTCCTCCATTCGGCCTCGCTTAGAGTCTGTGTCATATCCTTTTCCCATGCCTCCATATATTTGTGTTTCCGAAACTCTTGGCTCCTAAGGTGCCCATATACTTTAGAAATTCCTCTGCCTCTCACATCTCTCTCACCCCACAAGTTTTCAAAATTTTCCTGGTCCACTGGTGCGTTTTTTGCCCATTTCTCTGATATAATAAAGTGTTTAACTTGTAAATATGCATATATGTCTGTCTCTTGCAGGCCATATCTTTCTTGTAACTCCCCAAATGTTTTAATGTGGCCTCCCTCCAGGAAGTCCAGGAATCTAATTAAACCCTTCTGAAACCATGTTGAGAAAACCCCCGATTCTTTTCCTGCTGGGAATCCTGATTTTTGCATGATCCATGCATAGGAGGATCTCTTCTGTCCCCCCGCAGTTGAACTTTTAAGGTTCCCCAGAGAGTCAATAAGTGTGATACAAAGGGGTTCAATGTCATTTTCCCATAGGACTGTTCCGGGATGGAAACCCATAACAAGCCCTTCAAATATCCCTCTCTTACAAACACTTGTTCCAATTTGGTTATGTGTGATAGATCTACCTTGCACCATTCTGCTATTTGTGTTATCTGCGCCGCCCAATAATACCACTGCATATTTGGCATCTGTCTTCCCCCATCCTGTATCCTTCCCCACATTATTCTCCGTGACAGCCTAGCTGTTCCCCCCCCCCCCCCACACACACACACAAATCTCTCTAATTCCGATTGTAATCTTGTCAATTCCCTTTTCGGAACTGGTATGGGTAGGGTTTGGAATAGAAATAGAAGTCTTGGTAGAATATTCATTTTTATCACCGCTATGCGTCCCCACCACGATATCCAGCCTGACCTCCATCTGTTCAAATCCCTTCTCACTGCATGTAGTAGGGGTTCATAGTTCCAAGCATATAAATTCTTTAAATCTTTGGGAATTTTTATTCCCAGGTACCGGAATCCTGTTTCTGTCATTTTAAAATTAAACCTTACTTTCAGCTGTGCTTGGTCAGCTTCTGGTATTGTAATTCCCATTATCTCAGATTTGTCATAGGTACTGCAAATCCTGCTTGCCTCCCGTATATTTCAAGTTCTTTAACTATGATGGGTAGCGTTTGCAACGGTTTGGCCACATAAAACAGGATGTCGTCCGCAAAGAGCGCGATTTTATGTTCTTTAGCTCCTAACCAAACTCCCCTTATGTCTCTCATAGTTTGAATTCTCTGTGCAAGGGGTTCAATGGGCAACGCAAACAGTATAGGCGAGAGTGGGCACCCCTGCCGTGTCCCCCTTTGAATTGGGAAAGCTTCAGAATAGCCTCCATTGATCTTTAGTATCACAGTCGGGGATGTATATAGTCCCTTCACCCATTCTATAAAAGGTATTCCCATGCCCATTGCTCCCATTACTTCCCATAAGTAGTCCCACTCCACTCTGTCAAATGCTTTCTCTGCTTCTACTGCAAGTAGCATCAGTGAGTCTCTGTTGGAGTTCCTCAGGGATCTGTCCTTAGGCCCCTTCTTTTCTCAATCTACACCTCTTCCCTAGGCTCCCTGATTTCTTCTCATGGTCTCCACTATCATCTTTATGCCGACGACACCCAGCTTTATCTCTCCACACCACAAATCACTGCGGATACCCAGGCCAAAGTCTCGGCCTGCTTATCCGACATTGCTGCCTGGATGTCCAACCGCCACCTGAAACTGAATATGTCTAAGACTGAACTTATTGTTTTCCCACCCAAACCCACTTCCCCTCTCCCTTCACTCTCTATCTCAGTTGATAACACCGTCATCGTCCCCGTCTCATCTGCCCGCAACCTCGGTGTCATCTTCGACTCCTCCCTCTCCTTTTCTGCGCACATCCAGCAGATAGCCAAGACCTGTCGCTTCTTCCTCTACAACATTAGCAAAATTCGCCCCTTCCTCTCCGAGCACACCACCCGAACTCTCATCCACTCTCTCATTACCTCTCGCCTTGACTACTGCAACCTACTCCTGACCGGCCTCCCACGTAGCCATCTATCTCCCCTTCAGTCCATCCAGAACTCTGCCGCACGTCTTATCTTCCGCCTTAACCGATATACTCATGTCACCCCTCTCCTCAAGTCACTTCACTGGCTCCCAATCGGATACCGCATACAGTTCAAGCTTCTCTTACTCACCTACAAATGCACTCGATCTGCGGCCCCTCCGTACCTCTCTACCCTCATCTCCCCGTACGTCCCTACCCGTAACCTCCGCTCTCAAGACAAATCCCTCCTTTCAGTACCCTTCTCCACCACCTCCAACTCCAGGCTCCGCCCCTTCTGTCTCGCCTCACCCCATGCCTGGAACAAACTCCCTGAGCCCATACGCCGTGCCCCCTCCCTACCCATCTTCAAATCAATGCTCAAAGCCCACCTCTTCAATATCGCCTTCGGCACCTAACCACTTCACCTCTTCTCAGGAAAACTTATCTACCCCAACTTGACATTTCGTCCTTTAGATTGTAAGCTCTTCCGAGCAGGGACCGTCCTTAATTGTTAATTTGTACAGCGCTGCGTAACCCTAGTAGCGCTCTAGAAATGTTTAGTAGTAGTAGTAGTAGTAGTAGTAGTCTCCTCTCCTCTGTGCCCCCCATATAATATTCAATGTACGTTGAATATTGTCCGCAACTTTTCTATTGAGTGTCCTATATAATAATTCTCACCTCCAACGTTCTATGCTTGGGACCGTGGCTCCCTGGCTGCAAATGGTCTGCGAGGCAGACACGCACGGACGTCACTGACGTCAACACAGCTGATTCCAAGGCAAGGGGAGGAGTACTCCTCCTACTGCCTTGGAATCAGCTGTCACCCCCCCCCCCCCCGCGCTACGGCCCCCTCAAAACCCACCCCCTCCCGCAAACCTGTCGATCCCCCCCCCCCCCCCCGGAATGCCGAAAACCGCACCCCCCCTCCCGCCGCTGTTGTGCACTACCTTCGGGTGGGTTCCTCAATCATCTTCTCAGAAAGTTTAACTCCGTGCGTCTGACGTCAGACGCATGCGTGCATCTGACGTCAGACGCACGCAGAGGAACTTCCAGACAAGATGATTGAAGAACCTACGGGAAGGGAAGAACAACACGGCGGCGGTGGCGGCAGTTTTCGCTCACACGGGGGGGGGGGGGGGGGGAACGACAGGTTCGCGGAGGGGAGGGTTCGAGGGGGCCGTAGCACGGGGGGGGGGGGGGGAATTGCCTGCCTAAGGCCCGTTTCCTTGCCTACAGAAACGGGCCTTTTTTACTAGTAAACCCAGATTGGTCTGTGTGAATGAGGTGTGGCATAATATGAGCTAAGTGATCCGCCATGATCTTTGCTAAGATTTTAACACCTATGTTCAGTAATGAGATTGGTCTGTATGACCCACACACTGTTGGGTCTCTCCCTGGTTTCGGTATTACTGTAATTCCTGCTATTTTCATGCTGTTGGGTAGGCCGTTTCCTCCATAGTTCGCATTTCCAACCCTTGTCAATAGTGGGGCTAGCTCCCCTCCAAATACTTTATAAAATTTCCCGGTATATCCATCCAGTCCCAGTGCTTTCCCTCCTTTTAACCCCTTAATCACCCGAATTACTTCTGGAACCGTTATTGCCTCTCCAATTCCCATCTCTGGGCTTTCGTTACCTTGTTAAGGCCTAAGTTTTGTAAATGTCCTTGTATTTTCTCTCGGGGTGCCCCATCTCCTGCCTTATAAAGTTTAGAATAGTACTGCACAAATTTACTCCTAATGTCTTTAGCTTGGTATACCAGTTTATCTCCCTGTGTCTTTAGTTTTGTAATCAAGCTCTTGACTTGTTTTTGTCGTAGGCTGCGTGCTAACATGGTCCCTGCCTTGTTACTAAATTCAAAGAATTTTTGTTGCATCAGTGACCTGTGGAATTCCATCTTAACTGCAATTTTTGGAGCTCCCCTCTGCATTGTACTAATTCCCTAAGGGTTTTGGTGTCTCTATCCGTTTGATGTTGTATTTCTAGCTGCGTCAATCGATTTCTTATTAACACTTCTGACTCTTCTCTTTTTCTTTTCTTGCTTGCGCCTTTTGCTATCAGATGTCCTCTAATCACTGCTTTCAGTGCATCCCACAATGTGCCCTCCGAAATCTCCCAGTTATCATTAAATTGCAGGTATTCTTTTATTGTTTTATGTATTTCTTGACATTCCTCAGCAACCCTCCAGACCGGTCAAGACGCTTGGGTTATGCATGCCTACCAGCAGAGGGAGACTGAGAACACTAACTTCAAACTGAGTACATATAACCTGTGCTAGCCCTCTATCTCCAGTATTTTCTCAGTCTCAGCAGAGGGTAGACATGCAGCCTGTGCAGCTTGTCCGGTCTGGTAGGATCTTGTGAGACTAGTTAATTTTTCCTGATTTCTGGGGATAAGTTGGTGATACAGTTCTTCCCTGTGCCTGGAACGCTGTAGTGTGCAAGGGGTTGGTAGGTCCGGTGGGGCCTGCCATTGTCCCCTCTGGGGTGTCACACCCGGGTGGCCGGGTCCCTCCCCCCGACTGGCTCTCCCGTTTTGGCCAGAGTTGTGCCTCGGCTGCAGTGTTAATCCTGCAGCCTTGAGTGCCATTCAGATTCTAGCAGCAGGGCTCAAATAAAGTTTAAAAAAAAAAAAAAACAAAAAAAAAACCTCCTCGTGTAGAGGACTGCAGGAGCTGCACTCCGGGGTCTCCGGAGTTGTTCAGCCGGTCTGGGAGAGCTGAGTCAGTATTCAGCGCCGGTGAGTGTTGGTTTTCTTTCTTTTAACTTCGCCGGTTGCAATCAGCTGTTTTTTGTTTAGACGCGAGTATGTCGGGGAAGCTCCTTCGTTGCCGGCTGTGCGCGCGTCGGGGTGTTGACGCGGCTGGCGGTTCCTGCCGTTTTTGTGGAGAGCCCAAGGCCCCATCCCTCGCGCCACCGGTGTTAGCTGCGGAGGCTCCTTCGGCGGGATCGCAGGAGAGTTGTGCGGCTCAGGTTGGCGCTTCAGCGGCGGTCCCGATTTTGGCGGGAACCGCCGCCATCTTGGATTCGGGTCTTTTGGGCGCTGAGACGGTCGTGGGGCCGCAGCCACTCCCGATTTCGAGTCCCGGGGGGGGGGAGGCCTCAGGCAGCATGGGGTTCCCTCCTGAGTTTGTTTGGAGTTTGTTTCAGGCTTGGAAAGCGGGCCCGTCGGGTGCGGAGTCCCTTAGTCCTAAGGTGGGGGGGGGGGGCTACCGCTAAAAGACCACGTGTGGAGTGCTCTGAAGATGTAGAGGTCTTTTCTCCTCCGGATTCTGAGGGTGATTTTAGCCCCCTGGAAGAGGAGGAGGGGTCGGTGGCAGGGCAGGATGGGGACCTGTCCTTGTCTGGGGAAGACCCCTCGGTGGTTAGGATTTTTCACAGGGATGAATTAGCGGATCTCATTGAGCAGGTGTCTGCCACTTTAAGGTTTGATCCGGCGGCAGCTCCCATTGGGGATGGGAAGCAGGTGGATCCTTTGGTCAAGGGGATCAGGCGGGTCTCTCGCTCTTTCCCTATGAATGCGGACTTGAGGGATATGATCACGCAGGAGTGGCATTCGCCGGAGGCTCAGTGTAAGGTGGCTCGAGCTATGACTAAGCTCTATCCTCTTCCTCAGGAGGACAGAGACTCCCTCAGGCCCCCGACTGTGGATGCCGTGGTTACGGCAGTGACTAAGGCTACTGCTATTCCAGTGGATGGGGGGGCCGCGTTGCGGGACCCTCAGGATAGGAAATTGGAGACCTTCCTAAAGCGCAGTTTTGATCTGTCGGCCTTGGCGCTGCAAGCGTCTGTTTGTGGAGGTCTAGTGGCTCGGGCTTGTTTTCGCTGGGCTGAGAGGCTCCTGGATAGTCCGCAGGCTGATAGGGCTTCTCTTGTTCAAGATCTGGCCAAGTTGGAGATGGGGTCGTCGTTCTTAGCGGATGCGCTGTACGATTTGTTGAGGGCCTCGGCTAAGAACATGACCTTTGCGGTGGCGGCTCGGTGGGCCCTGTGGTTACGGGGCTGGGTGGCCGATGCCGCCTCCAAGACAAAACTTTGTTCCCTCCCTTTTAGAGGCTCTTTGCTTTTCGGGGAGGAATTGGATAAGTTGGTGAAGGGTCTTGGTGATGCTAAGGCCCCTCGGCTTCCTGAGCTTCGCCCCAAGGTGTCTAAGGGGGCAGCAGGGCGGGGGCGCTTTCAGGAGGCTCGGCGGTATCGGCCCGGTAGGTCCTCTGGGGGGACTAGGGGTCGGTTTTTCCAGAGAACCCAGTCCTTTCGAGGTGGCCGTCGCGGGGGGCGAGGCTCCTCTTCGGGAGCGTCCGGTACGTCCCGTGTGTCTCAATGATGGTTTGGGGACCCAGCCTTTGGTTCGCGTGGGGGCTCGCTTACGCTTGTTTTACCAGAGGTGGGTCCAGATCACGTCAGACCAGTGGGTACTGCAGATAGTGCGAGACGGGTACGCCCTAGAATTCGACAGTCCCCTCTCCGACTTCTTTCTCGTGTCTCCCTGTCATTCAAGATGCAAGGCAAGAGCAGTACGGGCCACTCTGTCGCGTCTAATCGGGTTAGGGGCGGTGGTGCCTGTTCCCAGGTTAGAAAGAGGTACGGGCTGTTACTCCATTTACTTCGTGGTGCCCAAGAAGGAAGAGGGGGCCTTCCGGCCCATTTTAGACCTCAAGAAGGTCAATGCGGCCCTAAAGGTTCCCTCCTTTCGGATGGAGACGTTACGCTCAGTTATTGTAGCGGTGCAAGAAGGAGAGTTTCTGACGTCTCTAGATCTGACAGAGGCTTACTTACACATTCCCATTCTAGAGGCGCACCAGCGTTTTCTTCGCTTTGTGGTCTTAGGGAGGCATTTTCAGTTTTGTGCGCTGCCTTTCGGCCTGGCGACTGCGCCTCGCACCTTCTCCAAGGTGATGGTGGTGGTGGCGGCGGCGCTGCGCTTGCAGGGCATTTTGGTTCATCCGTATCTGGACGACTGGTTGATTCGGGCCAAATCAAGGTCAGAGAGCGAGGAGGCTACCGGTCGTGTGGTGACCTTCTTACAGTCGCTCGGTTGGGTGGTCAATCTGGCAAAGTGTCACCTGGTGCCTTCCCAGTCTCTGGAGTATCTGGGAGTTCGCTTCGACACGAAGAAGGGCCGGGTGTTCTTGACAGCTTCTCGCATCTCCAAGCTACAGGGGCAGATCCGGCGGCTCCGAGCGCAGAGAGCGCCTTCGGCTCGGGCGTATCTGCAGGTGTTGGGTCTGATGGCAGCAACAATAGAGGTGGTCCCTTGGGCCAGGGCCCATATGAGAGAATTACAGAGAGCTTTGTTGACTCGTTGGTCTCCTCAGTCTCAGGACCTGGAGGAGAGTTTCCCTCTGCCGAGGGTTGCCCTTCGCAGCCTTCGCTGGTGGCTCCACGCTCCGAATCTAGCGAAGGGCATGCCGCTGGACACTCCCAGTTGGACGGTGCTGACCACGGATGCGAGTCTCTCGGGCTGGGGAGCGCATTGCCTGGGTCAGGTAGCTCAAGGACGTTGGACGTTGGAGGAAGCATCTTGGTCCATCAATCGCCTGGAGACTCGAGCAATTCGTTTGGCTCTTCGGTCCTTTCACACCCTGTTAGTAGGCAAGGCAGTCAGGGTGCTTTCCGACAATGCCACGGCCGTCGCATATGTAAATCGGCAGGGAGGAACGAAGAGCCAAGCGTTAGCTGTGGAGGCGGCGGAGTTAATGTTCTGGGCAGAAGCTCATCTTCAGGGTCTCTCGGCGGGCCACGTGGCAGGGGTGGACAACGTGAGCGCGGATTTTCTAAGCAGACACACGTTAGACCCCGGGGAGTGGTCCCTCCATCCCTCAGTGTTCAATCGACTGGTGTTGGAATGGGGTCGGCCGGGGCTGGATCTCATGGCATCGGCCGACAACGCTCAGGTTCCTCGCTTCTTCAGTCGTCGAAGAGATTCTCGGGCCGAGGGCATCGACGCGTTAGTGCTCCCGTGGCCGACTCAACAGTTGCTCTATGTATTTCCGCCATGGCCGCTGGTGGGCCGCGTGGTGCAGCGGATCGGGCGCCATGCAGGTCTAGTGGTTCTGATTGCGCCCAATTGGCCTCGACGTCCGTGGTACGGAGACCTAGTTCGGTTATTAGTGCAGGCTCCGATGCCGTTGGGGCCCAGGGTGAGATTGGTTCAGGGGCCGATCGAGATGGCCGACCCGGCTCCATTCTCGCTTACGGCCTGGCTCTTGAGAGGCTCAGATTAAGGAAGAAAGGTTTTTCAGCCAGGGTAATTGATACCATGTTGCGTTCTCGTAAGAGGTCTACTTCTTTGGCTTATGTGCGGGTGTGGCGCATTTTTGAGAACTGGTGTCAAGAGCGGGATTATGTCCCTCTACGCGTGTCGATCGCGGAAGTTTTGGAGTTCCTGCAGGATGGTCTTGACAGGGGGCTCTCGCTCTCTTCCCTGAAAGTGCAGGTTTCAGCGTTGTCTTGTTTCCGTGGAAAGATTCAGGGAATTTCCTTGGCGGCTTCGCCGGACGTGGGGCGGTTCTTGAAAGCTGTCAAGTTGCTTCGTCCGCCTCGTCGGCCGACGGTGCCGCCTTGGGATTTGAATTTGGTCTTGGAGGCTCTGGTAGGCCCTCCGTTTGAACCGTTGGCTTCCATCTCGTGTAAAGATAGAGCAGCTTTTAAACTAGAAATGGGGGGAAGGCCGACAGTCGCTCAAAAGAGCATGGTTCGGGATAAGGTATCTTTCAAAGATATCACCATAACAGGGAAGATAGAGTATCCTGATAGTGAGGTTGCAAAAGAGATTGTAGTAGATCGGGTATCTTTAAATAACAATAAAAATCAGACAAAAGATTGCCAATTAATACTGTCAAGTACTAAGCATGATGTACTTAGGAACAACAAACATAGTTTGAAATGTCTATATGCGAATGCCAGGAGCCTAAGAAATAAGATGGGGGAGTTAGAATATATTGCACTAAATGAAAAATTAGATATAATAGGCATCTCTGAGACCTGGTGGAAGGAGGATAACCAGTGGGACACTGTCATACCGGGGTACAAATTATATCGTAGTGATAGGGTGAATCGGATTGGTGGAGGGGTAGCATTGTATATTAACGAGAGCCTTGAATCAAATAGATTGAAAATTCTGCAGGAAGCAAAACACTCCTTGGAATCACTGTGGATTGAAATTCCATGTGCAAAGGGGAAAAGGATAGTGATAGGAGTGTACTACCGTCCGCCTGGCCAGGACGAACAGACGGATGCGGAAATGTTAAAGGAAATCAGGGACGCAAACAAACTGGGCAACACAATAATAATGGGGGATTTCAATTACCCGCATATAGACTGGGGTAATGTAACATCTGTACACGCAAGGGACATAAGATTTCTTGATGAAATCAAGGACAGCTTCATGGAACAGCTAGTTCAGGAGCCGACAAGAGAAGGAAAAATACTAGACTTAGTCCTTAGTGGTGCTCATGATCTAGTGCAGGGGGTAACGATACGAGGGCCGCTTGATAACAGTGATCATAATATGATCGGTTTTGATATTGGCATTGAAGGAAGTGAAACTAGGAAATCAAGTACGCTAGCGTTTAACTATAGAAAAGGTGATTACGACAAAATTAGAAAAATGGTGAAAAAAAGACTGAAAGGAGCAGCTCGCAGAGTAAAAAACTTGCATCAGGCGTGGATGCTGTTTAAAAACACCATCCTGGAGGTTCAGGACAAATATATTCCACGTATTAGAAAAAAGGGAAAAAAGACTAAACGTCAGCCGGCGTGGCTAAACAGTAAGATAAAGGAAATCATTAGAGCCAAAAAACAATCCTTCAGAAAGTGGAGAAGAGAACCAACTGAAAGTAACAGGATAGATCATAAGGAATGCCAAGCCAAATGCAAAGCGGAGATAAGGAGGGCAAAAAAGGACTTTGAGAAGAAATTAGCGTTGGAAGCAAAAATACATAGTAAAAACTTTTTTAGATACATTAAAAGCAGGAAACCGGCCAAAGAGTCGGTTGGGCCGCTGGACGAAAATGGTGTTAAAGGGGCGATCAAGGAGGACAAAGCCGTAGCGGAGAAATTAAATGAATTCTTTGCTTCGGTCTTCACCGAGGAGGATTTGGGGGGGACACCGGTGCCGGAAAGATATGTTTCTTGACAATCTTTTTCATCTGCTATCAGTGATTCATTAAGCCTCCACACCGTCTCCCGTCTTTCTATCCCTAATTGTCCCACTAATACCCAAACTGGCACGTGGTCTGAAACATGTATGTTGTCAATGTCTGAATCTTTCATGTTCCCCCACAACGATCTACTCCCCCAAATCGCATCTATCCTCGAGTATGATTTTTGGGCATGTGAATAGAAAGAAAATGTTTTTTGGCCTGGATGTTGCAGTCTCCATACATCTACCAAATCTAATTCCTTCATTAATTTGAGAAATTTCCCCCTGTGGATTCGTGCTCCTCCTCCTCTCCCCAGGGAGTGATCTATTGTGGAGGCGGTCAAATTATAATCTCCTCCCATAATTATCTGGCCCTTTACAAATTGACTTAGGCCTAGGCTCACTTTTTCAAAATATGTTCCTTGCTCCTCATTTGGTGCATAGATATTGATAAAAGTTATTAATTGATCTTCAATCCTCCCTTTGATTGCTAAGCATCTGCCTTCCTCCCCCTTGTATATGTCTTCTGGTACAAATCTTAAGTGGTCATCAATATAGATTGCCAACCCCCCCGTCTTTCCCCCTTTGGAGTTTGCTAATATAGTGCCCTGCCCCAATTCCCTGTATCTAATCAAGTGTTCATCCCTTCTTTGGATATGGGTTTCTTGCAACATTATTACGTCCCATTTCAGTCTCTTTAATTCTTTGAGAACAATACTTCTTTTCCCAGGGTTATTCAAACCATTGACATTCCATGATCCTACCCGTATCCCCCTCCCTCCACCCCCCTGACCCCCAGTGGGCTCCTGATTCTGGCCCCGGACACTCCTGGCCAGTGCTACCCTGGAGGTAGTGCATCCGCGCCAGATAGTTGCCCCTGTAAAATGTTTTCATTTACTATACCATCCCCCTCCACCCCTTTCCGCATCCATAATTCCCCACCAGACAACGCTTATCTTTTGGTCAACAGTATGTCCACTGTTTAGTATACTACCAAAGTATCTTTAAGCAGTCATCGAAACAGCTTTTCAGTCATTTCCCCTCGTTTCTCCATCTGGGCAGGCTGGTTTCATAGATCTGGTTCTCCTCTCGCCTCCGACTCTCTTCCAGCTTTGCTTTTCCGGGGTCTGTTTCCCTTGCTGTTGTCTTTGTTCTCCTTCCTTGTCCCTCGGAATATCCGAGCAGCCTAGATCTCTCAGGATTTTCCAGGCGCCCTCCACGGCCTGGATTCTCCGCGTTTTAGCTCCTACCGTGACCAGGATGCCTCTCGGGTACAACCACCTGTATCGCTGTCCAGTTTTTTGTAAATAAGCTATAATGTCTTTAAATTCTCTTCGTGTTTGCAAGGTCTTTTTTGCCAAATCCTGAAATATTTGTATTTTACAATTTTCCCAGGTTATCTCTCCCAGGGCTCGTGCTTTGCGCCAAACAACTTCTTTGATGTTGTATTCGTGAAAGCAGGCCACTATATCTCGTGGCCCCTCTCCTCTCTGCGGCCCTAGGGTCCGGTGCGCTCTGTCCAATTTATATTTCTCCGAGGACAAGCAGGCTGCTTGTTCTCACTGATGGGTGACGTCCACGGCAGCCCCTCCAATCGGAATCTTCACTAGCAAAGGCCTTTGCTAGTCCTCACGCGCCAATGCGCACCGCGCATGCGCGGCCGTCTTCCCGCCCGAAACCGGCTTGTGCCGGCCAGTCTTCTTTTCTCCGCGCTTGGTACGGTTGTGCTTTACCGTTCGTGCCCCAAAAAGTCGGCCTCGCGCGTCGTTTTTCGACTGCTTTCTGTGAGAAATCCCAGAAATTATTTGGATTAACCACTTTTGGTTTTTCCTCCCTCTCCTTCGAGGTTTTTCGCCCCATTAAGTTTTCTTTCGTCGTTGGGGTAGGCCTTACTTAGGCCCCGGTCGAAATTTCCCTTTTTTCTGTGCCAAATTTCGCCATTTCGTCTTTCGATTTCGCCGGCGTGATTTTTCCGCCCATGACATCGAAGCCTTCCAGCGGCTTCAAGAAGTGCACCCAGTGCGCCCGGGTAATCTCGCTCACTGACAGGCACGCGTCGTGTCTTCAGTGTCTGGGGGCTGGGCACCGCCCTCAGGCCTGTGTTCCCTTTTGCAAAGGCGGACTCAGGTAGCGAGGTTAGCCCAGTGGAACATTTTGTTCTCGGGCTCTTCGTCGGCATCGGCACCGGGGGTATCGAGTGCATCGACGTCTTCAGCGTCCAGACCTTCAACCTCGGCGGCCAGTACATCGAGTGCATCGAGGCATCAGCCCTCTGCATCGGCGCCGAGACATCGGACAGCTGCATCGACGTCGGTGGTACCGGGACCTCGTCTGCTGATGTCGTCGGACGGTGGTGCTTCGTCTGGAGTGCAGGTGAGGGCTGTCCATTCCCCTGCTGGTGGCGGTGAGCCTTCGGGTGGGTCTCCCCCTACCCTGAGGGCTCCTGCGGTACAGCCCCCCCGAGACCGACTTTCTTCGATCTCGGCCCCGAGGAAGCGACGGCTGGATTCTACGTCCTCCTCGTCGGTACCGGGAAGCTCCGGTGACATGCTTCGTCCCAAGAAGTCGAAGAAGCATCGTCACCGGTCTCCTTCCCATGTCGGTACCGAGAGCTCTGGGTTGCCGAAGGAGTCAGCACCCAGCAGGCATCGGCACCGAGAGGACCGCTCACCCTCTGTTCAGGAGGTGTCGATGCGCTCCACTCTGGACAGGCCGGAACAGTCTCCACGCCCGGAACAGGTTCTGACGTCGACGCCTGCATCGACCTCCATGCCTTTCTCTGCAGCCGCTCTGAACGAGAGCCTCCGGGCCGTTCTCCCAGAGATTCTGGGAGAGCTGCTGCGCCCTACCCCTCCGGTACCGGCGGTGCTTGCGCCACCGGTACCGTCGAGCGTGGCGCCGGCTGGCCCATCGCCCGAGGTGAGGTCTCCGGCGTCGGTGCCGCGTGCGGTACCGGCTGCCGTCGCCTCCCAGGAAGGCTCCCCGACTACGTCGGCGGAGGGAGCTTCGCCGATGCAGGCGAGGGAGTCTACCTCTCGACGCCCCCATCGTGGACGTGGCTCCACGGAGTCGAGTCGGGCACGGTTGCAGATACAGGTCCGTGAACTTGTGTCTGACACCGAGGGTGAGGCCTCGTGGGAAGAGGAAGAGGACCCCAGATATTTCTCGGACGAGGAGTCTGAGGGTCTTCCTTCCGATCCCACTCCCTCTCCTGAAAGACAGCTTTCCCCTCCTGAGAGTCTGTCTTTTGCTTCCTTTGTCCGGGAGATGTCTACGGCCATCCCCTTCCCGGTGGTTGTGGAGGACGAGCCCAGGGCTGAAATGTTTGAGCTCCTGGACTATCCTTCTCCACCTAAGGAAGCGTCCACTGTTCCCTTGCACCATGTCCTAAAAAAGACATTGCTTGCGAACTGGACCAAGCCTTTAACTAATCCCCACATCCCCAAGAAGATCGAGTCCCAGTACCGGATCCATGGGGACCCAGATCTGATGCGCACTCAGTTGCCTCATGATTCTGGAGTTGTGGATCTGGCCCTAAAGAAGGCTAAGAGTTCTAGGGAGCATGCTTCGGCGCCCCCGGGCAAGGACTCTAGAACCTTAGACTCCTTTGGGAGGAAGGCCTACCATTCTTCTATGCTCGTGGCCAAAATTCAGTCTTACCAGCTCTACATGAGCATACACATGCGGAACAATGTGCGGCAGTTGGTGGGCTTGGTTGATGCGCTCCCCCCTGAGCAAGCCAAGCCATTTCAGGAGGTGGTCAGGCAGCTGAAGGCGTGCAGAAAATTCCTGGCCAGAGGGGTGTATGACACCTTTGATGTTGCGTCCAGGGCCGCTGCTCAAGGTGTGGTGATGCGCAGACTCTCATGGCTGCGTGCCTCTGACCTGGAGAATAGAATCCAGCAGCGGATTGCGGACTCGCCTTGCCATGCGGATAACATTTTTGGAGAGAAAGTCGAACAGGTGGTAGAGCAGCTCCACCAGCGGGACACCGCATTCGACAAGTTCTCCCGCCGGCAGCCTTCAGCCTCTACCTCTACAGGTAGAGGATTTTTTTGGGGAAGGAAGACTGTTCCCTACTCTTCTGGCAAGCGTAGGTACAATCCTCCTTCTCGACAGCCTGCGGCCCAGGCTAAGCCCCAGCGCGCTCGCTCTCGTCAGCAGCGTGTGCCTCAGCAAGGCCCCTCGGCTCCCCAGCAAAAGCAAGGGACGAGCTTTTGACTGGCTCCAGCAGAGCATAGCCGACATCCAAGTGTCAGTGCCGGGCGACCTGCCAGTCGGAGGGAGGTTGAAAGCTTTTCACCAAAGGTGGCCTCTCATAACCTCCGATCAGTGGGTTCTCCAAATAGTCTGGCAAGGATACACCCTCAATTTGGCCTCAAAACCTCCAAATTGTCCACCGGGAGCTCAGTCTTACAGCTTCCAGCACAAGCAGGTACTTGCAGAGGAACTCTCCGCCCTTCTCAGCGCCAATGCGGTCGAGCCCGTGCCATCCGGGCAAGAAGGGCTGGGATTCTATTCCAGGTACTTCCTTGTGGAAAAGAAAACAGGGGGATGCGTCCCATCCTAGACCTAAGGGCCCTGAACAAATATCTGGTCAAAGAAAAGTTCAGGATGCTTTCCCTGGGCACCCTCCTTCCCATGATTCAGGAAAACGATTGGCTATGCTCTCTGGACTTGAAGGATGCCTACACACACATCCCGATACTGCCAGCTCACAGACAGTATCTGCGATTTCAGCTGGGCACACGTCACTTCCAGTACTGTGTGCTACCCTTTGGGCTCGCCTCTGCGCCCAGGGTGTTCACAAAGTGCTTGGCTGTAGTTGCAGCGGCACTTCGCAGGCTGGGGGTGCACGTGTTCCCATATCTCGACGATTGGCTGGTGAAGAACACATCCGAGGCAGGAGCCCTGCAGTCCATGCAGATGACTATTCGCCTCCTGGAGCTACTGGGGTTTGTGATAAATTATCCAAAGTCACATCTTCTCCCAGTGCAGAGACTCGAATTCATAGGAGCTCTGCTGGATTCTCGGACGGCTCGCGCCTATCTCCCAGAGACGAGAGCCAACAACTTGTTGTCCCTCGTCTCGCGGGTGCGAGCGTCCCAGCAGATCACAGCTCGGCAGATGTTGAGATTGCTAGGCCACATGGCCTCCACAGTCCATGTGACTCCCATGGCCCGCCTTCACATGAGATCTGCTCAATGGAACCTAGCTTCCCAGTGGTTCCAGGCTGCTGGGGATCTAGAAGACGTAATCCACCTGTCCACGAGTTTTCTCGAATCCCTGTATTGGTGGACTATTTGGTCCAATTTGACTCTGGGACGTCCTTTCCAAATTCCTCAGCCACAAAAAGTGCTGACCACGGATGCGTCTCTCCTGGGGTGGGGAGCTCATGTCGATGGGCTTCACACCCAAGGAAGCTGGTCCCTCCAGGAACGCGATCTGCAGATCAATCTTCTGGAGTTGCGAGCGATCTGGAACGCTCTGAAGGCTTTCAGAGATCGGCTGTCCCACCAAATTATCCAAATTCAGACAGACAACCAGGTTGCCATGTACTACGTCAACAAGCAGGGGGGCACCGGATCTCGCCCCCTGTGTCAGGAAGCCGTCAGCATGTGGCTCTGGGCTCGCCGTCACGGCATGGTGCTCCAAGCCACATATCTGGCAGGCGTAAACAACAGTCTGGCCGACAGGTTGAGCAGGATTATGCAACCTCACGAGTGGTCGCTCAATTCCCGTGTAGTGCGACAGATCTTACAGGCGTGGGGCACCCCCTTGGTAGACCTCTTCGCATCTCGAGCCAACCACAAAGTCCCTCAGTTCTGTTCCAGGCTTCAGGCCCACGGCAGACTGGCATCGGATGCCTTCCTCCTGGATTGGGGGGAGGGTCTGCTGTATGCTTATCCTCCCATACCTCTGGTGGGGAAGACTTTGTTGAAACTCAAGCAAGACCGAGGCACCATGATTCTGATTGCTCCTTTTTGGCCGCGTCAGATCTGGTTCCTTCTTCTTCTGGAGTTGTCCTCCGAAGAACCGTGGAGATTGGAGTGTTTTCCGACCCTCATCACGCAGGACGAAGGGGCGCTTCTGCATCCCAGCCTCCGGTCCCTGGCTCTCACGGCCTGGATGTTGAGAGCGTAGACTTTGCCTCTTTGGGTCTGTCAGAGGGTGTCTCCCGTGTCTTGCTTGCTTCCAGGAAAGATTCCACCAAGAGGAGTTACTTCTTTCTGTGGAGGAGGTTTGCCATCTGGTGTGACAGCAAGGCCCTAGATCCTCGCTCTTGTCCTACACAGACCCTGCTTGAATACCTTCTGCACCTGTCTGAGTCTGGTCTCAAGACCAACTCTGTAAGGGTTCACCTTAGTGCAATCAGTGCATACCATTACCATGTGGAAGGTAAGCCGATCTCAGGACAGCCTTTAGTTGTTCGCTTCATGAGAGGTTTGCTTTTGTCAAAGCCCCCTGTCAAGCCTCCTACAGTGTCATGGGATCTCAATGTCATTCTCACCCAGCTGATGAAACCTCCTTTTGAGCCACTGAATTTCTGCCATCTGAAGTACTTGACTTGGAAGGTCATTTTCTTGGTGGCAGTTACTTCAGCTCGTAGAGTCAGTGAGCTTCAGGCCCTGGTAGCCCAGGCCCCTTACACCAAATTTCATCACAACAGAGTAGTCCTCCGCACTCACCCTAAGTTCTTGCCAAAGGTCGTGTCGGAGTTCCATCTGAACCAGTCAATTGTCTTGCCAACATTCTTTCCCCGTCCTCATTCCTGCCCTGCTGAACGTCAGCTGCACACATTGGACTGCAAGAGAGCATTGGCCTTCTACCTGGAGCGGACACAGCCCAACAGACAGTCCGCCCAATTGTTTGTTTCTTTTGATCCCAATAGGAGGGGAGTGGCTGTGGGGAAACGCACCATATCCAATTGGCTAGCAGATTGCATTTCCTTCACTTACGCCCAGGCTGGGCTGGCTCTTGAAGGTCATGTCACGGCTCATAATGTTAGAGCCATGGCAGCGTCGGTAGCCCACTTGAAGTCAGCCACCATTGAAGAGATCTGCAAAGGTGCGACGTGGTCATCTGTCCACACATTCACATCTCATTACTGCCTACAGCAGGATACCCGACGCGACAGTCGGTTTGGGCAGTCAGTTCTTCAGAACCTGTTTGGGCTTTAGGATCCAACTCAACCCCCCGAGGGCCCTGTTTGTTCTGTTCCAGGCTGCACTCTCAGATAGTTGGTAAATTTTTTAGGTCAATCTCAGTTATGTCCTCGCCGTTGCGAGGCCCAATTGACCATGGTTGTTGTTTTGAGTGAGCCTGGGGGCTAGGGATACCCCATCAGTGAGAACAAGCAGCCTGCTTGTCCTCGGAGAAAGCGAATGCTACATACCTGTAGAAGGTATTCTCCGAGGACAGCAGGCTGATTGTTCTCACAAACCCACCCGCCTCCCCTTTGGAGTTGTGTCTTCCCTTGTCTTTGTTTTGCTACATATGAGACTGGCCGGCACAAGCCGGTTTCGGGCGGGAAGACGGCCGCGCATGCGCGGTGCGCATTGGCGCGCGAGGACTAGCAAAGGCCTTTGCTAGTGAAGATTCCGATTGGAGGGGCTGCCGTGGACGTCACCCATCAGTGAGAACAATCAGCCTGCTGTCCTCGGAGAATACCTTCTACAGGTATGTAGCATTCGCTTTGCCTGGGTTTTGCGTTTCTCCACCATCACCTCCAGTTCCCAGGATAAAAGCACACAGCTCCTGCACAACTTTTAACGCATCTTTATGTGTCTCATCCTCTGGTATGCCTTTGAAACGCAGGTTGCATCTCCTAGACCTGTTTTCCAGGTCTTCCAGTTCCCCTCGACTTTGGTGTTCTTTTTGTAAGGCTTGCTGCAGCTCTTTCACCTCCTCCTCCATGACATCCACTCTCTCCTCAGTCTCTGAGACTCGTTTCCCAATGTCTCTCAGTTCTTCTCGCAATTCTCTTACTGCAGTTTGTATTCCTTTCCTGGTAGTGATCATTTCAGCTTTGAGCTCTTGAAACCATCGGGATATGTCCGTTTTACTCAGCTCCAGATTTTCCTCTGTCAGTTCCTTGGGGTCCAGGTCCGATTCGGAAACTCCGTCCGCCATTTTGGAACTTCGTGACGCCACAATTGCGCCCGCTCTTTTCCCCGTTCCAGGTGTCTTCGCTGAGTATTTAAATTTGGCAAGCTTTTTCCGTGCTGCCATTAATTCAAGCGCTCAATGTGTTGTCTGGTACGGTTTTGGGATGGTAAAACAGCTTTTTTACCCTGGCTTTAGCAGAGCTCTTTCCTTAGGCAGCCATCCAGTAACGCTGACATCACTTCCTCCATGAGAGGTTTTCTTTTATCAAAGCCACCTGTCAAACCTCCACCAGTGTCATGGGGTCTGAATATCATTGTCACTCAGCTGATGAAAACTTCTTTTGAGCCACTGAATCCCTGCCATCTGAAGTACTTGACCTTGAAGGTCGTTTTCTTGGTAGCTGTTACTTCAGCTCGTAGGATCAGTGAGCTTCAGTCCTTAGTAGTGGATGTACCTTATACTAAGTTACATCTCAACAGAGTAGTCCTCTCCACACACCCTATGTTCCTGCTGAAGGTGGTGTCTGAGTTCCATCTGAACCAGTTGCTAGTCTTGCCAACATTCTTTCCTTGACCGCATGCCCATCCTGGTGAAAACAGCTTATACACCTTGGATTGCAAGAGAACATTAGCCTACTATATGGAATGGACAAGGCCCCACAGGCAGGTCTGCCCAGCTTTTTGTTTCTTTTGATCCCAACAGGATAGGGGGGGTCGCCATCGGGAAATGCACCATTTCAGTTTGGCTGGCAGATTGCATTTCTTTCACATGCCCAGGCTGGCCTTGGAGGGTCATGTCCGAGCCATGGCTGTGTTGGTAGCCCACTTAAGGTCAACTTCCATTAAAGAATTTTGCAAGGCTGTGACGTGGTCTTCAGTCCACACATTCACATCTAACCACTGCCTTGAGCAGGATACCCAATGCGTCATTCGGTTTGGGCAGTCATTGTTGCAGAATCTGTTTGGGGTCTAGAATCTAACTCCACCCTCCTAGGCCCATTTTATTCAGTTCCAGGCTGCACCCTCATTCAGATTATATATAGTTTAATGTTAATTTCTGTTATGTCCTTGCCATTGCAAGGCCCAGTTGACCAATTTTGTTGTTTTGGGTGAGCCTGGATGCTAAGGATTCTCCACTTGTGAGAAGATAGAAGTCTGCTTATCCTCAGAGAAAGTGAAGAAACTTACCTGTAACAGGTATTTTCCGAGGACAGCAGGCTTCATATTCTCACAATCCCTCCCACTTCCACTTGGAGTTGACTCCTTCGTTATTTTTACTTTATTTTTTTTTTTTGCTTTAGTATTAAACTGAGGAGACTTCGTTTTCATGACGGGCGGGAAGGCACTCGTGCATGCGCAGTGGAGTGCAGTTTGTCCTCCACAAAGCTCTATTTTTAGCTTTGACAAAATGCCGGACTGGGTGATGCAGATCGGCGTCACCCACTTGTGACAATTTGAAGCCTGCTGTTCTCTGAGAATACCTGCTACAGGTAAGTATCTTCGCTATAGCAAGGTATCATTTGTATATTATAGTATTTTGTGTTTAAGTTTTCCAGCTACTATTGGCTGTTCTGTGGGTAGAGGTTTAGTGGCTAGGGCAAACAAGAGCGGGTACATCAGACAACCCTGTCTTAATGCTCTGCCTAGCAAGAAGGGCTCTGATATTTCCCAATTAACCATAATTTGGCTAGAATGAGCTATAAAAAGAGAACATACCCATAAACTATAATTCCCCCCAGACCTTTTTTTTCCATAACACTAAACATAAAGTCCTATTCTACCCTATTGAATGCTTTTTCAGCATCGATTGCAACACACACCACTTTTATTTTCTCACAGGATCCAATCAGTTAAATTAACTGCCCTACATATATTGTCTCCCAATACTCTCCTCTCCACTAAGCCTGTTTGATCCCAGTGGACAATTTCGTGTCACTAAAATTTTGGCAAAACTTTTCATGTTATTATTTAATAGTACAATGGGCCTGTAACTGGTGCACTGAGAAGGATCCTTTCCTGGTTTTAGAAGAATTACAATTTGTGCTTTATACATACTACTAGGCAATGGATCTTCCTGTTGGATGCTGTTGTAAATGGGCTAAAAAGGGAGCCACTTAGTCTAATATGCCCTTGTAAAATTCTGCCGGAAATCCATCCTCCCTTGCAGCTTTTCCTGGTGTTTGATTCTTAATGGCTTCCTCAGCTTCCCAAGACTGTATATTCCTATTAAGCTATAGTCAACCTTTCTCTGATGTAATTGGTAGAGACAATTTCTCTAAGTGTGCATTAATCGCGGACTGGGAAGCCATATTTTCTGACTTTTACAGTGATTCATAAAACCATCTAAATTCCACTGCAGTCTCTTTATTTGTTGCTAGAGCTTTACTCTTTGGATTTTCCAGTTGTCGAACCCACCTGGAGTCACTCTGCTTCTTCAGCTTCCAAGCTAATATTTTACCTGGCTTAGCAGGAGCTCCAAGCGCTGCATTTCTTACAAGTTTAGTTGATCATGTTTTTCTTTTAGTAATGCATAAGTTCTTGGGTCTCTTGTTTATTTGGTTTGCAATGCTGATATTCCTCTGATTAATGAGGTTCTCTGCTGTTCTCTCTCTTTTTAACCTAGCTCCCTTTTGTTTGAACAAACCTCTCACATAAGCTTTTCATACGTCCCACATCATTTACGGAAACATTACCAGTATCATTCGATGCCACGTAGGCTGCCTATTCTTCCCTAAGCCAGCATTGTATTTTGTAGCACATTTGCCCTCCAGGATTTCTGTAATTTCAGTCCCCTCTTCCTCCTCCTGATACCGTAACTCAGGCCATCTCCCCAGTTGGGAGACTGTACAAAGCATGTATGAATTTTTCGGTGCAGAGAAGTATGTATAATTTCTGCAAGCTTTACTCTTCTCCCTCCAAATATCTACCAGATTCCATTTCTTAAGCAGGGCCCACAAAGTGTTGTTTATTTTCCCCATTTAGTGTTCAGAGAAATATGTTCTTGTTAGGTGCTCTTATTTTCAATACTCAATTGGCTATTTTTTTAAATGAAGTTATGAACAGCATTTGATACATGCAATATGCATGACCATACATACTATTAAGATTCTTGGAACAGTTTTTTCATTATCCAGAGATGTAATAGTCACATACTACCCCAATAAGCGTATTAATTCCTTCAGATTACGTTTTCGCATTGCTGCTTCAAATATATTCTGAGTTTAGAGAGTTTCTTGGCTTGGAACTAGTAGTGCTTCTAGGACACCATGTTGTGCTTCAATGCCTCAAAGACAATAAATGTTCAGGAATCCTAGGGTTACTGTACTTTGGTGTCCTAGAATGTACTATTTTCATGGACTCCAAGAATTTTACGTCTCACGGGTAATAGATACTTCAAATACATTTCTGATGCTGAGAGTACATACACCTTATAAACAGGATTTGTTACATTCATGATAAATTTTGAGATACATAAATGTTCCTCACTTGTCAATATTCTGATACAAAGTAAATAAGTCTTTTAATTTGAAGTTGTTCTGCCACAACTTTATCTAAGCAGTATGTCAAGCCTACAGTTTTCATTGAGAGCACTGAACTCTGAATGCTGTTGCCTGTATACAAGTTCTGCCTAAAATCCCACATTTGTGTGCTGCTTGTTAAATTTAAAATGCTGCCTCTCCCCAATTATAGTTTGGCAACTTTAACCATGTTTGCTAGAATAAGTTTTTTATTCTCAAAGTTCCTTTTTCTTGTCTGTTTATATATAATTATTATTATTAGCATTTGTATAGCGCTACCAGACGCATGCAGCGCTGAACACGTGACATAAAGAGAGACAGTCCCTACTCAAAAGAGCTTACAATCTAAATAATACAGACAGACGAGACAGTTACGGGTGAGGGAAGTAAAGGTGAGAAGGAAGGAAGGGGCAAGGGGGAGAGCAATTGAGTAGTGGCTAGGAGCTAAAAGCAATATGAAAAGGTGGGTTTTCAGTATAGATTTGAAAACAGGTAGAGATGAAGCTAGACGTATAGGCCCAGGAACTCTATTCCAGGCATAAGGTGCTGCGAGAGAAAAGGAACGAAGCCTGGAGTTAGCAGTGGAGGAGAAGGGGGACGACAAGAGAGATTTGTCCAGTGAGCGGAGTTCACGGGGAGGAATGTAGGGAGAGATGAGAGTGGAGAGGTAATGGGGGGCTGCAGAGTGGATTCATTTAAAAGTCAGTACGAGAAGTTTAAACTGTATGCGGAAGCGGACAGGGAGCCAGTGAAGTGACTTGAGGAGTGGGCTAGTGTGGGTATAATGATTCTGACAGAAAATAAGTCGTGAGAAGTTTGCTACCGCCCCATGATCAGAGGCCTCAAGTGTGTGAAACAAGGCGCTCGTGGGCTCTGAACGCAACTAGCATGCAGATACATGCAAAACAGGGCTCTTAGCGCAAGTAGCATGTAAATGCATGCTAAACCTATTCATCCGCAACGATCATCGACCAGCGTGCCTGAGATTGGCCCGCTGGCCGTGGCAAACCCTACACCAGCTTGGAGCCGGCGTTAGGGTTTGCAGACCATTGGGGAGGAATGGTGAGCCCTGTCCATCATGCATTTGCCTGCTAGCAGGCCCCCATTCCCCCCCAATGCAACTGCCCCTGCAGGACCCCCGGCCTGACCGTTCCCCTCCTCCCCAGGGACAGGTCGCTGGAGGTTCCCCCAACACAGGTTCAGGGGGGGGGGGGGCTGGAAATCCGGTGGGTCTCCAGCCCCCCTACCCCCCCCCAGCATCCCTCAGATGTTCCTTGTGGGCCATGGGTGAATCCCCCCCCCCCCACCTGGTGGTCTAGCGGCTCTTCCCCACCCCCCTACCTTCAGTTAGAGGAGGGAGGTGGCCTCCCTTCTCTTCCATCAGCACCACCTGGAAAATGGTGGTGCCCAGACCTGCCCAGTGCATCCTGGGATGCACTGGGCGGTGCTTCACACCATATAAGGGAGAACTTGTGTGGGGGGGTGGGGTCGGAGGGACCGAAGGTCCGCCGGACCTCCAACCCCCGTTTCGCTTGACAAGTGCGGGAGGATTACGCTCAGGCACAACTCTCCCGCACTTCTACCCCATGATCAGAGAAAATTGTGTGCTTAAATTTGCATGCAATTATCTCTCCGTGCTGTTCCAGCGCTATTTTTACAGCACTGTTTGGAACAGCGCAGGGCTTTTGATTATCTGCCCATAAGTGAGCAGAGTAACTTAAAATAAAGTCCCTGAGGTTACCTGTTTAACTCTGTCTACTTTTCCTGAAGTTTAAAAGCGGTGTCCCAGCAAATCCTTAGCAGTGAAGTTCTGTGGAAGTCCTTTCACAGCACCTCTTCTGGAAGGTGATATTTATTGATATCTATGAATTTTCTTTCCTTGAGCCCTACTAGACACATTGTTACTTGCAGTCTTTGAGTTGAGGATTAGCTAGTGTTGGGGGAGCTATGCAGTGCAGCTGGTGAAGAACCCAAATCTCATCAGCCATAGATAGACGCTGATAGAGCTGAAAAAAGCAGCTAGCACGAAACTAGAATCTTGGTAGCCAAACCACAGGCGCTGTCAATGTGGGCAAGTTGGAGCTGAGTTTCTCAGCTGCACAACTTATAAGGAGCTCAGATAATTATATCCTCAGCATGCTTGATTTTGAAAGGAGTCTTGCTATTCTTTTGGGTACTGTTGCATAGGTTTTAATTGTCAGATTCTTTGTAACTAAATTATATGTGAGGCTCTTGCAGAAATTGAAAGCATAGTTTTTACAGAGGTATGCATCTTATTTTTAATGAGAGAAAATAAGAGTTCCACCCAAAAGTTTTTGGAAAGCATACCGATTTTTCCTCGACACTGGAGAACCATGGAAAATATCCTAATTCTTCCTCATATCTTGTGTCTTAAGTGATGTACTCTGTGATGTATTTTGTTTACTTATAGTAGCAGAAGTGTCAAGAGTACAGATTTTTTTTCTGAATTAATCAGAAAGTATAGTTTCTACACGGATTTTTCAGACTTGTATAATATATACATCAGTAGAAATATGAGCTCAGTTTTAACATCCCTGCACATGTTAATGCTGTTGGTTATATATATGTACCTGAAATAAGGAGGTATTTTAAGTTAGACTGGATTACTACTTCTGTTGCACCTGTGTGCATTGCTACCGTAGGCTCTTTCCAATGGTATATGGCACTATTATGAAATTGAGCTCTAAAATGGTCTTTATCTAAGGTTAAAGGGCAGCTAGGTGCCAAGCTAACTCATAAAAACACTGAAATATTGTATTAATAACCTTTTGTTTGATAGTTTATGCTTTGTGGGCAATATGTTGTAAATGTATACACCTTAAAGGCAATGTCTGTGCAGTGAGTATGATGTGGTCTGTGATGAAAAAACTGTCAGTCTATTGTGCAGTTGTCCTCAGGACTTTGTGGATGTGAGTCCTGGAACGGAACTGTCATCTGATGCTGAAGCTTCATCAGTTTGTCTGTTCTGCTTTGTCAGATTTGACAGTAACAGGATGAAGTTTGTATCACCAACCTACTTGTCATATATAGTATGACAGTCATTGAGGCAGTGCAAATATAACTTCACTGGGTTGGCCATGTTTCTTTTGACATCTAGCAAATGAGCAACATTCATGAAGTGGTCCATGGCGTAATCCAATAGAGCAACAGACTAGGGAGGCTGGGATTCCAGTCCCCCTTATCCCAGTGATATGTCTTGTGACTTTGGGCAAAGCACTTCATCTTCCACTGTGTGAGTTACAAACTTAGATTGTAAACTTTTGGGGGCAGGGACCTATCAACTAGACCTGAACTTTCAATTCCCCCTGAGATGATATTTGGAAAGATGAGTGGTTGAATTCAAATCTAAAAAGTATAAAAAATACAAAAACAAACTAGGTTGCAACCCCCTCTAATGATATACAGCCTAGGGAACCTAACCTCTGTTCAGTTACAGCAGATAGAACATAGAATATGTGCCAGTTTGAAATTGTGGTGGTGTTAGAGAAATGTCAGGGTACCCCTTCCGTAATTTGAATGTGATTTCTCTTTGGAAAACTGTGCAGTTTAAGAGTTGGCCTGTGTTCACAGAGAAAGCTTCCTCACTGGTAAGGTCTGTTGATCTATAGCTCAGTGTGGAGGTGGATAGGACAAAGCATTTGAGGACTTTTCAATGTAGCCAACTCTTGAGTCAGTTGTTGAAGTACTGCTTTAACATCCTCTAACTTTTTTTTTCTTCAAAAATATGTAGTCTGCTGTTGCTGCTGCTTAATTTGAATGTTCTCTGTAGCAGATGGCAAAACAACATTTTTTCCAAAGTATATGTTTTGAGTTGAGAGGTTTGTGCCATGACCAGCTTAATTGCTTTTCTTTGGAATTTTGCTGTTTTCCTGAATCTACTTTTATAACAGTGTGGCATGTTTTTAAAAAATGAACTGTTAATATTTTGATTGTGTTATCAGTACTATTGGATACTGCTAACATGTTCTTATTTTTCTTTTGCATCATTTGTAGACGAACTGTGATCTTAGAAGACAAATAGATGAACAACAAAAACTACTTGAAAAATACAAAGAAAGGTTAAATAAATGCATTTCAATGAGTAAGAAACTTCTAATAGAAAAAGTGAGTTAAAATATTAATATATTAAAAATATATTTTAAGATTTCTTTTTGTGTTGTACCTATGTATGTTTAATTATGAACAGTCAGATGAAGTTGAATGTGTTACTGTTTTGGTTTTTGTAGAGCACACAGGAAAAACTGGCCAGTAGAGAAAAAAGCATGCAGGATAGATTACGACTGGGTCACTTCACAACCGTTCGACATGGTGCTTCGTTTACTGAACAGTGGACAGATGGCTTTGCATTTCAGAATCTTGTCAAGTTAGTCACTGCTATGTTTCTTTTTAAATACTTTGTTGTGAATTTTTACTGCTATTCTGTTATCCAAAAATGACTTTATTTTTGTATTTATTGGGATTTATTAACCACCTTCATAAAGAGATTCACTCAAGGTGATATACAGTAGATACAGTTTAACATCAAACGTACAATTTTGTTAACAGCATAAAAATATTAAAATGAACAAGTAAAGACATAGACAGAATGAAAGAGGAAAACTTAAAAGGAGCAAATTGAGACCTAAGAATAGGACTACCATGAAACAAGATAAAAAATATACACATTTAACAGCACTGAAATTCAAATAACAGAGATATATATAATACAATGTAAGCATAATATCGATGGAGTATCTAATAAGCACACAATTAGAACATTCAAATAACATTGCTATGATACTAATGCTAACGATTCCACGCTGCTATCTGTTTCATGTGCAAAGTTTATTTTATTTGACTCAATTCCATCTTTATCATATAGCGCAACCCTTTATATTTATTTATTTATTGTTGTTACATTTGTACCCCGCGCTTTCCCACTCATGGCAGGCTCAATGCGGCTTACATGGGGCAATGGAGGGTTAAGTGACTTACCCAGAGTCACAAGGAGCTGCCTGTGCCTGAAGTGGGAATCGAACTCAGTTCCTCAGGACCAAAGTCCACCACCCTAACCACTAGGCCACTCCTCCACTCCAGAGAACCCACCTAGGCTGTGATCCCAAAGGTAGGTCTTATGACCCCATTTATGTTCCCAACCCACATTTTGGGAAGCTCTATCCTATTTTAGTTGGAACCACTCTCTGTGCCAAGTCTTGTATAATCTCCACTTTTTGTGAAATCTGTCCCTTTCCCAATTCTTAAAAGCTGTAATCGTACATGTTTTTGTATATATCCTCCATTCGTCTGATAACTGAGACATAGGGGTAGTCTTTCATGGTGCCTGTGACATGCCACTAGATTCCTTGCCATAGCAAAACACACCCTGTAGCCCACCTCCATCAGTGGGATGGACAAGGAAGTTTTAGCCACCTCAGAAATTTTTTGCTACTCTTCCTTGCTCCATTGGACCCCTAATTTAGTCTCCTATACTACCACGAAGGGAAGGTTCTCATCATTCCACACCAGTAACTCTCCATAGATTCTTTAATAAAAGCCCTTTGGTGCCCTTATGTCTTGTGTACAGCTCCTCAAACCCTATTGAGGGCCCACCCAATCCACAAGCAAGCACTTCTAATGTAATGAACCACTTTTCTCCAGTCCATACTATGATTGCAGCTCCTCAGATTACTTTGTTCCACTCTTCTGAGTGAGGAGGATGTGGTTTAAGGAATATCAAACATATAAACGGCAAGTGACCGACTCACCTGCAAATGCACAGTACAGACTTCCCTCTCTGTCCCACCCTCGAGTCAAGAAGTCATGACGTCAGAGGGCGGAACAGAGAGGGAAACGGACTGAGTCGTACTGTCCTGGAAACGAACATCGTGCGAACCAACCTCCACCCTCCTCCTCCTCCTCCCCCTCCCATCCCCGCCGCCGCTCCCGCCCCCCTCCGTATCGGGCCCCCTGCACTGACCTGACAACGCCTCTCACCTCAGTGTGGAAGCGCTGCAGGCAGCAGCAGAGCGATCTGCTGCTGTCTGTAGCGCTTTCACATGGAGGTGAGAGGCGCTGTCAGGTCAGTGCAGGGGGTGCGGCACGGGGGGGGGAGCGGTGGCGAGGAGGGTAGCTGGACATGGGGGGAGGGCAGGGGGGAGAGGGCATGGTTGCAGGACATGGGGTGAGAGCAGGGCAGACAGGAGGGTTGCTGGACATGGGGGGGAGGATCGGTGGACGGGGTGAGGCCAGGGGAGAGAGAGGAGGGCTGCAATACTCGCCCGTTTTTACGGGCTTAACGGCTAGTATAATATATAAGCTCCTTAACAAAAATGAAAGTGTTTTTCAGCAGATGTATATACCTAAAATAATCCTTTCAAAAGGCACGAATGGATACTGTGAAGATTAATTAGTTAGTGGTATAATATTAGACATAAAAAGCATGATGATGTTATAAATAATTCTCCGAGGACAAGCAGGCTGCTTGTTCTCACTGATGGGGTGACGTCCACGGCAGCCCCTCCAATCGGAAACTTCACTAGCAAAGCCCTTAGCTAGCCCTCGCGCGCCCGCGCGCACCGCGCATGCGCGGCCGTCTTCCCGCCCGAAACCGGCTCGAGCCGGCCAGTCTTCTTTTGTCCGCACTCGGTACGGTCGTGTTTTCGCCGTGTCGAGCCCCGGAAAGTCGACCTCGCGCGTCCAATTTATTTTGAGCGTGTTTTTTTCCTTCGGGAAAGTTTTCTCTTAGTCGGGAAGTGCTCCGGAAACCCCCCGCCGGGTTTCGTGTAAATCCTCCCCGTACTTCCAGCTTTTTGCCCCGGTAAGTTTTCTTTCATCGTCGGGGTAGGCCTCTTTTGGCCTCGGTCGAGATTTTTCTCCCTCTAAATTTTGGTGCTTCAAATTTCGCCATTTCGGCTTTTGATTTCGCCGGCGTGATTTTTCCGCCCATGACATCGAAGCCTTCCAGCGGCTTCAAGAAGTGCACCCAGTGCGCCCGGGTTATCTCGCTCACTGATCGACACTCGTCGTGTCTTCAGTGTCTGGGGGCCGAGCACCGCCCTCAGAACTGCAGTCTGTGTTCCCTGCTTCAAAGGCGGACTCAGGTAGCGAGACTAGCCCAGTGGAACGTGTTGTTCTCGGGCTCTTCGTCGGCATCGGCACCGGGATCTTCGAGTGCATCGACGTCGTCAGCGTCCAGACCATCTTCCTCGGCCGCCCCTGCATCGAGTGCATCGAGGCATCGGGCCTCTGCATCGGCGCCGAGACATCGGATAGCTGCATCGACGTCGGTGGTACCAGGACCTCGTCTGCTGATGTCGTCGGACGGTGGTGCATCGGGTGGAGTGCAGGTGAGGGCTGTCCATTCCCTGCTGTGGCGGTGAGCCCTCGGGTGGGTCTCCGCCTACCCTGAGGGCTCCTGCGGTACAGCCCCCCCGAGATCGACCTTCTTCAGCCTCGGCCCCGAGGAAGCGACGGATGGATTCGACGTCCTCCTCGTCGGTGCCGGGGAGCTCCGGTGACATGCTTCGGAAGAAATCGAAGAAGCATCGACACCGGTCTCCTCCCCGTGTCGGCACCGAGAGCTCTGGGTCGCCGAGGGATTCGGCACCCAGCAGGCATCGGCACCGAGAGGACCGCTCACCCTCTGTTCAAGAGGTGTCGATGCGCTCCGCTCTGGACAGCCCGGAACAGCCTCCACGCCCGGAACAGGTACTGACGTCGACGCCTGCATCGACCTCTCAGCCTTTCTCTGCAGCCACTCTAAACGAGAGCCTCCGGGCCGTTCTCCCAGAGATTCTGGGAGAGCTGTTGCGCCCTACCCCTCCGGTACCGGCGGTGCTTGCGCCTCCGGTACCGTCGAGCGTGGCGCCGGCTGGCCCATCGCCCAGGTTGAGGTCCCCGACGTCGGTACCGCGTGCGGTGCTGACCGCGGCCACCTCCCAGGAAGGCTCCCCGACCACGTCGGCGGAGGGAGCTTCGCCGATGCGGGCAAGGGAGTCTACCTCTCGACGCCCCCATCGTGGACGGGGTTCCACGGAGTCGAGCAGGGCGAGGTTGCAGACACAGGTCCGGGAACTCGTGTCTGACACCGAGGGTGAGGCCTCGTGGGAGGAAGAGGAAGATCCCAGATATTTCTCTGACGAGGAGTCTGAGGGTCTTCCGTCTGATCCCACTCCCTCTCCTGAGAGACAGCTTTCTCCTCCCGAGAGTCTGTCTTTCGCTTCCTTTGTCCGGGAGATGTCTACGGCCATCCCCTTCCCGGTGGTTGTGGAGGACGAGCCCAGGGCTGAAATGTTTGAGCTCCTGGACTATCCTTCTCCACCTAAGGAAGCGTCCACTGTTCCCTTGCACCATGTCCTGAAGAAGACATTGCTTGCGAACTGGACCAAGCCATTAACTAATCCCCACATTCCCAAGAAGATCGAGTCCCAGTACCGGATCCATGGGGACCCAGAGCTGATGCGCACTCAGTTGCCTCATGACTCTGGAGTTGTGGATTTGGCCCTAAAGAAGGCTAAGAGTTCTAGGGAACATGCTTCGGCGCCCCCGGGCAAGGACGCTAGAACCTTAGACTCCTTTGGGAGGAAGGCCTACCATTCCTCTATGCTCGTGTCCAAGATCCAGTCCTACCAGCTCTACACGAGCATACACATGCGGAACAATGTGCGGCAGTTGGCGGGCTTGGTTGATGCTCTTCCCCCTGAGCAAGCCAAGCCTTTTCAGGAGGTGGTCAGGCAGCTGAAGGCGTGCAGAAAATTCCTGGCCAGAGGAGTTTATGACACTTTTGATGTTGCGTCCAGGGCCGCTGCTCAAGGTGTGGTGATGCGCAGGCTCTCATGGCTGCGTGCCGCCGACCTGGAGAATAGAATCCAGCAGCGGATTGCGGACTCGCCTTGCCGTGCGGATAACATTTTTGGCGAAAAAGTCGAACAGGTGGTAGAGTCTCTCCACCAGCGGGACACTGCATTCGACAAGTTCGCCCGCCGGCAGCCTTCAGCTTCTACCTCTACAGGTAGACGATTTTTCGGGGGAAGGAAGACTGTTCCCTATACTTCTGGCAAGCGTAGGTACAATCCTCCTTCCCGACAGCCTGCGGCCCAGGCTAAGCCCCAGCGCGCTCGCTCTCGTCAGCAGCGTGCGACTCAGCAAGGCCCCGCGGCTCCCCAGCAAAAGCAAGGGGCGAGCTTTTGACTGGCTCCAGCAGAGCATAGCCGACATCCAAGTGTCAGTGCCGGCGACCTGCCTGTCGGAGGGAGGTTGAAAGCTTTTCACCAAAGGTGGCCTCTCATAACCTCCGATCAGTGGTTCTCCAAATAGTCCGGCAAGGATACACCTCAATTTGGCCTCAAAACCTCCAAATTGTCCTCCGGGAGCTCAGTCCTACAGCTTCCAGCACAAGCAGGTACTTGCAGAGGAACTCTCCGCCCTTCTCAGCGCCAATGCGGTCGAGCCCGTGCCATCCGGGCAAGAAGGGCTGGGATTCTATTCCAGGTACTTCCTTGTGGAAAAGAAAACAGGGGGGATGCGTCCCATCCTAGACCTAAGGGCCCTGAACAAATATCTCGTAAAAGAAAAGTTCAGGATGCTTTCCCTGGGCACCCTTCTCCCCATGATTCAGCAAAACGATTGGCTATGCTCTCTGGACTTGAAGGATGCCTACACACACATCCCGATACTGCCAGCTCACAGACAGTATCTGCGATTTCAGCTGGGCACACGCCACTTCCAGTACTGTGTGCTACCCTTTGGGCTCGCCTCCGCGCCCAGGGTGTTCACAAAGTGCCTAGCTGTGGTAGCAGCGGCGCTTCGCAGGCTGGGGGTGCACGTGTTCCCATATCTCGACGATTGGCTGGTGAAGAACACATCCGAGGCAGGAGCCCTGCAGTCCATGCAGATGACTATTCGCCTCCTGGAGCTACTGGGGTTTGTGATAAATTACCCAAAGTCCCATCTTCTCCCAGTGCAGAAACTCGAATTCATCGGAGCCCTGCTGGATTCTCGGACGGCTCGCGCCTATCTCCCAGAGGCGAGGGCCAACAACTTGTTGTCCCTCGTCTCGCGGGTGCGAGCGTCCCAGCAGATCACAGCTCGGCAGATGTTGAGATTGTTGGGCCACATGGCCTCCACAGTTCATGTGACTCCCATGGCCCGCCTTCACATGAGATCTGCTCAATGGACCCTAGCCTCCCAGTGGTATCAGGCCGCTGGGGGACTAGAGGACGTGATCCACCTGTCCACGAGTTTTCTCGAATTCCCTGTATTGGTGGACGATTTGCTCCAATTTGACTCTGGGACGTCCCTTCCAAATTCCTCAGCCACAAAAGTGCTGACCACGGATGCGTCTCTCCTGGGATGGGGAGCTCATGTCGATGGGCTTCACACCCAAGGAAGGTGGTCCCTCCAAGAAAGCGATCTACAGATCAATCTTCTGGAGTTGCGAGCGATCTGGAACGCTCTGAAGGCTTTTCAGAGATCGGCTGTCCCACCAAATTATCCAAATTCAGACAGACAATCAGGTTGCCATGTACTATGTCAACAAGCAGGGGGGCACCGGATCTCTCCCCCTGTGTCAGGAAGCCGTCAGCATGTGGCTCTGGGCTCGCCGTCAAGGCATGGTGCTCCAAGCCACATATCTGGCAGGCGTAAACAACAGTCTGGCCGACAGGTTGAGCAGGATTATGCAACCATCACGAGTGGTCGCTCATTCCAGTGTTGGTGCGACAGATCTTCCAGGCGTGGGGCACCCCCCTGGTGGATCTCTTCGCATCTCAAGTAACCACAAGGTCCCTCAGTTCTGTTCCAGACTTCAGGCCCACGGCAGACTGGCGTCGGATGCCTTCCTCCTGGATTGGGGGAGGGACTGCTGTATGCTTATCCTCCCATCCCTCTGGTGGGGAAGACTTTGTTGAAACTCAGCAAGACCGAGGCACCATGATTCTGATCGCTCCTTTTTGGCCGCGTCAGATCTGGTTCCCTCTTCTTCTGGAGTTATCCTCCGAAGAACCGTGGAGATGGGAGTGTTTTCCCGACCCTCATCACGCAGGACGAAGGGGCCCTTCTGCATCCCAACCTCCAGTCTCTGGCTCCTCACGGCCTGGATGTTGAGGGCGTAGATTTTGCCTCTTTGGGTCTGCCAGAGGGTGTCTCCCGTATCTTGCTTGCTTCCAGAAAAGACTCCACCAAGAGAAGTAACTTCTTTCATTGGAGGAGGTTTGCCGTCTGGTGTGACAGCAAGGCCCTAGATCCTCGCTCTTGTCCTACACAGACCCTGCTTGAATACCTTCTGCACTTGTCTGAGTCTGGTCTTAAGACTAACTCCGTAAGGGTTCACCTTAGTGCAATCAGTGCATACCATTACCAAGTGGAAGGTAAGCCGATCTCAGGACAGCCTTTAGTTGTTCGCTTCATGAGAGGTTTGCTTTTGTCAAAGCCCCCTGTCAAGCCTCCTACAGTGTCATGGGATCTCAATGTCGTTCTCACCCAGCTGATGAAACCTCCTTTCGAGCCACTGAATTCCTGCCATCCGAAATACTTGACCTGGAAGGTCATTTTCTTGGTGGCAGTTACTTCGGCTCGTAGGGTCAGTGAGCTTCAGGCCCTGGTAGCCCAGGCCCCTTACACCAAATTTCATCACAACAGAGTAGTCCTCCGCACTCACCCTAAGTTTCTGCCAAAGGTCGTGTCGGAGTTCCATCTGAACCAGTCAATTGTCTTGCCAACATTTTTTCCCCGTCCTCATTCCTGCCCTGCTGAACGTCAGCTGCACACTTTGGACTGCAAGAGAGCATTGGCCTTCTACCTGGAGCGGACACAGCCCAACAGACAGTCCGCCCAATTGTTTGTTTCTTTTGATCCCAATAGGAGGGGAGTGGCTGTAGGGAAACGCACCATATCCAATTGGCTAGCAGATTGCATTTCCTTCACTTACGCCCAGGCGGGGCTGGCTCTTGAGGGTCATGTCACGGCTCATAATGTTAGAGCCATGGCGGCGTCGGTAGCCCACTTGAAGTCAGCCTCCATTGAAGAAATTTGCAAAGCTGCGACGTGGTCATCTGTCCACACATTCACATCTCATTACTGCCTGCAGCAGGATACCCGACGCGACAGTCGGTTCGGGCAGTCAGTTCTTCAGAACCTGTTGGGCTTTAGGATCCAACTCCACCCCCCGAGGGCCCTGTTTGTTCTGTTCCAGGCTACACTCTCAGTTAGTTGGTAATTTTTTAGGTCAATCTCAGTTATTTCCTCGCCGTTGCGAGGCCCAATTGACCAATGTTGTTGTTTTGAGTGAGCCTGGGGGCTAGGGATACCCCATCAGTGAGAACAAGCAGCCTGCTTGTCCTCGGAGAAAGCGAATGCTACATACCTGTAGAAGGTATTCTCCGAGGACAGCAGGCTGATTGTTCTCACAAACCCGCCCGCCTCCCCTTTGGAGTTGTGTCTTCCCTTGAAGTGTATTGTCTTGCTACATACTGGACTGGCCGGCTCGAGCCGGTTTTCGGGCGGGAAGACGGCCCGCGCATGCGCGGTGCGCGCGGGCGCGCGAGGGCTAGCAAAGGACTTTGCTAGTGAAGTTTCCGATTGGAGGGGCTGCCGTGGACGTCACCCCATCAGTGAGAACAATCAGCCTGCTGTCCTCGGAGAATACCTTCTACAGGTATGTAGCATTCGCTTTACAGTTTGTTCTATTCAATCATTCAGTCTCAGTGCTGTGCATATAATGAGTTGAACAAAAGGAACCTCAATCCTCCCAGTAGTGGAATTCTTACTGAATATGTAACCCTCTACTCCATCAGGTGTCCCATTTCTATTATCGGTTCTACTATCACAGGGGGGGAAAAAAAACATTGATTAAAAAACAAACAAACAAACCTTGATTTTAAGGTAGCACAAGCTACCAGAGTAAAGGTGCTTTATCAACTATCCCCCAGTTCAAATTCCAATTCGCAAAAATCAGGAGGCATACCCAAAAATGGAGAAATTATACTTAGCTGGCAAAAAAAAAAAAAAAAAAAAAAAAAACGCTATCGCAACCGCTCCAGCTGCCACAGCTCAATGTGTAGCTTCATAAATCCAGCTCTCTTCATATTTCGAATGATGCAGTGCACTGCCGATCCACCAAGCTTCCTTTCCTGTCTTCAACAAGAGCACCTTGTTTTGCAATCTGCTGCTGTTTCAGGAAGATGCCTTTCTATAGAACCTTTTTTCTCAAATTTGATGGGTATACTTGCAGTCTGCTCAAATGTGGATATATGTTCGGAAAACTTTTATAGAATAGAGATTCAGCATAGTACAGATTTTACTTACTGTGTCCAAATTATTACTAATTATGACATGTATGTATGAATGTATACATCTTAATGTTAGATCTGATTTAATAAGTGGAAGCCTACATGAAGAGTCCAAAAAGGACCCTATTTTAATCCTGTTTTATAAGGCAACGTAGGCACTTATGTACCTTTATAAAATAGGCTCCCAGATGCAGAAACAATTTGAGCAAATGGCAATCACACATTTACAGCTGTTCTCAGGCAGGTGTAAATGTGTGAGTCTATGCTATTTGTGTACTCATATATTTTGTAAAATGCAAGCATGTATCACAACTCCACCCCTGTTCTTCTCAAACTATGCCCCTGGGAATGTCCACGCACAGTGCATGTAAAGGTATACACTATTTTTGAGGTGTATTTATTTACATGCTCTTATACCTCTGCACATATATAAGAAGGGCCTTTTCTGCATGAAAAAGGCTTCATACATGGAAAAACCTTTATGTAATTATCATACTATAACATAGCTCTGTGTCAGTAGGAGCTATATGTCTATATAAATATCGGTAATTCACCATCTCTCCAACTGTGCATATCTACATAGATATATAACTAACTTTCTTTATCATGAGCTGAGAAAGTTTGTGAATGCCAAGTATGAGAATTGCAAGTTCTTATCATAATGCCAATTCTTAACTTAACCAATCTTTTCTTATGCTGTTAAAAAAATACAGCAGTTCTCTGTTTCTTTAGACACAATGTACAAATTATAACAGTAAGACTCATTCAGAATTGGCGTGTGAAATAGTAAGTGAACACATAGTTTTCTTAGCACATTTAATTGACTGATTTGTATCAAGTGCTTAAATAATTGGGCAGCAAGCAAACCATCCTGCAGAGCAAATCTGCATGACTAAGTTTTGGGCATCCTGTCTTGAAGAAAAGTTCAAAAGGGTTTGACTTTGGTCTTCACTGTAATAGTTAGTGGGAGCTTATCATTCCACAATCAAAGGAAGTTTCAGAGGACCTGTGGAAATAGTTGCTGCTCATCTGTCTGGACAAGGTTACAAGGTTTTTTCTAAACATTTGTGGTTCTACTGTCAGTTTACAAATGGAAAAAGTTGAAGCCTACATTGACTACCCGGGAGCAGTCATCCTGCCAAGATCATCAAGAGCAAATTAGAAAATCATACATAAAGTTACAAAACCTTCACTAATGTCTAAATTCGTATCTGCAGGCTTCTCATGCTGTTGTCGATGACTGGTTTTATGTGTCAACCATCAGATGGAAACTGAATAGGAATGGGATTCATGTCGGAATAGTTAGGAAGAAACTACAGCTTTCTAAGAACATTATTGCCCACCTCAGTTTTACCAAAATGCGCATTTTGGGGACACACAAGACTTCTGGAGTAATGTTTGCTGTACAGATAAGCCAAAAATTGAACCTTTCGGTCACAATAACAAATATTTTGTTTGGTGAAAATCAAACCCTGCCTCATCGCGTGTTGAGCCTGATGGCCATGAGTGGAAGCTGAGCTGAAGGTGGGTCATGCAGCAGGGAAAACAAACCTAAAGATTCAAGTAACCCACCAGTTAATAATGCAGACTAGAAAGTTATTAAATAAATACATTTACTACAAAATAGCTGATGAAGGGATTGCATGATTTTGATTGGCTAAGTCAGAAGTCCTAACTTAAACCTTATCAAAAGATGGCAAAACCAGAATCAAATCATTCATGCAAGAAAGTCCTCCCCGAAACAACTGTGTATGGAAAATTGAGGCCAAAATTACTGAAGAGCAATGTGTGAGTCTTATAAACAGGAAATGTTTACTTGAAGTTATTACTGCTCAAGGAAGTTTAACAGATTACTGAATGAAGAGTTCACATTTATGGTCTGTTTATTCCATGGGGGTTTCCATTTTATTAGGGTTTAGATTAGGATCTAATCATGTTTTGAAGATAAATTTTGCTAAAATATAGACCATTCTAGGGGCTTCACAAACTTTTTCTCAGTACTTTAACTGTATTTGTCTAGAAATATATATGTGTTTACGTAAAAGTTGTTGAAATGCACAAAATGAAAAAAAAAAGTTGAAAATACTTGACTGTGAACTTAAAGCATTACAAAGCCTGTAATGAGATTGTGGAGGTGGGAGAGCAACTTAATTACTGTGTCAGTTGAGATGGTGCATCATTCTTATCGTGATATTCCTTGAACATTAGTTGTGCTGAAGTAGTGCCATTTTACAAAACTATCAACATTTTAAAACATCAATTCTAAAAACTGTTTTGTAGCAGTGTTAGCATTCAAAATAAATAACATTCTTAAAGTGACACATGAATCAGAACAACTCACTAAGGGGACCTTTTACCAAGCTGTGATAGGGCTACCGCTGGCTTGGCACATGGCGATGCTGTCCTACCTGCTACTGTGGGAGCCTTGCTGTAGTGCCAACTCCCGCACACAGCATTTCTGCTGCCAAAAAAGTATTTTTTAGCATCGGGGGCTTACCCAGCAGTAATTGGGTAATGCAGGTTAGCACGGGAGCCCCAGCATTGCCATTTCCATTTTTTAAAAAGAAAAGTTCTTTTAACAGCATTGGTAAAAGGAGGCCTTGGCGTGCAGGAATCCTGTGTGCCGATGCCACTGCAGGGGTTCTTCTACCACTGCTTGGTAAAAGGATCCCAATGGAGGTAAAAACGAGTATATACAGGACAATTTGATCCAAATCTGTAGTATAGAATTTGGAATCTTGCACTTATAGAAAACTTAATATGAGAGCCCTACTTCATTAAAAAAAAAGTATTCAATATTAAAGGGTATAAACCAAATGGCGTGTTCTGTTCTACCACATCAAGCATTGAAAATCCAACTTAGCTAATAATGCGAGATCATCAAGCTATTTTACGAGGTAGATATTCAGTGGACTTTTGAGCACATTAAAATACATGGTTAGCTTATTCATAAGTCTTTATTAGTGCTGTTGAATAATTGTTGTTAAAATTTGTGATTGTGTTAATAACGATTACAGTTAACGCCACAACCTTCAGCATCCATTTCCCTTGTAGGCTTCCACTCTACATTAAGAATGCCCTGGTGTTCTAGAGTAGGACAGGCAGGAGTGATCCCTAGTTGCTTCTGCCCATACTGGCTGCAGGTTCAAAATAGCAGCTGTGAACTGTAATGGTAGTTCTGTGGTACTACTGCTAGTGTCCCTAGATCACCAGGGCAACCTTAAGGTACCCCCAGGGGGGTGGGGGGGGGGGGACTTCAAGATGGGTGTTGACTCTCTGAGGGGATCTTCTGAAGGGGATGGATATTCTGAAGGACAAGGTCAACATTCAAAAATACTTATGTGGCCAATAGAAGATACTATGGGCTTGATTTTGTAAAAAGACCCACATAAGTATTTTTGAATGTTGACCTTTCTATTTCTAGAAATACAGAGGCCTATATTCAAAAGCACTTACGTGATCAACCTTGCTGCTAATCACATGTTCTCTTAAAAAAAAAAAAAAATAATCCCAGGTGTTTCATGTATAGCTGTATATCAGGGTGTCTAGGTTAACAGAGCAGGAAGGTGCCTATTTTTAACCAATTTTATAAAGATCTATAGGCGCCTGTCTTTTAGCACAAATCCTGCAGAAATAGGTACCCGGATTGAAGGTACAGACATTTACACCTGCTCTCAAGTAGACATAATGTATGCATATGCAGAACACACAATTCTGCCTATTTTATAAAATACGTATTTCAAGTTCTCCATGGCATCACCACTCGCGAGGAGCAAGGAAGGTATTGATTAATTATATAACTTATTACAATGTCCCAAACATCCAAACTTTTTTTATATAAAGCAGATATCTAATGACTGCAAATAGAATAAACAGTATGGTTATTTTATTTGTGGATCATCAGATCTAACCGCAGCACAACTCATATGAACAATTTTGTTCTTTCATTTCAAAGAAAATGGTTGTGGTGCGAATCCTCATAAGATCTCCTTTTTCTAAATTTTTCTTTGCTTTTCTTAGTTTTTCATATTCATATTTATATTCCATAATAGTCCATTTTATAAAAGTGAGCTATATGCTTTTAGCCCAACTTATCTTAGTGTGGCGGCAACCTTAACCGCAGGAGAAACTGGCCCAGATCATGCCTCATCCCTATTTCAATTGTCACATGTGTTTTCTCTCTTTGTCACTCAGTCTCCCTCTCTTTGTTAATCTTTACCACTTTTTTTTTTTTTTGGAAATAAAAACAAAGTAGAACTGCAAAATAATATGATTAAATGAGTATGAGAAAATTAGAGAAACATTGAAGGAAAAGATAAAATGGTGTGAAAAAGCAAAGCTTGGGAGCTTTATGTTCTTTTTAAAAGGGTTGCTGATTACCTGGACAGTATCGCTCAATAAATTATTTAGGATAGTTTCGAATGTATTTCCTTTTAAAGGCATTGCTTGATTTAGTTGATTTAAGTCAATTATGCTGAAATATTCCCCTGCTTCAATGCACTCACATGAAGGAGACAGTTTAAATTTTACCATAATTGATGGGTGGATGGTGCCGACTGCCATCACCTGCTGCTGCCTGAGCATGCCCTGGTGAGGCACAAAGCAGCAGTAGGAGCAAAGCAGGATGAAAGAATTGCATGCACTCTCATTTCTACAAAGAGGCACATTTTCACCTCTATCCAAGTCCCAAGGAATGCTTGTTTACATGCCTCCACTGTTGGTATATCTAAACTGGAAGTCAGTGGTTCTTTGGCGAGGCTGCTCTATGCTTTAGTAATTGGATAAAGAGAAGACATAGGAAATAGCTCAAATATAGGTGGGTAACAGCTATACTAAGAAGCATTAGCAATAAATGCAAATGTGAGTGAACAGAAGCGAGAAGACACATAATGTAACCCGGAAAAACAGAAAAATATCTAGGTGTGTGTTACTTACGGAACTCAAACAGCACATTCTTTCCATTGCATATAACCAGCACACACACACACCCCTACATGTGTGTAAGTATATAATAAAGAAAGATAGAGGAAGCATGAATTCTAGAAAAAGTTTAACAAATGATGCATCAAAGACAACATAGAGGAACACAGCAGATGCTGCCTCGGCATGTCAGAGATTGATAATATCACATGAAAAGATACCTGCTAACACACAGAAGTCATCATGGACAATGAGAGGCATGTGCAAGGAAATGCATTTCAAATGTCCTTTACTAGTGTGTTGTGATCCCATGAACTACTGTGCCCTTGATGGTATTCCATACGTCACCAGGGCTTTGGTCTCTTGATATCTAGGATGTTGGGTGTTCAATTTCATTCTCTGGACCTGGAGTAGTCACTGAGAAATACACAAAAAATTGCTTTGTTTAGGCAACTGCATCCAGTAAGTGCAAGGCAAAGTAGATAAGGCTCAGTCTTGCTGTGGCAGTGTGTGTTGGATATGCAGAACCCCCCGCTCATTTCATACAGATAAAGAGCAAATGTGCTAGACCTAACTGGAATTGTCCGAAGGATAGTTTGTTTATTATGTAATTTGCTGTACTGCTTTTCATAATTAAAAAGAAAGAAAAGAAAATGAAGCAGTATACAGTAGCTGGCCTAGAGAACCAACTAAAGAAAGACTGTGGTGGACAGTGGCAGAGGTGGTGGCTGAGCTGTTGTCATTACTTTGTCAGTGAGAATCTCAATAACATGCCTACAAGTTTCTGCTGTGTCCAGTGTTGCTAATACGTTTAAGTCTATATTTGTGCTACCTAGGTGCAACTGGGACATGCTGTGCTCTTGGATGAATTTACATTACATGCTTTAGAGAAGGTGCAAGAAGAGTAGCAGTCATCAGCCTTAGCTTCCAGATATTCATTTGTTTGCATATGTGATCTCCATTAGTACTGGCATGACTACATCCTAGCATATAAAATATTGTGCTAGCTAGTATGTGCAGTGGTTATGCTGCAAAAGGCAGAAGGCTACTTTCAGGAGTAAGATTAATAGCGGGACTCCTGATTTGGTTTAATTTTAGCTGGCTTCTATTCATTTATGCTCATGACAAGTTACATTCAGGGGCGCTGGAAGTTTTCCTGTCCCTGTAGAACTCAGTCTGTACCTGAGGCAATAGAGGATTAAAATGACTTGCCCAAGGTCGCAGGGACAGCAGTCCACAAGTTGAGGATTGCATAGCACATGAAAGGGAAAAGTATGTGGTTAGTCTTCTCTAAATGTTGTTATCCCACGTGAATAAAGGATGACAAAGAGAGGGTACATAACAGATGGTATTTTCCCATTTGGACTTGCTGTATCTTGCTACGGCATTGAGTGTTTTTTTTTTTTTTTTTACTTGTTTTTGTGTGCATATTGAAACTACCCCATTTGAGTTCTATGGAATTGGGATGAATAAGTGTTTCAGAGAGAATGCAGATAAGGTGGTATGGAGACTGACTTGTGGATAGAGGTTTTATGTTTCTTGTAGTCATTTTAGGTAAAATCACGACTTATGTATGCCCATTGTACTTTCCTTATCCATTTTTTTTAATGGGATTATCACTCATGACTTAAAAGGTATGCCTGAAAAATGGATATTTTGGGCACATTCATAGGGAAATAAAGTAAATAACAAGTTTCATGTTTGAGAGAAGGGCAGATACAGCATGCTTTATTCATCATCCAGTTCACTGATAGTTTGCCTCTCTTGCAGCCTCTGCACAGGATTTTAACAACTGTTATATTTTTGTGTCCATAAACTCACAAGCTTTTCCAAATAGCTGTTCACCATAGTCTCCTTTCTGTCCTCAAATGTGCAAACTTGAATTTACAAGAGCAAAAAATGTATGTATTTGATACTCTAAAGAGATACGTTAAGATATGCAGACATATAGTTATTAAAAATAGAGGTGGTGTTATAGTCTTTAATTATGATTGAATAGTTACGTTTTATGTGGCTAAATGATTGGTTTTAAGATAACACATTTTTTCTGCTTTATTTGCACACTCCAAGTAGAAAGGAAAATGAATCAAAGGGCTACATTTTTATGAATCACAATCATATAACTTAAAGTGAGAGCCTCAGATCCTAACTTTTCTACTCATTCAGTGTCTTGTACTGTGGAACTGAACAAGTTCTTGTTCTTGAGTGTTTATGCTTCCTTTCTGAGCTTTTCCTCAGGTGTCAGCTTTCAAGATATCTCCTTGGTGACCACTGAATTCTGCAGCCCGGTAGCAGAGAGTAGCATGTGTTTTAATCCAGAGAACAGCATTAATTGCATTAACTTGTTTTGCTTTGTTTTAATATGTAAGCTATTGATTATTGAAAAATTGTTCATCTAGGTCAAACCATTTTAGTTATGCAAGAAGACCAATTTTAAAGTGCATGCATCATCCATTAGCGTAATTAATGTATCTGTGCTAATCAAAACAGAGACCTTAACTATGGTTAGTATACTATTTGAGATTAAAATGAGATGTGGATTCTTTTTTTAATTTAGTTATTTCTCTACCCACTGTACTAAATTTGTTCTGTTTTCTTGAGCTATAACTGTGTCTTGAAAAAAACCTGACTGGTTTAGACAACTCTGTAAAACTAAAAGTGGGTACATTTTCAAAAAGTGTAAGTTATACTGTACAGGCCATATATTGTAGGTAATTGCCCTTTAGAAAAGATACTGTTTAATATAGTTTTTATTGCTAGAATTCATTGCATATTGCTTCACTCAGGCTTACATAATTTTGACAGGCAACAAGAATGGGTAAATCAGCAACGTGAAGAGATTGAAAGGCAAAGGAAACTCTTGGCAAAGCGTAAACCTCCATCTACAAATAATTCTCAAACGATAGTGGCCAGCTCTGAACCAAAGCAAAGGAAAAACAAAGCTGTAAATGGAGCAGAAAATGATCCATTCTTGAAACCTAGCTTACCACAGCTGTAAGTTATGTCTTCTCATTAGTTTTGTAAGTAACTGTGTATTACGTGTACTGTCTAATATAAAGAGGTCCTGTGATCAGACAAATAGGGATAACATGCACCATCCAAAAGCCAGTTGGGTTTTGGAGAAGGAATTCATGATGTTGCACAATTGCATATTTTCCCTATTAACTGGGCATTCTTTAGTTGGCATTTATCAAATGTTTATGATTTAAACTCCAGAAATCTATGTGAAAGGGGACAATTGAGGTGATTGGGAATTATCCTTTTAATCCTCATTCTGATGTGGAATATTTTTGATCAGTATTTCACAATCTGATACACTACCTGAATAATATAAAGGTTTGTTTAAAATTTTTTGGCCTGGCAGTTTTCCTCTTGCTCCTATGGGCGTCCATCCAATTCAAAAATAACATTTATTGCAGAGCTTCACAAACTGTGGGTCACACCCCCAAATGAAGTCGCAAAATTCACATTTGGGTCACAACCTGAAGGAGGGGGACCAAAAAAGAAAAATGTCAAAGGCCTGTGCCTCCTGACAAATCTGTGGTATTAGATCTGCAGGGGCTCCGTGCAAAATGGGATGATGACAGTGTCAGCAATAATGCTGTAGGAGCGCTGGGAGCAGCAGCGTTGTGTATTGTCTGTGGCTGCAATAAGAGGTTACGGCCACAGAAAGTTTGATAAGCACTCATTTGATGGGCTGTGGTGTTAAGAGCTTTCATTCAGAGTCTTCCAAGGATTTTTCCTTTTTGTACCCCATATCAATTTAACTTGGACATACAGCCAGATGCCATAATTTTTGTGACTTTATCCAGGGCCAGCTCTACCATTAGGTGGACAAGGTGTCTGCCCTAGGGCAGCAGACAGGGTAGTGATGCCAGCATGACCAGCCAGATAGCAGCAGAGCAGCATGTGAAAGCTTCTGTCAGCACAACAGCAGGCCTTTGAGTACTTGTGTGTGTGTCTGCAGAGGCCTGCCATGTCCCTCACCCTCTGACAGGAAGTTTGTGTCAGAGTATGTGGGATCCAGTAGGCCATGAGTATGTACGGTGCTCAAAGGTCTGCCACTACTTCTGTTACATTTTGCAGCAGCAACATTGGGCAGAGCTAGGTAGGGTGGCAGTGACAAGAGAAGAGAGGGAAGATGCTGAACATGGGACATGTAGAATAGGGAAGGAAAGGGGGATGGTGGTGGGAATGCTAGACTCAGTAAGGTGGGTGTGGAATGGGGCTGATTCTAGATATAAGTGAGTAGGGAAGAGAGGAGATGCTGGACACAGGATGGGTTGAAGGCGCGGTAGTGTTTTTAGTGTGTGCTAAACACTAGAGACACCCATAGGAATATATGGGCATCTCTAGCATTTAGCGCACGCTGAAAACGCTAGTGCGCCTTTGTAAAAGGCCCACTTAGTATTTACTGTACTGCCTTGGCTGACTTAGCAGAACAAAGTGGTGTACAGACTACAATAGAAGAACAGAAAGGAACTACAATAAATGGAATAGGAAGCAAAGCATTCAAAGAGCTCAGCACTAACTATATCTGGGAGATGGGGGGAGGGAAGGAAAGGGGGAAGGGCATGAAGGAATGAGGGTGGGAAGGTGAATCACAGTTGAGTCGTCCCTTAAACACCTTAGGCCTGCTGTCTTGAGACGTTTGAAAGACAGCTCACCACATATATATTTAGCGGAATATTATTCCAAGTAAACCGTGCCATAAAAAAGAATGCGCTGTGCCTAGTTTATTCAAGCTGGGCAGCTCATAGGCCAGGGGGCACAAGATGATGGTCATTCAATGAACAAAATACATGGCTGGGAGTATAGGGAATGGTGAGAGCAGTGAGGTGAGGTGGATCCTCTAACCGGAATACCTTGAAATCAAGCATTAGAATTTTAAATTTGATTTGATATTCAAGCGGGAGCCAGTGATGGTTTTTTTTTTGTAGCGGCAAGACTCTGTCAGTCTTCGTGCATGACATAGTAGGTGAATGACAGTGTTTTAGAGAATCTGAAGCTTTTTCAAGTTGACTGGGTTGGGTTTCTAGATTTGGTTCCCTGTGGGTGTTTGACAACTTGGAGGTTGGAGGGTCTCAGAGAGATCCCCTATAGGATGCTACATTTGTCTGCACTTCACCTGCTTTTAGCTGTGATACTTGTTCTAGTCCTTTGAGAAGTCATGCCAGTTGAGAAACCTGTTTAAAAAAAGAGGGGATGCAGAGGAAGACTTGTTAATCTTGTGCCTTGCTTACAGTGATTAATTTGAGTGGAGACTTCTGGAAACCTCCCAAGCATTCCTTGGTTTTTGGCTGGCCCTACCCCACCCCATTTTATACTTTGGGCTTAAGAAGGGTACTAGTAGCAATTCCATGTTCACCCTGTGATTGGCATGGTTTCAGGCTTCGGTTACATAGTTCAGAAGTTCTCAGGGTTCAGAGTTGCATCCAGCTTGAGTTTTTCCTTCAAGTGTGACCTCTGTTTTTCAAAATCAAGTTCTTCCTCTTTTTGCTCCACTCAACACTGGAGAGTGGGAAACTGTTTGTTGCACTGGCTGTTTTATTTAGTTTGGGGGGGGGGGGGGGGTGTTGGACCTTATGACAGTAGAAAGGGCACCGCTTGTGGGTGTCTTCTGATAGTAGTCCATGAGCCAGAAGCAGGATGACCGCTTGGGTGTCCATACTCCCATGTTATTCTTTCTTTATTCTATGCATTTGTATCCCACATTTTCCCATCTATTGGTAGGTTCAATGTGGCTTACATGAATGTGGAGTAGATTGGTTACAGATTCTATAGAGCAATACTACAAATTGTGTAGAACAAGGCTGCAATTTGTATAGAGCAAGGTTATAATATTTATTTATTTATTTGTGACATTTATATCCCACATTATCCCATACAAGTTGAGTTCATTGTGGCTTACAATAAATAGTGTAGGATATGTAACAAATAATAATGCATAAGAAAGTAATTTGTTGTAAGAATCCAATTTTACAATACAATATCATAAACATATTGGGATAGCTATAGATGTTTATCATTTAGAAAATCTATTATGAATGAGAAATTGTACATGAAGGAAAGAGAAAGTTAATGGTAAATAGAGAACCAATTCAGGTTCTTCCCTTGGTGCTCTGATCTCATCCCATGGTTTTCAGTATCATCTTTATGCTGATGACTCCCAGATCTACCTCTCCACACCAGAAATCTCAGCCGAAATCCAGGCCAAAGTATCAGCCTGCCTGTCTGACATTCCTGCCTGGATGTCTCAGCGCCATCTGAAACTAAACATGACCAAGACTGAGCTTCTTATCTTTCCCCCTAAACCAACCTCTCCTCCTCCCCCATTCTCTATTTCTGTGGATAACACTCTCATCCTTCCTGTCTTATCAGCTCGTAACCTTGGGGTCATCTTCGACTCCTCCCTCTCCTTCTCTGCACATATTCAACAGACTGCTAAAACCTGCCATTTCTTTCTCTATAATATCAGCAAAATTCGCCCTTTCCTCTCTGAGCACACTACCAGAACCCTCATCCACGCTCTTATCACCTCTCGCTTAGACTATTGCAACTTGCTTCTCACAGGTCTCCCACTTAGCCATCTCTCTCCTCTTCAATCTGTTCAAAATTCTGCTGCACGACTAATATTCCGCCAGGGTCGTTATGCTCTTATTAGCCCTCTCCTCAAGTCACTTCACTGGCTTCCTTTCCGTTTCCACATACAGTTTGAACTCCTCTTATTGACCTATAAATGCATTCACTCTGCAGCTCCTCAGTATCTCTCCACTCTTATCTCTCCCTACATTCCTCCCCGGGACCTCCGTTCACTGGGTAAATCTCTCTTATCTGCACCCTTCTCCTCCACCGCTAACTCCAGAGTCTGTTCCTTTTATCTTGCTGCACCATATGCCTGGAATAGACTTCCTGAGCCGGTACGTCAAGCTCCATCTCTGACTATCTTCAAATCTAAGCTAAAAGCCCACCTTTTTGATGCTGCTTTTAACTCCTAACCCTTGTTCACGTGTTCAGAACCCTTATTTTATCATCCTCTTTTTAACATTCCCTTATCTCTTGTTTGTCCTGTTTGTCCTAATTAGATTGTAAGCTCTGTCGAGCAGGGACTGTCTCTTCATGTTCAAGTGTACAGCGCTGCGTACGTCTAGTAGCGCTATAGAAATGATAAGTAGTAGTAGTAGTAATTAATATCCATATTATTTAATTCCAATTAATTATTACCTGAATTGGTTCTCTATTTACCATTAACTTTCTCTTTCCTTCATGTACAATTTCTCATTCATAATAGATTTTCTAAATGTTAAACATCCATAGCTATCCCAATATATTTATGATATTGTATTGTAAAATTGGATTCTTACAACAAATTACTTTCTTATGCATTATTATTTGTTACATATCCTACACTATTTCCATGGAACAATGAGAGTCTGTAGTAGATTTGTTGCTGTATGTATAGAACTAGGTTACAATTTATGAAGCTCAAAGATATTAATGGATGTCTTGATTATGACTGGTTTTATGTGTATATATTTGTATCAGGTGAGCACATAGTGTTTGGGTTGAATTGGGCAATTGAAGCTTATTTCAGTTTCTGGCCATTGTCATATTCTTGTAATATTCATTAATCTGATTGGTTAGGTTGGTTCAGTGGGGAGGATCTTTCCAAAAAAGTAGGCCTTCAGATGTTTTTGGAAGATTAGTTTATTGTCCTTGAGTTTTAGGTCTATCGGTAGTATATTCCAGAGCTTGGTGCAAACATAGGAGAACTGGAAGCATATGGTTGATTTGTATTTTAGACCTTTACATCTAGGGAAGTGGAGGGTTAGGTAAGATCTTGCTGATTTATTTGTGTTCCAGATTGGTAGGTCTATTAGATTGGTCATGTAACCCGGTGATATGCCGAAAATTATTCTGTAGGCCAGAGAACATATATTGAAGGATATGCGTGCCTTGATTGGTAGCCAGTATAGCTTTTGGCGAAGGGGTTTAGTGCTTTCAAACCAGGTTTTTCCGAAAATGAGTCTGACCACTGTATTTTGTGCTGTTTGTAGTTTTTTTTTAGGATTTGGTCTTTGTATCTTGCGTAGATTCCATTGCAATAATCCACATGGGCCAGAACCATGGTTTGGATCATGTTATAGAATACATCTCTTGGAAAGTATTGCTTTATATGTTTGAGTTTCCACATTGTGTGGAGCATTTTCCTTGTAGTGGTCTTAGCTTGGTTTTTGAGTGATAAGTCATGGTCTATGGTGATTCCTGGGATTTTCAGGTTGTCTGAGATTAGGAGAGATGAATCCAAGGCATTGATGGCTGTGTTCAGTATTGTGTGGAGATGAGAATATGAAGCAGTGTGTTTTTTTCCCCATTTATTTTCAGTTTGAAGGCTGATGCCTAGGATTCCATGGTGTTCATGCTGTTCTTGATTTTGATGGAGATTTCTGATGGGTTGTTTTTGAAAGGGATTTAGATAATAGCGTTCTTCTGTCACGAGTGGGATGCTCAGGATCAACAGGTTGTCACCTTGAGGGAACAATTATCAGGGTCTGGTCTTCCTCCCACCCAGGGTCCTTATAACTTTGGTAGGCCACACTTGTCTGGGCTGGTCTAGCAGGACTCGAGGAAAGGAAATAGCATATAAAGAACAAATTTCACTATTGTATAACTCCACCCTTGTGCATGCCCACAATAAAAGTATGCACTGTGTAAACCCTGGTTGGTATTTTATAAAGTCATTTAAGTGGAACTATCTTAGAGATTCAGCAAGAAAGTATCCTGCTCTATCTCAGCGGGTGCAGAAATGCTCAAGCCATATCTAGATATGCTCTGTGACATGCAGATCTAAGTTTTCTTTCTTCCTTCCTCTACTCTAGTCCATAATCAGGAGGCTACTGGAGAGGAGCCAGCCACAACTCAAGCTCACCATACTGTCCTAGGAGACAGTAGTTTCTAGAACTGATTGTTACCAGATCAATTGGAAAATCACATTTTTATTTAAGCTTCTAAGTTCACCTAGAGCCAAGGTCTCTATAGTTGCAAGTGTCCAGTGGCTACAAGAGGAGGTTTGTGGGAGGAGAGAGAGCAGCAGTTGTGATGCAGGAGGAAGTGTGGCTGTGGGAACCAGAAGTGGCATAATTATGCACAAGCAAGGAAGCACTCTAGGCTTCACACAAGGAATGGCCCATTTTGAGGCAATTTGGGGGCTTTGAGACAACTTGGCCCAGGGTCAGGTCCCAGATTGACACATGAGCCCCCTCCCCCAAACCTGGAAGCACACATGTTGGTTCACATATGTGTGCGCAGAACCGAGAAGTATTGAACTGGGTCCAAGAGCAGGGTGTGGGCAGCAGTGGATCTTGGAATAGTACCCCCACAAACCTTGAAATGCCGTGTCCACATATTGGCCGGGCACTGTCCAGTTTGGAGGGAGTAAGACTGAGAACTGCCTGGGTCAATAAAGGGAAGCAGGAGGCTACTGACTGTACTGGGAAGGGACTGGCTGGTTTGAATAAAGTTGCTGTCTGGGGGCAGCCTGAATTGTCCTTTGGTTGAGAGGCTGTGAAGGCAGAGTAGTGTTATTAGTTCTATGTGGCTGGTGTAGTATTGTATTGGGAAAACTGAATGACTTGGGTAACTGGAGGTAGCAGTAAAGTGCTGGAGAAAAATTTGTATTGCAGGAGCAGTACAAGACAGTATGCATAGTAACATACATACATAATAAATGACGGCAGGTAAAGACACATATGGTCCATCCAGTCTGCCCAACAAGATAAACTCATTTTACGTGGTATACGATACTTTATGTGTATACCCGTTTGATTTGTCCTTGCCATTCTCAGGGCACAGACCGTAGAAGTCTGCCCAGCACTGTTCTTGTACTAAAGGTTCTGAAGCTAACGTCGAAGTCTCTTAAAATGTACACTCCAGCCCATCCATATCTATTCAGTCACGATCAGGGCATAGACCGTATAAGTCTACCCAGCGCTGGTTTTGCTTCCCAATTACCAGCATTGCCACTTGATCTCCGCTAAGATTTTGTGGTTCCATTCCTTCTAAACAGGATTCTTTTCTGTTTATTTATTTATTTCATTTGTATCCCACATTTTCCCGCATAGCAGTAGGCTCAATGTGGCTTACAGGTTCTGGAGAGGAGAGTACCAACTCCGGGAATATATACAGAGTGGAAAATAGAGTAACAGTAGGTGCAAGGAAGCTTATCCTATATAATAATTCTCACCTCCAACGTTCTATCTTGCTGCCTGTGTCCGTGACTTCTTGGTCTGCTAGGCTCCGAAGCCCTGGCTGACATCACTGGACCCATTATGACTCGAACCCAAGGAAAAAAAAACCCTCACAGCTGATCCACTCTCCCCCCCCCCCCCCCCAAGTTCCAGACCCCACCTCCCTCCCTCCCTCCGATTTCCAGACCCTCACTCTGAGTTCCTGACCCCTGGACGCCCCTGCCGTGACTCTCTCGAGCCCCCCCTTCCCGCCGCCAACCTTCCCCCGCCGCCGTTGCCTACCTGTTCTGGCGGGGGACCCAACCCCCGCCAGCCGAAGTCCTCTTATCGGCTGCGCGGCGTGGATGAATGATCTCATCAAGTTTGAATCTGTTTGTGTGTGTGTGTCTGACGTCCTGTGTGCAGAAATACTGAAAACTGAAGCACCTTTTTATTTTATGTTATGTTCAAAGGAAAGGGGTTATGGTGTCCAAGATTAAACTCTGGAAGGAGAACTAATGAAATATAACTAATGAAGTATATTTTCTCTCCTCACAATATAACACGAACAAACCCACCACTATTAACACCCCAGACTACACCCTTCCTATTTCAGACAGTCTGAAAATTCTTGGAGTTACAATTGACTGAAACCTCACGCTGGGAAAGCCATGTGGAAACTCAAAAGAATAAATTCTTTCTTCCCAAGGGAAATATTCCGCAGCCTGGTACAATCAATGGTGCTAAGCCACCTAGACTACTGCAATGCCATCTATGCTGGATGTAAAGAACAAATCATTAAGAAACTCCAAACTGCCCAAAACACAGCAGCTAGACTCATATTTGGAAAAACGAAATACGAAAGCGCCAAACCCTTAAGAGAAAAACTACACTGGCTCCCACTAAAAGAAGAATTGCGTTCAAAGTTTGTACCCTGGTCCACAAAATCGTTTACGGTGAAGCCCCGGTCTATATGTCAGATCTCATAGACTTGCCAACTAGAAACACAAAAAGATCAGCATGCACATTCTTGAATCTTCATTACCCCAGCTGCAAAGGACTTAAATATAAATCCACATATGCATCCAGCTTCTCCTACATAAGCGTGCAACAGTGGAACGCACTACCAAAGGCCATTGCATCCAGCTTCTCCTATATTAGCGTGGAACGCACTACCAAAGGCCATAAAGACGATGCAAGACCTAGCAACTACTGAAAACCAAGCTGTTCAAAAAGGCATACCATAATGATCCATCCTAAATACTAGACTACTAGACTGTAAATGAACTAGACAAAACCAAAATCTCCACACCAAACTGATAACCTATGTGATAATAATTGAAGTTACACAACACGCACTACCACTTTATTTCACACACCGGAAATGAACTTTCTATATTTGACTGTCTAACTTATTCTATATTCACTTTATCATTTAGGAACTTCAGTGTAATACCACTGTGTATTCTACTTTACCATTTATACACCTTAATGTAATATCGCTTGTATTTCTCTATCCGGAAATGGCGATCGCCATCACGTCATAATGTAAGCCACATTGAGCCTGCAAATTGGTGGGAAAATGTGGGATACAAATGCAACAAGTAATAATAACAGCTTTGTATTGCTTAATAAATCATCTCTGCTTAGTTGATTGCAAAGCCTGGAAGTTGGCAGAGACAGGCTGAAACTCCTCTTTCAGTGAGTGTTTGTTTAAAAGAGAAAATGATTTTCAGAATCAGTGTGCCAAATGAGTGAAGGCTGCTAAAGTGCAACCATAAGTCAGAGGGGAGTGAACACAGAGAGAAAGAGAGAATGGTGATTATAAACCAGTAATTACTGAAGCTCCTTATGCTTCCTCAACAGAGATTTAATTTTCATCAAAGGTTTGGAGCTAGACATAGGTGTAGTTTTAAAAATCATTTTAGCCAGGGAAGCTTACCTTAACAAATAGCCAGAAACACCAGTAAAATCTTAGATAACCTGTGAATGAGGCCAGTGACGTACCAACGGGGGGCGGTGGGGGCGGTCCGCCCCGGGTGCACGTCGCTGGGGGGTGCCGCGGTGCGCGCCTGTTGGCTCCGAGTTCGCTAACTTCGCACGTTCGCTGCAGCTCCCTCTGCCCCAGAACAGGTTACTTCCTGTTCCAGGGCAGAGGGAGCTGCAGCGAACAAGCGAAGTTAGCGAACTCGGAGCCGACAGGCGCGTGCCGCGGCACCCCCCAGCAGCGTTCACCCCCGGGGGGGGGGGGGTCATTTCGCATGGGGGGGTGCATCGGCGATCCGCCCCAGGTGCCATCCAGGCTGGGAACGCCACTGAATGAGGCACACCAAAACAATCTAATCCACATAATTTTCTTAGCAACAAAGAGCACTACCCACATGCCGTTACTGTTCCCAGACATCACTGTCAAATGCACTGAAGGAGTCTCCACTTATATTCATGTATGCTTACTGCCTGTTAGACACATTAAAAAAAAAACCCTCATCGTTCTATTTTCAAGTTTGGTCTGTTTGGGAACAAAGCGTTTCAAGAATAGATAAAATACTGTTCTCATCAAACTAAAAGATTTGAAAAATTGCCTTCTCTCATAATAGGATGTTCAGTCAAAAGAAAGAAAAAGAAAAAAAGTTCCTAAAGAGTATGAGCCTTTTCCTCTCAATAGGCGGTAAGCGACACTGACTTCTTACAGCGTATTGCTGAATAGCGTTTAGTGATGCGTGATTTTACCTTCCTAGTTGTTTTGTCAATATATAAACGTGGGCCAAGGGCGTGAATAGCATATACAGCCCCTTCAGTGTTGCAATTATTATAATCTTTCAAATTGTATACAGTTGATTCAAAAAAGGTGTTTAAACATGTTATCCCAAAGCGTTTTCACAAACAACATAAGCACCGTATTTGAAATGTCCCACAGAAGATGACATCGGTCAGGGAATAACTAGAATATTTAAAGTGATCTTTCAAATTCCTTCAGACAGAGATAAATACTAATCTAGGCATTTTTTTTAATACATTGTGAACCTAAAGAACATTGCAATTTTTTTGAGATTATTTTCCTAATCATAAATGCTTCAGAAGAGTATGGTAACACTGCAAATTTAGGCTGAGACAATCATTTTCCTGATGTCAATAATAAATACCTGTTCATATATTTTGCATGTTTATGTTCTTTGTTTATGTTGCTTCATTAACCTTGCCTGAATAGTAAAGTACAAACGTGTTTGAAACACTGAAATTGCCCCACTGGGATATCATCGCAGAAAAACTTCAGATGACAACTCTGATAGTTTAACTGGCCATTAAGAACAATTGCAGGCTTATTTTCGAAAGAGAAAGACGCCCACATTTCGACCCAAATCGGGAGATGGGCGCCTTTCTCTCATGGGCGCCTAAATCGGTATAATCGAAAGCCGATTTTGGGCGCCTCCAACTGCAGTCTATTGTGGGAACGGACAAAGTTGACGGGGGCGTGTTGGAGGCGTGGTGAAGGCAGGACTGGGGCGTGTTTATCGGCCGAGGAGAGATGGGTGCGCTCGGCTGATAATGGAAAAAAGAAGGACGCCAGAAGCGAGAATTTGGGTCACTTTTTCTGGACCCTTTTTTTTTCCACGAACAAGTCCCCAAAAAGTGCCCCAACTGCCCAGATGACCACCGGAGGGAATCGGATTGACCTCCCCTGACTCCCCCAGTGGTCACTAACCCCCTCCCACCAAAAAATAACTTTAAAAACTTTTTTTCCAGCCTGTATGCCAGCCTCATATGTCATACTCAGCTCCATCACAGCAGTATGCAGGTCCCTGGAGCAGTTGTTATTGGGTGCAGTGGACTTCAGGCAGGTGGAGCCAGGCCAATCCCCCTCCCCCTACCTGTTACACTTGTGCTGGTAAATGGGAGCCCTCCAAACTGGCCCCAAAACCCACTGTACCCACATCTAGGTGCCCCCCTTCAGCCATATGTGCTATGGTAATGGTGTAGAGTTTTGGGGAGTGGGTTTTGGGGGGGATTTGGTGGGACCCAAGGTAAGGGAGCTATGGACTTGGGAGGTATTTAAAAAATTTCTTTAATTGTTACAAGTGCCCCCTAGGGTGCCCGGTTGGTGTCCTGGCATGTGAGGGGGACCAGTGCACTACGAATCCTGGCCCCTCCCACGACCAAATGCCTTGGATTTGTTCGTTTTTGAGCTGGGCGCCTTCGGTTTCCATTATCGCTGAAAACCGATACCGCCCAGCTCAAATCTGCCCAAATCCGATTCATTTGCCCGGCACCAACCATATTATTGAAACAAAAGATGGATGCCCATCTTTTTCGAAAATATGGAGATGGCAGACCTAATTATTTACAGGTCTGGCCTGCCCCTTCGCGGACCCGTCCTCGGAGATAGACACCCATGGAGATGGGCGTTTGCGTTCGATTATGCCCCTCTTAGTTTTCTAAATATGGTGATATGTAATTCCCCATTTTCATTAAAGATCTGTAAATCCGAAAAAGAAATACGTCTTTACTTATGCTGTAAATTTTCAAATCACATGCTGTACATTTATCCAATGTAGAAAGAAATCTAACCACTCTTCATTATCCCAAAAGAAAAATAAGTTGTCAAATCGGACCCACAAAATTGAGGGCCAGAATCCATAATTTTGTTGATTATGCTACAGTAGGATGCAGAAAAAAAATAATTCAATGTCAGTATCACAGTCAGTACGTTAATCAGGAATGTAGCCTTTAACTGTGAGTAGCTTGCTTGTAAAAGCTTATGATGTATCAGGGGCGTAGCCAGACACCCAATTTTGGGTGGGCAGAAGAACTCCACCCTGTCCCACAAGTGATTTAGTCTTCCCTCTCTTGCCTGCATACCATATGGTCTCTCAAACATCCCCCCTCCCCCACATACCTTTTAAATAGCAGATTTTCACCGGCAACGAGCAGCAACTAATACACATTGCTCATTTTGGCCCCACAGCCTTCCCTCTGATGTGTTTCCACATAGATGGGAGTACATCAGAGGGAAGGCTGTGGGGTCAGTGTGAACAGTATGTATCAGTCGCTGCTTGCTGCAGGTGAAGATCTACTATTTACAAGGTATGCAGGAGGGACAGTTGTTGGGAGTTTTTGGCTGGTGGGGCTTGGGGATCCCTGCCAGCCACATCATAGGTATGCTGCTACTGGGTGGGCCTGAACCCAAAGTGGGTGGGCCTGGGCCCACCAGGGCCCACCCTTGGCTACGCCACTGTGATGTATGACATGGATTGCATCCTCGTGAGGGAATATTCATATATAAAGAGGTAATATCCAGTGTTACAAGATTCTCTGTTTGCTGTATTTCTTAAATAAGATAACTTATTAATAAGAGCCATGGAGTTTTTAATATATCCTCCCCTCAGACATGAGCAGTCAGAAAAACTGATCAACATAGATTATCTAGTGGAACTTAAATCAGTCCTAGCCACTATAGGATAACCAGGATGATTGAAGGTAAATTTATGTGCCCCGATTATGGCTATACACATCTGGTTGGGGTGGAGTGAGCTTTGACAACAACTCCAGTAGTTGGGGAGTATGCTCAGTGCTGTGCTTATTTATATAATCTGTGTCCTGAAAATGTCAAGGACAGATCATTATCAACCTTGAAGTAACTATACACATGAAGTCAAATTCGTTAGCGTTTACCTTTAAAAAAGGAGACTATGATAAAATGAGAAGAATGGTTTAAAATAAACTTGGGGGGGGGGGGGGGGCAACTGAGAGGGTAAAAACTGTACAACAGGCATGGACGCTGTTCAAAAATACCATCCTGGAGGCCCAGGCCAAACATATTCCGCAAATTAGAAAAGAAAGACGGAACTCCAAAAGACAGCCGGCGTGGATGAAAAGTGAGGTGAAGGAAGCTATTACGGCTAAAAGAAACGCCTTCAGAAAATGGAAGAAGGAACCGTCTGAAAATAACAAGAAGCAGCATAAGGAGTGTCAAAGCAAATGCAAAGTGCAGATAAAGAAGGCCAAGAGGGATTACGAAAAAAAGATAGCACTAGAGGCAAAAAAACATAGTAAAAAATTTTTTAGGTATATTAAAAGCAGGAAGCCAGCAAAAGAATTGGTTGGGCCGCTGGATGACCGAGAGGTAAAAGGGGCAATTAAGGAAGACAAAGACGTAGCGGAGAGATTGAATGAATTCTTTGCTTTGGTCTTCACTGAGGAAGATTTGGGTGGGATACCGGTGTCGGAAATGGTATTTCAAGTGGACAAGTCGGAGAAACTTACTGACTTCACGGTAAACCTGGAGGACATAATGGGGTAGTTCAGCAAACTGAAGAGTAGCAAATCTCCTGGACCAGAGTACTGATAGAACTGAAAAATGAGCTTGCGGAGCTACTGCTAGTGATATGCAATTTATCCTTAAAATCGAGCTTGGTACCGGAAGATTGGAGGGTGACCAATGTAACGCCGATTTTTAAAAAAAGTTCCAGGGGAGATCTGGGAAATTATAGACCAGTGAGTCTGACGTCGGTACTGGGCAAAATGGTAGAGGCTATTATCAAGAATAAAATTACAGAGCACGCAGAAAAACATGGGCTGATGAGACAGTCAGCAAGGATTTAGTGAAGGGAAGTCTTGCCTCACCAATCTACTGCATTTTTTTGAGGGGGTGCACAAACATGTGGACAGTGGGGAGCCGGTGGATATTGTGTATCTGGATTTTCAAAAGGTGTTTGACAAAGTGCCTCATGAAAGACTCCTGAGGAGACTGGAGAGTCATGGGATCAGAGGTAGGGTATTACTATGGATTAAGAGCTGGTTGAAAGATAGGAAGCAAAGAGTAGGGTTGAATGGAGAAGGGTAGTTAGTGGGGTCCTGCAGGGGTCTGTGTTGGGACCGCTGCTTTTTAACATATTTATAAATGACCTAGAGATGGGAGTAACTAGTGAGGTAATTAAATTTGCAGGTGACACAAAATTATTCAGGGTCGTCAAGTCGTAGGAGGAGTGTGAAATATTACAGGAGGACCTCGCGAGACTGGGGGATTGGGCGTGCAAGTGGCAGATGAAGTTCAATGTTGACAAGTGCAAAGTGATGCATGTGGGTAAGAGGAACCCGAATTACAGCTATGTCATGAAAGGTTCCGCGTTAGGAGTTACGGACCTAGAAAGGGATCTGGGAGTCATCGTTGATAAGACGTTAAAAACGTCTGCCAGTGTGCTGCGGCAGCTAAGAAAGCGCACAGAATGTTGAGTATTATTAGGAAAGGGATGGAAAACAAACACGAGGATGTTATAATGCCGTTGTATCGATCCATGGTGCGAACGCACCTCGAGTATTGTATCCAATTCTGGTCGCCGCATCTCAAAAAAGATATAAAGGAATTAGAAAAGGTGCAGAGAAGGGTGATGAAAACGATAAAGGGAATGGAATGACTTCCCTATGAGGAAAGGCTGAGAAGGTTAGGGCTCTTCAGCTTGGAGAAAAGGCGGCTGAGGGGTGATATGATAGAAGTCTACAAGATAATGAGCGGAGTAGAGCGGACAGATGTGAAGCATTTGTTTACACTTTCAAACAACAACAAAACCAGGGGACACAAGATGAAGTTAGAATATGGTAGATTTAAAACAAATGGGAGAAAGTTTTTCTTTACTCAGCATGTAGTTAGACTCTGGAACTCGTTGCCGGAGAATGTAGTGACAGCAGTTGGCCTTAAGGGGGAGGGGGGTTTGCCGGGTTCTTGAAGCCTGGATTGGCTGCTGTCGGAGACAGGATGCTGGGCTTGATGGACCCTTGGTCTTTTCCCAGTATGGCGATGCTTATGTGCTTATCCAGCTTATTTTCGAAAGAGAAAGACGCCCATATTTCGACCCAAATCGGGAGATGGGCATCTTTCTCCCATGTGCGACCAAATCGGTATAATCGAAAGCCGATTTTGGTCGTCTTCAACTGCACCCCGTCGCAGGAACGAACAAAGTTGATGGGGGCGTGTTGGAGGCGTGGCGAAGGCGGGACTGGGGCGTGGTTATCGGCCAAGGAGAGATGGGCGTCTTTAGCTGATAATCAAAACAAGAAGGGCGTTGTGGACGAGAATTTGGTCCGCTTTATTTGGACCCTTTTTTTTTCAGGTCCAAGTCCCAAAACAGTGCCCTGACTGACCAGATGACCACCAGAGGGAATCGGGGGATCACCTCCCCTGACTCCCCCAGTGGTCATTAACCCCCTCCCACCAAAAAAAACCCAATTTAAAAACGTTTTTTCCAGCCTCTATGCCAGCCTCAAATGCCGTACCCACCACCTCCATGACAGCAGAATGTGTTCTATCCTCTGACAGCCTTTCCCTGGTTCTGATGTGGCTCTCGAGTGAGTGTGACACCATTTCTGTTATGCGCACTGCAGAGTCACATCAGCAATGCATTGTGGTGGGTGTAGGATATTGGGCTCCGTGATTCCAGTAGCTTGTGTTAAATGCTCACGATGTTGGTAGTTGGTAGGCTCTACTCCCATGGTGCTTTTCCCCCTGCTTACTGAGTCAGAGTGTGTCCTGTTTTGTTTCCGGTAGTCCATGAGGTAGTGGCCATTTTTGTAACACAGTTTTAGATCCCTTTCATGTGTTAGCCACGTTACAGAACTTAGTTCTTCCCTTGAATGTGGCTGAAAGTGGGCATTGTACAGCATTCTGCCAGCTCTGACCTACTGCTAATCTCAGTACCAGGAAGACTCTTTGCCAGTGGGGCACAATCTCTGATCTGCAGTTAACTGTGAGTAAACTTGCTTATTCAAATAAAGGACTTTTTCAAAGAGATTAGTCTTCTGGTGTCAACTGGTGTGCCAAGGTTATACAGCAGCAACAAGTCCTAGAGGCCTGCCTGTATGCAGGTCCCTGGAGCACTTTTAGTGGGTACTGCAGTGCACTTCAGGCAGGCGGACCCAGGCCCATCCCCCCTACCTGTAACACTTGTGCTGATAAATGGGAGGCCTCCAAAACCCACTGTACCCACATGTAGGTGCCCCATTCACCCCTAAGAGCTATGGTAGTGCTGTACATTTGTGGGTAGTGGGTTTTGGGGGAGGGGGGTTGGGAGCTCAGCACCCGTGGTAAGGGAGCTATGCATGTGGGAGCATTTTCTGAAGTCCACCGTACTGACCTCTAGGGTGTCCAGTTGGTGTCCTGGCATGTCAGGGGGGCGAGTGTACTACGAATCCTGGCCCCTCCCACGACCAAATGGCTTGGATTAGGACGTTTCTGAGCTGGACGTTTTTATCTTCCATTATCACTAAAAAAAAAAAAAAAAAAAACGCCCAGCTCACAAACGACTAAATCCATGGCATTTTGGTCCGTACAAACCGTATTTTCAAAACGAAAGATGGACGCCCATTTTTTTTCGATAATACGGTCCGTCCCACCCCTTCACGTACCCGTTCTTGGACATAGACACCCATGGAGATGGGTGTTCGCGTTCGATTATGCCCCTCCACGTGTCCTCTTGTAATTTTTCCCAATCCTCTTGCTGTTTAACAACTTTGAATAATTTTGTGTCATCAGCAAATTTAATTACCTTACTAGTTACTCCCATCTCTAGATCATTTATAAATATGTTAAAAAAACAGTGGTCCCAGCACAGACCCCTGGGGAACCCCACTATTTACCCTTCTACAGAATGAAATAGTTGCGGTGTATTAGAAAATACTTTCTAATACATCATTATAGGATTATTGTGCAAGCATTGATTTTTATCTCTATATTGGCTATACTGAAGAACTTCTGAAATCTTTGCAAACAGCACAAAATATGGCGGCCAGGCTGGTGTGTAGAGCTAAGAAATTTGAGAGGACTATGCCCATGAAAGAATTTTATTGATTCCGATGAAAGCCCATGTTTCATTTAAGATGAGTTCAATGATATTTAGGGTTTTGTTTGACAGCACCTAGGTATATGATTAAATTGATAACATTTCCTGTAGGTAGGAAGCTCTTATCACTTTAGGACTCATCGGTTGTTGCACATCCCATAAGCTACATTAATTTGGAATTTCCTTCTCTCTCTTGTGAAATCCAAATCTCATTAAATAGGATTCTGAAAGAAATTGAAGGCTTTCTTATTTCAAAACTTTTTAAAGTATGCTTTATTTTCATTGCTGTTTAGAGTTTCTATTATGTATTTTATGGTAGCTCCTAATAATGGCTATCTTTATCTGTGTAATCTGCACTGAACTATCTTGGATAGTAGTGGAATTGTGTACTAACGGTCAGCGTAACCATCCCTTTAATTCAAGAAATTGTTCTACTAACACTGTCCACAGCGTGAGTCTCAGAAAGTTAGTTGTACATTTCTTGATATTAAGAAATGTCTATCATTTTGCTTACACAAAACCTTCCTTTTCTATCAAATGATATACTTATCACCCATGGGCTAAATTCTGGGTACATTTTTGTCAGGTTCTGGAGAGAATAGTTGTGGTCCTTGGTTGAAAATAGAAGGGTAGGCAAAAAGTATAATAAACCCCAAAGTAACTATATATGAAAGCTTACAGCACTCAAACCCTAGTAGAGTGTGTTCTGATTGAACTGGAGGCCCAAAATAATAGGAGGAAATGAACTGGGTCAAAAAGATGGTGTGCTTGGACAGCGCAGAGTCTATTTTTGGCCTAAGTAGAGAGGGAACTCCTCCGAGATGAGCCTTCACTCCCATTCATGGTCTGGCTGAGATTATCATAATAATATCAGACTTTGAGCATTCTGTCTCTGCAGAGCTTTTGAGTTTCCCATGTCTTAGAACTCTTTAATAAGCCCAGGCCATGAGATTAGTGGTGGTAGATGTTATGGATGGGCAGACTGAATAACCATATGGTCTTTTAACTGCCTTCATTTTTGTATGTTTCTTTGTAATTTTAACTTTTTCAGACAGTATAATTCAACTTTCTTTACCTTTTCATTAATTGACTAATTTTATTCATTTGTTGTCTCTTTTATCAGGTTAACCCTTGCAGAATACCATGAACAAGAAGAAATTTTCAAACTTAGATTAGGACATCTCAAAAAGGTAAGCATCTTTGTGGGAAAAGTAAATGATCTTACAAATAATATGCTTAAAACATTATTTTAAGGTGATACCTTCTCATGTAACTCCATTATTCATGATGTATTGTAAGCCACATTGAGCCTGCAAAAAGGTGGGAAAATGTGGGATACAAATGCAGCAAATAAATAAATAAATGTAACCCAGAAAAGCAAAAAATCAAAATTAATTTTTAATTGAATGAAAATTTGTATTCTTAGAAAAATATGTATTAGTTACATCGGTACATATGATAAGTTGGGGAGGACTTAGTACTTCTGCAAGCTATGACATGTCGTGCTGATCTGTTGGCAGGCTATTGTGGCCCTAAGCTGTAACATTTAAAAGGCCCACCGCCCGCGATCAAGTAGCAAGTAAATGTTAGGTTTAATAGTTTTCCATGCTAGTGAAGTGTAAGGCCCCTTGTAATTTGAGGCCCTAAACTGTTTCTTGTCTAGCTTATATGTAAATCCAGCCCTGTCTGTAGGCATTCTATAATGGTATCAAATGCATGGCTAAGAGATAGCTATGTGACATATAGTTAGATTTTCAAAAGTTATTGCTGAGGTCCTTCGCCAAAGAATATTAATGAAACAAGTTCTCGTAAGACAAAAAAAAAAACCTTTTCTAGGTCAAAAATGGATTAAAAGCAAACAAAAAGTATTTTTTTCACAATGAAGAATCTATGTTGTTAAATATAATCAACTTCCAAATGATCTAGAAAGAGACTAAGCAGCAAGGGAACAAAATTTGCCAATGCAAATCCCTGAGAAAGTTAGGAAACTTGAAATGATGCACCTACTTGCAACACTTACACTAAATCTTTCTTACTTGCAACTTCTAAATAATAGCTATGCTGTACTAGAGCTAAAGGATAATACTGCACTGTAATACAAGAGCATTAAAGGAGCAATCAATTACCCACGTGCATCTGTTCTTCTGTTACGTCCTGGGTGTGTTTATAAATTAGACACTTTCGTACAGTGAATTTACTTATGACACAGTTTAAAACATATTCATTTTGATTTTTTTATCGCTAGTCCAAAAAATACTCAAGGTCTCCTTCAGTCTTAAAAATATTCCTTTGGTATGTAATTACCAGTAAAGCCATGATATCATTGCTTCCATATCATCAAGCTGATCAATCCATAGACTGGTGGTGGGTTGTGTCCATCTACCAGCAGGTGGAGATAGAGAGCAAACTTTTGCCTCCCTATATGTGGTCATGTGCTGCCGGAAACTCCTCAGTATGTTCTCTATCTCAGCAGGTGGTGGTCACACACAGCAGCAGCAGCTCTGGCTAGGCCTCCAAGCCTAATTTTTAGGTTTTGTTGAGTGCCTGGGGTTGAGGGCTCTTTTGAGCAAGTGCAAACCTGGTGGTGCCAGGTCCCTCCTTTTCTCCCCCCTCCCGCTGGCTCCGTTAAAAAAAAAAAAAAAAAAAAAAAAAATTTTAAACGTCTTTAAAGGCGTTTATTTCGACGTTTATTTAAGCGTCTATTGCAGCTACTCACTGGGACACCAGGTCGTTACAACTCGGAGCGGACAGCAGGTAATTTTACCTTTTTATAGCGGGCGGGGGTTCCCCGATTCTTCTCCTCGTGGCACATGGCGTCGGAGGGCGAGGGCGCAAAGGGTCGCTCCCCGGGTCGCTTGAGCGCTTCTAGAGGGGATGCGGGGGTCTTAAAGCCTGATTCGCCCTTGTTGGGTGGCAGTTTCGTGACCGATGAATGTCCCGGTCCTTCCTCCGGCGTGGCGGTTTTTCCCGCCATAAACGCCCATCCCCCGCTCCTCGCCTCCGCCATTTTGGCCGGCCACGCGGCTCGGACGGCTTCTTCTTGGGCCGCCCTTGAGGTTGGAGACATTAATGCCATGAACGCCCTTAATTTGGGCGACGGCACAGAAGCGGCTAAAGTTAAGAGCCGTTCTTCCCGCGCGGCTCCTTCGCGGAGTTTCGCGCCGGACGCCATTTTGGATGCGCAGCAGGCCTCTCCCCCGCTGTTGCGAGCGCCGGTTGAGAGCGCGCCTAGGGCTGTTGCCCAGGCTGCGGAAGTACACAGTCTGGGGGGTTTCTCCCCCGAGTTTGTTTTGCTGCTGCATCAGGCCTTCCTCATGCACAACGCTGCCCCCGCTCCCTCGTCTGGTAAAGAGGTTGAGGTTCCCAGAGGTAAACGCCCTCGGGTTGATTCCCAGGCCTTGGAGGAATTTGTCTCCTCCGATGTAGATGAGGGCAGCGTGTCTGAGGTCTCCCAACGGTCCTTTGCGGATTCCTTGGAGGAGACGGATCCCCGCTCGGATGGAGCGGATGACCCCTCTGCAGCGCGGCTTTTTCGCCCAGAGGATTTGCCCAACCTGTTGTTACAGGCCATGGACACTTTGAAGATTTCCTCTCCGGAGGACGTCTCTCCCTCAGCCCCTGTTGGCTCTGCCATTATGCTGGGGACGAAGCGCCCGCCTAGAACCTTCCACGTGCATGATGCCATGCACACCTTAATTTCGGCTCAATGGGATGTCCCAGAAGCGAGCCTTAAAGTGGCTAGGGCTATGTCCCGCCTCTATCCTTTGGCTGTGAGTGAACGTGAGGCCTATCTGTGGCCTACCGTGGATTCTTTAATCACTGCGGTGACTAAGAAAACGGCATTGCCGGTGGAAGGTGGCACGGCCCTAAAGGACGCCCAAGACAGGAGATTGGAGGCGGCCTTAAGGTCGTCCTTTGAGGCGGCTGCTTTAAGTTTGCAGGCCTCAGTTTGCGGCTCCTATGTGGCCAGGGCGTGCCTGACTATGGTGCAGCGGGCTTCCCCCTCGGATCATTCCTTGAGGGATGATTGGCCAGCCCTGGAATCGGGCTTAGCCTATGTGGCAGACTTGCTGTATGATGTCTTGAGAGCCTCAGCTAAAGGCATGGCTCAGACAGTCTCTGCGCGGCGGTGGCTTTGGCTGAAACATTGGTCTGCTGACCACGCCTCTAAATCCCGCCTGGCTAAATTGCCTTTTAAAGGCAAGCTGCTCTTTGGGGTCGAGCTGGACAAAATCGTGACCGATCTCGGCACGTCTAAGGGCAAGAAGTTACCGGAGGTCAGGGCTCGGGCTAGTGCTCGTCCCGGTACCTCCAGAGGACGGTTTCAGGAAGCCCGTCGGTACCGCCCGGGCAGGTCGGGTTCTTCTGCCCCCTCTTCCTTTAAGAGGAATTTCTCCCCCAAGCAGCGTTCCTTTCGCAGAGACCGCCGTCCCGGAGGTGCTCCCTCCGGTCCTCCCCCAGGGTCTCGTACCCAATGACGGGGTATTGGTCCACGCCCCAGTGCAGATTGGAGGACGGCTGTCCTCGTTTCTGGGCGAGTGGACCACAATAACTTCAGACGCTTGGGTGCTGGAAGTCATCAGAGACGGCTACAAGCTAGAGTTCTGCCGACCCTTAAGAGACGGGTTTGTACTCTCTCCCTGCAAGTCTCCGGTCAAAGCTGTGGCAGTGCAACAGACTTTGGACAATCTGATCCGCCTGGGTGCGGTCGTTCCGGTGCCAGAAAGTCAGCTTGGCAAGGGGCGTTACTCCATTTACTTTGTGGTACCAAAGAAAGGAGGTTCTGTCCGGCCTATCCTCGACCTCAAAGGGGTCAATCGGGCCTTGAAAGTGCGGCACTTTCGCATGGAGACTCTCCGCTCTGTTATAGCGGCAGTGAAGGCAGGGGAGTACCTGGCATCCTTGGACATCAAGGAAGCGTACCTGCATATTCCCATCTGGCCTCCTCATCAACGCTTTCTGCGTTTTGCAGTCCTGGGACGACACTTCCAGTTCAGAGCCCTCCCGTTCGGGTTGGCTACTGCTCCGCGGACCTTTTCCAAAGTAATGGTGGTCATAGCGGCCTTCCTGCGAAAGGAAGGAGTACAAGTCCATCCTTATCTGGACGACTGGTTGATCCGAGCCCCCTCTTATGCAGAGTGCGGCAAAGCTGTGGACCGGGTAGTTGCTCTTTTGAGCTCCCTGGGATGGATCATCAACTGGGAGAAGAGCCAGCTGCGCCCGACTCAGTCCCTGGAGTATCTGGGAGTTCGATTCGACACCCAAGTGGGCAGAGTGTTCCTGCCAGACAATCGGATTGTCAAGCTTCAGGCTCAGGTGGACCAGTTCCTGGTAGCCTCTCCTCTTCGGGCTTGGGACTATGTGCAGCTGTTGGGCTCTATGACGGCCACGATGGAAGTAGTGCCCTGGGCCAGGGCTCATATGAGACCACTACAACACTCTCTGCTGCGGCGCTGGACTCCGATGTCGGAGGATTATGCGGTGCGTCTTCCCTTGGATCCAGCAGTGCGCAAGGCGCTGAGCTGGTGGATGCAGACAGACAAGTTGTCTGCGGGAATGCCTCTGGTGACCCCAGAGTGGATTGTCGTCACGACGGACGCCTCATTGTCGGGCTGGGGAGCCCACTGCTTGGGAAGGACAGCGCAGGGGCTTTGGTCTCCTGCAGAGGCGAAGTGGTCTATCAACCTCCTGGAACTCAGAGCCATTCGGTTGGCGCTTTTGGAGTTCATCCCGGTACTGGTGCTGAAGCCTGTACGGGTACTGTCGGACAATGCCACGGCTGTGGCCTATGTCAACCGCCAGGGAGGTACCAAGAGCGCCCCTCTAGCCAAGGAGGCTATGAGTCTATGCCAGTGGGCGGAAGCGAACCTGGAACAGCTGTCAGCGGCCCACATTGCCGGAGTCATGAATGTCAAGGCGGACTTTCTCAGTCGCCATACTTTGGAGCCCGGAGAGTGGCAGCTATCTGCTCAGGCGTTCTTGGACATCACGAAGCGCTGGGGCCAGCCGAGCCTAGATCTGATGGCGTCATCGGCCAATTGCCAAGTGCCGCGCTTCTTCAGCAGAGGACGGGACCCTCGATCCCTGGGAGTAGATGCTCTTCTCCAACAATGGCCGACACAAGAGCTTCTCTATGTGTTCCCACCCTGGCCCATGTTGGGCAGGGTCCTAGACCGGGTGGCAAGACATCCCGGCAGGATAATCCTGGTGGGTCCGGATTGGCCCAGGCGTCCCTGGTATGCGGACTTGATCAGGCTCTCAATCGACGATCCTCTGCGGCTGCCAGTGGAGCGGGGCCTGTTACATCAGGGTCCCGTGGTGATGGAGGATCCCTCCCCCTTTGGTCTTACGGCCTGGCTATTGAGCGGCAGCGTCTGAGGAAGAAGGGCTTCTCAGACAAGGTCATCGCCACTATGCTGAGAGCGAGGAAACGCTCTACTTCTACTGCTTACGCCAGGGTTTGGCGTATCTTTGCAGCGTGGTGCGAAGCAGGCTCACTTTCTCCCTTCACTGCTCCAATTTCTTCAGTGTTGGCGTTCCTGCAAGAAGGTCTGGACATAGGCCTGTCGCTCAGTTCCCTTAAGGTCCAGGTAGCGGCTCTGGCTTGCTTCAGGGGCCGCCTGAAGGGTGCTTCCCTGGCTTCCCAGCCAGATGTGGTGCGCTTTCTCAAGGGAGTTAATCACCTGCGCCCTCCTCTGCACTCAGTGGTGCCTGCGTGGAATCTCAACCTGGTGCTAAGAGCATTGCAGAAGCCGCCGTTTGAACCCTTGTCGAGGGCATCTCTGAAAGACCTGACGTTGAAAACAGTCTTTTTGGTGGCTATCACTTCAGCCAGAAGAGTTTCCGAGCTCCAGGCGCTCTCATGTCGAGAGCCTTTTCTGCAGTTCACTGAGGCAGGAGTGACTATTCGCACAGTGCCTTCCTTTCTGCCCAAGATTGTTTCTCGCTTCCATGTGAATCAGCAGCTCTGTCTCCCTTCCTTTCGTAGGGAGGACTACCCAGAGGAGTACTCTGCTCTTAAATATCTGGATGTGAGACGAGTCATCATCAGATACTTGGAAGTGACCAATGATTTCCGGAAATCGGATCATCTGTTTGTCCTGTTTGCAGGTCCTCGTAGGGGTCTGCAGGCTGCTAAGCCTACAGTGGCAAGATGGGTCAAGGAAGCCATTGCAGCGGCTTATGTGGCCGCAGGGAAGGTGCCGCCTATCCAGCTGAAAGCTCACTCCACAAGAGCTCAGGCGGCCTCGATGGCAGAGGCCGGTTCCGTCTCCTTGGAAGAGATATGCAAGGCGGCAACTTGGGCTTCGGCCCATACATTCTCCAAGCATTACCGCTTGACTGTGGCTGCTCGGGCGGAGGCCCGGTTTGGAGCTTCAGTGTTGCGGTCAGGGATTTCTATGTCCCGCCCTGGGTGAGTACTGCTTCGGTACATCCCACCAGTCTATGGATTGATCAGCTTGATGATATGGAAGGTAAAATTATGTATAATCATACCTGATAATTTTCTTTCCATTAATCATAGCTGATCAATCCATAGCCCCTCCCAGATATCTGTATTGTTTTATTCTGGTTGCATTTCAGGTTCAACTTTACTCTTCAGTTACTTCAGAAAGACTTCGTGTTCAAGTTTTTTCACTTGGATTCTTCAAGAGTTAAGACGAGTTTGTGTTACAGTGAGCTGCTGCATTCCTCTCCCCTCCGTTTTACGGGGCTGGATTGAGACTTATAATTCTGCCGGCACTCCCTCCCGCTTCGTGCGGCTGTAGGGCAGTTTTGTACCCCTCCCGCTTCGGCGGTGTTCGGGTCAGTCAGCTCCTCCCGCGGTTGCGGTTGCAGGATAAGCCAGATCCCCCCGCATCGGCGGGTGTGGTGTCCCTCCCCCGCTCCGCGGGGATGAGCTGGACGGATTCCCCTCCCCCACTTGTGTGGGGATGAGCTGGGTTAATTCCCCTCCCCCGTTTCGGCGGTGGTGAGCTGGGCAGAGTGTCCCTTCGTGGGTGTAATTCTCTAAGTGCTGAGTCCTGCGGATGGAGCTTTGATATCGACATACTGAGGAGTTTCCGGCAGCACATGACCACATATAGGGAGGCAAAAGTTTGCTCTCTATCTCCACCTGCTGGTAGATGGACACAACCCACCACCAGTCTATGGATTGATCAGCTATGATTAATGGAAAGAAAATTATCAGGTATGATTATACATAATTTTACCTTCTCTATCATCTTACTTTGTTTTATTGCTTTGTTTTATGGTGGTACTCATATCTTCCCTTTATTTTTCTCAGACCTTATTCTCTATCATCTTACTTTGTTTTATTGCTTTGTTTTATGGTGGTACTCATATCTTCCCTTTATTTTTCTCAGACCTTATTTTTAAATGGAATATTTCTACTTTTTGCATTTCGGGAACACTATCATCAATAGTACTTGTACCTTGAGAAAAGTTTGCCACACAGTGTGTATAATTTTGTGCATAGTTAATGAGCACAGGCATGATTGCATAAAATTGCATAATTTCCTGTGTGTAGGAGTCCACGCTGTATAATATTGTTGACTAGCTTAAGTAGGAAGCAGATAGAGTGGTGGCGCTTAGGAAAACAGACTGTATAGTTAGGTATAGCGAGAACAGGCAGAAAGGATTGGCTGTTGGCCTAAGCCAGTCAGCTTGCTGCAGCTTCTGCCTGTGTTAAGGTTAGCAAGAGGAGGGATCATGAGAAGAATGAAGGATGCTGCTGAACCTGCCTGATTAATTGCTTAGAGCTGCCGAACAAGTGCCCTGAGAAGGGGAAAGCATTTCTGCACTGAGATATGTGCTGAGAAATTCATCCTCTCCCTTCAGGCATTGAGCAGTTCCCTTCTGGGACTTTCTAGATTTTCTCTTTAACTGGGCTGCACGGTGGCATCCTGCATCAGTGGGTGTAGAGGGGAAGACAGAGGGGCTCATGAACTTTGTCCAAAGTTGAAGGGTTAAGGGGGAAGAAAGCATCCAAGGGGAAGGCGGGACCCCTTGTAGAGACCAGCATATGCCTGATAAGGATGACTAGGAATTCCTGACACAGAGAGGAGAAACCTAATGAGGAAGGAGTATAGGGGAGCCCCTGAGAGAGGCTAGGAATCTGATGGAGATATGAGAAAGAGCAGTTCTTGATAGGGAAACAGGAAGAAGGGTGGGAAGGAGGTGCTTGGGGGGGAGAGTATGGAAAGGGAAAGCAGAGGGAACCTGAATGGGAAAGAGTGAGAAGAAGAAGTATTCTTTATGGGGAAGGGAAGGAGGGATGAGTAAGGTTGGTTGATGGGGAAGAGGTGGAAAAGGGGGGCCTTGATGAGCATTGAAGACTAGAAAAGCAAGAGGTATAGAGCTCTATGGTCAGTAAATGTCTCTTGCCCCTTGCATATTCTCATTTCTCAGTAGAACACACTCTGCACCTAGGTTTTATCAGCTGGCTCCAGATTTGCCATTGCATACAGGAAGTTGTGTTGCTTTTCTTAGGAAATACAAATGGGAAATTAGAACTAGAAGTTCCTGCATGCAGTGAGGTAATTCCAGGAATACATAAGCCCTGTCAGCAAATCTGGATACATCTCTCACTTGTAAGGAAAACCCCACACACAGTTTGCCCCTTCAGTCTTGAGTATCATGCATACACACCCTCTATACTTGTGGCAGCATACATACCTCGCCCCTCATCCCTAAAAGGGATTTGTGTTTTATTTCCTATATAGTATATACATAATTTTCAGATTTTTAGGGTGTGATTACTACATTTGCATTCTATTTCAATTTTTGAATATATGTTGTTTTACTTCAGAAATTTCTCTATTAGATGCTGTATCTTTTTAATAACATTTCAAGTCTTTATCATATTCACTACTTTGGCTGCTTTTTTCCATCGAGACAGACTGAGGAAAAGCCTTAGTAAATCAGGGGCTTTGAAAAATATTTCTTTTTTGTTTCCTGTGATGGGGTAGGAAGGTAGCTAGCTTCCATTTTATATTATCACCTATATTAGCAGAATTTCATGAGCCCTGAATTTTTAAAACTTTTCCAGAAATTATGGCTTCTAAAATGCAATCACTGGTTTACCTCCTGACCTTGTATCTAAACTTGTTTCCTACCAGACCGGTCCATAGGCATGGGTATGCCTTCCCCTGCCATCATATGGAGACTGAAAATCAGTGAACTAATGGCATCCTATAAATATCCTGTGCAGTTCCCTGCTGATCAGTATTTCTGAGCGTCCAGCATATGGTAGATGATGCATCTTGTGTCGTCTTGGCTGTTTGCGTAGACCTGGTCTGAGGGGGTTAGTGTAGGTTATTGCTAATTTGTTTTTCCTTCACTGACCATTATTAAAATAAAATTTTTAAAAAAGGTAGGGGCCCTTGAGAGCCTCCCGGGAGGAAAACTGAAATGCTAGCTTAAAAAAGAAAAGAAAAGTGAATGTTGAGCTGGCACAGAGTTGTGCTAGGCAGCCAAGGTGGCGATTAGGCAGTTGAAGCGCAGAAGGAACTTTTGGCTGTGATGGGGGGAGAGGGAGTGAACATGGCCTTACCTCTAGAGTTCCTGAGTTTATGTGAATTGGTGGTGATGAAGCAGTGTGGCTTAGGCCACATGGCAGCCTGGAGAGAGCACAGCCAAGGCTGTTGAATTTTAGCTGCCACTTCTCAGGCTCTTCAGGTCAAGAGTGCTTCAGGTGTTAAGTTCATTGAACTGGTGTGGCTCACATAGTTGGCTCAAGCAGTGGAGAAGGGGCTACAGGGTGATGGAAGCTGCTCGCAGTACTCTAAGCAAGGAGGCTCCTGCAGCACCCAACAACCTGATTTTGGTGGGAAATGCTGCCATTTTAAGTGCTGCCAGGGAGGACGTGTACTTGGACAGGCCCCCATTTTGAGCAGTTAGATGATCAAGAAGTACCTGAAGGAGGTAAACGGGCAGAGAAGCCCCCATTTGCCAGTGCTGGTCAGGGGTTCTCCCTTATCTTCAATAAGGTCTGGTGGCTGAAGGACTGTCAGATACTGTAAGAGTACAGGAATCCTTAGTGGCATGCAGGGCATGGTACGAGAGATAACAGTGTTGGATCTGCTGGGAAACAGTGATCATAACATGATCAAGTTTGAGCTAATAGCTGGAGTGAAGCATAGAGGTTAGGGCTCTTCAGCTTCGAAAAGAGATGACTCCCCTCAGCCATCTCATTTCCAAGGATTTTGTAGACATCAAACGTGTCTACAAAATCCTGAGTGGTATATAATGAGTAGAAATGAATTGAGTTTATACCTCTTTCAAAAAAATACAAAGAAGTTATATGGAAATACATTTAAAACAAAGAGGAGGAAATATTTTTTCTCTCAGCGAATAGTTAAGCTCTGGAACTCATTGCCAGAACAGCAGTTAGTGTATTTAGGTTTAAAAGAGGTTTGGACAAGTTCCTGGAGGAAAAGTCCATAATTTGCTATTGAGACTGTTTGTCCTGGGATTGGTAGCATGGAATGCTGCTACTATTTGGTTTTCTGCCATGTACTTGTAACCTGGATTGGCCACTGTTGGAAACAGGATACTGGGCTAGGTAGACCGTTGGTCTGACCCAGTATGGCTATTCTTATGTTCTTAAGGAGGGGCCACAAGGGGCAAAGAAACCTTAATGGTTAGCCAATAATTAATTTTTAGAGAGAGATTCAGGGGCAAAGAAACCTTAATGGTTAGCCAATAATTAATTTTTAGAGAGAGATTCACTGAGATCTCAGAATCTGTTAGTCTGGGTGGATATCTTCTGGGGGGCCCATGTCGGGGAGCAGTAGGAATGGCTGGAAGAAAATGGGGTGCCTCCAGGAGAGGAGCTTCAGTGGTCTGGATCTTCCATAGAGATGTTGCCATTCTTGATAGCACAAGTACTATCAGCTTTAAAGGTTTCAGAGACAGAATTTCCAGAGAATGTGAAGACAGATGATCTACTGCTGGAAGGTATTAAGAAGCCATCTCAAGCCTTTCCAATGCGTAGGTCTTACACCGGATGTGCTTCCCCACATCACAAAATGAGGGGGAATCCTAAGGGATGCATAGATTTAATGATAGAAAGATGAAGTTTAGTGAGAGCTCCTCTATCCATGTGTGCTCAGCTCAGTAGCATCCTGGAAGTCCCATTATTAGGGTAATTTTACAACAGGGCACCATGCAAATCTTAGAGCTTACAGAATCAGTGGTCTGAGCCCTCTACTCTCGCTTCCAGCAGCTCTCAGAGCAAATGTTGTGTATTGTGGCACTTACCTCAGATCTTACCCGACATACAGGAGAGTTGGAAACATGAGTCTCCAAAGTTGAGGATATGCATCAAGAGCAGGCCATGACCTTAACAAACCTAGGCCTATTCACACAGGCACTCCAAGAGAAGGTTGATGACCTTGAGAACCGCTCCAGACGAGAGTCCTTGTGGTTGCTCGGACTGCCTGAATCAATTCCTGAGCACAATTTACACCAAACTTTAGAGACTTGGCTGTTAGCTAACTTCCCAGAAGCAGGAGAGGGTGGCACCATTCGACTAGAACGGGCCCACTGAATTGGAGCTAGGCGCACTCAAGACCTGAGGCCATGCATTGTAATCGTGAAATTCCATCACTATGTACAGAAGGCTATAGTGCTAAGACTTACAAAAACTGCAAGAATCAAGTTCAGTACAATGGCGAAAAAGTGAAACTCTTTCAGGATTATTCCCCAGCATTGGCAGCATGCCACTGTGCTTTTTCAACTGTTTGCTCCGTTTTGGTACAAAAAAAACCCTGCGTTTCATGCTGTAATACCTGGCCACCCTCAACGTTCACAATAATGGGCAATGGATCTCTCATGTCACCCCAGAGGAGGCACAAGATTGACTTAATCATTTGGAAACTACTTGAGCACTTTATGTAGTCACTGATGGACATAGCAGTTGAAAGTAGACTACAAGCTATGTTTGGGAGGCCATGACCACAAACTTTTCTTCTTTTTTTTTTCTTTTTTTGTTCCTTCCTAATCCACCATTTTATTGGGCCGATACTGTATAAGAGAATGACAATATTTCTTAATTATTAGTTTAATGGGGATGGGGTTTCCTTAGCGCACATAGTGATCTGTTACCTTGCTCTTTTTAGATGAGGAAGGTAAAACTCGGTATGATGGAAGGGAAGTGGGTAATGATATGGGGATGGAGGGTTAGTTGGAAGGGGAGGGAACCTGAGACGTTGTTAGAAGAAAGGACGATGTTTCAGAAGTGGGAGTTGTTTCCCCGCACCAGATTTATATTGCTGCACTGGTAGTAGGATAATGAAACTTTTTGTACTGATTAAGGGCCATGGTCATGACATCATTGAAATACAAAGGGAAGCGAGGCTGGGCACCTTGGAGCATTTCTTGACTGTATGATCACACAGTCCTTCACTCACCAACTAGGATTGAGAACTGGTCCCCTGTAGAATAGCCAAGTGGAATGTGGGAGGGGTTTCCTCCCCCATAAAGCATACTAAAATTTTGCAGAAAATGGAAAGGCATAAGCTAGCCATGGCATACCTGCAGGAGACAAGACTGACAGTCAAGGAACATCAAAAATTAAAACAGAAATGGGTAGAAGTGTTCTATCCCTCCTCTGGAGTGAGGCAGGGAGGGGTGGCAATATTGCTGCGTAAAAGCCTAAATTACAAAGCACAACAACTATTTAAAGGGGAAGGTATCTACTCCTCAAATTATGGATTTCTGGTATATGGTACCATCTTCTGGTAATGTATGCCCTACCCCATTTGAGCCACAGTTTTATCTCAAGTTGTTGAGTCTGCTGCACCCATATAGTCGGGAAAACTTAATGGTAGTTGGAGATGCTAATCTTGTTCTGGACCCTAGTTTAGATCGTTCTGGAATGTCTGGGAAAGTGAGGATGAAGTGTCACAGGGATGGAATCTTAGCCAGTTTGCCATTGATGGATCTGGTAGATCCTTGGAGTCTTCTACACCCAGGGGAACACAATTACACGCATGCCTCTCATTCACATGTCACTAAATCCAGAGTAGACTATATATTGACACAATGTGAAATAGTTCAGAGAACAGCAGCTGCAGTGATAGGCCCCGGGGGCATCTCTGACCATTATGTTGTGTAGGTTGATCTAGACCCCCCCCCCCCCCCAAGCGTCTTTTCGACCACAGTACCATTTGCGGTTCCCAGAATATTTATAGAAGGATTAGGATTTTCAGAAATTTCTGCTGGATAAGTGGGAATTTTTTGTCCTCACCAATGGTCATCACAGAGACCATCCCAGTGTCGTCTGGGAGACAGCAAAAGCGGTATCAAACATATAAACGGCGAGTGACTGTACTCACTCGCAAATGCGCAGTAGAGACTTCCCTCTCTGCCCCGCTCCTGCTTCAATACGTGATGATGGGGGCGGGACAGAGAGGGAAGTCTGTACTGGCATGCTGCAGACGTCGGAACCGCTCCCCCCCTCCCCCGGAGTCGCCGCTGCCCCTCCATCTGGCCAGAGCACTGTGAACTTACATCAGCACGCAGCAGCAGGCACATCAGCAAAGCTGCCATCGGGCTTCCTTCTCTGCCTTTGTCCCGCCCTCGCCGACGTTACGTCACACGAGGGCGGGACACAGGCAGAGAAGGAAGTCCGCCTGGACGGCAGCTTTGCTGATGTGCCTGCTGATGTAAGTTTACAGTGCTGCTCGGGCCGGGTGGAGGGGCGGCGGCAGCGACTCCGGGGGGGGGGGCTCGGAACCCCCCCCCCCCCCATTCCAAAAGTAGCCCGTTTTCACGGGCTCAACGGCTAGTTAAGAAGAGAAATAATAGTGTATACCAGCGCCTGTAAAGCAAGACTAGCAGATAATATAGTACAATTGAAAGGGCAGCTTAGCCTTAAAGTATATGTGCGTGAGCCAACAGAAGGGAACAAAAGTCTGTTGCTCCACTCTGATTGCCCTTAACACTCTCATACATGCGCATAATAAGTGCTCTTTATTATATTGCAAATTTAAATTCTATCAGTTTGGAAATATATCAGGTAAGCTAATGGCAAGATTAGTAAAGATTTATGGAGGGTCGCAAGCTGTTCCCATACTGAGAGGCGAGAATGGGAATGTCACTGGGAATCAAGATAAAATCATGGAGCAGTAATTGAATTTCTTTTCTGGCCTATATGGGCGGGAAGAGGGGAAGGACCGGTCCAAAATCATACAGCAATTTTTGGATGAAACGGTGTTACCCTCGTTGACTGCTGACGCTGTAGATACCCTCAGCCAGCCTCTTTGGCCAAAAGAGATACAACGGGCTGTAGGCTTTCTCAAACTGTACTCTGCACCAGGGCCAGATGGCTTCACTGGGGGGGGGGGGGGGGGTTACAAGACCTTGCAAATACAGCTTTTAGGACCCCTTCATGCTTATTTTACGGAAGTGGTAACAGCGGGAACATTCCCTTTAGAAGCTAACAAGGCTTTTATATCACTCATCCCAAAGCCCCAAAAACCCAGTGAGAAAGTAGATTCTTATAGGCCCATATTTCTTCTCAGTGTTGATTTAAAGATATTATCTAAAATCATGGCCACCAGACTGGGAGTAGTGCTCCACGATATAATAGATGAAGCACAAGTTGGGTTTGTAAAGGGCAGGCAATCTGTTTTAAATGTACTGGTAGCAATGTCACACTGCCTGACAAATAAGATACTAGCATTGATAGCCAGTCTAGATGCCGAAAAGGCATTTGATAAAGTGTATTGGTCATATCTTTCTGAGGTGCTGTCACACTTTGGGATTCAGGATTGGTTCCATCAAGCGAATCAGACTCTATATAATGGGCCTCAGGCACAGTTAATAGTAAATGGGACATATTCATCGGTCTTCTCCATTTTTCATGAGATGAGCCAAGGTTGCTCACTATCACCGTTACTCTTCATTCTCTCCCTAGAACCCCTGCTTTGTATCCTAAATAATGCCCCAAATTTAACAGGAGTACAAGTACGTGAAACACAAGTCAAAGGATTAGCTTTCGCAGATGATCTGATAGTTGTAATGTCAGACCCACAACGATCATTAGACACCTCAAATATTTCTCCGTTAATGGAAGACACGAAAATCAAACTTTAGTGGATTTATCTTTGTGGGGCAGAATAAGACTCTTCAACATGATATTGGCCCCTGAGATGGTTACAGTGGTGGAAATAAGTATTTGATCCCTTGCTGATTTTGTAAGTTTGCCCACTGACAAAGACATGAGCAGCCCATAATTGAAGGGTAGGTTATTGGTAACAGTGAGAGATAGCACATCACAAATTAAATCCGGAAAATCACATTGTGGAAAGTATATGAATTTATTTGCATTCTGCAGAGGGAAATAAGTATTTAATCCCTCTGGCAAACAAGACCTAATACTTGGTGGCAAAACCCTTGTTGGCAAGCACAGCGGTCAGACGTCTTCTGTAGTTGATGATGAGGTTTGCACACATGTCAGGAGGAATTTTGGTCCACTCCTCTTTGCAGATCATCTCTAAATCATTAAGAGTTCTGGGCTGTCGCTTGGCAACTCGCAGCTTCAGCTCCCTCCATAAGTTTTCAATGGGATTAAGGTCTGGTGACTGGCTAGGCCACTCCATGACCCTAATGTGCTTCTTCCTGAGCCACTCCTTTGTTGCCTTGGCTGTATGTTTTGGGTCATTGTCGTGCTGGAAGACCCAGCCACGACCCATTTTTAAGGCCCTGGCGGAGGGAAGGAGGTTGTCACTCAGAATTGTACGGTACATGGCCCCATCCATTCTCCCATTGATGCGGTGAAGTAGTCCTGTGCCCTTAGCAGAGAAACACCCCCAAAACATAACATTTCCACCTCCATGCTTGACAGTGGGGACGGTGTTCTTTGGGTCATAGGCAGCATTTCTCTTCCTCCAAACACGGCGAGTTGAGTTCATGCCAAAGAGCTCAATTTTTGTCTCATCTGACCACAGCACCTTCTCCCAATCACTCTCGGCATCATCCAGGTGTTCACTGGCAAACTTCAGACGGGCCGTCACATGTGCCTTCCGGAGCAGGGGGACCTTGCGGGCACTGCAGGATTGCAATCCGTTATGTCGTAATGTGTTACCAATGGTTTTCGTGGTGACAGTGGTCCCAGCTGCCTTGAGATCATTGACAAGTTCCCCCCTTGTAGTTGTAGGCTGATTTCTAACCTTCCTCATGATCAAGGATACCCCACGAGGTGAGATTTTGCGTGGAGCCCCAGATCTTTGTCGATTGACAGTCATTTTGTACTTCTTCCATTTTTCTTACTATGGCACCAACAGTTGTCTCCTTCTCGCCCAGCGTCTTACTGATGGTTTTGTAGCCCATTCCAGCCTTGTGCAGGTGTATGATCTTGTCCCTGACATCCTTAGACAGCTCCTTGCTCTTGGCCATTTTGTAGAGGTTAGAGTCTGACTGATTCACTGAGTCTGTGGACAGGTGTCTTTCATACAGGTGACCATTGCCGACAGCTGTCTGTCATGCAGGTAACGAGTTGATTTGGAGCATCTACCTGGTCTGTAGGGGCCAGATCTCTTACTGGTTGGTGGGGGATCAAATACTTATTTCCCTCTGCAGAATGCAAATAAATTCATATACTTTCCACAATGTGATTTTCCGGATTTAATTTGTGATGTGCTATCTCTCACTGTTACCAATAACCTACCCTTCAATTATGGGCTGCTCATCTCTTTGTCAGTGGGCAAACTTACAAAATCAGCAAGGGATCAAATACTTATTTCCACCACTGTATATATGTTCCAAATGATACCTCTGTTTTTGAAGGGCTATGATGAGAAGCAGTTGGGAAGGGCTCTGCATCACTACTTGTGGTAGGGCAGGAAGCCGAGATTACCGCTCAGGGTGTTGCAGACCCTGATCCAGCATGGTGGAATGGGTCTCCTGAACATAAAATACTTTTCAGTGGCAAGCCAGATGAGACATATAAATGACTGGTATCGACAAACAAAGGCCTTCTCGTGCACCATCTTGGAGACACAGCTGGAACCTGGAACTCACATCAGTTGTATAATTCATGGTTTGACCACTTTGCCCAAGGGCATATATAAGCATCATCACATATGCAAAGCAGCCAGGGAGACTTGGAAATGGACTTGTCGCTTTCCGTTCTTGCCTAATATAACACCATATATGACCTTTTGTGGGACTCAGACTTTCCTACGGGACAAGGAGACAATCAGTTTAAGTGCTGGCAAAATCGTGGCCTATGCTACTTGGCACATTTCGTAGACCGAGAACCAAAACCATTTCCCAAGATTCAGAGAGCGTTCAATGTGCTTATTTTAGAATTTTTTTTCATATCTTCAACAGTTAATGGGATGGAATGCCATCATGGAGGACGTACAAGAAGTTCTGTCGGAAACCTACACGTTGTGCTCCCAATCACCAGTACCTGATACAAAGAGATGCTGGCTGGCTAGATGTGGGGTATGAATGGAGGAGATGCTGCTGGACCCTGGGGTGGGGGAAATGCTGGCAAGCTAGCTGGACATGGAGGATGAATGGAGGAGGTGGTAAAGAATGGATATGCTGTCAGACATGGGGATGGAGGGGGAATGGGGAGATCATGAGATTCTGGCAGGCTGGCTGGATGTTTTGGGGTGTGAATAGATGAGAAGCTGCTGGACATGGGAGTAGGAGGTGAAATAGATCATGAGAGATGGGAGAAGCTGGCAGGATGGATGGACATGGAGGTTGAATGGGTGTGGGAGGGAGAGGAGATGGGGGACATGGGGGAAATATGATAGAAAATGTTGGACATGGGGAGGGAAAAGGGAGACACAGGATACTGGACATGGGGGGGGGGGGGGTGGATAGGGATATCCTGGGTAGGGGGCAGAGAGAAATGCAGGAGGAGGGTGAGAGAAACTAGATTTAGTGTAAGGCTGAGGAATAAGGCCAGGGATTGCTAGACAGCCCAAAGACATACAGCAAAGAGGGGGGAAGGCTGTTTACAGTTGGATGTAGGTGAGGAGAGAAGAAATGTCAAATGGACAGGACACTCTAGAAACAAGAGTTACAGAAAGATGAACAAAGAAAAGTAGAAATCGGAGCATGAGACCATCAGAATTAAAAACAAAACAATAAACATGGCCAAAGGTAGAGAAAAAAAGAGCTTTATTTTTAATTTTGTATTGGAATGTCAAATTTTACAATGTATATCTGCTGTTATGGTGTTGTACTGTTTGCAGCGTTCTGAGAGGATGTGTTTGAAGCAGTGATAGCTAACCTTGCTTAATTTGGAATTATTTCATCTAGTTTTCTAGTGAAAATGAAGCCTCTGCTTAGTGGCCAATTTACAAAGATCAGTGAAGTATTGTAAAGGCGAATTTAAGTATCATCGCAGCATATCATCTCTATCTTAACACCTTCACACTAAACATGCGTTTTTAACCCAACAACGATTGAAGGATTCTAGTCAGCATCAGCCTATCCTGTTTCAGTTACACAAAAAGAATCAGACCAAGCCAATTGATCCAAATAAAAATGAAAATATTATGAATGCTATCGCCAGGTGCCAAAGATGGTCTCCCCATTAACATCATTTCTATTGATGGCCTCAAGGAAGGTCTGAGGATTGCAACAGGGTGTCAAACCTATGAACTTCCAATCAGATCAAAGATTGATGCATGCATCAGAGATCTGTTCTATGGAAAAGAGCAAGATTCAAGTACTTGTGAATGGAGAGTCCCATGTTGCACTTGCAGATTACTGGGCATCCATTAGTCAATGACAGCTACTTGGGAGTTGCATGCTGGACGAGACTTGGAATTTCCACTCTTGTCCACTAATGTTTACCAAGTGGAAGAATGCCACTTTCGTTCTCCCTTATATGGCAGACTGTCCCTGCCTGGTGCATCTCAGGATGCACCGTGTGGGGCAGGGTGCTGAGGCAGGAACGAGTGAGCATCAATCCTGCCTCATTTAAAGGTATGGGAATCTCAAGGCCTGGGTAATGGAGTAGGGGGGGGGGGGGTGGTGCCAGAGAGCTAATTTTGTGTAATTGGAGGAAAGGCAGCGAGAGTCACTAGACTATCAGGGAAATGTTCAGAAGTGTGGGTAGGTCTTTGGGGAGGGAGGGGGACATTAGGCCATGAGGTGGGAGGGGGGGGCAATTACAGGTATCCAGGGTAGGGTAGACGAGTTGAGGGAGAGAGCAGGGGTTGGCGGTAGACACCCACTCCTCTCTACTGACCCTTTTACGCTGCCTCAGACCTTGCAAAAACTTTCCCACAGTAACTGTGTCAAATTCTTTTTCTTTTCTTGCATGCTGTAGGATAGCAAATCCACTACATTTGCATGTGGTTGCGGTGATGGTTAAGACAGTGTTAAACCCATAGTAATCATGTGAGAAGTTTTCTGTATTGGTCTCTCAATGTGGTTTTCTTTGCCTTTTTCTATAGAGGACTGATGTGAGCAAAATGACATTGCATGTCCAGACAATGTATATTGAGGATTAGGCATGCTATAATGATGCATTTCACATCTTGAAGCCCAGCCTAACCCTCATAGCCTTCATTTAGCTGCTATTGTACTACTATACGATCTTTCTGATGTCCTGTTCTTCAACTCTGAATTTGATATTCAACTGTTTGCCCAACGCTTCTCAGAATCAGACAATAACTTAAAGAGTAGTTGCAATATTTATAACACTATAGAAGAATGAAAAATAGTTAAGACTTTTAAAGAACCTTCTTTATGATGCATACTTTGAACAACCCATTGATTTTGGTGGGTAAATGTTTTCTTTTCCTAGATTGGTTAAACTGAACTTCACTCTCCTTTCAGGAAGAAGCAGAAATCCAAGCAGAACTTGAACGTTTGGAAAGAGTACGAAATCTTCATATACGGGAACTTAAAAGAATAAACAATGAAGATAATTCACAGTAAGCAACTGTTTTTTTTTTTTAATAGTTTGTTTTAGGTTGTATATGGTACTCTTTATAGAATTTACTGTAACGTGTGCAGTTGCAGCCACCAGTGATGAAGTTAGTTTGATTACAGAATCAGATTTTCAAAGAATCATAATTTGAACCTGATATATACTCATAATTCCATGCATAGAGACAAACCATCCATCACTGGCAAGATGGTCTGACAGCAGCATATGCTTTATCTTTAGATTATATTAAATCTCAAAAGGTGTAAGAGCATGAGAAGCAGAGTTGTTATTGACTTAGTGCACTTGTGTGAACTAAAATACATGGAGGAAACATGACTTTTGCCCAGGGTGAATCACAATCATTGATAAAAGGGATCTGAGTATGTCCTATATGTTCTGATTCCACTAGATTTTCAATTTCTTTCTAGACAGGAACAGAGTTTCCAAATGAAATATCCGTTTTCCAGTACGTTATGTAAGTTTTAACAAGTAGGAAAATTGTGGCACACAAGCTGAACATGTTCATAGTATATTCAGCACATACCTGATATGCATGCGGACAAATACACATGAAAACTAATTGGTTTGTTTCTTTCATTATGAAAAGTACATAAAAGTGACTGTACCAGTAACTGAATAATGGCACAGTGCTTTTTGATTCACAGTAGAATCCAAGAACATGAAGACCCAACTGTTTTGCTACTTTTCATTTCTTAGCTGTAATCTTACAGACTCAACTCGGATCCCAATAGAGTTTCTCTATACTTGTACCATGCTTTCTTGAATATTGATACAATCTTTGCAGCTATTGCCTCCTTTGGTAGTCTTTCTGGCATTTAATACCTTTTCTGTAAAGAATCCTGTGTTATATTGCATTTGAATCTACGTTCATCCAGCCCCATATTATGAGTTCTAGTTTATTTTTCCCCCTGAATATTTGAATCTCTCTGCCTTCTATTCTTTTGGTTAAAAATTTAAGGGGCCTTTCACTAAAGCTTAGCATGAGCTAATAGATGTTAGTGCCTGCTAAATGCTGTGTGTCCTGTGGGCCATGAGGCATTTAGCGCACACTAATGTCCATTAGTGCACACTAATCTCCAGTAAAATAGCCCCTTAGGTCTTACGTCTTGCCACATATGATTAGTGTTACAGACTGCACTATTTGTAAGTTTTCCTATGGACTGTATAAGCAGTGTTAAAAAAATAAAAATAAAAAATTTGAGCTTAGAAAGAGGATGGCATAAAAAAAATTAAATGGATGCGTGTATGTTGATGGGTTTAGTAGTGCTTAGACAATGACTGCCTGTGAGGCGGGCAGACTTTTATGATGATACTAGTAAGTAAGGCCCGTTTCTGGCAGAAATGAAACGGGCGCTAGCAAGGTTTTCCTTGGAGTGTGTATGTTTGAGTGAGTGAGTGTGTGTGAGAGTGACTGTGTGAGAGAGAGAGTGATTATGCGAGTGTGCTTGTGAGTGACAGAGAGTGATTCTGAGTGCCGAGTGTGTGTGACACATAGAGAGTGAATGTGATACAGTGTGACACATAGAGGGGCATAATCGAACGAAAACGTCTATCTCTATGGGCGTTTGTCTCCGAGAACTGGTCCGTGAAGGGGCGGACCGAACCGTATTTTCACAAAAAATAGACGTCCATGTTTTATTCGACAATTTGTGAGCTGGGCGTTTTTGTTTTTCAGCGATAATGGAAAATGAAAGCGCCCAGCTCAAAAACGAATAAATCCAAGGCATTTGTTCGTGGGAGGGGCCAGGATGCGTAGTGCACTGATCCCCCTCACATGCCAGGACACCAACCGGGCACCCTAGGGGGCACTTTTACAAAAACAAAAAAAAAGGTAAAAGAGCTCCCAGGTGCATAGCACCCTTCCCTTGTGTGTTGAGCCCTCCAAATCCCCCTCAAAACCCACTGCCCACAAGTCTACACCATTATTATAGCCCTAAGGGGTGAAGGGGGGCACCTACATGTGGGTACAGTGGGTTTGGGGGGGTTGGACGACTAATAAGCATTAAGCAGCATAATTGTAACAGGTAGGGGGGGATGGGCCTGGGTCCACCTGCCTGAAGTCCACTGCACCCCCTAACAACTGCTCCAGGGACCTGCATACTGCTGCCAGGGAGGTGGGTATGACATTTGAGGGTGAAAATAAAAAGTTGTGAAACATCATTTTTTGTGGTGGGAGGGGGTTAGTGACCACTGGAGGAGTCAGGGGAGGTCATCCCCGATTCCCTCCGATGGTCATCTGGTCATTTAGAGCACTTTTTTGGGACATGTTCGTGTGAAAAAAGGGTCCAACAAAAGTGTCCTAAATGTTCGCTAAAAACGCCTTTATTTTTTCGATTATCGCCCTAATGCGTACATCTCTAACCACGCCCCAGTTCCACCATCGCCACACCTCTGACACGCCTCCATCAACTTTGTCCGCATCTGCGACAGAGTGCAGTTGAAAACGTCCAAAATCGGCTTTCGATTATACCGACATTCGTTTTTGTGAGATAAACGTCTATCTCCCGATTTGGGTCGAAATCTAGGCGTTTTTCTCTTTCGATTATAAGGTGGATGGTGTGACTGTATGAGAGTTAGAGACAGAAAGACACTGACTGTGAGAGTGTGTGTGTGTGTGACAGAGATACCTCCCCCTCCCTCTGTGGGTGTGCAGTGTGGCTCAGTTATTGTTTTGTTGGGGAGTGTGTGAGAAAGGGGGGGTAAGGGGGGAGTGTGTGAGAAAGGGGGGTAGGGGGAGTGTGTGAAAAAGGGGTGTGGGGAAGAGAAAGGGAGCAAGGCTTGCAGAACAATTCCACATCAGAAGGAAGGAATGAACTAATTCAGTTTTACTTTTATCCCATTGCACACTGGGCTGGACATCGATTTTTAAGTTGTGGGTGTAGTGCAAATGGGATAAATCCAGGCCTGCGTCTGTTTGTCCCTCATGTTGGAATTATTGGCAGCCGGGGGGGGGGGGGGGGGCAGAATCTACTCAATCTCACACCCCGCAGGTCCCTGTCGCCCCATCCCACTGGTGACTTTCTGACAGTGGTGTGTTCGTGTCACGGAATACCCAACCTTGAACTACCGGCTCTGTAACTGAACAAACGGCGGTTATCGCTACTTCCGGCACTTTAAGCGACGCATACTGAGCTCGTCCTGGGCCGAGGCAGCTGCCGCTGCAGCCATGGCCCTCGGTTCGCCGCCTTTGTTGCCTCACGTCGTTGATGGGCTGTAGACCTCAGCAGGGCCAGAGGAAGGCAGCGTGCCCAAAGCCGGCCTCCGACGGCCTCTGTGCTTTCGCTTGAGCCATCGCCCCCACCCTCCTCCTCCTCCTGCCAGCAGGTTCGGTAACTTCACCCGACCCCAGGCCTCAGTTGTGCCATTGTTGGGAGTTTTGTTCGACCTCGCGATCTTTCACGATTGCATGGGGGGGGGCATGGTGGCAGCTGCAGATGGGAGCAGACCAGTACCGGATCACTGACACTGATTCCTAGGCCTTGTGGTCCGGCCTCGACATCTTCGCTCCTTCCCTCTGTCCTGTAGCCTTGCGGTAACGTTGACTGACTCGTGCTGGTGTTCTGTGATTGGGCACAGTCGTAGATGACGTCATCATGTCAGGAGATGGATGCAGGACTGAGCATATATGCTTCAAGCTTTTTGTCCACGCTGCCAGCTTCAGAACATTGGAGGTGCGTTTTATTATATAGGATTAGGATGTGCTGGAGAGGGCTTCGACGATAACTCCAATAATTGGAACGTAAGGATAATGCTGGGTAGACTTATCGGATCTATGTCCTGAAGATGGTATAGAAAGATCAGGATCAAGTATATGTATGATTTAATCATGAATTGATAATGAACGTAACTGTTGGACAGACTGGATGGACTGTTTAAGTCTTTATATGTTGTGTTACATGGAGCATTACATTTTAGTGATTAATTTTTATCTGTCCCTCATTTGGTTTCACCTAATTAGTTGAGCATATTATTATTGGTGGTGCAATGTAATTTATATTTAGAACTGTTGGGTGCAGTTGGAGCTTTCAATATGCAGTTCTGTCTGTTTGCCGATGGAATATAGCTCTGTGCTTCACTTGAGACTGTTTCCAGGACCACCTTAAAATAGTGTCAACTTTTATTTGTCCACAGTTTTGAATCTGGTATATAGCAAATAATGTTTTTCTTTTTCTTCTATTTTTATTATGAATTTCAAATATATAATAAAAAAATAAAAATAAAAGTAATCCTAAACAATTCCTCTTAACAGAGAAAGGAAACATTATACAGGGAAAAAAAAACCCAAATATGATAGCCTTATCGCATGAGGAGTGAAGAGAACAATAATAAAGAAACACATTAACAAATAATACAGAGATCCCTAGCAAAACAGCACCTGAATTAATCCCCAAAGCTTGCCTTATTCTCAAGACAAATAGACAAGAGAAAAAGAGAAAGATTCATAATCTACTGCCTGCCACCCCCCACCCCCCCATTTATGTGTAAAAAAGAAAAAAAAATCCTTCGTGAGAACTCAAAAAAGATATAACAATTTGCAACTGAAGTAATTGGGGATATGCAAGGCAACCTAAGATAAAAAGAGGTTCCCATCGCCAATACTTGGAATTTCAATGCAAGAAAAGTTCTACACCTCATTTGAGTTGAACTTGCAATGTCTGGAAACAGCTGGATCTTTTGCCCACAGAAGAAAACATCTTTAAATTTAAAGTAAGACTTCAAAATTACATTTTCATCACTCTTAGATTCAAGGGAGACAAAGAGGGTTACTCTCACAGAAAAAGAATCTTACAAAGCTTAAAAAAAAACCTCTGCTTTTTCTATCATATTGGGCCGCCTTCCTTCTCACTTATTAAAGCAGTATTACCAAGAAATATAATTTATATACCAGTTCCCTCAGAATTGGGGCATTTAAGGACCTGTAAGGAATATTTTCTCAATATCTCATTTTTGAAATGTTGAATTTTTTTAAATTTTGGTAGTATGTATGATGATTATCAATGCTGATAGCATGATTTAATTGGTCTTGACATTTTAAATATTAAAATTAGTTTGTATTATCTGTATTGTATATTTTATGGATAGATTTTGATGTGGCAGAATACATGTATTTTTTAAAATTTTGTTTGATGCTCTTCCTCACATCAAACACACAGTAATTTGGTTAGTATTAAATATATATATCAATAAAGGCAGTATATCATGTTCTCCAATAAACCAAGTACAAGAGTTCAGCACTTCTTAATTTTTTTATTTATTCATGACATTTATACCCCACATTAGCCCGAAATAGACTCAAGTTCAATGTAGCTTACAAACAATAAAGTGAATAAAACATAAAAATGTACAGAATATAACACAAATTACAATAACTTCAAGAAGCAAATTAATACATATGCAGTAAGTAACCAGGGATTTAGACTATCTCAAGGACAAACAAATAATTAAGGGTGGAAAGGTGAGAGCATTATTAGGCAGGACTAGATGGGAAACAAGATTAAGAAAAGGGTATGGGTAAAATTCTAATAGAGTTCTTTATATTCAGAAAGGCCAGACCGAAGAAACGTGTTTTTAGAAGACTTCTTGATTGATTTAGGAAGAGAATTCCAAATTTTGGTGCCTTGATAGGAGAAATTAGCAGAGTGAACTGTTTTATATATCACATTCTTACAGACAGGGAAATGTAAGACAAGATATTCTCTGGATGATGAAACAGCATTACGAGGGGGTAATTCAATAAGATTATTCATATATAGTGGGCCTTGACCAAACAGGATTTGGTGGATGAAAATGCATAATTTGAAAGATATTGTATCTCTTATTGGTAACCGTAGCTCATATAGAAGAGGAGTAACTTTGGCAAAGCAAGGAGATCTACATATAAGATGAGCAGCAGCATTTTGGGCTGTTTATAATTTTTTGAGAAGACCACTTTTAAGTCCAGCATAGATACAATTGCAATAGTCGAATTTGGTGAGGACAAGGGATTGAACCAAAGTACGAAAGAAAAATGGCCTCAATCTCTTTAGCTTCCAAAGTGAGTGAAGGACACTCAAGGTCAACTTAGATACTTGGTTTTCAAGGGTGAGGAAACGATCTATTGTGACTCCCAAGATTTTCATTGATGATTCAAGTTTTGTTCTTAATAGTAAAGTTACTAAGATTCATAGGATGGTGAGGGTTAGTTATAATTAGAAACTTAGTTTTATTCATATTAAGTTTTAGTTTTAAATTAGAAGCCCATGATTCCATAATTTTATCCCTAGACTAATCATGTGAGTTATGTCAAGTAATTCCTTAGAAAATGGGATATAAATGGTGACATCAGTCATATAGTTATCATATAGTCTTTTGATCATCTAATAAAATGCTGATTATAGACATTTTAAGGCTATGTTAGGCATTTACAGCAAGTATAACAGTGAAGTGTGTTACAGTGGATAGAGACATTAGTTATTGGTATTAATGCACACTAACCAGTAGGAAATGGCCCCTATGTTTATTATTCATGTGATACTGTCACCCCACCACCACCTCTCTCTCCCTTAATCCACACCCCCCTACTCTCCTTCCTCTCCTTCTTTTTCCTCCTTCTCTGAAGTTTCTACTGAGGAAACTGCCCTTCTTCTTTCCTCCTCTAAATGTACTACCTGTTCATCTGATCCCATCCCCACTCATCTACTTAGCACTATCTCTCCTACTATCACGCCTGTCATCTGTTACATCCTTAATCTCTCACTTTCCACTGCAATTGTTCCTATGGCCTTCAAACATGCTGTTGTCACTCCACTTCTTAAAAAACCCTCACTTGACCCTACCTGTCCCTCCAAATATCGACCCATCTCCCTCCTTCCTTTCCTCTCCAAATTACTTAAACGCGCTGTTCACCGTCGCTGTCTTGATTTCCTTTCTTCTCAACCTATTCTTGACCCACTCCAATCTGGTTTCCGCCCTCTTCACTCTACTGAAACTGCACTTACCAAAGTCTCTAATGACCTTTTGCTGGCTAAATCCAGAGGTCTCTATTCTATCCTTATCCTGCTTGACCTATCTGCTGCTTTCGACACTGTTGACCACACCATAGTCCTAGATACGCTATCCTCGATTGGATTCCAGGGCCCTGTTCTTTCCTGGTTCTCCTCTTACCTCTCACTTCGCACTTTCAGTGTTCACTCTGGCGGTTCCTCTTCAACTTCCATCCCGCTTTCAGTTGGTGTCTCCCAAGGTTCTGTCCTTGGACCCCTCCTTTTCTCCATCTATACCTCATCCCTTGGTACCCTAATTTCATCTCATGGCTTTCAATACCATCTTTATGCAAATGACTCTCAGATCTACATCTCCACCCCTGAAATCTCAACCGTAATCCAGGACAAAATTTCATCCTGCTTGTCTGACATTGCTGCTTGGATGTCTCAACGCCATCTGAAGCTAAACATGACTGAAACTGAACTTCTCATTTTCCCTCCTAAACCCACGTCCCCTCTTCCCCCTTTCTCTATATCTGTTAATGGCTCTCACATCCTCCCTGTCTCCTTGGCTCGTAACCTTGGAGTCATCTTTGATTCCTCTCTCTTCTTCTCTGCACATATTCAACAAATCGCTAAAACCTGTCGTTTCTTTATCTACAACATTAGCAAAATTCGCCTCTTCCTTTCTGAATACGCTACCAGAACCCTTATCCAAACCCTTGTCATCTCTCACTTGGATTATTGCAATTTACTTCTCACTGGTCTTCCTCTCTGCCATCTCTCTCCTCTCCAGCCTGTCCAAAATTCGACAGCACGACTTATTTTCCGCCAAAATCGTTATACCCACACTAGCCCACTCCTCAAGTCACTTCACTGGCTCCCTATCCGCTTCCGCATACAATTCAAACTTCTCCTACTGATCTTTAAATGCATCCATTCTGCAGCCCCCCCATTACCTCTCCACTCTCATCTCTCCCTACATTCCTCCCCGTGAACTCCGCTTACTGGACAAATCTCTCTTGTCGTCCCCCTTCTCCTCTACTGCTAACTCTAGACTTCGTTCCTTTTCCCTCGCTGCACCTTATGCCTGGAATAGACTTCCTGAGCCTGTACGTCTAGCTCCATCTCTACCTGTTCTCAAAGCTATGCTGAAAACCCACCTTTTCACCACTGCTTTTGGCTCCTAACCACTACTCAATTTGCCCTCCCCTTGTTCCTTCTCACCCAGTACGTCCCTTGTCCTTAATTGTCTTGTCTGTCTGTATTATTTTTAGATTGTAAGCAGTTTACAATAAAAGTCCCAAGTATAGGGAGGTTGATTAATAGCTGATGTTCAAAGGGTGATTGAAAACAGCATATCCTAAGTTTTGTACTTATTTCACCTTACTAGTATCAAAAAAAAACCCTATGCCTACTGTTTAAAGTGTAATAATAAATACTACTTATTTTTAAGGTTCAAAGACCATCCAACATTAAATGAGAGATATTTATTACTTCATCTACTGGGTCGAGGTGGCTTTAGCGAAGTATATAAGGTAAAATAATATGAAATATTTTCCAGCTGAACATGTTAAGATTCACATTTCAAGTTTCATAAATTATTTAATCAATGGAGTCTATTTGGGAGAATTCCAGAACCTTTCATTAAAGAAATGATTATTCTTCCCCAAACCTGAAATAGAAAATTTAGGAATTGTATATCTGTATTTGAAATAACAGAGAAAACCTTTTCCACACACATAAGCTAATTTAGAGAGTATTTCTCAATATAAATCCTTTCCAGGGTTTTTACATAGACTTTGGAACTTTGTAAAATTCTGCATTGGGTTGTTACGTTTGGCTCTATTTTGATGTGTTTTTCAGGCGTTTGATCTTTATGAACAAAGATATGCTGCTGTGAAGATTCACCAGCTTAACAAGAGCTGGAGAGATGAGAAGAAAGAGAACTACCACAAGTAAATACAGTATTAATACCTTACCATTCTTGAGGTAAATTGAACTTACCCTAGTTATTGTGAAAATAATTAACCCAATATCTCCTTCTAGACATGCCTGCAGAGAGTATAGAATACACAAAGAACTGGATCACCCAAGGATAGTTAAACTATATGACTACTTCTCGCTGGACACAGATACGTAAGTGTGAAGAGCGAAAATGTTTTTTCATCTGCAAACTACACCCAAAGTTCTGGGTTCCATAACTGCATTGGCTCCCTCTTAAAGAACGCATCACATTCAAAATATGTACCCTGGTCCACAAAATCATTCATGGAGATGCCCCAGCCTACATGTCAGACCTGATAGACTTACCACTTAGGAATGCTAAGACATCGTCCCGCACATTCCTTAACCTTCATTTCCCCAGCTGTAAAGGGCTAAAATACAAACTAATGCACGCGTCAACCTTTTCCTACTTGAGCACACAACTCTGGAACGCACTACCGCGTAACTTAAAATCGATCCATGAACTAACCAACTTCCACAAACTATTGAAGACCCATCTCTTTAATAAGACATACCACAAAGACCAACAAATATGAACTCCTTCACACATACCCAGAATTGTCTTTACTATCTGCTTGTTATATTAATATCATGCTTTATCATTATCATGTTACCCAAGATCCTTCTATAATACTAAATGTTTATTTCTTACAAATCTCCATTATTCATGATATATTGTAATCCACATTGAGCCTGCAAAGAGGTGGGAAAATGTGGGATACAAATGCAATAAATAAATAATAAATAAATGTTGCTTGAGTGCTTAATAATTAACACACGTTTAGCTTGAAAGTTCACCATAATAAGCTGCAAGGAACACATTTATTTTCCTTTAATTTTCCTTTCTGTTTACTTTTGATTTTTTTACTTCCTTCTCAGGACAAATGCTTAGTTTGCAAGTTTACTGTAGCTTCTGCTTGTTGGATTTTTTTCTGTAGTTTTATTTGTGCTTATAGTCAGTTGTAAGTTTTCAGATATAAGTAGGATGTGCTCCAACATATCAGTATTACAAGTATTTTCTTGTTTTGCTTTTTGTCTGGTGTGGTCTTAAAATATTTTGCATTATATCTAACAGGTGTATTTTTTTTTCATTACATTTCCAACTTACTAGGTTTTGTACAGTTTTAGAATACTGTGAAGGCAATGACTTAGACTTCTATCTGAAGCAACATAAATTAATGTCAGAGAAGGAAGCCAGGTCCATTGTAATGCAAATAGTAAATGCACTACGTTATCTCAATGAGATCAAACCACCTATTATTCATTATGATCTTAAGCCAGGTAAGGAGAAAGTGTGTTTACTGGTATATAATCTTTCTTCTCCATTGTACTCTTCCTGATTTAGCTTGCTAAAGTTCTTACAATGCCTGAACTATGCACAGCAATTGTGAAATTATAGGGATAACTTTATAAGGCATTTTCTACGAGTAAAGCATGTATTATGTATGGAAAATGGTTCTTTTGAAATAGTACAGGTGTATACCATGGGTGTTCTAGGGGTTGTTTGTGATGGTAATACAATATATGTATGCATGTTATATTAAAAAAAAAAAACCCAAAAAACATAAACATACATAAGATTACACGTATATATATTCACCTTTGGACCAGATGTGAATTTGTGTGCTACCCGGGGGATCATTGTAGGAACCTATTTTATGAAGGCACATAGGTGTTTTGAAATGTTTTTAGGTGCCTAGTTATAAAATTACTCCTTTCTCTTCATCCCTCCAAACGAGCCCAGACGCATGGGCTTATTTTCTCCTAACAGCAGATGGAGACTGAGAACCAATGATTTTGAAGGCATCACTAGTGTCATGTGTAACCCATAGCCAGCCAGTGTTTCTCAGCCTCTCACAAAAGCATCGTTAAGGAAGGGGATGTTCCACCAGGAGAGGACACAGCAATAGTCTGTATTTTTGTAGGGCTGAGCTGGCATCTTTAATACCTCAGGTGCTTTTGGTGTTGATTTCTGAGGAATATCCTGTAGTAGGTGGAATTTTGGAGGATCCAGTGCTTGATGGGATCTGGAAGCTGGCCTTCCCTATCCGTAGGTGATCAAAGGACCTGATTGTGGCAGAATGGGACAAGGTGAATGATGGGTGAAGGTGAGCAACAGAGTTCCTGCTAAGCAACTTTGAGCTGCATGGAAATTCTCCACTGAGGAAGTGCATTGATATTATGCTTTCTGTCATGAGGTACAAGCAGATCAATCTGCCTGTCTCTTGTGACTAACAGCATGATGATATTGCACCTCCCCTCTCTGGCAGGAACTTTGGTGGAGGAGTTCCATGCACCTGAAAGCTACTTAGAGGGAACCCGTTGGACAAGTCTATGGCCAGGCTGTAACCACAGAGAGAAAAATTGCACCTTCCTAAATTGGATGCCTTGGTATCAGCTTTGACCAAGAAGATGACCATCCCAGTGGAAGGAGGCACATCTCTTGAATATCTGCAAAATTGTTGGATGGATGGGTCTGTTGAGCAGTCATTTGAGGTGTTAGCAATGGCCTTACAATTAGCAGTCTGCAGCGGCTAAGTGGTTTGCACATGTCTGCAATGGATTCAGCAATTGCTAGATTAGAGGGTTCCCAGAAGGTGTTCTGGAGGCAGCATGCCTAAAAGCAAGTTCATTTTTGGTTGACACCTTGTATGACTTAGTACAGTTGTTGGCAAGGAGCATGGTACAGTGGTGATAGGGCATTGCCTGCTATGTCTAAGAAGCTGGTCAGTGGATGTGGCCTCAAAGATGGTGACTCATTGAGCTTCCTTTAAGGCAAGGGTTCTCAATCTTTCTTCTGTTGTGACATACATGATAAACAATGATTACTACAATCCACAGCTGAACATAAAAAAGAGCCTAAATTTGTGGCTGAGGTGGAGAAATTAACAGATCGCAGATTGGGGCATTTAAAACTGGATGCAGAGGAGTGGGTACATTTGGATAACATACTGGGTGTAATATAAAGGTTGAATTAATAAGTTTAGGGGACGGGAAGGGAGTTAGACAGGGAGCAAGAGGGAGCGGGAAGGGGGATAAATGGGTTCAAGGAAGGGGGGAGGGAAGGTTAGGGGGGACGAAAATAGAGAGTGGGCAGAGAGGAAAGTGAACGTATCTAAAGTTGTTGGCTAATTGTCCTAAAAGCAATGTAACATGTGTTCAGCATTTTGAGGTGTAATAATTGTTAAACTCTCAATAAAAACTTTAAAGTAAAAAAAAAAAAGCACCTAAATATTTAATTGTTGTGTAAAAAGGGAAATATAAAATGTTCTTTCACAGCAACACAGGAAATGACGGGAGATAAAGACCTATATAGTCCGTCCAGTCTGCCCAGCAAAGGCAGAGCTGCACCTACTCTGTGCAGGTTATAGTCATTCATGCTTAAACATTGGTTGGTAATTGGCCATCATGCCAGTTACATACAGGTAGTTAAATACAGTGGCTCTTGAGAGGATGAGATTAAAGAATATTCTGGTCACGTGATATCAAACCTGTTGTTGGGTAGATTGTATGGACCATGCAAGAATTCATCTGCTGACATTTACTGTGTTGCAGTTCAGGAAGAGATTGAATTATCTAGCTTATTATCTGAGTATGGAGGATCTATGAGGCTAGGTGTCAGGACTGGTCTTTGAGTCTATTCCATTGTTCTCTGCTGAACATTTTGGTTGTTCTCCAGGATATACTTGATCAGGGATTGACCTTGAATTCCTTGCTAGGCCCATTGCTTGTAATAGGAAGACTGGTGCAGGGTTGTCCCTTGGCTTCTCACCCACATGTAAGGCAGTTTTTGAGGGACATAAAACATCCAAGGCCCTTGATGACAGTTTCCTTTGAGCCTCTTCAGGAAACTTTTCAAGTAATATCCAAGAAGATAGTAATGATCCACAAGATAACCTTGGGCTAAAAGAAGGGAATCGTCATTTCATATTATTTGGTCAATCTCCCATCCAATGTGTCATGAGGCAGGAGGTCACAGGTTTTCAAAAGGTCTGCATTGGACATGCAGTGGGCTTTGTAAACAAGAGAACCAAGGATTTTTGCAAGTCGTCATCCTTTTCAGTGGACCCAGAAAGGACAAAGAAGCATCAAAAGCTTCAGTGGCTTGCTAGAATAGGAAGCTATTGCTTCATTATACATACTGCAGGAATAAGCAGTATCCTTGAGGTTGAAAGCTCACCCAACTAGGGCACAGGTCTTCATCTTGGGCAGAGTTTAGTTCTACCACAGGACATTTGTAAGGTTATGCTGGCATTTTTTTTTTTTGTTCAGCATTACAGACTGGATGTTCTGGCTACACAGGATAATTTGGGGAGCAAGCGTTTTTGAAGGTAGGCTTGTCTAGGTCCTCCTTTGTTAGACACTGCTGTGGTACTTCCATATATCTGGACTGGTCTGGAGGGATGATGAGGAAGGAAACATTAAATCTGATCTGCTAATTTTGTTTCCTTGAGTTCTTCCAGACCAGTCCAGAACCCACCCATGGTATGTTTTATGATGGCAGTATGTTGAGGAGCTGTGACAGATTCTAGGACTAGAGAATCTAATGCCATTTGGTTACCTCTTTAGTTGTTTGGTGGGCTGGAATTGAGTGTTTCCTGCTTTGCTCTTTCTTTTTTTTTTTCCTTTTTTTTTTTTTTTGGTAGGGGTATGGTGTTGCATTGTTTTGTTACAGAAATACCGGCTGACTGGATTGCACAGGACCCTTTAGAGGGTGATGTCATTAAACTGGTCATTCTCAATTTCTGCCTGCTGGTAGGGGAGAATAAACCCACATGTCTGGACTAGTCTTGAAGGACTCAAGAAAAGAAGATGAGCAGGTAAGACCTAATTTCTTCTTATATGTACTGCTTATATTCATAGGAGTAATAATTTCAGCATACATTTTAAAACAAGTAGCTAAAAAATTTTATATTTTGGTTGGGTTTGTTTCTTTCCTTCATTTTTTTTTCCACATCTCTGGTTGCTTTCCTTTTTCTCTGTTTTCTTCTGTGTCTCAGATGAGATACTGGGTAAGGTGACTGCCATATTAGCCACTGTGGCTTATCTAAGTAGTCTAATTTCATGAGAAAAAACTGAACTGGATGCAGATGGATGTACCATTCTGCTCCTAGATTAGTGCTAGATGATTTTTAGTTGCTACCTGACAGTTGGAAATTCTTGAATTCCTTTGAGAATTAACTGCTGTTTAGTCTAACTCTAAATGTTTTACTTAATGCTTTAGGCTTAGTAAGTAGGAAAAAGGCACCTTGAGATAAGTGTTTATCATCTCCTTACTTGCCAAAAGCACAAAAAAAGTAGTTTTATTCAAGAAAAAGAAGTAAGGGAGAAAAATCAGCTTTGTGCATATTCAAATATCATAGTATTTTTGTCTTTTTATTTCTGCCTGATTTTTGTTAGGAAACATCCTTTTAGTAGATGGGACAGCATGTGGAGAAATCAAAATAACTGATTTTGGTCTTTCTAAAATAATGGATGATGACAGCTATGGTGTGGATGGCATGGATCTTACTTCTCAAGGAGCAGGGACATACTGGTAATTTTGCTATTTCCTACAGCTTTTTCATGTCCTTACTGTTCTTTTCATTCAAGTTTCTTCTGTGATAAATGTACATACTTTTTATATATAATTGACTAAAAGTATTAATGTGCCGATTTTATAGTTCTGTTTCACATTATACTCATGCTTCTGAGGGGAAAATACCTTTTTTTTGTTTGTTTGTTAAATAAGATAATGAATTCATAATTACCTAAAAACGTTTTGGTGTTCTTGATTGTTGAGTAAAGCCAATGGTATGCTAGAGCCGGTTGTTAAATTTTTAAAGCTCTTGCGAGCCGGTTGTTCTGGCAGGCGAGCTGGCTCCCAGGTGTGGCGCAACCCGGCAGTAAGCGAGGTATGCATGGCAGGAGGGTACCACAAGCCATGCTGCTTACCTCACCTCCCGCCGCCCTGAGGAGTTTAAATCTTTGATTTACCTCCGTCGCAGCAGCCGCAGTGAAAGCCCTGCCCGTCTCTAGTCTTCCCTTCGTTCCTGTCAGTGTCCCGCCTTCTGACGTCATTTCCTCTTTCCGCAAGGACGGGACACTGACAGGAAACTAAGGGAAGGCTAGAGACGGGCAGGGCTTTCACTGATGCAGTCGCTGCAACAGAGGTAAATAAAAGATTTAAACCGTGCAGGGTGGCAGGAGCAAAAAGAGGGATGTTGGGGGGAGAAGAGGGCGGGCAGGTGGACATGGGAGCAGGAGGGTAGGGGAGAGAGGAGCATCGAAGCCATCGATGGACATGGATGGGAGGGCAGGGCCTAGGGAGAGAGGAGAAATTGCTGGACATGGAGGGGAAGGCAGGGGAGAGAGGAGAATTGCTGGATATGGATGGATGGAGGGGGCAGGGGAGAGGAGAATTGCTGGATATGGATGGAGGGTAAGGGAGAGGACAGTTTCTAGACATGGGTGGATGGAGGGAAGGGCAGGAAAGAGGAGAGCTGCTGGACATAGGTGGATGGAGGGGAGAGGAGGGTTGCTGGACATGGGTGGATGGAGGGGAGGGCAGGGGAAAGAGGAGGGTTGCTGGACATGGATGGATGGAGAGGAGAGCAGGGGAGAGAGGAGGGTTGCTGGACATGGATGGATGGATGGAGAGGAGAGCAGGGGAGAGAGGAGAGTTTCAGGACGTGGATGGAGGGGAGGGCAGGAGAAATTCTGGACATGGATGAAGGGGAGGGAAGAGAGAGGAAGTGAGATGAACATGAATGGAGGGGAGAAAGGAGAAATGCTGGACATGGATGGAGGAGAGGGAAGGGAGAGAGAAGAAATGCGCGACATGAAGGGAAGGAGATGAGATGAGGGAAAAGGAAGAGAGGAGAAAAACTGCACATGGATGGAGAAAATAGGCAGAAGCTGGATCCACTGGACAGTCAAGTCTGTGGAGGACCCAGCTTTTACTTATGGAGGGCAAGAAATGAAGACGAAAGGAGGAAAGAAAAGAAATAAATGGAAAGGAAGCCCTGGAAACGGAGTCAAGGGAACAGATAGCAGCAGAATCAGATACTGGGCCAGCATGATCAGAAAAACAAAGTCACCAGACAACAAAGGCAGAAAAAAATCATTTTATTTTCATTTTAATGTTTGGAATATGTTGTAGGTATCCAGAGGTACTTAGCTGTCAGAACACTACTGGGCAACATTCTGGGGAAGGGGGAGCCTATTCCGAAAGGATGGGCTCCACCTTAACCAGGGTGGGACCAGGCTGCTGGCATCGGCATTTAAAAAGGAGATAGAGCAGCTTTTAAACTAGAAATGGGGGGAAGGCCGACAGTCTCTCAAAAGCGAATGGTTCGGGATAGGGTATCTTGCAAGGATACCTCACAAACAGGGAAGATAGGGTTTCTGGATAGTGAGGTTGCACAACAGACCGTGGTAGGTCAGGTGCCCTTAAATACAACTAAAGATCAGACAAAAGATGGCCAATCAATAGTGTCAAGTACTAAGCATCATGCAAATAGGAACAACAAACATACTCTGAAATGTCTATATGCAAATGCTAGAAGTCTAAGAAATAAGATGGGAAAGTTGGAATATATTGCAGTTAATGAAAAATTGGATATAATAGGTATTACTGAGACCTGGTGGAAGGAGGATAACCAGTGGGACACTGTCATATCGGGGTACAAAGTATATCTTAGTGATAGGGTGGACCGGTCTGGTGGAGGGGTAGCATTGTATATTAATGAGAGCCTTGACTCAGATAGATTACAAATTCAGCAGGACACAAATCACACCCTTGAATCATGGTGGGTTGAAATTCCATGCATAAAAGGGAAAAGGACGGTGATAGGAGTGTACTACCGTCCGCCTTGCCAGGATGAGCAGGTAGACGCAGAAATGATAAAAGAAATCAGAGACGCAAACAAAATGGGCAATGTGATAATAATGGGTGTCTTCAATTATCCAAATATAGACTGGGTAAATGTAACATCGGGACATGCTAGAGAGGTACAATTCCTTGATGAAATCAAGGACAGCTTTATGGAGCAGCTGGTGCAGGAGCCGACGAGAGAAGGAAAAATTCTAGATTTGGTCTTTAGTGGAGCGCATGATCTGGTGAGGGACGTTATGGTACTGGGGCCGCTTGATAACAGTGATCATAATATGATCAGTTTTGACATCAACCTTGAAGTAACTATACACAGGAAGTCAAATATGTTAGTGTTTAACTTTAAAAAAGGAGACTGATAAAATGAGGAGAATGATGAAAAAAAAAACTTATGGGGGCAACTGAGAGGGTAAAAACTGTACAACAGGCATGGATGCTGTTCAAAAATACCATCCTGGAGGCCCAGGCCAAACATATTCCACAAATTAGAAAAGAAAGACGGAAGTCCAAAAGACAGCTGGCGTGGTTGAAAATTGAGGTGAAGGAAGCTATTAGGGCTAAAAGAAACGCCTTCAGAAAATGGAAGAAGGAACAGTCTGAAAATAACAAGAAGAAGCATAAGGAGTGTCAAAGCAAATGCAAGGCGCAGATAAAGAAGGCCAATAGGGATTACGAAAAAAAGATAGCATTAGAGGCAAAAAAACATAGTAAAAAATTTTTTTTGTATATTAAAAGCAGGAAGCCGGCAAAAGAATCGGGCCGCTGGATGACCGAGGGGTAAAAGGGGCAATCAAGGAAGACAAAGATGTAGCGGAGAGATTGAATGAATTCTTTGCTTCGGTCTTCACTGTGGAAAATTTGGGTGGGATACCGGTGTCGGAAATGGTATTTCAAGCGGACGAGTCGGAGAAACTTACTGACTTCACGGTAAACCTGGAGGACGTAATGGGGCAGTTCAGCAAACTGAAGAGTAGCAAATCTCCTGGACCGGATGGGATTCATCCTAGAGTACTGATAGAACTGAAAAATGAGCTTGCGGAGCTACTGTTAGTGATATGCAATTTATCCTTAAAATTGAGCATGGTACCAGAAGATTGGAGGGTGGCCAATGTAACACCAATTTTCAAAAAAAGTTCCAGAGGAGATCCGGGAAATTATAGACTGGTGAGTCTGACGTCAGTGCTGGGAAAAATGGTAGAGACTATTATTTAAAACAAAATTACAGAGCACATCCAAGGACATGGATTACTGAGACCAAGCCAGCAAGGCTTTTGTGTGGGGAAATCTTGCCTGACCAATTTACTTCATTCTTTGAAGGAGTAAACAAACATGTGGACAAAGGGGAGCCGGTTGATATTGTGTATATGGATTTTCAAAAGGCGTTTGACAAGGTACCTCATGAAAGGCTACAGAAGAAATTGGAGGGTCATGGGATAGGAGGAAATGTCCTATTGTGGATTAAAAACTGGTTGAAGGATAGGAAACAGAGAGTGGGGTTAAATGGGCAGTATTCACAATGGAGAAGGGTAGTTAGTGGGGTTCCTCAGGGGTCTGTACTAGGACCGCTGCTTTTTAATATATTTATAAATGATTTAGAGATGGGAGTTACTAGCGAGGTAATTAAATTTGCTGATGACACAAAGTTATTCAAAGTCGTTAACTCCCGACAGGATTGTGAAAAATTACAAGAGGACCTTACGAGACTGAGAGACTGGGCAGCTAAATGGCAGATGGCGTTTAATGTGAGCAAGTGCAAGGTGATGCATGTGGGAAAAAAGAACCCGAATTATAGCTATGTCATGCAAGGTTCCACGTTAGGAGTTACGGACCAAGAAAGGGATCTGGGTGTTGTCGTCGATAATACACTGAAACCTTCTGCTCAGTGTGCTGCTGCAGCTAGGAATGCGAATAGAATGTTGGGTATTATTAGGAAAGGTATGGGAAAACAGGTGTGAGGATGTTATAATGCCGTATCGCTCCATGGTGCGACCGCACCTTGAGTATTGTGTTCAGTTCTGGTCACCGCATCTCAAGAAAGATATAGTAGAATTGGAAAAGGTGCAGCGAAGGGCGACTAAAATGATAGCGGGGATGGGACGACTTCCCTATGAAGAAAGACTAAGGAGGCTAGGGCTTTTCAGTTTGGAGAAGAGATGGCTGAGGGGAGACATGATGGAGGTATATAAAATAATGAGTGGAATGGAACAGGTGGATGTGAAACGTCTGTTCACGTTTCCAAAAATACTAGGACTAGGGGGCATGCGATGAAACTACAGGGTAGTAAATTTAAAACAAATCGGAGAAAATATTTCTTCACCCAACGCATAATTAAACTCTGGAATTCGTTGCCGAAGAACGTGGTGAATGCGGTTAGCTTAGCAGAGTTTAAAAAGGGATTACACGGTTTCCTAAAGGACAAGTCCATAAACCACTACTAAATGGACTTGGGAAAAATCCATAATTCCAGGAATAACATGTATAGAATGTTTGTACGTTTGGGAAGCTTGCCAGGTGCCCTTGGCCTGGATTGGCCGCTGTCGTGGACAGGATGCTGGGCTCGATGGACCCTTGGTCTTTTCCCAGTGTGGCAATAATTCTGGACTCGTGTCTAGGGGAGCGTACCTCTTTAGCCCAATGACTAACTAGTTGTTGTAAAAAAAAAAAAAACAATGCCACAGATGGAATATATATAATTTATTAAGTAAAGAAAAAAAAAAATATATATATATAGTTCTGAAGCAAAATGCCAAGCAAAATACAAAATAACTTGCTATAAAAATAGATTATCACCCAAAATATAGATAATGGAATATGATTATCCTAATGGACTAACTAAATGAGTGATTACACAACCAATCACAATACTGATATCCTAATGATAAGCATGCGAAGTTACACCACACGTTTTATGCAAAATACCGTTAGCATCTAAATTCATAGATCATAAGTCATGACATAACCCATCTATCACAGACAAAGCAAAGAACTAATTATCCCCATGACCATAGGGGATAATTAGTAGTAAATCCTGTTACCTCACCCTGCAGTCTGTGGCAGACATCCAGTGGTAAAGAAGCGGATTCTTCCTCAGACTCCAGCTGACGCCGCAGCGAGTCTCTCCGTCCAGGAATAAAGTTCGAGATCTGTCTTCTGGACACAGATTACACAGTCATAAGTAAGGCCATAAACTGTAGTTGAGCGAACCTTGTGAATTTGCTACAAGGTATGCAGTTCACTGGTGTTTAGGAAAATCAGTCTCTGGCTATTCGCGAGCCTTCTATCCACCCGCAAGTCTTCCGGTCGTCTCCCTCTTCTTTTTCTCTTCAGTCCAAACTTTTTCGTATCCAAGGGTCAGATGATACCTGTGGACCAATCACAGATGGTGTAATCATGTCCAGCGAGCCTTTGTTCTAGTATCGACGACAAGCAAACCTCCCTGTCTGCTCACATACTCCTGGAGCCATGTGTCTCTCTCCTCCAATCTTCCGAGGAGATAGCAGCCAGTTTGCAACACAGAATATGTTCTTGGATGAAATCATCTTGCTATGCTCAGCAGTAATGTTCCTTTGACAAAGCTGGTACAGGCCACAAGCTGTAATCCATATTGTTATAATAATGGCTGCATAGGCCAAGACCAGCAAAGATGAGATCTCAGGTAAATACTCCTGCAATGTCCACTTTGAGAATTTACGTCTGCTATTATATTTTGCAATGTATAGCGACGTGTTTCTTTCTGTTTTTCTGGTATTGTGCTGCATGCAGAGTCGAACTTCTTAGGATTTCAGGTTAATTTTTGAAGAATTTGAATAGGGGCTATCTCTGTTCTGCATGTATGACTGCAAGGCCAAGTGTCTGACTAGGGATCTGTTTGTTAGGTTCTGAGATTTTGATAACACATTGTTTTTCAGAGTTGGCAAGACTGTCTGTTCCCCTAATTTGGTTTGTGTCATTTTGGGTATACTGCAGAGATTTTTTTTTTCCTGGTAAAGGACTTCTAAAACAGACATCATGTTATGAGAATCGGGTTCTCAGCGTTAAAAGTTTATATTTATTTTCTTATTTATGGCATTTTATCCCACATTAAACATGAATTAGATGGGAACCTGGGAGCATTTAATTTTTTTTCCCCTGGAGAGAGTAATGCATTGCCATCTCCCCCCTCCAAGGCTTTCTCCCCGGCTATAGCCAGCTCTGCAATTTGGGGGGGGGGGGCGCAGAGGTGGACTGGGGAGAGAGTCTGCTAACATTTACCAGCACACCACTGAGTAAACCCATTCTTGGGTTTATTAGAAAGGAACTCATATAGAATAGACTTTTAAAATAGAAGCTAGAGATCTAAATTTCTTAGCAATTCCTTGTAAAAACTGTTTTGAATGTATTCCCTCCTAAATAATTTAATATATAGGGAGTAATTTTATAAAGAAGGCACTAACATTTACATGGCAAATGTACACACAAATGCCCAGATTCTGGCAACGTGCTATTCTGTAGGTGTACATGTTTTTACAAGTAGGCATACACATGGGCAGAGCGTGGGCTGAAGTCACACTAATGCACATAACTTATAGAATACTGTAAGTTAAGTGCATATCTCTGGCATCTAAGCATTTAAATCATTTCTGTGGCTGGCATAAGTGTTTCTGCCTACACACATACACTTACGTACCTGATTGTGCTAGTATTTTATAAAGGAAAGCAGGTGCCTATTTTCCTTTATAGATGAGGTTCTCAACCCAGTCCTCAGGACACTCCCAGCCAGACAGGTTTTCCGGAAGCCCACATTGAATATGCCTGAGAGAGATTTTCTTAAAAATGGAAGCAGTGCATACAAATTGATCTTGGACATATTCATTGTGGATATCCTGAAAACCAGACTGACTTGGTGTGTCGCGAAGATTGGGTTGAGAACTCCTGCTTTTAGAATAAGCTCCTGTTAGGTACCCCTTTGTAGATCTGCCCCCCCCCCCATAATGCCTACTTGTGTAGTTTCATATACTTTCAGTAAGCATTACATAAATTCTTCATTTACTTTTATAATACTTATTCATTGTTCTGGAAATGAAATGCAATGATATAGCAAAAGATCATCTTTATCAAGCTGATATGATTGATGTACAAAGAAGGGGAAACAAATCTGAGAAAATATTTTTCCACTCCACGTGTAATTAAATTCTGGAATTCGTTGCCAGAGAATGTGGTAAAAGCAAGTTAGGGTTTAAAAAAAAGCAGGCAGAGTTAAAACATTTTACACAGTTTCTGCGCTCTTAAGGAAGGAATTCGATATAGATGGGGCTACCCATTTACCCTGAGGTTCTATAAAGAAGGCAAGATGCATCAAGTCCGGATGGTGGCAGAAGCGGCGGAAATTTTTCCAGACACATCGGCTCATAAGGAGGATACCCTGAAACGCCCTTCGGCCCTGCCAAAGGCCGCTCATCCACGCTGGCAGAGAGTTGTGTCAGGTGGGGGCCGCCTCAATGCCAACAGTCAGATTCTGCTTTAAAATCTGCAGGCCCGTCAGCAAAACCTTGAAAAACTGTCTCTGAGCTAGGCATGGAGTGCCTGGGACTTTGAATTACTAGTAACTGAGATCCATGAATGCAGATAAGAAGCAACCGTTAATATTTGGCTCAAGGAGTCATTGATCCTGGTCACACTATCTGCTACGGGTGGTTTGTAAGTTTAAAGTCATGAGTGGCAAAAGGTTGAGGCCACTTTCCTTCTGAGGCACCCTCATATCTGGAGGGGAGGACTGCCTGATAGTTGAAGAGGGTAAGGGAGGGGGGATTGTTCTGGTTGGGGAGGGGCAGTTATTTTGTTCTAGCAGGTTTATGGCTGGTCCTCAGATCTTTGCAGTGGTGCAAGTAGTGGTTCAAATACTTTGTAAGATAGATAATGAGTGTTTTCACTTTTCTGACACTTAATGTTAAGGGGCTGAATTCACCGGTGAAATGCCAACTTATGTTTAGAGAGATCTGGCACTTGGGTGCAGATGTGACATTTACTTAGCATGAACACTTATGTGGGCATAATGGTTCTTACCATCTTTATTTTGCTTCTAGTCACACAGATAAAAAAAGAAGGGAGTATTAATAGCCCTCTCCCGACGGTATCCCTGGCAGGTGAGACACATAGTCCGTGATAGGGGGAGGGATGATATATTCTTATGGTTTTACAGGTGGGAACAGAGGTGCTGTCCTTTTTAAATCTCTACACCCCTAATGAGCATCAAGGGGCTTTTTTTTGAAGAGTTATCAGCGGTCCTTTCCAGACACGTGGAGGGAACTCTGTTAGTGGAAGGTGACTTTAACCTTACCTTACAGCCTCACTTGGATAACTCCTCAGCAGGAATAATGTACTCTCATCCGGATCGCATTAAGTTGCATAACTTTATAGGCAAATGGCAATTGCTGGACATTTGGCGTCAGTTACACCCCAACATACGCAACTGTACCTATTATTCAGCAGTCCATGATTCCTCTTCCCGCATTGATCTTTGGTTAGGGCCTCCCAATTTGCTATTAAGTACGAGGGACACACAAATTCACCCCAAGTCTTGGTCTGTCCATTCCCCCCTTACTTTGGAGCTTAGTGTGCTCTCTCCCCCAAGGACTCAGTGGCGATTTGATGACAGACTTCTAGCTGACCCTTTAGTGATTTCCTGCCTAGAAACTGCACTTAAGGAATATATTGACTTTAATGGTAATGGGGAGGTACATTCTATGATACTATGGGAGGGCCTCAAAGCAGAAATTCATGGGAAAGTCATAGCACTGCAGACACATATAAGGCGACAAGCAAGAACCTGATCTCAAGAATTACACACCAAACTTTCCATTCTCACCACCCAGGATCAACAATAGCCGGGTGCCCATCGCATTGGGGATCGTATCTATTCTATACAATTGGAGCTCCATGAGCTCCAGCTAGCAGAGATAGCAGAACATTTGCAGCGGGTTAGGCAAACTCATTTTGAGTTTGGGAAATAAACCATCCCGACTCTTGGCATATAGGTTAAAAAAGCGATACACTAGCAGATATATTTACTTGGTTATGGATAAAGTTGGGAAGAGGTGTACACAGCCTGAAGAGATCCGACTAGTCTTTTTAGATTTCTATGCTACATTATATTGCCCTGATGAGTTTCCTACAACTTCAAAAATTCAAGACTATCTAGATGAGATAACGCTCCCAAAAATATCTAATTTGCAGGGGGAGGCCCTGTTGGCCCTCCATCACGTTAGGTGAGGTTCTTTGGGCCATACAAGATTTACCAACTGGAAAGGCTCCAGGGCTGAATGGGTTCATGAACAAATTTTACAAATGCTATCATAAGCTTCTTGCCCCCTTATTAGTCCGAACCTTCAATGAACTGGGAGATCATCCAGAGTTGCCATACTTTTGGTTCTTGGCATATATCACAGTCTTATTGAAGTCTGGAAAAGATCCCCAACAATGTGGCTCTTACCTCCCAATTTCATTATTGGGCTCGGATTATAAATTGTTTAGAAGGGGTCACGTGACGCGATGCACGCGAGCGGTCGCTAAAAGATTAGCTCCGTGCCCTCTCTCGCATTCCAAGCCATAAACCCTCGAAGTAAAAAAGGAAAACGGCTAAAAAGTGATAACAACACACCCGCGAGGCTAGCCCAATCGCTTACCATCGCAGATCGGGTGTCCGAAGCAGCAATGGCCGCGAAATCGCTTCGCAAAGACAAAGACAGAGGAAAAGCGGGAGAAGACAAGATGGCGGCACCGGCGAGCCCATCGAATTTGTCGGTTAGCTCAGCATGGACCGCCGAAATAGTGGAGAGGTTACAGCAGCCCTGGAAGTTATTCTAGACAAGAAATTACAGGGACTGGACTCCAAACTAGCAGGTTTGCAGAGCAATATGACGCAACTCACCCAGGATTTGGCCGGCTTTCAACAACGAACGGGGGCCCTGGAAGACCAAGTTACAGCCATGGAATAGAGGTATAGTAAACTCCTAAAAACAGTGGAAACACAAGCCGAGAAGATAGAAGATCTAGAGAATAGGTCTAGACGCAATAACTTGCGTTTTGTCGGGCTGCCTGAGGATATAGGGGAAAGGGAGCTTCGGCCTTTCCTGGAGAAGTGGCTAGTGAAAGAACTAAAGCTGCAATCAGAAATAGGGCCCCTAATTATTGAGAGAGCTCATCGAGTAGGCCCCATGCGACAAAGTGCGGGCAGGCCCAGAATAGTGATATGTCGGGTACTTAATTTTACCCATAAAACTGCAATTATGCAGGCCATACGCGGTGGAGCAGCGTTGACTTATAACAATCAAAAAATCCTCTGTTTCCAAGACTATTCAATTGCAGTTGCCGCGTAGAGGAAGGCTTTCTCGCCGACTTGTTCGCAACTAGTGCAGCATAAGATCAAATTCGCGCTGTTGTACCCAGCAAAGTTAAAGATCTTTTACCAATCATCTGTTAAAATTTGTGAGACGGTTCCTGAGGCACAACAATATGTAAGACAAATACTGAGTGCAGGAGACGAATGACTAACGGATAATGCTGCGACTGGGAAGTACATGGAGCAGATACAGTTGAATATGTTGGATTTAAATTACTGACAATGTTAAAATATTTGAGTTAAGGAAGTTGAAAACCTTTGGATAAAATGACCTCAATGGTACAAAGCGACAACCTGAATTTGGTTTGATTAAAGCTAGATTCTGAGGTCATGGCAAACATAGGAACCGAATGATTATCGGGCCAGTTCTGGATCCTGATAGAAGCTCAGGGACGCATGTCAGCGGACATTCATGAAAGAGACTAGGATTCACTCCGAGGCCCAACAATAAGTATGAGACAAACTAAAAAAGGAGATGAATGACTCAAAGGGATCGGATAAGTTGGATCCGTTGAATAATGCAGGCAACTGGAGTGTATTGGATTACAAAATTGAGAATTAAGCGGCAGGTAAACTGCGAGTTGAAACTTTCAGGAAGCTGATTAAAGGAACCAAGCGCCCTTGAAGACATGAATCAGGGTAGACCATGAAAGGCTGCAACTTAGAAAAGTACTTATGACCGAGGCTTGGACAAATACATATGCGCGGCAAAAGAAATTTATCGGTCTATAATAAGAATAATAGGTTGATGAGGCAGCTTGATCAACCGTTGACACGCTTTTGGATTACAACTGCTGAATGGAAGAGACAGCTTGATCGGCCGTCTTCATGATTGTGGATTACAACTGCTGATTGGATAGGCGGGAGCCAAGGCGGGCATCTATAGACAATATCACTAACCAACAAGAGCGGAGATTTGGAGATAGCATGGAAGGCATATTGAAGACGTTTCTGTTGGTCTACCTGATAAGCTGGAATAAAACACTTACGAGGACAATGCTTAACAGATATAAGACCCTATCCCTCCTTTGTGACAGAAAGGAGGGAGGAATTGGTGATGATATATATGCAGGTTATGAAAAGACATTAGATTAAGGGAATCATAACGTTAATGGTTAATGTTGGAGTTACTACATATAATATACAAGGATCCCAATTAGAGGAAAGGGCATTGACACAGTGTAGAGAAACTGTTATATTGAGTAAAGTTATTTAGAAATGAGAGAACACTGACTAAGTGAAGAGGTACCATTGAATATGAGGAGAGAGAGGGAGGAGAGGGGAATTAATATAAGGGCTCACATAAATAAGAGGGAAGTAAACCTTGAAATAGAAGCTCAATTATATGGAATGCAGAGAGGGGCGTAAACGTGACTAGTCCCATAAATAGGGACGAAGCACAGAGGGTTAATAGGGAATATGGGAGGAAGGGAAGTAGAAGGGAGGGATGGGAAGTTAAGGGGGGGGGACGAGTTGGGGAGGGATAGAGCGCAGGGGTAAGCAAATAGAAGTAAGTAAGACAAAGAATAAGGAAGAGAAAAATGGTACTATGCAGCATAAGAGAATGTGTGGGGAATACATGATAAGAAGGGGGAACCATAGGCTGGGGTGGTTGCTCCCGGAAGATAAAGAGCTTTTGTGGGTGATCGGATGCCACCACGACCCGTGAAAGATGGTTAAAATAGTGACCTGGAATGTGGGAGGCATCGGATCACCAGTAAAGCGCTCTAAGATATTAAAATATCTACAGAGAATCAGAGCGGATGTTGCTCTGTTGCAAGAGACGCACCTGAATGAGACAGAACATGATAAGCTAAAAAAATGGTGGGTAGGAGAATGCATTGGTTCACCCGCAAAAGGGAGAAAAGGTGGAGTGGTCGTCCTAATAAGAAAGGGGGTGGTGGACAAGATTTGTGATGTAATTAAAGACCCAGAGGGAAGATACATTTTTTGCAAGGTACTATTGGCAAGGAGACAGATACTATTGGGTAGTATTTATTCACCGAACCAAATGGATACCAAATTCTATCAACAGCTACTAGGGCATTTAATAGTAGAAGACTCTTCCCGATTAATTTTGGGAGGAGACTTTAATACAGTATGGGACCCGCAGATTGACAAATCAAATGCCACACAGACACCAACTTACTGGATGTCAAAGGGACTACCAAACTTATGTTCCCTTTTGGACCTATTGGACATCTGGAGAGTTCTTCATCCACAAGATAGAGATTACACACATATGTCCAGAGCACATAACACACAGTCAAGGATAGACTATCTACTGATGTCACGCACATTAATGGGAGAAGTACAGGATACCCAAATAGGACCGTATGCAATATCGGATCATGCGGAAGTTTGGGCGACTTGGAACCCTGGGGAGGTGGGAGGTAAATTAAAGCAATGGACATTCCCAAGTTATTTGACCCATAATGCGGGATTTCGGGAACATTTGTTGAAAAGTTGGAAGGAATATAAACTTTTTAATGAGAACACAACCTCCAACTCAATTGTATTCTGGGAGGCGGCAAAAGCAGTCCTGAGAGGAGAGATTATTAGTTATGTAAGCCAATTTAAAAAAGCTAGAGACAGAGAGATACTGAGACTAGAGAAAGAAATTGTAACATTGCGAAAGAAGTATGATAGGTCTTCCAGTGCTCAAATGAGGAAAGACTTGGTGTCAGCTCAAGTGGCTTTAAATACCCTTATCCATGAGAGAGAGATGAAGTCACAAACTTATTATAAGTTCCAATTATATAAGCATGGTAGTAAAGGTGGAAAGATGTTGGCCAGACTTATTGCTCGGAAACAGACATCGAGAAGGGTTATAACTTTAAAGGATGAGACGGGCAAAATGTGCTTTACAGATTTGGAAATCCAAAATATCTTTAAAACTTTCTATCAGAACTTATATACAGAAGAACATGACTCAGGTCTTCCGAGCAACTTATACTTAGAGGGGGTGGCCCATCCGGTCCTCTCGGAAAGGGAACAAAAAGTATTAAACGAACCAATAAATATTGATGAAGTACACTGGGCAATAGCTAATAGCACACCAGGGAAAGCGCCAGGACCGGATGGTCTAAGAGTAGAATTTTACCAACTATTAGGGGAAGACATACAGCCTGCATTGGTAGAGACTTTTAATGGGTGGGTAGAAAGAGGATTTCTTCCTAAACAACTGAACATGGCCCAAATTATTTTGCTACCCAAACCCAAGAGAGATCATACATTGCCGGAGTCATATCGACCCATTTCTCTGCTGAACTGTGAAATGAAGATATTTGCTAAGATATTGGCAGGACGCATGAGTCGCGTATTACCAAAATTGGTGCAGGAGGGACAGGTGGGATTTGTCAAAGGAGATCAGTTGCTAAAAATTTGAGGAGAATCATCGCAGCGCTGGAACATGTAAAGAGGGAATCAAAGCCAACATTGATGATCAGTTTCGATGCCGAGAAGGCATTTGATCGGGTTGACTGGAGTTATATGTTTGCTACGCTAAATGCATATGGATTTGCAGGGTGGTTTATTACAGCAATTAGAACATTATATACATCACCGCAAGCTAGAATAATGGTCAATGGCAATTATTCGGAAGCTTTTGAAATAAAAAGAGGAACTAGGCAGGGGTGTCCCCTGTCGCCACTTCTTTTTGCATTATACTTAGACCCACTGATTAGGGATATTGTCGAGATGCCAGCCATAAGAGGAGTGGTGATTGGGAAACAGGAATTCAAATTAGCTGCCTTTGCAGATGATTTGTTAGTTATGCTCACAAATCCAGAGGAGTCCTTGCAAGCACTACTGGAGGTGTTTAAAGAGTTTGGAACCTATTCTGGGTTCAAACTAAACCTGGAGAAATCAGAAGCATTGGTTAGTAATATACAGAATGCAACGTCCTGGCAGGGAACGTTCCCATTGAGAAGAGCAACCAATTCGTTTCGATACTTGGGTATAGAGCTGACGCCAGAAGTGGTAGATCTATATTCACTTAACATTAAGATGCTGTTGACTCAGACTAGACACCAATTGGAGAGTTGGAGACAGTTGCAACTGCCGCTGATGGGTAGAATATGCCTAATTCATATGGTGATCCTACCTAGGTGGTTGTATGTCATGCAGACCATACCTATATGTATATCGGGGAAAGACCTGAAAACATTCACTAAGATGGTAATGAAATTTTGCTGGGCCAATAAGAAAGCTAAGATGAAACAACAGTTCATGATGGGTAATTGGCAACAGGGAGGGCTAGGATTACCAGACTTGAAGTTATACAATATGGCCTGCTTAATGCGGCATGTGAGGGATTGGATATTTGGAACAACATACTACACACCATTAGAATTAGAACAGGAATATTTCGAACCGCTGCGATTGCAATCCCTAATACAATTAGAAACGACGCAGGTCCCCGAGATATACAGGGACAATTTGCTGTTAAAACCGCTTAGGAGAGCTTGGCAATTCTTGGGGAACAGATTGAAGATGGGGAGAGGGGTAACAGAATTATTAACAATCAGAGGGAACCCAACCTTTACAGCAGGTATAGAAAACCCAGTCTTTCAGCGATGGGAAGAAAGAGGTTTGGAATGTCTGGACGAAGTAATAGGCGATTACGGAAAGATTAAACCTTTAGATCAGCTGTTAGAGGCAGATGCAATTCAATGGGGTGATACATTTGCGCACTGCCAGCTCAAACACTTTATTCAGTCAATAGATCAAGGCCGATTGGAACAGAAACAGGGATTGAAACTAAAAAAATTTTTCCTAGAGATTTCTGAAGAAATGCCATCAATTTCAGGGATACATAAAGCTCTGTGGCCATATGAGAAACCCAAAAACTTTCAAAAGGTAAAAGAGCGCTGGGAGAAGGATTTAGGAGTCAAGTTATTGGTATGGGATGTTGAGAGGCAACTGAAGGGGATACCGAAATTGGTCAGCGGAGCTCAATATAGGGAATGTGCATTCCGTTTTATACATCGAGCATACATGTCACCTGCACAATTCGCAAAATTCGGGGGATTGCAGACGCCCTTGTGTGTGAGATGTGGGAGAACAAACAACACATTTTACCATAGTTTTTGGAGCTGTTGGAAGATTAGAAGGTTTTGGGGGAAAATAACTCATTATATATCACAACTATTAGGCCGAAAGCTAGCAGGTACACCAGTGCAGATGCTATTAAATTTACCAGGATCCTTTAAAGGTCAAATACCAGAGCACAATTTATTTTTCCGTAAAATAACATTGCTGGCAAAAAAATGTATCTTGCAAAACTGGACAAATGATATAGGGCCAGATTATTGGCATTGGCGGAACCTTATCCACCAGTTAATGACGTGGGAAGCTAAAGAAGCCAAACGCTCACTAAAAAGAAAGAAAACATTTATGAAAATTTGGGGTGCTTATGTAGATTCTTTGTCTCATAGGGGAAGAAGTTTGGTCCTCAACACATTAAGATGATAACAAAGCATAAGTATCAATAAAAAAACGGGGGGAGGGGTGGGATTGGGGAGGAAGGGGGGAAAAGAAAAACTTTTGGAGACAGTAATAACAGGTTGTTGTATAGTTTTTGCTTGGCAGATGTGGTATCAATGGTTGTAAGAATGTTCTTATGTCATGTCTTCAATAAAAATGTTGAAACATAAATTGTTTAGAAAAATTCTAGCTAATAGACTGCAGAGGGTAATGCCGCATTTAGTCCACTCAGACCAAGCTGGTTTTATTTTGGGACACCAAGCATTTGATAATATTAGGACTTCACCTGATACAGGAAGTGAATAATACAAGGCAGCCTACACTGATCCTCTCCATGGATGCTGAGAAGGCGTTTGATCGAATGTATTGACCCTTCATGTTCTCTGTTTTGGAGCGCTTGGGAATTGCCGGGTGATTCCTCTCCTGGCCCAGGTTACTGTGCACTCTCCCAATGGCTTCTTTACAGGTCAGTGGCTCTTATTCTACTCCTTTCCTTCTGGGTCAGAGAACATGTCAGGGGTGTGCGCTGTCCCCTTTATTGTTTGCACTTACTATCGAGCCTTTGGCTCAGGCACTTCGAGCACACCCGAGTATACGTGGCCTAACATTGGGTACAGAGGTACACAAGTTGATGCTATTTGCCAATGATATCCTGCTGACCCTAACAGAACCCACACGTTCATTGCAGGTAGTGGTGCAGTCCCTTCAAAGATATGGGAGGGTCTCGGGTTTTCAGGTTAACATGGATAAGTCTGAGGCCCTAAGCCTCCATATACCACTGGGAATGATAGCCTCATTACAACAATTGTATTCTTTTAGATGGTGTAAGTGGTCGCTTCGCTATCTTGGAATTAATCTTACGCCCACTTTGGAGACCCTCTATGCTACCAATTTCCCCTCTAAGATAAGAGAATTGTTCCTTGAATTAGATAGATGGGAGGGTTTGGAACTCTCATGGTTGGGCAGAATATCGGCTATAAAAATGATGATTCTGCCGAAGTTACTATATTTATTTTTGTCGTTGCCACTGCCCAAACATTTTTTTCACCAACTTAATCATAAAGTTTTTGCATACATTTGGAGGCATAAGCCACCATGAGTACAAGCAGAGGTTCTTTATCAGCCCAAGAAGAGATGCGGTATGGGGGTTCCAAACTTTCTTTTGTATTTCCAAGCAGCTCAATTACATTTATTAGCGGATTGGGTCGCTGGTAGCTCCAAATCTTGGCTATAAATTGAAAAACATTGGCTAGGCATGAGTCAGTTAGGTTCCATACTGTGATTACCCCGCTGACAAATTCTTACATTTATTAAGCAAGCCCCCCTGGCTATACATTTTCCGTTACAAACCTGGTAAGGGTATACGCCAGAAATTTTTTCCTGAAAGGACATACTTCCGACAGATGGCAATATGTGCTGCCCCAGGCTTCCCCCTTGGAGCAGAAGATGCAATTTATAAAATCTGGGAACGGAAGGGTCTCACACAATTGGGGCAGATTTGGGAGGAGAGGCAAGTGATATCGTTTGCTGATCTTCAGGAGGATTATGATTTACCAGCTCACCATATGTTTTATTATAGACAGATACGAGACTACATATATTGCAGAGCTAAAGAGGAGCTAGCACTAGAAGATACAGCACTTGCATGTGTGATTCGGGGTGAGAATTCCAAGGTCTGCACCTCGAGACTCTATGCTGCCTTGCTAACACGACACACTCCTATATTAAGATATACTGAGAGATGGAAACGGGATCTAGGAACTACCTATGAATTGTAAAAGTGGGAAAAGTCTTTTGGATATATGTTACAGGTCTCTGTTTTTAGCTCATTGATAGAAAATGGATATAAAATGCTTTATTGCTGGTACTTTACCCCATATAGAATAGCAAAAATGTACAATAAAGGTAAGGGCCATTGTTGGAGGGAGTGTTCTGAGAAAGGGGTTATGCTTCATATTTGGTGGACCTGCCCTAAGATAAGGACTTATTTGACTGAGGTGCTTCATCTACTGGCCCAAATTATAGGAATACAATATTCAGCAATAGTGCTGTCTCCTGCATTTTTGCCCAAAGGGGGTTCAACCAGCTGTGCATCATCTGGCGTCAGTGCTGCTTGTAGCTGGAAAAATTATGTTGGCATCTGCTTGGAAAAGTCCATTTCCACCTCCAGGGTTGAAGGTAGTTTACAAGATGGACAACTTATACCAGATGACAGTAATTCGAGCTGGACAAAATGTACAATTTTATAAACAATGGGACAAATACATTGCATGGAAATCCCGTTCTGGTATAGATTTAGATGCCCCAAGACTGATTGCACCACCTGTTTGATTACCTAAGAATGCTGTAAGATTTATGTTTGCTATGGACTAGCTGCTTATCAGACTAAAGATTATGATACTGGGGAAGGGAGGGCTATGTTAGACTATACTGGAATGGTTAAAAGCTCTTGTTTACAAGCTATTGTTTGAGTGTTATTATACTTCAAAACTTTCAATAAAAATATTTAAAAAAAAAAGAAATAGCCATATTAGGAGTCAATTTTAAAATAACGTAATTTGTAGTATGAACAAAATACACTCTAGTTTCCATCCCATTGACTGAAGAATTTAGTACACTGTTCACACATTACATGAGAGCTTTCCATAATTAACTTGTGACTTTTTCACTCCTGAGTTAAAGAAACTGTTGCCATTCATAGTCGGTGAGTAACTGCATTCACAGAATGGCTAAGAAAAGTTAAGCATTAACATTAGTATTATGTGACCATGCCTCAAAATTCTGCAGTGCATGGACACCTGAAGTACTAACTCAGTGGTTTCCAAACTCATCTTGGGGGAACCCCAGCCAGTCAGGTTTTCAAGATATCTGCAATGAACATCCATATCATGAATATTAATTGTGAATATCCTGAAAACTTGACTGGCTGGGGTTCCCCCAAGACCGGTTTGGGAATCACTAGGCAGCTGAAACAGTGCTTCCTTATTAACCTGATAAACCAGTCCAGGCAAGTGAGTTATGCTTTTCAACCAGCACATGGAGGTAAAGAAATCATTGACAATTAAGTGATGTCATCATAAGAGGTGGTGTAGCCCTGATACTTGTGCTAGTGACATAGCAAATCTGCAAAACTTGAACAATGTAGAATAGCATCATAGAATGGCAATATAGCCCAGGATCCTGACTCAGCAACATTGCTCTGCAGCATAAAGCATTAGAGACCACCATTAAGGATCAATATTAGATCTAATTCTAGGTTACCACCATATTTTGAACTGGGAAGATCCAACCCTGGTCCCACCAACAGGATAGATGCCAGCAGATAGGAAGAGACATATGCCCCAAAGCAATCTTTTAGTGTGGGTCCTGGATGAGTTTATCAGGACTCAAGGAAAGGAAATTAGCAGGTAATAACAAATTTCACCTTCCGTAGACCAATCCAGATGAGTGAAAATGTACCAAAGCTTCTAGTCCCCAGGTGGGAGGAAAATAATGAACCATATGCATATTGCCTCTCCAAGGAGTCTGTAACCCTCTTCCAGAAGCCCCCCTTGTAAAAGTTAAGCCAAGAAGGGTGGGAATAACGGGAAAGACCAGGTAGGCTGGTACCCCACCCAGAATCACATGCTGGATTGTTCTCAGTCAAACCAGGAGCACCGACGTAACAAACACTGAGAAGGGCGTAGTGACAAAGTCCTCAAAAATAGCAAGGAGTCACCAGATGAGCAAATCGATACTAAGGTCTGTATGGGAAAGAATTCTGAACATTGAGGATGCCAGACCACAAGCCACAAGGCAACCCTAAGCAGGCCTCAATAATACAACTACGCCAACCAAGTGTACATTTTGCCAGCACCCCCAAAGCCTTGCTGTGGTCCCCCACAATGAATGTGAGGGAATTAGAGCGCTAAGAAGGAGAAGGCAAAGAACAGGATCTTCCAGATTTGGGGTATCTCTCAAGTGGACTATTTCACCATCAGCAAAAATGCAAAACAATCCCACTTATGCTCAGTACATCAAGCCTTACTTCAACTGACAAAATATGCTCTAGCCATACCTTAGACTTGGCTTCTCCTTTATGCTTATCGCCTCATCCTGCTTGTAGGAAATGCCAGGCACCATAATATATATAGTACTCTACTGGCCTTGTCAGAACTGGTTCCTTTTGCTCAAAAGGTCCAGAGTTCTATCTCAGTGCAGGCTCCAGATAGTTTCATCACTAATCATGCAGGATGATGGCTCCCTTATTCATCCCAGTCTTAAACTGCTAACCCTTACAGCATGGAAATTAAATGGTGTTTAGTCACCAGACTAGGACTTCAAATGCCTGTACCTATGAGAAAAGTATACACCAGATGTACCTAAACTTCAAATGGTAGAGAATTCACATCTGGTGTTTCACAAATAGACATTACCTCATTTACTGTCTTCCTGATTCTGTATTGCACTATTTGTATTATCTGTATTAACTAGGTTTCCAAAAGTCTTCCATCAGAGCTTGCTCTTGGTCTATGATGCCTCAATTAATAGGCTTCCAGTTGCTTGCTATGCTGTTTTTTTCTAGACTCATGAAGTGTGTGTTTGTGTATCATTAATAACTTCCACATCTTTTGACAAGTAAGCTGTTCTAGACTAATGAACAATTTATAACAAGACAAGCAACTCTGGACTTGGGAGTTACACCGTTGTGTGCCTGAGTCAGTCCTGCCTCTTGATGGAAAAAGCTTGTTTTCCGTAGACAGCAGGACTGATCAGGCACACCATTTCTCTCACCTTCCCAGGAGTTGCATTACTTCTTGAGCTGCAGAGCTAACAGGTGTTCAGGAGACTGCTATGTCAAGAAGAGCCGCACATTCTTAGAACTTTTCTGAGCTATGGTAGAGCTACTTTGTATACCATGAAGTCACCCATTTGTGTGCTTAATCCTTTTATAGGTCAGAAACAGTGCTATATGCCCCCACCTTCTCATTTTCCCTTACCTGGATGACTGTCTAGTGAAGGGCTCCTCACCTAAAGAAGCCAGTCTGTCCAGATGGCAATTTGCTTTCAGTAATCACTGTTTTGTCATAAACTTCTCAATAGCAGTCTTACCACTGCCTCAGAAACTCCAGTATATTGGAACAGAAAGCCCTAATTCCAGATTAGAGTGTAGTCAGTTGGAGCAAGATCACCTGAAGCTTCATGCACAAATCGAGCACCTCAGCTCTGTCTCTTATGATGCTCGGTCATATACAGTGATGTGAAAAAGTATTTACCCCATCCTGGTTTCCTCTATTATTGCATACTAGTAAAAAAAAGGCCTGTTTCTGTATGTAATGAAACGGGCGCTAGCAAGGCTTTCCTCGGAGTGTGTATGTTTGAGAGAGAGAGAGAGTGTGTGTGAGAGTGACTGTGAGAGAGAGAGTGAATGTGCGAGTGTGTGTGTGTGACAGAGAGAGTGTGTGCCAGGGTCCCCCCTCCCTCTGAGTGTCAGGGTTGTCCCCCTCCCTCCCTCTGAGTGTCAGGGTTGTCCCCCTCCCTCCCTCTGAGTTTCAGGGTCCACCCCTCCGAGTTTCAGGGCCTCCCTCCCTCCTTCCCACCCTCCCTCCCAGTTTCAGGGCCTCCCTCCCTCCCAGTTTCAGGGCCGGTCTCCCTCCCAGTTTCAGGCCCTCTCACTACTACTCACGCGGCGCCAGCTCCCCATTTCCGGCCACTGCTGCTTCTCCTGTTGAGCAGCAGCGGCCGCTACAAAAACAAAACAACCGGAAATGTTTTTAAAAAGCGAGTGCGGCACTGCAGGTAGTCATCAGTCATTGGCTGTCGGCTCTGCAGCCGCTCCTCTCGCCTCTCACATTGCTGTGCTCCTCCGGGGTCGTCCTCCAGGGGCAGTGACGTGAGAGGCAAGAGGAGCGGCTGTAGAGCTGACAGCCAGCTGTGAGTGACGTCAGCCTGGCTACAGAGCCTAGCTCAGCAACACTGAAGGAGCCACAGACACAGGCAAGTCATTAGAACGTTGGTGGTGAGAATTATTATATAGGATATGTTTTATTTGGATTTTCTCACACCTTTTTCAGTAGTAGCTCAAAATTACATTCAGGTACACTGGGTATATATGTCACACAATAGTTTCTGATCTTTAAACAAAGGGAATCTGAGTAAATACATAACACAGATTTTAAATTACTACTTCATTTATTTAAGGAACAAATCCATCTGTATGCTAAGCCATGCGGCTTAGTAAACGTGGGGAAAATTATCCAGCACACATATCAACCATATGAAAAAGTAATTGCCTCATAAACATAACTAGTTGCATCACCTTTAGCAGCAATAATTGCAGTCAAACACTTCCTATAGTTTGATATCAGTTTTTTACTTTGCTGTTGAGGAATCTTAGCCCACTTTTCTTTGCAGTTCTGCTTTAATCATGCATGAACTGCTCATTTCAGTTCCTGCCACAGCATCTCTGTTGGACTTTGACTAGGCCACTCCAGAACTTAAATTTTGTTTCTCCTCAGCTATTCAGATGTAGATTTGCTTTTGTGTTTTAGATCATTATCTTGCTGCATAACCCAGTGATGCTTCAACTCACAGTCAGATGTCCGGACATTCTTCTTAAGAATTTTCTGGTACAGTGTAGAATTAATGGTTCCTTCAATAATGGCAAGGTTATCCAGATCCTGAGGTAGCAAAGCACCCCCACATCATCACACTGCTACCAGCATTTTTGACAGCTGGCATGATATTTTTACTGTAAAATGGAATCTCTGTTGTCCAAAGAGTTCTGGTTTTGATTCCGCTCTCCAAAGAACATTTTTTGCAAATGTGAGACGAACATTAATGTTTTCTGCCTTGCTGTTCTGCCATGAATTCCATTTTGCCCAGTCTTTCTTATTGTGGAGTCATGAACACTGACCTTAGCTTAGCAAGAGCGGCTTTCAGTTCTGTGGATGTTGTTCTGAGATGTTTTGAGATTTCCTGGATGAGTTGTTGAACTCCTGGAGTAATTTTGATAGACTGGCTGCTCGGGGGAAGGTTCACCACTATTCCAAGTTGTCTCCATTTGGATAATAGATCTCACTGTGGTTCAGTGGAATCCCAGAGCTTTAGAAATAGCCTTGTAACCTTTTTTTATATTGATATTTTTCAACAACATTTTTAAAATCTTTTCTGGAATTTCTTTTTTTCATGGTATAGCATTTTTGTAGAAACTTTGTGGTGACCACTCTTAATATATAACTAGGTTTAGACTCTACAGTTTGGCTACAATCAAGCCTGGCTGTGTTCAAGCCACTGAATCTGGTCCTTGGTGGTGTTCAGGGCATATTGCAAGAGGTAGTGGTGTTGGGTCCCCTGGGAAATAGTGATCATAACATGATCAAGTTTGAACTACTATCTGAGATGAACCCGCAAAGGAAATCTACTGTAGCTGCATTTACTTTTGAAAAGAGCAACCATAATAAAATAAGGAAAAGGTTAAAAAGAAGCTAAAAGGATCGGCTGCTAAGGTTAAGACACTAACAGGCTTATTTTCGAAAGAGAAGGGCGCCCATCTTCCGACACAAATCGGGAGATGGATGTCCTTCTTTCAGGGTCGCCCAAATCGGCATAATCGAAAGCCAATTTTGGGCGTCTTCAACTGCTTCCCGTCGCGGGGATGACCAAAGTTCACAGGGGCGTGTTGCCACCTTAGCGAAGGCGGGGCTGGGGCGTGATTAAGAGATGGACATCCTCGGCCGATAATGGAAAAAATAAGGGCATCCCTGATGAGCATTTGGCTGACTTGGTCCATTTTTCCTTTCGACCAAGCTGTGAAAAGGTGCCTGAACTGACCCGATGACCTCCCCTTACTCCCCCAGTGGTCACCAACTCCCTCCCACCCTAAAAAAAAAAAAATTTGCCAGCCTCTATGCCAGCCTCAAATATCATAGCCAGCTCCATGACAGAAGTATGCAGGTCCCTGGAGCAGTTTTAGTGGGTGCAGTGCACTTCAGACAGGCGGGCCCAGGCCCATCCCCCCCTACCTGTTACACTTGTGGTGGTAAATGTGAGCAAACCTCACCCAAAACCCACTGTACCCACATGTAGATGCCCCCCTTCACCCCTTAGGGCTATGGTAGTGGTGTGGGGAGTGGGTTTTGGGGGGCCTCAGCACCCAAGGTAAGGGAGCTATGCACCTGGGAGCAATTTTTGAAGTCCACTGCAGTGCCCCCTAGGGTGCCCGGTTGGTGTCCTGGCATGTCAGGGGGACCAGTGCACTATGAATTCTGGCTCCTCCCATGACCAAAGGGCTTGGATTTGGTCGTTTTTGAGATGGGCGTCCTCGGTTTCCATTGTGGCCGAAAACCGGGGACGACCATCTCTAAGGTCGACCATCTCAACATTTAGGTCGACCATCTCTAAGGTCGACCTAAATGTTGAGATATGGGCGTCCCCAACTGTATTATCAAAATGAAAGATGGACGCCCATCTTGTTTTGATAATATGGGTTTCCCCGCCCCTTCGCAGGGGCCCTCATGAAAACTTGGGCGCCTCGTTCGGTTATGCCCCTCCACATCAGGTGTGGACGTTATTCAAAAATACCATCTTGGAAGCCAAGACCAGATGCATTCCACGTATTTGCAAATATGGAAAGAAGAGAAAACGACAGCCAGCATGGATAAAAGGTGAAGTGAAAGAGGTTATTAGAGCCAAAAGATTGTCCTTCAAAGAATAGAAAAAGGACCCAAATGAAGAAAATAAGAAGCAACATAAGCACTGGCCATCAAATGCAAAGCATTAATAAAGAAAGCTAAAAGAGAATAAGAAGAGAAATTTGCCACAGAGGCTAAAACTTGCAGTAACAATTTTTTCAGGTAGCCTGTGAGGGAATCTGTGGGACCATTAGATCATGAAGGAACAAAAGGGGGGCACTCAGGGAGGACAAGGCCATAGTGGAGAAACTGAATGAATTCTTTGCTTCAGTCTTTATGGAAGAAGATGCAAGAGATCTGCCTGTACCTGAAGTGGTTTTCAAGGGTAATGATGCAGAGGAACTGAGAAAAATCTCTGTGAACCTGGAAGATGTACTGATCCAACATGACAAATTAAAGCGTAGTAAATCACTTGGACCAGATGTCATACATCCAAGGGTACTCAAAGAACTCAATTATGAAATTACTGATCTGCTGTTAGTAATATGTAACCTGTGGTTAAAATCATCCATAGTAACTGTGAAGATTGGAGGGTGGCCAATGTGACACTGATTTTTAAAAAGGGTTCCAGGGGTTATCTGGGAAATTACAGACCTGTAAGCCTGACGTCAGTGTCGTGCAAAATAGTGGAAACTATTATAAAGAATAAAATTACAAAACACAGAGACAAACATGGTTTAATGGGATGGAGTCAGCATGGGCTCAGCCAAGGGAAGTCTTGCCTCACCAATTTGCTTCATTTCTTTGAAGGCATGAATAAACATGGATAAAGGTGAGGTGGTTGATGTAGCGTATCCAGATTTTCAGAAAGCTTTTGATAAAATTTTTCATGGGAGACTCCTGAGAAAACTAAAGTCATGGGATAGGAGGCAATTTTGTGGTGTGGATTAGGAATTAGTTATTGAACAGAAAACAGAGGGTAGGGTTAAATGGTCATTTCTCTCAATGGAGGAGGGTGAACAGTGGAGTGGTACAGGGATCTGTACTGGGACCGGTGCTATTTAACATATTTAAAAATGATCTGGAAATCGGAACGACGAGTGAGGTGATTAAACTTGCAGATGACACAAAACTATTCAAGGTTATTAAAACGTGCAGACTGTGAAATATTGCAGGAAGACCTTAGGAAATTGGAAGACTGGGCATCCAAATGGCAGATAAAATTTAGTGTGGACAAATGTAATGTGATTCACAATGGAAAGAATAAGGGTCAGCACTCAAGAAAAAGATCTAGATGTCGTTGTAGATAATATGCTGAAATCTTCTGTTCCGTGTGCGGTGACAGCCAAAAAAGCAAACAATGCTAGGAATTATTTGGAGAGGGATGGTGAATAAGACCGAAAATACTATAATGCCTCTGTATTGCTCCATGGTACAGCTACACCTTGAGTATTGTGTTCAGTTCTGGTCACCGTATCTGAAAAAAGATATAGCGGAATTAGAAAAGGTTCAAATAAGAGTGACCAAAATGATAAAGGGGATGGAACTCCTCTCATATGAGGAAAAGCTAAAGAGATTAGGTCTCTTCAGCTTGGAAAAGAGATGGATGAGGGGAGATATAATTGAGGTCTACCAAATCCTGAGTGGTGTAGAAGTAAATCGATTTTTTACTCATTCCAAAAGTACAAAGAGTAGGGGACACTCGAACTTACATGGAAATACTTTTAAAACAAATAGGAGGAAATATTTTTTCATTCAACGAATAGTTAAGCTCTGGAACTCTTTGCCGGAGGATGTGGTTAGTGTATCTAGATTTTAAAAAGGTTAGGACAAATTCCTGGAAGAAAAGTCCATAGTCTGCTATTGAGACAGACATGGGGAAGCAACTACTTACCCTGGGATTTGTAACATGGAATGTTGCCACAATTTGGGTTTCTGCCAGGTACTTGAGACCTGGGTTGGCCACTGTTGGAAACAGGATGCTGGGCTAGATAGACCTTTGTTCTGACCCAGTATGGCTACTTTTATGTTCTTACAAATCTAATTATCAGTGGTGGTCCTTAGTCAGCTGCCACCCAGGGCGGATCATCGCTGCACCCCCCCCCCCCCCCCCCGGATGCAGTGTTGTGTCCCTTTCCCGGGTGCAGAGTCCCTCCCCTGGGTGTAGCAGCGTCCCCTCCCCCATCGCATCACCTCAAAACCCCCCTCCCCCGGGTGCATTGCTCTTACCTCCTGGGGTGCTGGTATCAGCCACACAGCAGTTGAGCTGTCGGCTCCGCCGATTCCCTGCTCCCTCTGCCCTGGAACAGGAAGAAAGATCAGAGAGAGAGAGCAGGGAACCAGCGGAGCTGACAGCGATGTGGCTGCTCCCTGCATCGTGCACCCGGGGCAGACTGCTCCCACCGCCCCACCTCGGTACACCACTTCTGTTTATCAATTAAATTTGGTAAGTTGGTTGATTGAATAACTTAGAGGGGCAGTTACTTTTTCACATGAGTGTTGTGTGTTGGATAACTTTGTTGTCTAAATAAATGAAGTAATAAAAATTGTGTTATGTGTTTACTCCGTTTCCCTTTGTCTAACATTACATTTTATTTAAAGATCAGAAACCATTCAGTGTGATATAAATGCAATAATAAGGGACATCAGGAGGGAGGAGTAAATTGTTTTTTTTCACAGTACTGTAATAGCTTCCACCAGGTAACCCCATATGTACACTTCCACTTATGTGAGTTTCAGGGTTCAGTTGACAAAGCCATAGACATATCAAGTAAGAATAAACCATTTATTTATTTGCGCTGTCAAGTGATGGGGAAACATGTGACTGCCTGATCCAGGGTTTTCCATTCCAATAGTTCATGCAGAGAAAAATGTAATCTATGCTGATGACATCACCTTACTTATTCCCCTGGATGTAGGCCTATCAAATGTTGATAATAAAGCTACATTTGGAGTTAGGCTAGTGGAAGATTGGGTAGTTATAAACTAAAATTAAATTTGGATAAAACATTTTTGGCTTTTAATCCAAGACAGAATATTTCATGTCATACAATTACTATAAACAATATTTCTTTTTCAATCGAAACAGAGTTAAAAATTTTGGGTGTAGTTCTGGATACTGGTTTTTCCTTTGAGAAACGTGGCACAACTAACTAAAGTATTTTTTAGTCTGATAATGCTAAGAAGGATTAGACGTTTCTTTGAATTCCTACAGTTTAGGTTGGTTGTTCAGGCCTTGATCTTAAGAGGCTGCAAACTTTGGAAAATGTAGCAGTTCGTTTGATCTATTCTGCTAAGTAATATGATAGGTTGTCTCCTCTCTAGGTGAGGGCCCACTGGCTTCCCATTAAGCTAGCTAGGATATATTTTAAAGCATGTACAATCATCTTTAAAACGTTACATTTTCTCACTCCTGAATATATGCTGTCATTATTTGCGCTACGGAATATTTTGCTTTTACATTTCCCGACCTCAAAATTTGTCAGATTTAAGTCAATCTTCCAGTCCTTATTGTTTTTGTTGGAATAAAATTCTGAAATGAGCTCCTGGGCGTTTTTAGATCTTTGTAGTCTCTTGCTATTTAGAAAAGCCCTTAAAACATATCTATTCGAGAAATGTTTGAAATACAATTAATACTAGATTCTCTTTTATAATTAATTTGATTTTTTTTAATTTATTTGTTGCATTTTTTTATTTCAACAAGCATATACTTGTAAAAGCAACACAGCTTTATCAATGGAAAAGAAATATATGTCAAATAAAAATTTTAAGGAAAATCTAACATAATTCAATTGTCGCCTTCTTAGACCACTATAGTTAGGGGATATGTCCAAAATTATAGAAGATTATTAGCGGAATATTATGATCATAGTAAATTAAAGGCTACACATGTGGACTTCAATATATCTTATATACCAACATTATCACAGTTGTTTGGAGTCTAGAAACTTTTTAACTGATCAGGCACAAAAAAGGTATACTTAATCTCAGCAAAATTTGATTTTTGTCTTTTTTTCTTGATTGTTACTTCCCAGGTTTACCTGGTTCTTTTTGATGTAAACCACATAGAACCGGTGAGGTGGTTGCAGTATAAAAGCACTGTTTAGTTTAGTATCAGGGATAGATTTGCATGTAGTGGAGTTGGTTCATTCAAATCTATTTCATGTGTATTAATTGTTGATTTTCTGAAAACCAGACTGACTAGGGAGTACTCTGGGTGACTTGAGAAACACTGCCTTGATGAATTCTTTGTATCCCTTTTAAATTGTACTCCTAGGACATTCTGTACTTGATGTAGCGAATTCTGCACTGATCAGATGTTGCTATCCCAATCATTGGTAAAATCCAAAATCTGGGGGTAATTCTAGATTCTGCTCTTATCATAGAATTTCAGTTACAAAAAATTACAGAGCAAGGGACGGTGTGATACAGGGAGGTTGGCAAAGAGCTTGCAGGTATGTTCATTGGGGAGGAATAGGGGGATAGAGACAATATTGGGGGGGGAGGCAGAGAGAGAGATAGGGGTGTTGACAGAACTACATAAAGAGTGCTGGACAAGAGAGAACATGAGAGGACAGGGTAAAGTGAGGGTGTGAGCTATAGAAATGATTAGTAGTAGTAGTAGATAAAGGGGCTCATTTTCAAAGCACGTAGACTTACAAAGTTCCATAGTAACTTATGGAACTTTGTCAGTCTTAAGTGCTTTGAAAATACACCTCAAACGCTGAGAAGTGTTGAACCTGCTGGAATAGGAGAGAGGGATCAAGACAAGCTGGGAGGAGAGATCTGGGGAAGGTGGAAGGAGAGTGAAATTGTAGGGAAGGTCAGTCCTGAGGAGGGAATAAGCTGGTTGGGGCATATGACAGAGGAATTGTGCATAGAAAACTTACAAATATGTAGAACAGAGGTTTTCAACCCAGTCCTTGGGGCATATCCTGCCAATCGGGGTTTTTAGAATATCCCCTAGAACATAAGAGTAGCCATACTTGATCAGACCAGTGGTCCATCTTGCCCAGTATCCTGTTTTCCAAACAGTGGCCAAGCAGACTATGGACTTTTACTCCAGGAATTTGTCCAAACATTTTTTTTTTTAAACCCAAATACAGTAACCGCTGTTCTCCGAGGACAAGCAGGCTGCTTGTTCTCACGACTGGGTGACGTCCGCGGCAGCCCCCACCAACCGGAAGAAGCTTCGCGGGACGGTCGGCACGCAGGACACGCCCACCGCGCATGCGAGGCCGTCTTCCCGCCCGTGCGCGACCGCTCCCGCCAGTTACTTTTTTTCCGCGACTGGAGAGAGTTGTGCAATTGCCTCTCTCTCTGTTCAGCCACCGGATTTTTCGACCGCGTTTACGCGGATCGTCGCTTTTGGACCCCGTTCGGTTTCCTCTTTTCTTTTGTGTTATTAAAAAAAAAAAAAAAAAAAAAGGGATTTCGCGCGTGTGGAGCACGTGCTCCCCTTTTCCCTCGCTTCTAGCGGGGACGCCACGTTGCGGCCTAGTGGCCGCTCGGTCGGTTTGTTTTTTCGTGGTGTGATTTTAGCCACCATTGCCGACTTTGACTTCGCCGACGCGATTTTTCCGTCGATGTCCTCGAAGGTCCCGAGTGGATTTAAAAAGTGTGGTCGCTGCGGCCGGCCGATCTGGCAGACCGACACCCACGCTTGGTGCCTCCAGTGCCTCGGGCCGGAGCACAATCTCAAGTCGTGTGCTTTGTGTCTCGGTCTCCGGAAACGGACTCAGGTTGCGAGGCAAGTTCTACGGGACCGTCTTTTTGGAACTTGCGCCGGCCCCTCGACGTCGACCTCGACGGCATCGGTATCGAAGGCCGGTTCTTCGGTACCGGTATCGATGCCCGAGACATCGGCACCGATGGCAGCGACCCCAGGAGAACAGGTCCCGTCGGCCCGCCGGTCCGCCGGTGAGAGTGGGGTTGAGAGGCCGCGTGGGCAGTCGGCCCCGGTCACTCCCTCAGCTCGTGAGCCACGGGACCGAACCCTGTCGGACCCGGTACCTCGAGACCGAGGGGGATCGACCTCCTCCTCCTCCATGCCCTCCGGCGCCGGTGACGTGCACCGGAAAAAGGACAAAAAGCGCCGTCACCGGGAGCCCTCGGTGCACCCTGAAGAGGAGTCGACGCCGAAGCGTCATCGCAGAGAGGAGAGATCTCCGTCGGTGGTGGAGGTACCGACGCGTCGGGGTTCCGGCACCTCGGTGCCGTCTCCTGGCCCCCAGCAGCTTCTGGCACCGACACCCTTACCGGCCCCACCGCCTTTCCCGGCAGCGGGCCTGGACGAGTGCCTCAGAGCCATCCTTCCGGGGATCCTGGAAGGGCTGATGCGCCAGGCTGTGCCGGCGTCGGGGGTGCTTGCGCCCCCGACGCCGATGACTGTGGCGCCGGCGAGCTCTAGCCCGGCGCCGGGGCTGTCGACACCGCCGCCGCTTGCGGTGCCGGTCTCGACCGCCACGCAGGTGGAGTCCCCGTCGACGTCGATGGAGGGAGCTCCGTCCCCGCCGGCGCGGGAGTCCACCGCTCGACGACACCGAGACCTCGGTGCCTCGACGTCGAGCCGGGCCCGCTACCGGACTCAGCTACATGAGCTTATGTCCGACACCGAGGATGAGGACTCGTGGGGGGAAGAGGAGGACCCGAGATATTTCTCCTCAGAGGAGTCTACGGGCCTTCCCTCGGACCCCACGCCGTCACCGGAGAGGAAACTCTCCCCTCCTGAGAGTCTCTCCTTTGCCTCCTTTGTGCGGGATATGTCTATCAGCATTCCCTTCCCCGTGGTCTCTGTGGAAGAGCCGAGGGCCGAGATGCTCGAGGTCCTCGACTATCCATCACCACCTAGAGAGTCCTCCACGGTACCGCTGCACAATGTCCTGAAGGAGACGCTGCTTCGGAACTGGGTGCGACCATTAACTAACCCCACCATTCCCAAGAAAGCAGAGTCCCAGTACAGGATCCACTCTGACCCAGAGCTCATGCGGCCCCAGTTGCCCCATGACTCAGCGGTCGTGGATTCTGCTCTCAAGAGGGCACGGAGTTCGAGGGATACCGCCTCGGCGCCCCCGGGGCGGGAGTCTCGCACTCTGGACTCGTTTGGGAGGAAGGCCTACCAATCCTCCATGCTCGTGACCCGCATCCAATCCTACCTGCTCTATATGAGCATCCACATGCGGACCAATGTGCAACAGCTGGCGGACCTGGTCGATAAGCTCCCGCCGGAGCAGTCCAGGCCATATCAGGAGGTGGTCAGGCAGCTGAAGGCGTGCAGAAAGTTCCTGTCCAGGGGGATTTTTGACACCTGTGACGTGGCATCTCGTGCTGCGGCCCAAGGTATAGTGATGCGCAGGCTCTCATGGCTGCGTGCCTCTGACCTGGACAACCGCACCCAGCAGAGACTGGCTGACGTCCCTTGCCAGGGGGATAACATTTTTGGTGAGAAGGTCGAGCAGATGGTTGACCAACTGCATCAGCGGGAAACCGCTCTCGACAAGCTCTCCCACCGGGCGCCTTCAGCACCCGCCCCCACGGGCGGGCGTTTTTCCCGGGTCCGGCAGGCTGCACCCTATTCTTTTGCAAAGCGTAGGTACAACCAGCCGGCCCGAAGGCCTCGTCAGGCACAGGGACAGCCCCAGCGCGCTCGTTCCCGTCAACAGCGTGCGCCTAAGCAGCCCCCTGCGCCTCCACAGCAAAAGCCGGGGACGGGCTTTTGACTGGATCCACGGGAACATAGCCGCCCTACAAGTGTCCGTACCGGACGACCTGCCGGTCGGAGGGAGGTTAAAATTCTTTCACCAAAGGTGGCCTCTCATAACCTCCGACCAGTGGGTTCTCCAAATAGTGCGGTGCGGATACGCCCTGAATTTGGCCTCCCTGCCTCCAAATTGTCCTCCGGGAGCTCAGTCTTTCAGCTCCCATCACAAGCAGGTACTTGCAGAGGAACTCTCCGCCCTTCTCAGCGCCAATGCGGTCGAGCCCGTACCACCCGGGCAGGAAGGGAAGGGATTCTATTCCAGGTACTTCCTTGTGGAAAAGAAAACAGGGGGGATGCGTCCCATCCTAGACCTGAGAGGCCTGAACAAATTCCTGGTCAAAGAAAAGTTCAGGATGCTTTCCTTGGGCACCCTTCTGCCAATGATTCAGAAAAACGATTGGCTATGTTCCCTGGATTTAAAGGACGCATACACTCACATCCCGATACTGCCAGCTCACAGACAGTATCTCAGATTCCGCCTGGGCGCACGGCACTTTCAGTATTGTGTGCTGCCCTTTGGGCTCGCCTCTGCCCCACGAGTGTTTACAAAGTGCCTCGTGGTGGTAGCGGCCTACCTGCGCAAGCTGGGAGTGCACGTGTTCCCATATCTCGACGATTGGCTGGTCAAGAACACCTCGGAGGCAGGAGCCCTCCGGTCCATGCAGTGCACTATTCAACTTCTGGAGCTGCTGGGGTTTGTGATAAATTACCCAAAGTCCCATCTCCAGCCAACTCAGTCTCTGGAATTCATAGGAGCTCTGCTGAATACCCAGACAGCTCAGGCCTACCTTCCCGAAGCGAGGGCCACCAATCTCCTGGCCCTGGCTTCGCAGACCAGAGCGTCTCAGCAGATCGCAGCTCGGCAGATGTTGAGACTTCTGGGTCATATGGCCTCCACAGTCCATGTGACTCCCATGGCTCGTCTTCACATGAGATCTGCTCAATGGACCCTAGCTTCCCAGTGGCTCCAAGCCACCGGGAATCTAGAAGATGTCATCCGCCTCTCCACCAGTTGCCGCACTTCACTGCTCTGGTGGACCATCCGGACCAATTTGACACTGGGACGTCCATTTCAAATTCCACAGCCCACGAAAGTGTTAACGACGGATGCATCTCGCCTGGGGTGGGGAGCTCATGTCGATGGGCTTCACACCCAGGGTCTGTGGTCCCTCCAGGAAAAGGATCTGCAGATCAACCTCCTGGAGCTCCGAGCGATCTGGAACGCACTGAAGGCTTTCAGATATCGGCTGTCCTGCCAAATTATCCAAATTCGGACAGACAATCAGGTTGCAATGTATTACGTCAACAAGCAGGGGGGCACCGGATCTCGCCCCCTGTGTCAGGAAGCCGTCGGGATGTGGCGCTGGGCATGCCGGCACAGCATGCTTCTCCAAGCCACGTACCTGGCAGGCGTAAACAACAGTCTGGCCGACAGACTGAGCAGAGTCATGCAACCGCACGAGTGGTCGCTCCATTCCAGAGTGGCACGCAAGATCTTCCGAGAGTGGGGCACCCCCTCGGTGGATCTTTTCGCCTCTCAGACCAACCACAAGCTGCCTCTGTTCTGTTCCAGACTTCAGACACACGGCAGGCTAGCGTCAGATGCCTTTCTCCTTCATTGGGGGACCGGCCTCCTGTATGCGTATCCTCCCATACCTTTGGTGGGGAAGACCTTACTGAAGCTCAAGCAAGACCGAGGCACCATGATTCTGATAGCGCCCTTTTGGCCCCGTCAGATCTGGTTCCCTCTTCTTCTGGAGTTGTCCTCCGAAGAACCGTGGAGATTGGAGTGTTTTCCGACTCTCATTTCGCAGAACGACGGAGCGTTGCTGCATCCCAACCTTCAATCCCTGGCTCTCACGGCCTGGATGTTCAGGGCGTAGACTTCGCTGCGTTGGGTCTGTCTGAGGGTGTCTCCCGGGTCTTGCTTGCCTCTAGGAAGGATTCCACTAAAAAGAGTTACTTTTTCAAGTGGAGGAGGTTTGTCGTCTGGTGTGAGAGCAAGGCCCTAGAACCTCGTTCTTGCCCTGCACAGAACCTGCTTGAATACCTTCTGCACTTATCGGAGTCTGGCCTCAAGACCAACTCAGTAAGGAATCACCTTAGTGCGATTAGTGCTTACCATTATCGTGTGGAAGGTAAAGCCATCTCTGGAGAGCCTTTAGTCGTTCGATTCATGAGAGGCTTGCTTTTGTCAAAGCCCCCTCTCAAGCCTCCTACTGTGTCATGGGATCTCAACGTCGTCCTCACCCAGCTGATGAAACCTCCTTTTGAGCCACTGAATACCTGCCATCTGAAGTACTTGACCTGGAAGGTCATTTTCTTGGTGGCAGTTACTTCAGCTCGTAGGGTCAGTGAGCTTCAAGCCCTAGTAGCTCATGCTCCATATACCAAATTTCATCACAACAGAGTAGTGCTCCGCACCCACCCAAAGTTCCTGCCGAAGGTGGTGTCGGAGTTCCATCTTAACCAGTCAATTGTCTTGCCAACATTCTTCCCCAGGCCACATACCCGCCCTGCTGAACGTCAGTTGCACACATTGGACTGCAAGAGAGCATTGGCCTTCTACTTGGAGCGGACACAGCCCAACAGACAGTCCGCCCAATTGTTTATTTCTTTCGACCCTAACAGGCTAGGGGTCGCTGTCGGGAAACGCACCATCTCCAATTGGCTAGCAGATTGCATTTCCTTCACTTACGCCCAGGCTGGGCTGACTCTTGAGGGTCATGTCACGGCTCATAGTGTCAGAGCCATGGCAGCGTCGGTGGCCCACTTGAAGTCAGCCACTATTGAAGAGATCTGCAAGGCTGCGACGTGGTCATCTGTCCACACATTCGCATCTCATTACTGCCTCCAGCAGGATACCCGACGCGACAGTCGGTTCGGGCAGTCGGTGCTGCAGAATCTGTTTGGGGTGTAAATCCAACTCCACCCTCCAGGACCCGAATTTATTCTGGTCAGGCTGCACTCTCAGTTAGTTGTTCTTCGTAGGTCAATTTCTGTTGTACCCTCGCCGTTGCGAGGTTCAATTGACCTGGGTTATTGTTTTGAGTGAGCCTGAGAGCTAGGGATACCCCAGTCGTGAGAACAAGCAGCCTGCTTGTCCTCGGAGAAAGGGTATGATACATACCTGTAGCAGTTGTTCTCCGAGGACAGCTGGCTGATTGTTCTCACCTACCCTCCCTCCTCCCCTTTGGAGTTGTGTGTTTCTTCTTTTGCTAGTCATTCAACTGGCGGGAGCGGTCGCGCACGGGCGGGAAGACGGCCGCGCATGCGCGGTGGGCGTGTCCTGCGTGCCGACCGTCCCGCGAAGCTTCTTCCGGTTGGTGGGGGCTGCCGCGGACGTCACCCAGTCGTGAGAACAATCAGCCTGCTGTCCTCGGAGAACAACTGCTACAGGTATGTATCATACCCTTTACCACATCCTCCAGTAAAGAGTTCTAGAGCGTAACTATTCTTTGAGTGAAAAAATATTTCCTTCTATTTATTTTAAAAGTGTTTAAATTTTGGCATAGAATTCCCTCAGTAGTAAGAATTGTCCTGTATGAATAATTAAATGGAAAGTACAATTAAAATGAATTTTGCTCATCATACTCAAACACATTTATGCTGCCATTTTGGGGCATTTGATGATTTATTCTGATTCCTTAGGCTGTCCTACAGCACCCTACACAAAAGTGTCCCATACACAGCATAATTGGGAAAATAAAATGAATTTTGCCTTTTATTCATTTCCCATGATTATAAATATTAGTACATGCATGTAGCACACTTTGAAGCATAATCCAGCCATGCTGCAACAAGTGTATGGAGGCTGAATGTGAACCTGAGAGACAGTGGATTCCCTGAGGTAAGAGGAGGTCAGGGCAGGGAGTTTGTGTGTTAACTTGCATTTTTTGCCCATCAGATTTGACAGGCCCCTCCACTAGTACAGAGATACTCAACCTAGTTCTTGGGACTCCACAGTCTGGTTTCAGGATATCCACAACAAATATGTATGAGGCTTGCTTACAGTCAATACAGTACATACAAATCTGTCTCATGCCATTTGCATTGTGGATATCCTGAAAAACAGGCTAGCTGGGGGTGTCCCAAGGACTGGGCTAAGAACCACCACACTAGTTTAAAAGGTAAAATCATAGGGTCAGTCTAATGTCCCTCCGATAGTTCTGCCTGCTGTGATGTAAAACCTGGATGTAAATCCCAACTAGTGTGGATCACTTCCACCTAAAATAAGATTTGGGGCAAATGTGCCATATATTGAGGGGAACTGTTGTCACAGATCCTTTCTTAAGAGGACGCATCCATGCAAAACTATAAGAACAATAATATGCATTCAAACTGTGATACAGATGTATTAAAATGTGGCAGCCTTTTTGGAAATGAGGTTCACTGAGTGGTAATCTTTTTTTGCCAGCTTCTCCATCGCAAAATTTTTCACCAAGATTTGTTGTGCAGGTCATTTGCATTCATAACAAACTTATTTGAAAATTGACAAATCCCACAGGAAATCATTTCAGAGGTTTGAATGGGACAGCTGGAGTAGGTTATTCACTGTTTTCTGCCAAATAAAGTATACAGCTGATATTTAACTCAATCCTGTTTGTTCAAAGTGCTTTGAATAGATATTTTAGATGAGAAGGTTGCCCTTTTCTACAAGAAACTCTGCAGAAATGTGGTCTTTCATAGGTTTTCTTTATATAGTTTTATATATTAGCTGAAGGTGGTAAACTAAGATTGTGCTCTTCTTACACACCAGTGCATGGGTTTAGAAATAATGACATGATTGTGCTTGAAATTTCCCATTTATTCTCACAAATGGTCCAGAGTCTCAGCACAGGACTGAAGTCTAAGGATGAAATAACTCACCATGGAAAGCCATATAACGTACTATACCGTATAGATTCATAATCTCTCATTTCTGTACAAGTGGAAAAAGTTTAGATTAGTGCACTATTCATCAGTTCACATTTCTGAATATGAAGGGCAATACATTTTCTGTGAGAAACGAGAAGTCCATAGTACTGATTCGGCAACATTTAAATGTATGTGGGGTCTGAATGCAGAGGTCATCAGAAGTAGTCTTTGACTGTATTTGACAGTCGGATGCTTTCCAGTGAAGCTGCTAAATAGTAAATTTAAAACGAACCAGAGAAAATATTTCTTCACTCAATATGTAATTAAACTCTGGAATTCGTTGCCAAAGAATGTGGTAATAGCAGTTAGCTTAGCAGGGTTTTTAAAAAGGTTTGGCTAATTTCCTAAAAGAAAAGTCCATAAGCCATTATTAAGATAGACTTGGGAAAGTCCACTGCATATTTCTAGGATAAGCAGCATAAATTTTTTTTTATTGTTCTGGGATCTTGCCAGGTATTTGTGACCTGGATTGGCCTGTATTGGAAACAGGATACTGGGTTTGATAGACCTTCGGTCTGTCCCAGTATGGCAACACTTATGTTCTTATGAATTTTTTATGTTGAAGAACCTACAATGTACTTAGTTGTGACTAACTAGATATTTACTTTCTACAGGTACTTGCCTCCAGAATGCTTTGTGGTGGGAAAAGAGCCACCAAAAATTTCAAACAAAGTTGATGTATGGTCTGTTGGAGTAATTTTTTTTCAATGTCTCTATGGCCGAAAGGTAAGAATCACAAACAGTGCATTCAGATAAGCTATGTGGATGTTTTCAGACTGCCTGGAATGTTAATTAAAGTTGATGTTTTTACAGCCCTTTGGTCATAACCAATCACAACAGGACATACTACAAGAAAATACAATATTAAAAGCCACAGAAGTTCAATTTCCAGTTAAACCTGTTGTAAGCAACGAAGCCAAGGTAACATTTGTAAATTCTGTAACAGAAAGTAGAAATATTTTCTGTTAGCAACTTGTTTAGCTTTCTTGACATCTAACATCTATGAATCTTTGGATTAAAGGCAGGTGTTTATTTACCAAAAGGCCATTACATGAGATTATGCTCTCTAAATAGAAATCAATCCATTGAAGAACTATTTGGTAAATAGATATCAGTAGATCATTATAGCTGTCATTTAAGTTTCAGCTTGCTAAGATAGTGTGACGTGAAATGTCAAAAACGGTGCTTTCATTTTCCTGTAGTATTTTCTCATTACTATTATTTCAAAAATGAAGTTGGCAGTTGGGAGCTTTTGACATTGGCACTATAGACCTCACCAGTGGCGTACCAAGGGGGGGTGGCGGTGGGGGCGGTCCGCCCCGAGTGCACGCCGCTGGGGGGTGCCACGGCGCGCGCCTGCTCCTCCGAGTTCGCTAAACTTCGTTCGTTCGCTGCAGCTCCCTCTGCCCTGGCCGGAACAGGTTACTTCCTGTTCCGGGGCAGAGGGAGCTGCAGAGAACAAACGAAGTTTAGTGAACTCGGAGGAGCAGGTGCGCGCCGCGGCACGCCCCCCCCCAGCGGCGTGCACCCAGGGGGGGTGTCATTTCGCCGGAGGGGGGAGGTGTCATCTAGCGGGGGGGGGGGGGCGCGCATCGGCGCTCCGCCCCAGGTGCCATCCAGGCCAGGAACGCCACTGGACCTCACCTAAGTAATAGAGATTTAACTTTTAAATTGGCTGATGCTTAAACTGAAGGAGAATATAATTATTTTATTTGAACAATTAAACTGTTGAGAAATCACCTCCGACTTCCCCAGTTGAGCTAGCATTAAGGGGCAAGTAGTTCAGGGCAAGTTGCATTCAGCAACAGTAGGGATTTTCCTGTCCCCAGAGAGCTTATAATCTTAAATTTGTACATGAGGCAATGAAGGGTTGAAAGACTTGCCCATGATCACAGGGAGCAGGATTTGAGCAGGGTTTCTGGTTCTCCATCAGTAGGCAGAAGGGTTGAAGCGGCGTAATCGGAATGATGTCATCCTCACGGCTCTTGTGTCAGCTCTCTCCTGTAGCCCAGGTAAACCTTTAGAAAAGCTGTCCTGGGCATGTGGTAGATTCCCACACTGTAATCAGCTCTTCTCCTCACTTCAGTCTGTTTTAACCACTCCAATGGTCAACAGCTCTCTCCTGCTCCTCTTCACAGGGTCTCAAAAAAAAAAAGGCGATCTACAGCCAGATGCACAAAGGTCCCGTTAAGGATCCGTCTGCGTTTCCAAATCAGTAAAAATTTACAGATTTAGAAACACAGAGAGATTCACAAAGAAAATCACATGCAAACGAGCTGCTCATTGCTTTTGCGACCCAGCTCACTTGCATTCAATATGGGGGAAGCAAGTCAGTGAGCTGAGCGTGTGCAGAACAGTCAGTCGCTATGCGTGGCTGCTCTGATCATGCTACAGACGGCTCTCATACACGCAGACAAGCTGTGTGTGTGAAAGCAGTAGATTTAACTTTTTTGCTTTTTTTTTTTTTTTTATTGCAAGTACAAAAGTGCTTTTTTTTGGATGTGCATACCTGTATTGCAGCTCCCTGCCTCCTGATGCTGGGAAAAAATGGGGAAAACCTCTCTGCTGCTCTAGTCTCCACTCTTCTATGAAGAATCAGCAGCATCAGGGCTTGGTTCCACCCCCAGCTGTTCCTGCTGCTTCCTTCTATTGGCTGGCTGACATCCTAGATCGCCCATCTCCCTGAAGATGGACTCTCATTGGCTGGCTGCTGTCCCAACTCCTCCTCCCTGCAGGACTTTCCTGATGATATCACTTTAGAGCTGTGAACTGATTGGATCCGAACTTCCTGGTGTCCCCCTCCAGTAGTGAGTGGGCAGGACATCCCAGGCTGATGCTGTCCAATTGGTTTAGCCCCTCTTTGTGGAGGGAGACACCAGGAAGTTCGGATCCAATCAGTCCACAGCTCTAAAGTGATGTCATCAGGGAAGCCCTGCAGGGAGGAGGAGTTGGGACAGCAGCCAGCCATTGAAAGTCCATCTGCAGGGAGATGGGTGATCTAGGATGTCAGCCGGCCAATAGAAGGAAGCAGCAGGAACAGTTGGGGGTGGAACCAAGCCCGTTTCCCACAGACGCTGTTTCTTTGATGGACCTTTGTCTTCCTTGCATTTTTGGGAAGTCACCATTACTTTTATGCTTTACATTTCGGTACTGCCCCCACCCCCAATTTCTTGCCAGTAAAATGTAATTTGAAAAAGAAATATATGTGGCACGGCTTTCATACACACAAAGAAGCTGCGTGTAAGCTGGTATACTTTTTTTTTTTGTGCTCCATCTTCTCTGCCTTGTTTCTCCCCTTCTATTTCCAATAATGAAGAACGGCAGGTCCACACCTCCCATTAAAATTTCCACGGTAAAGGTAGGGACTGCTTTTGTGCATGGGGTTGGAAAAGTAGTGCATCTCATCGCATTCTCATTTAAATTATAATAGTAATTAGCTTATTTGCATTCCGTTTTCGTTAGCTGCTACCGTGACAGGAAAATGGCTCAGAGGACCCTTTTGTGCATGTCCCGGTTTACTACTTGCGCGCTAAACTGGCTTGAACCAGTTTAAAAACCACGTTGCTGCCTCGTCAAGTTTGGTGCATCTGGCCCCTAGTGACCTCTGTACAATTAATAATAATAAAAAATAAAAATAAATAACTAAAATCAAAAACACAGAAGGGACAACAAAAATTGGAACCATGTCAGCTTCCACATGGATCCCCAGGGACTGCCTTGGTACCCGCATATTCTCAGCTGCAGAACATCTTCGCTGTGTTCCTACAAAGACCAGGTGCTAACACCATGCCAGCGTGTATGTGTTTTTGAGCATCACGGCCCCTCAGAGCTATTCTTTAACACCAACAGTACCTCAGCCTACCTCTCTCCTACATCAGCAACCATGTAAACTTGGATTCCACAGCGCGTAAGGCTTTTGGGGGAATTCAAACCAACCACTCCTCAAACCCTGCAGCCTGTTTCTGTATTAGCAGTGTTACACATACCCACTGACTGCAGAATGCACAAACAAGAGAAGAAGAGCAAGCCTCAACACTTTAAAAACTCTGCTCTTCAGTTAAGAGCAGTCATAAGTCTACTTCCCTTTAGGGGACCAATCAGTCAGATAAATAATAGCAGTCTAACTCTCTTAAAGAGACCCTGCTGCCTGAATGCCAAACACTGACAGTCTCTCTAAAAAGGCTTTCGCAGAATAAACTATGATCAACTTCATCTCCCAAAAACCCTTGTTGCTGCCAGACTCTCCGACTGTCCCCACAATGCATCTCCTTCATACGGAAACTCCCATGGCTGCTTCAGTTCCTTCAACAAGTTGTTCTCAAACAGCTGTGCTGCAGCTCCTCCAAAATTTCCTTGTTGGTGTGTACTTCTGTCCTCCAGAAATCTTTTCAACCACTCTCCTCTACTAATTGGGTGTTACAGACTGCATTTGGAATCAGTATGACAATGTGACATTGGACCATCTTCGGGTACCCCATTGGAACCCCTTGTAGTTTCCCTCACCTCTGAAGGACCACCTTTTTTAGACTCCATAGAGGTTCACAAGGATTCCACCCCAAGTGGATGATATTCTTATACCAAGTTGTTGTTTTTTTTTAAGGTTTCTAAAGTTGTAGCTCTCCAAACTGCTTCCATTGTGCAGGATATACAGGACTTCAACCCCATTCTGCAGTCCCTCATTGCTGCTAAAGAGGTTCCTGGATTACCAATTCAGCAAGTCTTACAAGATCTTCAACTCAAGATCTGGCAAATGCCACTCACCACTTCACCCACATCCTAGGCATCTTGACATTAAGTATAGGGCCACCCTGCTCCAGGTCACTCACACCCATAGCTTCCTCATTAATCTGCAGTATCGGAAGCAGCCCTGGGGGAAAAAAAAAACAAAAAAATCAGACTATAAACCATCATGCCCCCTCGAAAAGGGCAGAAAATGCTTAAATCAGTAAAAGTGTATTCGAGATCAATGCTACTGACAGTTCACCAGAAAACTGAAAGAAACAACTCGCTCTCTCAAACTTAGATCTACAAGAGTGCAACTTCCATCGCATCAACACATCTTATGATACTGCCTCCATACCTTAGCTTTTGCTATCACTGTGCAGAACCACATGGCTTCGGGCCTCAGGGAGAATCTCTATGACTGACTCGCAAATGCCCCCTGCCTGGGAGAGAATCTATTTGGCAAAAAAGAGGTGAAGGGTACCTTCACTCTTATTAAAGATCATTTTTATACACTTCATGAGCTCTCCATCCCAGCACCCTTCAAAGAATTAAGACTTTTCTTCAGGGCAAAGAATTCATCATGATCTAGTTACATTAGAATTTCATGGTGATGACCAAATGAAATTTAATTTTCAGGTCAATAATATGATCAAATCTTGCTGTTTTCAATTAAGGATGATACATCAATTTATTTATTTATTTATTGCACTTGTATCCCACATTTTCCCACCTGTTTGCAGGCTCAGTGTGGCTTACAAAACCTGTAATGGCATCACCATTTCAGGGAATAGAGATACATTTGGTGGTACAAAGGTATCACTAATAACAAAGGCTAACAGTCGATCTACTCAAGCAGTTACAGAAAGAAGACGATCAAAGTGAAGGAGGAGTGTTGCAGCCAATATTGACAAAAGCAAATCTGGTAAAAATTACACATGCTCTGGTAACCAGCAGATTGGATTACTGTGATACACTTTTTCAGGGTCTGACTCATTAGTTTAAAAAGATTACAATTGGAACAAAATATGATGGCCCTGTGATTACTGGCAAAAAAATATTTGATCATATAACACCTGTTTTGGCTGAGCTGCATTAGTTACCAGTGTCAGCAAGGATACATTTTAAAATTTTATGTTTGGTATTTAAAGCCTTTCAGTTGAGAGTTCCTGATTACCTTTCTGTCCCTATTAACAGGTATGTTCCAGTGAACTACATTGGAACTTCCTCCTTTGTCTATGGTTAAGTTAAGTACCACCATGAAATGGGCCTTTTGTTATTTTGGCCCTCTCTTGTGGAATCAGTTGTAGGAGGATATTAGGAGTATGGAGAATTATTTGCAGTTACATAAGGCCTTGAAAACTTGGCTTTATGCAGACAAACCACTGCTTCCCCAGTTTCAACAAAGCCTCATTAGGTTTTTTGACAATCCACCAGTAATGGGCAGATTAACTCCTTTTAAGGAGGTTTGGCAATCTATCACCACAGAAAAATGGGTTCTCAAAATCATTAACCAAGGATAACGTAAGAACAACTTCTCCTTTGTAACGCTCCATATGCGACCACTGTAGTGGCATCTCAAGTTTCGCTGGGCTCTGCATTTCTAGAGCCTGTCCAGCAGAATTCCTCTCTGTCAGGGATTCCCTCTGCTGGTGGCAAAACTATGTAGTGGGCACAGGAGAGGGAAACCAAAGTACACTCACACAGGAGCAGTGAACAAAAGCACAAGGATCCTTCAAGGTTGGGGACATCAACTCAAATTTATTGGACAAACCGACACGGTCCATGTTTCGGCCAAAACAGTCTGCATCAGTGGTCTTGAACTAGTGCACAATGTCCAAAAAAATGCATGAAACAGCAATGAGACACTGCTCATTCTGAAGATGCCAAAGGTTGCCACAACAAACAGCTGAATTCTTATTGTCAAACAAAACCACATTAATGCACTGCCGAAAACCAGCGGAGTAACACCTAGAGAGTCAAAACTATGTAAATATTTTCAAGGGCTGCCCTTTTTGTATGCCACCCTGTACCATCACCTTAACAAATGTTCCCTTGATGTCTTAGACATGTGAACTCAAGGCTTATGGTCACTTCAGGAATCCTTCCTAGACATGAATCAGTTTGAGCTTCAAGCAGTATATCTGGGCCTTCAGACTTTTTTTGCACTGGCTCCACCACCAAACTATCCTGATACAGATGGACAATCAAGTCACCATGTTCTGCCTCAAAAAAACAAGACGGTTCAGGATCCCTGCACTTCTATCATGAAACCATCAAAATCTGAAACCTAGTATTTGCCGTAAAAACCTTATTATAACCCACATATCTCCGAACTTGCAGTTATGCTCAGTGGTAGGCTCAACCCACAGGAATGGTCACTCAGACTCAACTATTTGATAGCTAGAGGATGCTGGATATTGACCTTTTTGCTGCCCCTCTCAACACAAAGTGCAAACGTTTCTGTCAAAGGCTTGCGCACAATTCTTTTGCCCTCCCTGGAGGCCTTCTATATGCATTCCCTCCATTCACACTCATTCCGAAGGTGATACAGAAAACTCAACAAGACAAAGCTACAATAATCCTCATAGCTCTGCACTTGCCCAGGCAAGTCAGATTCTCTAGATTTATTGCAATGACCTCAGTACAACCAGTCCCTCTGAGGCAAAATCCATTATTACTAACCTCAGCGAGGCGGTCTTTTACATCCCAAACTCAAGTCAGTTTGCTGACAGCCTCGCTGTCGAACAGCAAGCTTTTAGCCTATCTTGTGGTTCTTCGCAACATGAAGAACATCATCTTTGTTTCTAGAAAACTATCCACAAAACAGTCCCCTCAGTCTAAATGGAAGAGATTCTCAAAGTGGTGCATAACCCACATTTATGTGCCCACTATCTGCCATCTCCCGGATATATTGTCCCACCTACTGTTTTTGTTTAATTTGGACCTTTGCATCTCTTCAGTCCATCTTCATCTTTCTGCTACAGTGGCATACCATAGGCAGGAAATTCCTGTCGCTTCATCCTTTGATTTTTCACTTCATGAGGGGCCTGCTAAATATTAGGCCCCATTTTCATTCTCTATATCCTCAGTGGGACCTTAAGATCATCCTAGCAGGACTTCTCAAAGGCCCCTTTGAACCTCTAGGTGAAGCAACACTCAAGCATCTTACCTTGATGACAGCATTCCTTATGGCAGTAATGACAGCGTGAAGAATGAGTGTGTTGAGGGTTCTGGTACATCAGTCCCCCTCCTCCCTTCCTTCACCTCATTGTTCCACAACCGAGTTGTTCTGTGCACTCACCTGAAATTTCTTCCCAGAGTTGTGTCCGATTTCATATTAACCAATCTGTAATTCCTTCCGGAGTTTTTTCCCCCAAAGGTTTGTGCTGGTTTACCATTGGACTTCTTTTTTTACTACCTATATGCCATGAAGCTTCTTTTCAAAACTTCTCATTTTGTATCCTTCAAACTAGCCATCCTTGAGGCCCCAGTGTCAGTATACTCTCTTGCATTGAATTTCCAGCTGCATAGACTTCTGCTACAGTCTTTCACCTTTCCATTGCTGGGATATATATCTATCTATTCACCAGCTCTGAACTACAGCCACATCTATTGCAACCTTCAAGACATCTCAATTTAAAACACTTTTAAATCAGTAAGTTGGCCCTCTCTATACATGTTCACTAAGCAGTACTGCCTGGAATCTTCATCTCAAGCAGTGCATTTATTTACAGTCTCTTTGCTTATCTTTTATACCATTTCTGACCAGCTCCCCATTATCTGAATCAGGCCATCTTCATTTGTCACCTGGGGTAACTCTAAGCACTAGAATCATCCAGTCGTGTAGCTGCATTCAACCTGCCTGTCAATGGAGAAAGCGTAGTTATTACCTGTAACGGGTTCTCTGTAAACAGCCAGGGAACACAGCCACACTTTCCATACCTTCTGTCCCTTCATGGAAGTGGGAGCTGTAATATATTCTGAAGTGAGGTGTAGGGGAGCTGCTTACAATGCAGGAATCTCATGCATGCCCAGGATAGCCTCTCCAAATGTTTTCCAGGGCTGTGGGAAAGATCCAACACAGGGGCCATCAGGATGATGTCACCCCAATTGTGTGCTGCATTCCCTTGCAGTCTGGAGAACCTCCATTACAGATAAGCCACTACACTTTCTAAGCCCTCTGCTCTAATCATTAAGCTACTCTCCAAAAATACAGTAATATAAGGCCTCTAAAAATGAAGCCTCTGGATCCCCAGGTCATTACTATATGCTGCCATCCCTGCCAGATATGATGCATTTATTCCTGTAATTTTGAAACTTAACATTTAGGAAAGTAAGCATAGAAGTATATGAAAAGTCCAGTAGAAATTTAGTTGGAGCCTGCAAAGTTGGATTCTGGTATAGAAATCAAAATGCCAAAAAGTTTAAAACCAATCTTCTAAACCTGGTAAGAATTTAAAAAATACTGTATATAATTTTAAAACAAATACAGTGACTCTCACTGTATTTGTTTATGTATAGTTCAGGACAACCAGTTTTCTTTCTTACCAACAACAAAAATCATTGTCTGCTTTCTAGGCCTTTATAAGGCGGTGTTTATCATATCGTAAGGAGGATCGATTTGATGTCCACCAGCTGGCTAATGATCCTTACCTTCTCCCTCACATGAGAAGATCCAATTCTTCAGGAAACTTGCATATGAGCGGGCTGGTTCCATCCCCTACACCACCTACTTCAAGCATTATATCATACTAAAGCCCTTCAAGTCTAGACTGGCATGAGACTCTCAAGTAGCTTTCAGGTGCAAACTTCCGTTTGAGAAGATATGAGTGTTTCTACACAAGACATGTTTGAAGATGTGTGTGTATTTTGAAACTTGGGAGTCGTTCTCTGTAGTGTTTGTATGGTGAGAGTGGATCATGGACTGTGAAAAATGTACCCTTCTGACTGTAACCTTCAAAGCTGAAGGATGGCAATGCCTGTTCTGTGTTAAACAGGCTTTACTGTGTTTAAGGTTGAAATATGGACACTGGGGGGGGGGGGGGGGGGGGTAGTGAAAATGGCTGGAAACCTTGTAAATAGCCTTTTTTGTAATTCTTAAAATACATTTGTTTGGAACTGAAGAGTTTTAAACATGATGGGTCATACTTTGATGTTTAAAATGTTCAAACAAGAAAAATAAAAAATGCATTTTGAACTCTTAAAAGAAAGCGCACTGTTTGGGTACACAAATCATTTTGCCTTTTGAGAGGTTACTCCAGTGAAACCAAAGTAAGATGTCAATGGGTACACACTTTTTTTTTTTTGTTTTGATTGCTTGTTTGAGTTTGTTTGGACAAAGCTTAGTTTGAAAGTTTGGGATAAAGTGCTTTTTCATTTGCCACATTTGGAAGACTGTAATGGTTTCTGCAGCCTTAATGGTTGTGCCTAAGAAGCCAGGTGTCTGCTTCTTTCACAAGTTAGTTTTAAAAAGGTTGATGAATCATTCCAGATAAATCATCCTTCGGTTCATGGACTCTTGATTTTTGAAATAGCTACACTTTTTTAAAAATTGTAATAATAGTTGCAGTGCTTTCAGAATGTACTGTTACTTTAGAATTTTAACAGATGTTCTAGGATTTGTTTGTAGGCCTTGTGATAAATGCAAAGTGCAAACAGTATGTAACCAAATGCAGACAAGACGTCATGTAAATTGTTCTATGCAGGATAATGAGACATTTCCTTCTAACTCTATTGTATATTAATGTACAGATGTCATATTTTCAGTTATTCTTAAATTTCAGCAGCTTGTTCCTGTACAAATGTTTAAAGTATGGCTTTTCTAATTGGATATAGTATTTTTTTTCAAGTCCTCTTGAAGGCGCTTTTTAATTGCTGCTAAATGATGTTGCTTTTACTTTGGCAGAAACAGAGAATGACCTCCTTAAAAGATGCAGATGGACTGTCACTATGAATTAAAAATCAAGGCATGTCTAAACATAACCGTGTTATACATACATTAGTTGGTCAGTTTCTTGTGCTCTAAAACTTGAGCATTTTGACACTAGATTTAGGAAGGTTTCATAGTTAATGAACATTTTCTTTTACGTTTCCATCTGCGGAGTAGGAGGATCTTCTTATAAAGAAATGTTCTTTGTGGCTTGAACAGGTGTTATAAAATATGAAACATTTTCTAACTGCCTTGTATGGTAAAACCAATTTTTTTTCTTCAGGTTGCTAAATTTCTCTTCTGTACATTATTCCTTTTACTATCACATTTATTCTGTTAAATACTTATATGTAATTTTGTTCATATTCCAGATGAGGCTGTATTACAGGCTATCTTTTTAATATTGTACAGTTAACTGTGGCTCTTGTTTCTCATGTTGTGAACTGTTGCATTTTTCATTGTACATAGATATATTAACTGTCTCTTTAAGATGCTGCTGAAATTGTAGAGAATGTAGCCAAAAGAGTAATAAAAAATGGAAGTTGACATTTAAATTATATGTTAAAATGTTTTTTGCGTTTTTTTTTTTAGTTTTTTACTATTGATCATAATCTGTTAATCTTTAGATTTATATTCAGTAAAGAAATATTGACTTGATTTTGTTCAGCTTTTAGAGCGTATAGTTTTTCCATTATCTTTCTGCTAATACTCCATATTTATTTAGTCTTTTTACCTAAACTTATATTTTGCCAGACCGGATCAAACTCTGCTCTCCTATTACTTTCCTTTCTATCAGTTAAACTTGGCCAACATAAAATGTGATGTAAAGCTTTTTTGTGGTGTTTCTCCTGGGTTGTGGAGTACCCCCCCCCCCCCCCCCAATGTAAAAACGTATACAAAATATAATTGCAGCTTTAGTGTGTATTATAAAACTAGTTATTCATTTCCTTGGGGATCTGTATCTGTATTTTTTATTATGTTGCATATAGGATTAGGGGATTCAGCTGCTTTTTTGTCTTGGGTTATTGGTGTTCTGTGGTTGTGTTGGTAGATTTTACATGGGGTTTTATTTTTTCTTTGATTGTATATGGCAGTTTTGATTTATTTTTACCCTAATATGTCTTTGTATGTTTTATGCAACCCAAATGTGGTATATAGAAGACTTTTACCATGAGAGATAACCAAACAGATGAACAAATCCCCTCACTTCATCAGATAGTAGGTGCTTATGGTTAATACTGGTATACTGACCAAAACCTTAGTTCTTCATGGTTCACTGAATGTAACCCCATGTGAAGGGAACAGGCAGCATCAGCTCAAACTGTGCACAAGAAAGGAAAGAGAACCATGTACTAGAAAGAAGAGAGAGAGGACCAGGATTGGTCTTGAGCAGGCAAAAGAAAAGACACTATATCTAATTCCATTGAAAAATGATTGAGCACTGGGCCACCTCATTCAGTGCGAAGAGAAGGTAATTATCTTTTTCTGCTCTTTGAGATCACTGTTGAGCTAAGTGACTTTATTATTGTGCCACTGGGACCTAGATGTCAGTCATCTGCTGGAGCCATCAGGAGCAAGTGAGAATCACTCTTATCCCATACAGGAATTAGTATTTTGAGGTAAGCTTTAGGGTGGGGGGGGGGGGGGGGAGGGAAAAGGGCCTGGAGGCATCCTTAGTTACTGTCAATGGGGGAAAGGGCTTCCAAAAGGGGCAGGGCTAAGAAGTGGGCCATACACTTTAAAATTTTAGCTCCAATTCAGGGCCTAGCCCACCAGAGACTTGAGCCCCCCCCTCCCCCCCCAGGAGGGTAAGATTGCTGATACAGGTAGTCCTTTTCAGACATCAAGATGCTGCACAAAGGAGTTCAAGTTTTGTTTATTTTATATGGATTACCATGGGAATGAAAATAAAACATTTTGCAGTAACGGGATAAAGATGGGCCAGGAACTTATTTGTATCCCAAAGCTGAATACTGCTAAACCGACTGCTAATCCATTCAGTGTGTTCGCACATTAGCCTCCTAGTCTGAGATTATCATTTATTTTAGACCTGTGTTTACTAGTGCTTGGCAGTGACATTATTCTCTGATGACGTGGGACACAGTAATTCCACATATTACTACTACTACTTATCATTTCTAAAGCGCTACTAGACGTACGCAGCGCTGACTAGACGTACGCATAAAGTATGACCATTCATGTGTTTAGGCACAGTCACAACCTACAAAAAGCCTAACGACTATGAAAGCATTGGATTGAGTAATACAACCTATTCTAAATCTAAAACAAGTAAATAAAATTCCTTTCCAAACTCATCCCAGTACAAGGATTCCTCCACTTGGTCCCCTGTGATGCAGTTTACCAGATCTAAGCATGTATACTAACCTTTACTATAAGTTTTTTTCTATTTTTAGTAGATTAGGCTACATTACTAAGGGGTCCTTTTACTAAGGTGCGCTAACGAATTAGCCCATAGGTATAGAATGTGGGATTTAGCATGCACTAAGGGCCTTTTTTTACAAAGGTGCGCTAGCATTTTTAGCATGCGCTGACCATGTAGATCCCCATAGCAATATTATGGGTGTCGACATGGTTAGCGTGCACTAAAACACTAGTACACCTTTGTAAAAAAAAAAAACCTTTAATCCGTTAGCACACCGCTTCCAGTCTTTTTACTTCTTTAGCAAGATATGGCCTCCACAACTGAATGCAATACTCCAAGTGAGAGCTCACCAACAACTTGTAGAGGGGCATCAACACCTCCTTTCTTCTGCTGGTTGTATCCCTCTCTATGCAGCCTAGCAACTGTGGCCAGAAGGATGCTAGGCTGCATAGAGAGGGGTATAACCAGCAGTAGAAAGGAGGTATTGATGCCCCTCTACAAGTCGTTGGTGAGGCCCCACTTGGAGTATTGTGTTCAGTTTTGGAGGCCGTATCTTGCTAAAGATGTAAAAAGACTGGAAGTGGTGCAATGAAAAGCTACAAAAATGGTAGAACTAGAGGTCACTGTTCAGAACACAAATTAGCTTTGGTAAAAAAAAAGAAAGTACTAATCAATGCTGAGTTGGAATCGCTGCTTTCTGCACAAAGAAACTGCTTTGATTACTTACCTCCAAAATGCAGTTGGGGACTCATGCCCTAGTTTATATGATAACTTTCTCTGTCCTGAATAAAGGAATCCCTTCTAATTGGCTAACATAGAGGAGTATATTGTGTAATTAAGAGGAAGATATTTACTGAAATGTGTAAAGTAGCATGTTATTGCAGCAGTATTTACCACAGGAATCACAAATCTAGTGGTGCTATGGCGCAGAACATTGTGCATTCTTGGCTGCAATAATGAAGATGGTGGGCCCCAAGTCAGGCTGGTAGTAATGTAATTCCCATGCTCACTCCTTGATCCCACTTCAGCAAAGACACTCTGTCCCCCAACAGAAAACCTACTGTTGCTAAAGAGGCAGTACTACTGGCAGGGGTCAGAGGTGCCATTTGATGCTAGCAGCCGATTTGAAATCACTCTTACCCTCCATTGCTAAACTCCAGGGATAATTCTGGTAGGACCAGGGATGTCTTTATAGGGGAACAGTCTTCCAAGGACCAGGGTTTCAGTTTCATGTGGGGGGGGGGGGGGGGGAAGAGGGTCTCTTTGAGGCCGGTATGTAATCTGTTAAGGGACTGTGATCAGGGGGGATCTGTAATAGTCATGTGAATGATATCACTGGTCCTTTTAAGATGGCACCCAGTCTCAAATTTGCTGATATTTTTCCACAAATAACATAATTTACAAAATAAACACAAGCTATGTGTTTCAATTTGAATAGCTTTCGAAGGTAACCCTTCTTCATATCAGAAATAAGAAAATGTTGACAAATACCAGAATATAAAGTGAAACGGGCATTACAATGACAGTCTCACAGGAGAAGTGAGGGGTAGGTTAGGTGAGAAACAGGGAGAGTTGGGTGGATGAGAGACAGAGAGAGATGTATGGCAGATAAGAGAGTGATAAAGCAGTAGTAGAATTTTATGGTTTAGTGGGATAGAATGTCCAGATCTTTAAGTCCTGACTGGTGGGTGTCAAAATATTTCATCATTTTGAATTCAAATGTCTTACTTTCCTGGATTGTCTTAAAATTTCCTTTTAGTGTTCTTACCATAAGATCACTGGTGCAATGTTCCGGTTTTGTAAAGTGCTGTCCCACAGAGGTGGCATCCTGGTTGGCATTGGAGTGTTTAATATTGTGTTTGTGTAAATTGAGCCTCATCTTTAACATCTGGCTTGTTTCTGCAATATAGCTCCCTTCTAGTGGGAAGAACACACTTTCACTATGTACACCTGTCTTTGTATTACCCAATTAGCCAACCTTGTCACTCTTCACGCAAGACTATTTTCTTTCCATGAGTCCTCCTTTCTTGCCAATGACTAAATCTCTCATTTAAAATGCTCATCTTTTTTTCTCTTTCCTATGGGGGAGGGGGCAGTTTTTTAACTAACTTGTACAGTAGGTCCCATGAGTTTATAGTATTCCTACAGTGGCTGTAAAAGCATGGTGAGGAATATTTGTAAGAAAGATGCTATATAAAATAGCATGATATATCTAGAATTCTGGAAATGCCCACATTGCTTGGCAAAGATGTCAAACCTATGAGTTTTCAAAATAAAGGGTTCTTTAGAGTAACTATGAACACACTAATTGTTAAAGGAGGAAAAGCCTCGAGAAGCTCCTAGACTTTTAAGGTTGTCTTCAAGGAGCAGGACTTCCTCATCATCGTCAAAAACCTCTGTGTAGCGTCGTACTTACTACACTGGTGATAGTCTCAATAAGGGGTTTAGTATAATAAACTTAGCTTATTCTAATGGACTTAACTTTAGTCAGTCGATCTCTGTGTGATCTCTAAATCTGGACTGTGATCAACAATGGCCAGCGTTTCGAATCTCTGCTTCAGGATCACGGGCCATACAGATCTTCAACTGGAGGAGAGAGACAGAAATTAATTTTATCATACTTCAACTACTGCTACAACCCAGTTCGAGATCAGAAGACCTGACGAGTGTGCATACGTGCGTGTTGAAGTATACTCAGCAATCCGGAAAAAGGTAGCTCGGATTTTAAGGGACCACTGGCGAATAGTCCAGACGCTCCCCATTTTTTCTGAATCTAGAATACGGTTTGCATATAGCAGAGGGAAGAACTTAAAAGAATTACTCTGCCCGTCAATGCTCCCCATTTTTTCTGAATCTAGAATACGGTTTGCATATAGCAGAGGGAAGAACTTAAAAGAATTACTCTGCCCGTCAATGCTCCCAGATGAATACTCCACCCCACTTATGCATGAGGGTCACAAGAGATGCAATGATTGTGCAATATGTGATCTAATGATAGAGACCACAGTCTTTAGGCACCCTAGCACCAAGAAAGAATTTAAACTGCACATCAACACCACGTGCAAGTCAGATCATGCGATTTACGTAGGGCAAACATCACGGACTTTATACTGGAGCACAAGAGTGCAATCAAGATTGTCCAAAGTACTTCCCCCCTAGCTCTCCACTATAACGATTTGAAGCATGAGTTTAGATCCCTTCGCTGCCTTGTGTTACAACAGATCACAGCCTCAGGGCCAAGAGGGTTAGATAGGCGTCGTATTCTTTTACAAAACGAGCAGAGATGGATCTTTAAATTAAATGCTTCCATCCCTGCTGGACTTAATTCTAATATTGAGTGGATCTATTTCTTATAAAACTCAATACATGGCCACGAGTTACTGCCTCTTAGAAGACATATGGTACCTATCCCTGGAAGAACGGGGATTGGTTGTGATGGTAACAGCGTGTGACGTCAGCAAGTCCTTAAAAGAGTCGCCATTTTCTGAGGCGGGTGTCTCTGATGCTGCCTTCGGCTTTGTTGAACAGATGTAAGTACACAAAAGCGAGCAAGTAAACAGTAAGCTGGGCCAGTATGATAAAATTAATTTCTGTGTCTCTCCTCCAGTTGCAGATCTTTATGGCCCATGATCCTGAAGCAGAGATTAAAAACGCTGGCCATTGCTGATCTCGGTCAAGATTTAGAGATCACAAAGAGATCGACCGACTAAAGTTAAGTCCATTATAATAAGCTAAGTTTTTTTTTTTTTTTTTATTTATTTATTAACATTTTCCATTATATTACAAGACATTCCTCTTGTTCAGGTATAATATATAGTAATTTACAATATTGTAAAATAGTAATAATAAGGAAAAGAAAAAAAAAAAAAAGTGAAAATAAACCTTCACTAAGGAAAATTTATACTCAAGTCCATAAATGTGATCCAAGATTTCAGGAAAATTGCGGAGACAAAATATAAGGAAATTAATAGAGATTATACAAAAGCTGTTAAGAAGAGCACAGTTATAATTAACGCTTTTCCATTTTCACTGAGGTTATGAGCGAGGACACATGTGACGGCTCTGTAAATACATATTTTCTTTCTTTAAACCTTATTATGCACTTGCAGGGGTACCTTAAAAAAAAAGTACCCCCCAAGTGCAACACCTCAGGCCTAAGGAGTAAGAATTGTTTCCTTCGTCGGCGAGTCTCCTTGGAGACATCAGGAAAAAGTAAAACTTTTAGACCCAAAAAGGGTTTATCTTTATTACAGGAAAACAGACGAAAGAGCAAATTCTTATCTGGTAATAATACCACTGTGGCCACTAATGTAGCCGCAGTTGCCAATTCAGTATCAGAAGTTTCAAGTAACAGGGAAATATCAATCGGAGCTTCAGGTGAAGAGGTTCCTTTCCCAGGAATATAATAAACCATAGACATTGGAGGCAGATTCTGTTCCGGAATTAATAAATTTTCACGCATATAGCGTTTCAGCATATCTATTGGAGTTACATTCTGAAGTCGAGGAAAATTAGTAAATCTAAGATTATGATTTTTAGTGTAATTTTCAAAAGTTTCCATTTTATCTCTAAGACTTGTCAAGTCTTTCACCATAATAGGTTGTAGGGTTTCAATCTTCAGAAGTCTCTGATCCAGGTTAACTATTTTTCCATTTAAATCTTTAATCTGTTGCTCTTGTACACCTAAGTTACTTTCCAAGGATTTCACTTTAGGTTGAAGGTCGTTTATCTGCTTAAGGAAAACTTGACCCAGATTGGAAACCAAGTCCCACAAAGCTTCAAGTGTAACATCTTTAGGTTTAGTCATAAATTCTATGGGTAATTCAAACCTTACAGGCTGATCAGCGTCCTCACTTCGCCCCTCAGCTTCTCTCCCCTCAGTTTGCAGCGTTTCCACAGGCAAACTGGTCTCCAATCCCACCTCGGTAGTAAGAGAGGCTTCGATTCGGCGTTCTTCTGGGCCCCTTACCTCAATGGGAGTAGACCCTGTCGAATCCAGGAGGAAGGAACTGGCGCCAATCGGCTGGGGAGGAGGAGTGCGTTCAGCGGGGCTTAGAGTCACTTCAAATCCAGAAAGCGCCAAATTCTCCGTTTCGCCGGCGCGTACATCTGGTTGCAACCCGCTTTCAGAATGAGCTCCCTGCGATCTCAAGTAGCGATCCAACGGACCAGGTAAGGAGGGTGTTAACGGGGAAGCCCTACCCGCTATTCGTCCTCTCCGTTTCGGCATGTTAGGAGCTTGAGTCGACACAACCTAACAGCTTGCGGCCATCTTGGATCAAGCCATAATAAGCTAAGTTTATTATACTAAACCCCTTATTGAGACTATCACCAGTGTACTAAGCACGACGCTACACGGAAGTTTTTGCCGATGATGAGGAAGTCCTTCTCCTTGAAGACAACCTTAAAAGTCTAGGAGCTTCTCGAGGCTTTTTCTCCTTTAACAATTAGTGTGTTCATAGTTACTCTAGAGAACCCTTTATTTTGAATGTGCATGTTGACAGAATAGGGAGCTCTTACCCCCCACCCCCCCCCCCCCCCCCCCCCCACCCACACAGTGATTATTTAGTTCAAACCTAAGAGTTTTGCCTTCACAGATCTGGAGAATTGCTCATTTCAGTATGAAAATTTAGTAAATCCTGCTGGAATAATGCCGTTTGTTGTCATGGACTTAAAATAAACCAATTAAAAAAAAAAAAGAGTCCTTATCCAGCTTCTCTTTAAGACAATCCCACTTTAATGCAGTATTCTGTAGGAATAATAATGGATATGCCATTGATCTTTCAGTGCAGAATTTAGACACTTTGCAGGTATCTGGTTTCCATAGGCATATGTTGTTTTTCTAGTGAACCTTTTAAAATGTGTTTTCTTGTTTCCAATGAAAAGAAAATGTAAATGCCCAGTTATTAGTCATGCTGCAGACTGATGCCAAAGAGACAAGATGGGTCACATGGTACAGTGTAATGTGCCAACCCAGGAATGTAAAAATAATATCCATGTTTTCTAATTAAACAATAGCAAAAAGTGTTTACATTTTAAAGATCTACGCTGTCTGTCTTCTCTCATTCTTTCTTCCAAGCAGCAAAGAAGCATTGAACATTATATTTGAATAATATGTTTTTTTTCAAAGGCTAGGTTGGTTTGTTTTCCAATTGCTGGGAATAGTAAGAGGGACCATTGCAGGACTACACTGGAAAATGTGCTTCAGGGCCCTCTTTTGTGACGGTGCCCAATCTTGCCTCCCTGCCTTGGACCATTGCTCAGCAATGTCCTTCTCAATAACTTACTGCCTGCAGGCAATTTTGATCTGATCCAACAAGCCAAAGATGTGATTTCATAATTAGCCTAGAATGGGTGGCAGAGCTGGTGGTTGGGAGGCGGGGCTAGTGCTGGGCAGACTTATACGGTCTGTGCCGGGGCTGGTGGTTGGGAGGCGGGACTAGTGCTGGGCAGACTTATACGGTCTGTGCCGGGGCTGGTGGTTGGGCGGCGGGAATAGTGCTGGGCAGACTTATACGGTCTGTGCCGGGGCTGGTGGTTGGGCGGCGGGGATAGTGCTGGGCAGACTTATACGGTCTGTGCCAGAGCCGGTGGTGGGAGGCAGGGATAGTGCTGGGCAGACTTATACGGTCTGTGCCAGAGCTGGGGGTGGGAGGCGGGACTGGTAGTTGGGAGGCGAGGATAGTGCTGGGCAGACTTATACAGTCTGTGCCAGAGCTGGTGGTGGGAGGTGGGGTTGGTGGCTGGGAGGCGGGGATAGGGCTGGCCAGACTTATACGGTCTGTGCCCTGAAGAGGACAGTACAAATAAAAAAGTAGCACATATGAATTTATCTTCTTGGGCAGACTGGATGGACCGTGCAGGTCTTTTTCTGCCGTCATCTACTATGTTACTATGTAACTGTGAAGTAAGAACTCAATTTTTTCAAATTCCTTTGGACAGGAGTTATTAAACATTGGAAGATAGATTATACTTAATTTACTTTGGTTTATCTCTTGAGGAATTTTTATGTCAGCAACCCATATTCTAGGTGTGCAAAATATGATTGCAGACAAACTTAGGTGTTACCTGGATACTCGTGAATGGCTCATGAATCAGGAGATGATACCTTCCAACAGCAAGAGTCCCAGCAATAGTCCTTTTTTTTTCATTGGAAGACCAAAAGCTTCTGATACTTTGCTACAGAAACTAAGGGGTCCTTTATAAAAGTGTGCTAGCGTTTTTAGCGCATGCTAAAAATAAGCACGTGCTAAACATTAGAGACGCCTATATATTTCTATGAGCATCTCTATCTTTTAGTGCACGCTGATCATTAGCATGTACTAAAAATGCTAGCGCACCTTTGTAAAAGGCCACCTAAGTGAGTATACACTGGCATTGGACTCTTTCAACATACACTGAGAGAGTAAGGCTCCTTTCAGCTCATCTCCCTATGTCACTAAAGGCTCCTTTTACAAAGCTGTGGTAAGCACTAGCATGTGCTTACCACAGCTGATAAGGGTTTACTGTGGGATGTGCTGAGGTGTCCCGTGGTGATTTAGCAATCCGCCTGTGTAAATCTTATGCTAAAAATAATTTCTTTTACTGGAGAGGGGGCATTTCTGTGCTGATCAGCACAGCTACATTGCCATGAGCTAACGGAGTGGAGGAGTGTCTTAGTGATTAGAGCACTGATCTTGACATCCAGAGGTGGATGGTTCAAATCCCACTTCTGCTCGTTGTGATCTTAGGCAAAATCTCAGGTGCAAAATTAGATGTGAGTCCTCCAGGGACTGGGAAATATCCTGAATGTAACTCACCTTGAGCTACTACTGAAAAAGGTGTGTGTAAAATCCAAATAAATAACTGATTAGCGCACAAGCCCTTATCACCTACAAAATAGGAGCCTGTTTACTAAGCCGTGCTGTAGACACACTAACTTTTTAGCACTCGCTAACGATAGAGAAGCCCATTATATTCCTATGAGTGTCTGTAGCGTTAGTTCACACTAAAAGGTTTTGCGCATCTACAGCACTTAGTAAACAGGACCCTAGGTGTCTATAAGAGCTCACAGTCTAATATTTAATAATGGCGGCGTGCTAATGGCAACATTAGTGTGTGAAAAAGGAGAAGGAAAATTGGCCACTTTCTGGATGTATTAGAAATTACCTTAATGTGCGGGAAAGACCCATGTAAGGGTGTGCTAAAACCACTTTCTACTGCAGCTTTGAAAAAGGAGCCCTAAGAGAGGAAATTTTACAAAAGATACAACAGGCCAAGACCTCAGTCTTTATATACCTATCTGGCCTTACCCCAAATCTAACACCTTTTGATTCAGTCACCAATTTCATCTAGCAGAATCTCCTTCACTGAAAATTAAATTCTCCACCTGGGTTAGGTATCTGCTAGCACTAACAGCATAAATGTTGAATTTGTATTAGTAGTATCTTTCAACTTGTTCATGCAGTAGAAGATATTGTACTGCATGAAAACTAAATTATTTGTAGGTGAAGACTCACAATAGATTTGCATATTTGGGACAATATCCCTGTATTAACACTTGATGACTTTCCATTGTAAAGATCTTTTTTTTATTAATGTGAATAATGCTGCTGATGTGCTACGTTTCAAAGCCTAGGCATGTAAGGTTTTTCAGTACTTAAACTGGTTTGCTCATTGACTCTAATATCTTTAGCTATTTTTGTTCATGCATTGTTAGGGGTAAATCTGTAAGGGGGGTGCCAAGAAGACACTTATTTGGAGCCTATTCTATAAAACGTGCCTACTTCTCTTTATAAAATACTAGTGAACAAGTCAAATACATGCTTATAGTTTAGTTGCAAGCACTTTGTCCAGCCATAGAGCTAATGTAAATGCTTGTCCCCAGTACATGCAAATTATAGTATCTGTGCTGTATGGCCACCATTGCATCTAGGTGCATGTGGGCTGGTATTCTGGGCATTTAAATATTTCTTGGTGCCTAAAAATAGGCACACTTGCAGAATTGCCCTCCACATGTTAGTTTCAAACAATCTTTAATAAATGTGATTTGATTTATTTTTAAGATTTATTTTTTCATTTTTTCATTTTCCTTTTTATTTATTTAATGAAAGGTGGTATTTCATTCTAAATACAGAATTATTGTCCTTTGCTGTTTCTCCTTTTGCTACTTTATTTAAAGGGATTGCATCTGTGATTAGTTAGTGATATCTTAAAACTATTGAAAAGCATTTAATGCATCACTCTAAGAAAAAATATTTCAAAAGTTTTACAAGTTCTCACTGCTCACTTTATTGAAGAAAAATGCAGAGCTGCAGTGTAGTCTTCTCTTCACATCTTTACATCTCACCACTGTCTGCATGGACTGTCTTGAAGAGAGTGTATTTAGTTCTACAAGACCTCTTCATGATATATTGTCCAGACAGTAGTAAGATTTGAAAGTGTGAATGGAAGGCCATGTGTTCTAGCTCTATGTGGTTCTTCAATAGAAAGTGAACAGGGATAGGCAATCTAGGTTCAGAGAGTGGAGCACCAGCTGAAGCTGTTTTATGTCTTCTTGAATTCACGCAAAACCCCCATTCCAGGTTTTAGCTAAGGAGCTGGTTGTGGCTTTGATTACCTCTGCTGTCTTGGACAACCACAAGGTCCTTCTTGGTGAGAATGAAGGGGTGGAGGTGCTAGAAAACCTTTCCTGTGAAAGATATTCTAAGGTTTTATGCAGACAGCTTAGTGCAGGGGTTCTCAACTCAGTCCTTGGGGCACACCTGGCCAGTCAAGTTTTCAGGATACCCACAAAGAATATACATGAGATAAATTTGCATGCACTACTTCCATTCTGTGTACATCTATCCTATGCATATTTGTTGTGGGTATCCTGAAAACTTAACTGGCTAGATATTTCCCAAGGACTGGGTTGAGAATCACTGGCCTGGTGTAACCTCCAGTAGTTGGGTGCTAAGTATAGCATGAAATGTCTCAAAACATGATCTATTAAAAACCTTACCCTACCAGGAGCATCAGACAGGTTTTCAGGATTACCACGATGAAATAAGCATGAGGGATATTAGCATACAATGGGCTTCCAACAAATGCAAATTTATCTCATGTATATTCGTTGTGGTAATGCTGAAACCCTGACTATCTAGGTGTGCCTACAGGAAAGGGTTGATAAGCACTGCACTAGGAGAACTTTCAGCCTTACACCTTCCCCCAACACACGCACGCACACACGCAGAGAGGAGGAGTATGATAACTGGATAAATAAACCTGTAGGACACAGAGACATTAAAACATTCCTTCCCAACTGATAAGGAGGGAGAGGCCCCAGTGTCGTGCCAAACAGCAGGTTTTCACTCATTTTCCTGTGCCTCATATTCCTTCTCTGATAAAGGGGGAGAGGCCCTCTTGCCTAAAGTGCTATGTCCCTGAAAACAGGTTTTCACCCTTTCCCCTACAGGGGCATGGATTTTCCTATGCCTAAAATGACACCAGCCTGAAAGCAGTTTTTCTCTCTTTTCCCTATATGGGCATAGATTTCCCTATTGGCTGGCAGCAAACCTGGGCTGTCAGAATGGAGGTTATATCCTTCAGTCCTTTGTCTTTTTTGCCCCCCCCCCCCCCCCCAGCTCCTTTTTTTTCTGGATTTCTGCCTTTCTACTTTATTGTACTTTGTTTTTTTCTCCTTCTTCCCTGGCTTTCTGCTTTATTGCATTTTAAATCACTCTGCAGCTAAGCAGAGCTCCGAAGACAGGAAGAATTTTAGAGTTTGCTGGTCATGTAATCTATACCCCTGATTCCTGGCAACTGAGCTTACACCAAACCTGTATGCAGAGATATATTGATATCCAGTATGCAAATAAAAGCTAAGTGGTACTATTTACCTGTACAAAGTGTCTGAGTGTTGTCTGCACATACTTTTGAGAAACCAAGATAACTATAATAGCCATGACTAGCAGTATAGACTGCAAGCTAACAGTGAAGAGCTTACAGCGGGCTGCCTAATGACCCGGACATGTAGGCAGGATAGGCTGTGGACCAGTGGCAAAGAGCTTGCAATGAAGGCTGTCTAGTGACTTGGCTGACCGCAGGGGCAGTAAGTTAGTTGCACACACAGTGTAGGCTCATATCAGTCACATTTTAGCAAACTGTCTCGGGATTAAAAAAAAAACCTGCAAAGTACATACAGTAACATTTATGGAACTCATGGGACATCGCATTAAAACATGGATAATGAAAGTGACAAAATGACAATACAGAAATAAAATTTAAACTAAATAACAGTAACAATACCAAATGTATTACAGAGAGACAAATGTACTGGTGAAGATGCAATTATACTGTTGCAAACTGTACGAGGAGAGACTTCCTGACCTGAACATGTATACCTTGGAGGAAAGGAAAAAACAAGGTGACTGGTATAGATGTTCAAATATTTGAAAAGTGTTAATGTGCAAACAAACCTTTTTCCAGAGACGGGAAGGTGGTAGAACTAGGGGACATGAACTGAGGTTGAAGGGGGGCTGGAGTAATGTCAGGAAGTATTTTTTTTCACAGAAAGGGTGGTAGATACATGGAATGCCCTCCCATGGGAGGTGGTGGAGATGAAAACGGTAATGGAATTCAAACATGCGTGGGATAAACACAAAGGAATCCTGTTTAGAAGGAATGGATCCACAGAATCTTAGCGGAGATTGGATGGCAACACCGGTAATTGGGAAGCTAAACCAGTGCTGGCAGACTTCTACAGTCTACGCCTTGATCGTAACTGAATAGATATGGATGGGCTGGAGTGTAAATTTTAAGGGGCTTCAATGTTAGCTTCAGAACTTTTTAGTACAACAGTGCTGGGCAGACTTCTGCGGTCTGCCCTGAGAATAGCAAGGACAAATCAAACTCGGGTATACATAAAAAGTATCACATACCATGTAAAATGAGTTTATCTTGTTGGGCAGACTGGATGGACCATTCAGGTGTTTATCTGCTGTCATTTACTATGTTACTATGTATTACTATATACAATATTGACAAAGTGCCGCACGAAAGACTCCTGAAGAAATTGCAGAGTCATGGAATCGGAGGTAGGGTATTATTATGGATTAAGAACTGGTTGAAAGATAGGAAGCAGAGAGTAGGATTGCGTGGCCAGTATTCTCAGTGGAGGAGGGTAGTTAGTGGGGTCCCGCAGGGGTCTGTGCTGGGTCCGTTGCTTTTTAATGTATTTATAAATGACCTAGAGATGGGAATAACTAGTGAGGTAATTAAATTCGCCGATGACACAAAATTATTCAGGGTCGTCAAGTCGCAGGAGGAATGTGAACGATTACAGGAGGACCTTGCGAGACTGGGAGAATGGGCGTGCAAGTGGCAGATGAAGTTCAATGTTGACAAGTGCAAAGTGATGCATGTGGGTAAGAGGAACCCGAATTATAGCTATGTCTTGCAAGGTTCCGCGTTAGGAGTTACGGATCAAGAAAGGGATCTGGGGTGTCGTCGTCGATGATACGCTGAAACCTTCTGCTCAGTGTGCTGCTGCGGCTAGGAAAGCGAATAGAATGTTGGTGTTATTAGGAAGGGTATGGAGTCCAGGTGTGCGGATGTTATAATGCCGTTGTATCGCTCCATGGTGCGACCGCACCTGGAGTATTGTGTTCAGTACTGGTCTCCGTATCTCAAAAAGATATAGTAGAATTGGAAAAGGTACAGCGAAGGGCGACGAAAATGATAGTGGGGATGGGACGACTTTCCTATGAAGAGAGGCTGAGAAGGCTAGGGCTTTTCAGCTTGGAGAAGAGACGGCTGAGGGGAGATATGATAGAAGTGTATAAAATAATGAGTGGAATGGATCGGGTGGATGTGAAGCGACTGTTCACGCTATCCCAAAAATACTAGGACTAGAGGGCATGAGTTGAAGCTACAGTGTGGTAAATTTAAAACGAATCGGAGAAAATTTTTCTTCACCCAACGTGTAATTAGACTCTGGAATTCGTTGCCGGAGAACGTGGTACGGGCGGTTAGCTTGACGGAGTTTAAAAAGGGGTTAGATAGATTCCTAAAGGACAAGTCCATAGACCGCTATTAAATGGACTTGGAAAAATTCCGCATTTTTAGGTATAACTTGTCTGGAATGTTTTTACGTTTGGGGAGCGTGCCAGGTGCCCTTGACCTGGATTGGCCACTGTCGGTGACAGGATGCTGGGCTAGATGGACCTTTGGTCTTTCCCAGTATGGCACTACTTATGTACTTATAACAAGTCTGCTTATAAGTCTACATACTGTTTAGATAAAACAATATACAAAATGTATTAATACTATAGTAAGATGAACTACCAAGGTTCTTAGAAAGAGTAATCATAATATTGGAATAAAGGTATTGAAGGAATAAATAAGGTATTTTAAAAAACAATAACAAAATACCCCCCACCCCCAGTTTTACAAAGCCACACAAGCAGCTGCCAGTGCAGTGATGCCGACATAGTCCATCCAAAGTGAATGGGCTGTATTGGCATTGCCATGTGGTATAAAGGGGGGGAGGGTAAATCTCTCCAATGAACATTAAAAAATAAAAGCTTTTTTTACTATAAATAAGTACTAACTTATCAAAGTTGACCTTGAGCCATTAACCTTTTAGCTACAAGGCATCACCCTTATCAGTGCTATAATGAATATTACCATATTAATCCAAAAGTCTTGTGGACTCTCACAGAATTAAGTGCCTTCCAAAGTAATGACAGTGTACTGTTAGAATAACCTTATGCATGTCTTCTGTATGTGAGCATGATGAAGAGTTTTAAGGGATTTTTGCTTAAAAATTATAGCAAACATGATGTAAACTCAATGTGTACTAAAAGATAAGTTCTACAAATGTGTCCAGTGATTTGAATAAAAGATGGCTTACCTGCATTTGATCACGATATTATTGTTTAGGTAGAGTGTACCAGTTTAATGCAGTTCACCAAATTGATGCAACTTTTGGTGAAACACGATTGGGACATCAAAGGTAATTTGGACTTTTGGGGGGGTTTTGATTTTTAGACAGAGCAGTTGCAAGAATTATATGATTTTTATATATCAACTTTATTTTATCAAAAAAAAAGAGCATGCCATTTATGATTGGTTTATTTCATTTTTTAATATATTTCAAAGCAACTTTAAAAGCAGATAGAGTAATGCAATATAGGTGCAATTTCTGCTGCTTATGCTAGTATTTTAAAACATAGGGGCACATTTTTGAAAGAAAAAAAAATGTCTAAAAAGTGGCATAAAGCAGCATTTGGACATTTTTCTCACAAAAAATGTCCAAATCAGTATTTTTGAAACCTGTTTTGCAGATGTTTAGCTATGCAATTTGTCTGCAGTTCATCCAGATCACAAGGGGGTATGTCGGGGTGGGATTAGGGCATTCCTAACACTTGGATGTTTTACAGCCATAATGGAATAAAATGAAAACATCTAGGGCTGAAACTTCAATGTTTTGGTCTGGACTCGTTTTTAGAATGAATAAGGGCCAAAAAGGTGCCCTAAGGAGCTGTTTTACTAAGCTGTGGTAAAAAGTGGCCTACGATAGTGTGAACACATCTTTTGAGTGCTCGCTGGGACATTTTTTTTTATCGAGTCTAGGAAAAAGGGACTTTTTTTAAAGGGGCTTGAAAATAGACGTGTGCTAAAATTGAAACCAACGCGTGTCCATTTTCAGCCAGAGAACTTACTGCCACTCAGTGGTAAGGTCTCATGCACTACCTGCGTGGTAAGCATGCAGCATGCGCCAACTGCTGTTTATCTCCAGGTAAGTGGCCCGCGGTAGAAATTAGAAAATTATTTTCTACCACGGGATTCAGCGCGCACCAAATTCAGAATTACCACCTGGCTCACGTGCTAGCTGGCCGGTAGTGCCGATTTGGTGTCCACTGTACGCACAGAGGCCCTTACACAGCTTAGTAAAAGGGCCCCTAAATAACCAGTTGACCACCCCCTTACTCCCCCTGTTGTCACTGACCCCAATTTCAGAATTACCGCCCGTCTCACGTGCTAGCTGGCCGGTAGTGCCAATTTGGTGTCCGCTGTATGCACAGAGGCCCTTACACAGCTTAGTAAAAGGGCCCCTAAATAACCAGATGACCACCCCCTTACTCCCCCTGTTGTCACTGACCCCCCTCCCATCCCCCCAAAATGTGAATACAAATATTACTTACCAGCTTGACAGCTTCAGATGTAATGGCCAGATCTATTAGAGCAGCATGCAGGTCCCTGAAGGTGTGTAGTAGTCCGTGCAGTGTACTGTAGACAGGTGCACTTGGGCCCATATCTCCCCCTACCTGTTACACTTGTAGTGGAAACCATGAGCCCTCTCAAATTCACCAGAATCCTACTGTAGTCCAATATAGGTGCCCGCGTCACCCATAAGGGCTATTATAGTGGTGTACATTTGGGGGCAGTGGGTTTTTGATGAGGTTTGGAGGGCTCAGCAGACAAGATAAGGGAGAAATGGTGAGATGTGTACCTGGGAGCATTTATATGAAGTCCACTATAGTGATCCCTAGGGTGACCCATTGCTGTCCTGAGATGTCTGGGGAACCAGTCTACTAAAAATGCTACATTCTCCTACATCACAATGTCTTGATTTTCTACATTTTGCACTTGAATTTTTTTGGGGGGGGGGAAAACGGACCGAAAAGATAAATGTTTTGAGCACAAAACATCTAGAAAATAGCTATTTGCAGGAAAAAAAGATGGACTTTTTCTGTTTTGAAAATTGTTATATTCCCTATTTGAATTTTGGATGTTTTGAGCAAAACATCCAAAATTGTACTTAGACGTCATATTGAAAATGCCCCTCATAGGCACCTATGTGTCTTTTTAAAATAGCATCTAAATAAGGGGCCCTTTTACAGAGCGGCAGTAAGCCCAACGCAGGCTTGCTGCACGCTAATCTGGAACTATCTGGCTCAATACAGGCACTGGAGCTCCCCCATCGCAATGCTTCTGGCACCCCCTCCATCCTCTCATGGCTTCTGCACCTCTCCTTCCCCCCTCTGGTCCAGTCTCCCCCCCCCCCCCCCCTGTCCCACTCCCTCACCTCTCTCACTCCCCCGCGACCTTAAAAATTTATATTGATCTCCCAGTGCAGCAGCAACAGCATGACAGGCTGCCTTTGGCCAGCCCCTGGGTCGTCCCTTTGCTATGTCCCGCCCACAGAAAATTGCATTAGAAAAGGCAAGATATGGCAGAGAAAAGACCCAGGGGGAGAGGGAGCAGTGCTGGATCTCCTTTGGGGGGGGGGGGGGAGAGAAGGGGAGAGACTGGACTGGGGGAGAGGTGGTAAATCTGTAAACCAGATGAGGTCAGAGGCTGGGTATTTTGATGCTCTTATTCCCCAGCATCCTGGGCCAGAACCTCACCTGGTCCAGTGGTTTAAGCCAGCCCTGGCAGCACAGTATTGTCTAGAAGACAAGAACGATGAGAACCAATGCAAAACTACTCCATCTATCCTCATCACTTTTAACTTATGCAACAAAATATGATTCACAGAATCAAAAGCAGCAGAAATGTCCAAAGTAATTAAAAGAAAATATGTCCCTTTCTCAAAGCCTGCTCAAATAATATCCAATATAGATATCAATAAGGTGTCAGTGTCATGCTGCAAGCAGAAACCAAATTGGTATTTATCCAAGACTTGATGTAATTCTACAAAAAATCCATTAGATGGTCAAGCACAACTTCTTCAATAATCTTTGCCACAAATAGGAGAGGAAATCGGTCATTAATTCCCAGTCACCGAGGGGTCTAAAGATATATTTTTAAGTAAAGGTTTAATAGCAGCTTTTTTCAATGATTCTGGCATTTATCCCACAAATAATGATTTATTTACAATGTGTTCTCAATAGAAATCAAACAAAATAAAACATGGAAAAGAAAATAAGATGATACCTTTTTTATTGGATATAACTTAATACATTTCTTGATTAGCTTTCGAAGGTTGCCCTTCTTCCTCAGATCGGAAATAAGCAAATGTGCTAGCTGACAGTGTATATAAGTGAAAACATTCAAGCATTACTATGACAGTCTGACAGGGTGGGAGGATGGGGGTGGGTAGGAGGTATGCATGGGGACATCAAAGCATATCATTGATATTCTAACAGGGTGGGTGTGGATAGGTGAGGGGAGGGTGATCAACAGAGACATACAGCTTTATGGTTTATAATGGGCTAGGAACCCCAGATCCTTGTTAAGTCCTTTCTGTTGGGTGTTAAAATATTCAATCATTCTGACTTCAAAGGTCTTACGTTCTTGTATGGTTTTAAAGTTACCTTTGAGGATTCTCACTGTGAAATCACTGGTACAGTGTCCTGGTCCTGTAAAATGTTGACCAACAGGCATACTTCCTACCCACCCCCCTCCTCCCACCCTGTCAGACTGTCATAGTAATGCTTGAATGTTTTCACTTATATACACTGTCAGCTAGCACATTTGCTTATTTCCGATCTGAGGAAGAAGGGCAACCTTCGAAAGCTAATCAAGAAATGTATTAAGTTATGTCCAATAAAAAAGGTATCATCTTATTTTCTTTTCCATGTTTTATTTTGTTTGATTTCTATTGATAACCTTAAGAGTGGACTAACACGGCTACCACACTCCTCTACTTTACAATGTGTGTAATAGAAGTTGAAGATACCTCTTTCATAGCTTTCACTATGAATGGACAACATGGGTCAAAAACACAAAAACATTTTTAAATCGTAGTGAAGATAGATCTAACTTGTTCTACATTCACTTCTGAAAAGATAGACCATTGCTGTTTAACAGTTAAAGGACATTCTATTTCTAGTGGTAAGACAGTAAAATAAACATCATGAGAAATAGACAAAACCTGCTTGGAAAACCTTTTTCAAATTCATGACAGGAAATTAAGTCCAAAGGAATGATCATTTGGAGAGTGCTCATGTGGTAATTTAAAAAAATGGCTGCATGCTATTGGCAACATTAGTGCATGACCATTAATAGAAAAAAACAGAAAATAGTTCATTTTATGGCCGTGGTCTTGGCATGTGGGAAAGACCCACGTAAGGGTGTGCTAAGGCCATTTTTTTGCTGCATCTTTGTAAAAGGACCCCTAAGATATTTATCTTATCCTTACTACAAGGCCCAGTGTGTGTTACAGTAAAAACATAAAATATTAATATACCTCTTAGAATGATGACCATATTTAAGTCTGATATGACATTTCACAGTCTATTCAATGTAAGTATCTTTTTTACATTATGGGTCCTGTTTACTAAGGCGTGTTAGCGTTTTTAGCGCACACTAAAAATTAGCACATGCTAACGCTAGAGACACCATATATTCCTGTGGGTGTCTCTAGTGTTAGTGTGTGCTAATTTTTAGCATGCCTACAGTGCGGCTTAGTAAACAGGACCCTATGATTGTTACTTTCCAATCTCATCCTTCATTCTTATTCTCCGTATACACCAGTAACCTTACTTAACAACTTTTTATTCTCCAATAACCTGTATTGAGGCTAAGACTACCCTTATTTGTAATGGGGTGCCATCCCGTTCCACAAAATATTTTCAAATTATTGTCTTGTGTTCATCCTGCACATATCCAATCCAGTATTTCTGCCCATAGGCCCGCTTCTCCTGCTTTCTCAGTTTTCCGGTGATCACATATTATTTGTACATCTATTCATTTTAATTGCTCTGCACCAAGTTAAAGCTTTGAGATCCTTGTTCAAATAGCCCACTGGAGCATTCTAACAGTAGCTCATTAACTTCTCTTAGGCTTTTCTGAGTGGTAACTATTTTTGAGTCTATTTTAAATTCAGAGACATTCAATGTGACCACTTTCTTGTTAATTTCCTGGCTCTTAGTTCTTGTATGCCGGAGTCTCTCATTTCAATTACCTCTGAGTTTCTTTTCTGCAGTTGTTTTCACCATTATTACTCTAAATTCTCTTACAGATCTCAGCAAATCTTTTATGTGCATTTAGTCCTAAAGCATTTTACAGAGAGCTTAGTGAGTCCAGGCACGTTGCTGCATCTGCCACATTGCTCAAAATCCTCACATACCCTGCATGCATAATTTTCAGATGGGCAGAAAATTGCTGACTGAACCTGATGATTTTTCTAAGAAGCTCAGAACAATTTTTGTTTCCTTTTAGCTGTAATTCTGGTAGGATACTCTTGAAAACTAATATTCAGCTGTTCTCAGAAAAGATTTCTATGCATTTCTGATAAACTGTAGTATTTGTGACTTTGTAGCAAAGTTAAGAATTCTGGCTATAATTATTCTGGAGCAATTTTGCAGAAGATCCTTTGTTCCAATGCAGTGTGCTCTCTCAAAAGGGATAGTGCCAAAAATGAATTCTAGGTCTATTTCCCTGAACACCCCTTCTTGTAATTTAATTTAATCTGGCATTTATATTCCACTCTATATCCATAAAAAAAGAACTAAGCAGATAATAATGTAACATAAAAACAAAACAAAAAAACCAATATCATCCCAAACCACCTATTTATCACATATAACCTTACTTGGACCCATAAAAGATTAAAAATAACTATAAACTAAACTAATACATAACAGAATTACACCAAAAAAAATCAACTTCAGTCTATAATCTCATTAACAATTCATCAATTCCAATTAATAGGATCAATTTCATTTTGTGGCGGGACATTTTTGATTTGACATCTAAGTTCAATTTTTTACATTTTCCAGAAAATGGGAAAGAAGGTCATTAAAAAAAAAAAAGAAAGTCTATTTTCTTTTTTCAAAAATACTGTTTTGTTCTTTGGTCAATTCCCCCCCCCCCCCCCAAAAAAAAAGAAAAAGAATAGGTGCAAAATGTAGAGATTCATGCCGTTGGGAGGTAGGAGGAGCCAGCAATTTTAGTAGACTGGTCCTCCAGACATCCCTGTAGAGCAATGGGGCACCCTAGAAGGAACTTCTGTGCACTTATAAAAATGCTCCCAGGTACACATCTCACCTTTGCTCCCTTATCTTGTCCCCTGAACCCTCCAGAACCCACCCAAAATCCACTGTCCCCAACTGTACACCACTATAATAGCCCTTATGGGTGAAGGGGGCACCTATATGTGGGTACAGTAGGGGTTTGGTGACAGGTAGAGGGAGATAGGGACCTAGGTCCCCCACTGTGTACTGTACCAACCACTACACTACTCCAGAGACCTGACTTTAACATCTGCAGCTGTTGATATTTACTAGGGAGAGAACAATTACTGGATCAGCACCAATGAACTGTAATTCTCTTCCGCTGGATGTTAAATCAGAGACTAGCTCTATTTCATTTCAGAGGAAATTGAAGACTAGACTAATAAATTGTTAAGGAGATTATGGGGCTCATTTTCAAAGGAGAAAAACGTCTAAAAAGTGGCATAAAGCAGCATTTAGATGTTTTTCTCACAAAAACATCCAAATCAGTATTTTTGAAACCTATTTTTAGACATTTTTCTATGAAGTCCATCAGAAGTGCATTCAAGTCACAAGGGGGTGTGTGGGGGCATTTTGAAGGCGGGATTAGGGTGTGCCTAACATTTGCATGTTTTACAGCCATAATGAAACAAACCAAGAATGTCCAGGACTAAAACCAAGATGTTTTGGTCTAGACCTGTTTTCAGAACGAATAAGGCATTGAAAGGTACCCTAAATTAACAGATGACCACTGGAGGGAATCAAGGGTGACACCCCCCCCCCCCCCCCGATACCGCCCTAGTGGTCACTGACCCCCTCCCAACCCCAAAAAATGTGAATAAAAATATGACCACACTTCTTTCATCCATGGTTTCTCTAGTCAGAAATCTGATTGTGATCTAAGAGATCTAACTGGTGTGTATTTAGTCACAAAATTGCTTAAATTCTTAGGACCAACATTAGAAGAATTCTGAAAACAAATATAAGAAATGTAAAAATAATCCACAAATCCAATGGCATCCAAACAGTAATATGAAATAAGGAGTAGCATGATACTATCTTTTTCCTTACTAACATTTTTGTTTCAGTCTTCTGTATTGTGGACATGCATAGGACACATAGGTAAGAAAAGAGATGACTTAAGATGGGATGTTCAAGGTTTTTTATGAGGGATTTTGGCTTGGAGGCTAGAGGACAATGTCATATGGATTTGGGGGAGGTGGGAGTAGGCTCTACACATATTGTATAAAATACAACACAGGAAATACATGTGTAAGTGGCTTAAAACTAACACGTGCATTTAGTGGCAGGGATAGCCATTACTTTGAACATATAAGTAACTTCCACATCGAATCAGTCATCTAGGTGACACTTACACAGCCAACTGGCAGCTTTCCTTCCTGTTAGCTATGTGTCAAATGACACTGTTTTACACCACTTATGTTTGTTTGTGGCATCTGTCTGATTTTCCCTAGACAATTCTCATTCTTTCCCAAGACTCCCCTTATTCCTTTAATATATTTTAACTGAATTTTATGAACTATATATGGACCTTACTCTATGCCCTTCTCTCCTTTGGCCTCCTATTTTTTAATCTCTGATTTTGCTTCATTATTTTTATAGATAAATTATAAATTTAAAAAAAAATTGTTTTAACCATATCATTGTCATCTTGCAAACTGCTTAGGTATTCATGATAGGCAATCTATCAGAAATAGACTAAAAAACTGAAAGTGTTTGCTCTGTAATGTACATAAATGTTAGTGCCTAGTTTATAGAATGTCCCTTTTTACGTGTCCTTGTAGAAATGATGGTAGTGTGCTCTGCAAGTCTTGAAACATATGTTTCTGATCTCTGCAGGGTATGATGTCCTCTAGAGGTTATTTTACATGAGCACCAAGATGGCTATTAGAATTCAGTGGGAGGAAAAAGCCTCTTCCTGCTAAAGCTGGTGCTAACCAATGAGGCGACTTTGTTTAGAGGAGGGGACAATCACCCCATATACAAAGCAGGAAAGCAAGTTAAAGTAAGCTTCAAGGTGAGTTACAATCTGGTACACAAATATTTTCCCTGCCCAAGTGGGCTGACAATCTAAATTTATACTTGAGGCAACTGAGGATGAAGTGACTTGCCCAAGGTCACATGGAGTGTCAGTGGGAGATGTGGGATTAAACCCTGGTGTCTCTAATTCTCAGTTGGATGCTTTAACCATTAGGCTAGGCCCGTAGAGAACCATTTTAAAGAAGAGAGTCCTTGAACTGCTTCTGTCTGCAAAGTGAAGGAACGTGAATCCTATCCTAAGGAAACCATGACAAATCTAAATGTCAACTATCAGGTGCCAGCAGATTATTTTACTTGTAAAATAGAATTGATGCATTGCTCATTTAAGATTCAAATAAACCCTAGTCTATATTACTCTGTAACTCTTTTAGCCCCATGTTGGAAATAGTTCTTCATCTGAGTTATATGAAAAAAATGTATCTGTGCTTTAGATCAATGAGAGCTAAGGAGACTCTTGGTGGAATGTTGACAGCTGTAGTACACATTTCTCTCAGGGCACATGTATTTCTTACTACTTTACAGAAGGGCTGTGTAAAGCCTATAGTGAAGGCACCCCTTCTAGACTGGCCCCTCCTTACTGCTCCCCTAACCTGCCACACAAATATACAGATCATATGTGTCGTTCAACAATCTAAATGGCCCGATATTAGCTATAACTTTTTAAAGGAAATACATGGATGTAGCAATTATGCAGTCACTGGCTGCTGGTGAGTATCAGCCTAATAGAATTTTTACAACCTATGCCTAATCGCTTATTAGTGTCTTTTACTGCTCTTGACAATTTTAGAGTTGCTCTGTGGCGGTTAATTTTAAATCACATTAATTAGTGCTTTAGCTAGGTCTTCGTAAGTCATGGCCAGATGTAACAAGTTGTGCTGTCCTTTAGCACAGTGGTTTAATTTTGTTTTAAATTGTTTTTAAAGGTACATTTGAAACAATTCTGAAGTAGAGAAAGGATACTTTGATAGTAAAAGACTGAAGATGATTAGTTAAAACAGATCAACAACTTAGCTGTGCTTCCTAATAGAAGAAAAAAAAAGGAAAGGGAGACAGGAAAAGGAGGAATTATCGGACTCTATAAACACAAAATTGTGCATTCTCTGTCTTGATACATCATCACTGCTAAGAGATCAGACTCATACTACAAACCAGAACTAAGGACTCGCATCTCTCTCACCAGCCACAGAGGCTTTTTTTTTTTTTTTTAAGAAATGTTTGAAACTGAAAAGTTCAAAGAAACCTTTTTTTTTTTTTTTTAATTACAAAACCCATAACAAAATCTAACAAAAACCTGCATGCCAAAGGCTATCACCTGCTGGCCTAAAGCCAGACATTTCTTTCTCCTCTCATTTAGCCTTCCAAGGGTGGGATAGACCCAAATATTTTCACCCAGAAAGGAAACAGTGCTATGATGAACATATAAGCATAAAATGTTGTCTTTTTTAACTTACTCAAAAACAAAAGCCATCAAAAGAGTAACCTCTGTTAGCCTCTTCTATAGTTAATTCCATAAATGCTGACACATCTAGGCTGAAATTAGAGATAGTAGACCCTTTCAAACCTCTTGCTCTGATTTAAGCAGCAACATTTAAGACTGCTGAGGGAGACAGCTTCCCTTGGGATTTTAAGAACATCCATCAAATACCTCTTCAAGGTCTCTAGAAGAAGCTACAGAGAAGCCTTGCTTATTTTGTTTCCAACCTCTTAGACATGGAGCCAAGAAAACTCTCCTGAGCGCTCACTTGTATGACCAACCTGGCAGTTACCAATTCCACCAGAGCACTCTGATGGAAACGACTCGACAGACTAGTGCAGGTCAGATGGAGTCCAATGTTACAGTAGGGCAGTGATTCTCAATCTTTTTGTTTTGTGGACTTTGTAAAGTTTATTCAGTTCTCATAGCTCACAAAGTAAATTTTGCGTGCTCCTCACTGCCCAGTCCCTCCCACCAGCTGGAGGGTGGCACTTTTTATGTGTGTTTCATTCTGTCAGCTAGTAAGCCATGTAAGATGACAGGGCTCCATGTATTCAGACATCAGCTTGATGCTAGTAGAGGAAACACACAGGTAAGTGTTGCTGTCCATCTACAAATGAGAGTAAAGGAGGGGGCTAAAGCTACCAGATTTCTATTGGGTGAGTCTGGGACAATTGTTCTCTATAGTGCTAGTGAGCAATTAGTTCAAGTGTACAGCGCTGTATATATCTAGTAGCGCTATAGAAATAAGTAGTAGATAGGGGGAATCTAGTGCAAACTGTATTGAAAGTTGTAGCTCTCATAGTAGATGATGGCAGATAAAGACCTGTACGGTCCTTCCAACAAAGATAAACTCATAGTATAAGGTATGATGTGATACAAAATATATACTACCACAAAATAATTTTGGGCTTGATACCTACCAGCCCTGAAGGTTTTATATGTCTTATAGACAAGAAAATTAATTATGCATGAGAGAAAAATCAAGTTTGATCCAGCAAACTGATCCTAACATATAAATTCTAGGTGGGGGATACATTCAAGACAGAGATTTGGCACTGGGTTCCAAAGTATCCAGCTTATTCCAGGAAGCATACAGCTACTAGGTCGTGTATTACAATCACTAACCTGAAACTAGGATGTTTTTTTTGTACATATCAGAGGTGGAGAAGGGAGAGTAGGGTGTCTTTAATCTGCTGGGTCTGCTTCAATCACATCCCTCCCCCTCCTATATCTAATATTGAGAGAGGTGGATTAAGAAGCAGTGCACTTTGCTTGTCCCACCTGGTTTCTGCAGTCTACCTGGGAGAAGAGGGGGCTGGAGTAGAAAGCAGATGACTTTTCATTGGAGTACTGTCCAATGGCGATGGGGCATCTCATTAGCCCATGCCCCTCTCTCTGCTCACACCTTTTTCAGTAGTAGCTCAAGGTGAAATTAAAATTCAAGTGTGCTAGATATAGATACATGGAGCAAAGATCTAATGAACAGTGTGAACCACTACAGTATTGGAGTAGTTCTTTGATTTTCTGCAGTTGTAATGGGAGAAATGAAGTTCCCAAGTTCTATCTGCAGGTATATTGCTTATAGTATTAAGCTAGCTTCCTCTAGTAATAATATAGACAAGTACTGAATGTCAAACAGTGACCACATCTGCAGTATCTCCAAAACGTACATCAACATATTCAAGAACATTTATCTAAATCTAGCTGCTATGTAGAAAGCCAACAGTGGTGTGGCAAGGCTGTGTTCTGTCACTTTTGTTTCTAATGGGTACAGATTTTGTCATGTAGAAAACACCAGGCCAAACACTGGAATGATCAGAACTGGTTTGTGCTGCTGTCACACTATTGAGAGAATGCCTGAGACCATCTACAGGAACTGACCACCTACTAAAGGTATCCTAGGAAGTCTGGATTGAGAATCAGCGAAGCCCGAGATTTTAAAAAGTTGGTGGTCATGCCTGTACACAAAATCAGCAACACCCTGTCAAAGACATGGACAACATCACCTATCTTGGCAACATCATATTCAGAAATGATATGCTTGAGAGATATCAATTATCACAAGGGGGTATCACTATTTCAGCAGATGTGTAAATATGGACAACGATGAACATAAGCCTTGATGAACATAAGCCTTTACAAAGCTATTGCCCTGCAAACTACAATCTATGCCTGTGAAAAACAGAACATTAGTACAAAGAACACAAAATTTGAATGTCTTATTTCCATTAGTATGCCTGGAGAGAATTCTTGGTGTCATCTATCATGAGGAGATCCTGAGAAAAGTAACTCATGGTGGCTCTAAAGATACTGCAGCTAAGTGATGAATCCTACAGGTTGGACATAGTCTAAGGCTACATTATAAATATGATAGGCCATCAACAGGTAGGAAAAGAAAGAAGACCTGGCATAGCACATTCAAAGATGATCTTCAGTACTAACCAGGAAGAGAGAGAAAGCATTGTGACTGGAGAACACTTGCTGTCTGACGTGGCATGAGAACTTACATCTAAATACGTAATACATAGATTAAAACATTTTTTTCAGTATGGAAAATTCATCTCAGTCAAGGGGTCCTAGTATCTTCTATCAATCATAAATATCAGTGAAAGCCACACAGAAGTACTTAGAAATGCTAATACACACAGTTTAGATCTTTTCCTCAAAGTTTTAATAAAATGGCTGATTTTTGCACTGTTACACCTCCTCTTTGTACCTTCATCCTTCCAAAATAAAATATATCAAAACAGCCTGAGATTCAAACTGTGCGTGTATCTCTCTAATTAAAGATTGTGTAACTGGAGCCAGTCTTTTCTGATGCAATAGAAAGGGTATTAATTCAACAAATCTATGTACCTTGGGTTCAGCCAAAGGAAAAATCTTGCCTTGCCAATTTGCTTCATTTTGTTGATTTACACCCTATATGTGTGTAAACAAAGAAACTGACACCTGTTATAAAAAAGAATAATAAAAAAATGTTTATTTTTTCAACTGTCCTCCGTCAGACAGAGGCAGCGTGGGAACACCACACTGGAAGCAAAGTCTGCTTACATAATATATTTTTAGCAATAATACAGAGATATATATTTGCTTAGCAGTAATACAGAGATATATGCTTGCTCAGCTTTGCTCTTGCTTTGCTTAAGATACTTATCTTCTCCTCAGTTTAAATACACTTACATTCATACAGCACCCAATGTGTGCACGCCAGCAACCCTTTTTCTTTGAAGCTTGTTCTCACATTCCTTATCTACAAATGTCTGCAAGCAACATTCCTTCTGCTCCCAGCACAGACTGTCTCTCTTTCACACCAGGCTGCTCAAGGTTGATTCTATGACTCCCTCATTGTTTTCACAGGTTTGTGACTCATAGGTCTTTTGCCTTAATACTTGCACTTCACTGACCATAGGAACTTTATACTGTTCAACAGTTTCTCATTATATTTATGAAGCATGTTCATTATTATTAACAATTTCCTTGAAGATATAAATAAACATGTGGATAAAGGTGAGGCAGTTGCTGTAGGTCATGTGGAAATTCAGAAAGCTTTTGCCAAAGTTCTTCGTGAGCGACTCCTGAGAAATATTTAAGTCATGGGATAGGAGGTAATGTCCTTCTTTGGATTAAGAACTGGTTATTGGACAAAAACCAGAGGGAAGGGTTAAATGGCCATTCAGCTCAATGGAGGAAATCCAATACATTAGCGTTTAACTTTAAAAAAAAAAAAAGGAGACTATGATAAAATGAGAACGGTGAAAAAAAAAAAACTTAAAGGAGTGGCTGGGGGTAAAACATTTACATCAGGTATGGATGCTGTTCAAAAACACCATCCTGGAAGCTCAGGCCAAATATATTCCATGTATTAAAAAAGGAGGACGGAAGACCAAACGACAGCCAGCATAGTTAAAAAGTGAGGTAAAGGAAGGTATTAGAGTTAAAAGAAAATCCTTTAGAAAATGGAAGAAGGAACCGACTGAAAATAATAAACAGCATGAGGAATGTCAAGTCAAATGCAAAGCGCTGATAAGGAAGGCAAAAAGGGACTTTGAAAAAAAGATTGCATTGGAGGCAAAAACACATAGTAAAAATTTTTTTTTAGGTATATTAAAAGCAGGAAGCCGGCAAAAGAATCAGTTGGACCGCTAGATGACCGAGGGGTAAAAGGGGCGATCAGGGAAGACAAAGCCATAGTGGAGAGATTAAATTAATTCTTTGCTTCAGTCTTCACTGAGGAAGATTTGGGAGAGATACCAGTGCCAGAAATGGCATTCAAAGCTGACAAATGAAATCTCTATAGACCTAGAGGATGTAATGGTGCAATTTGACAAATTGAAGAGCAGCAAATCTCCTGGACCAGGTGATATTCATCCCAGAGTACTGACAGAACTGAAAAATGAACTTGCGGAACTATTGTTAGTAATATGTAATTTCTCCTTAAAATCGAGCATAGTACTGGAAGATTGGAGGGTGGCCAACCTAACGCCAATTAAAAAAAAAAAAAAGGTTCCAGGCGATATGGTAGAGACTATTATAAAGAACAGAATTACAGCGCATATTCAAAAGCGTGGATTAATGAGACAAAGCCAACATGGATTAGTGAAGGGAAATCTTGCCTCACCAATCTATTACATTTCTTTGAAGGGGTGAGCTGGTTGATATTGTGGATTTTCAGAAGGCGTTTGACAAAGTACCCCATGAAAGACTCCAGAGAAAATTGGAGTCATAGGATTTATTTATAGCATTTATACCTCGCTCTTTCCTGCATGATAGCAGGCTCAGTGCGCTTACAAGCTATGGTACAAAGTATCACAGAGATAACACCAAAGTATGGTACAAGGTATCACATAGAGATACAAAGTATCAGAGATGTTCAAGTTAAAAGAGTAGAAACAATGGGGAGAGATGTGGGGGAGAAGATTGGAGTATGGGTAGTGCTGGTGGTGTGGAATTAGGTTCGAGAATTAAGTTGGGTTGTTTGGGTAAGCTTGTTTGAAGAGATAAGTCTTCAGCAGCTTTCGGAAGGGTAGGTGTTCATTGGTTGTTCGGATGTGTCGTGGTATTGTGTTCCAGAGTTGGCTGCCTATAACTGAGAAGTTGGAAGCATAGTAGGTTTTGTATTTGAGGCCTTTGCAGTTGGGAAGATGAAGATTGAGATATGTTCGGGAAGATTTGGACCTATTTCTAGCTGGAAGATCGATCAAGTTGGTCATGTAGCTTGGAGATTCGCCATGGAGGAATCTTGTGGATCATTGCGTGGGCTTTGAAATTTATGGGTTCCTTGATAGGGAGTCAGTGAAGTTTTTCACGAAGTGGTAGTGTCCTATTGTGGATTAAAAACTGGTTAAAAGATAGAAAACCGAGAGTAGGGTTAAATGGTCAGTATTCTCTTTTTTTTTTTTTTTTTTTTTTGAAAATTTCTTTATTGCATCATGAAGACAAATACAAACATCTGCTGTCACCTGCAGCTCAGCATCACTCAAAACATTACAATCAGGAAAAAAAAAAAAAAAAACATTACAGGTTTTGCACCTACAAACCTATACATTTGATCTCCATGTGCTTTTTCTTATTTTTCCCCCCCCCCCCCCCCCCCCCCCCTTACTAAACCCTACCCTTGTGTGTGAGACTTCCCCCCTCCCCCCATGTACCCTCCCTCCTCTTCCCCTTTCTGGCTATCCATTACTTTGCAAATCAGGGTCTGGTGTCATGAGCAAGTCCCGTGCTCTCCCCCATATATCTTTGTACTGGCGGTTACTGAGCACTGTTGTAAATTTTAATGTCATATGCACCCATTGGGCCATTTCCTTCATATGAGCCTTCCACCGTTCCAGAGATGGAGGCGACGCATCAACCCAAGTTTGTAAAATGCATTTCTTAACTAATAATGTAGCCAACAGCACAAATTTACACTGAGCTACACCCAGTCTTTGCTGTCCAAGAGATTCCCCACATCCCATCAGAATAGCCGAATATTTCCACTCCATTTCGCGCTGCAGCGTCTTTTCAATGACTTCCAGTGCACCTACCCACAGTTTATGTAGGCACGGGCACTCCATGAATGAGTGCAGGAAGCCTCCCACACTCTTCCCACACTTATTACAAGTGTCGTCCTCCCACATCCCCATAATCTTGCCTCTCTCTTTAGTGATGTGTATCCTGTATAAAATCCTGTATTGTATGTCCTGCAGAGCTGCGTTCGGGGTAATTTTGCTTAATCCCCCAAAAACCGCTCCCAGTCGTTTCACCGATATCTCCTCACCTGTGTCCCTACTCCAAATCTCTGCTAATTGTGGAATATGTAGCGCCTCCTGGGAGTCCCGAATTAGCTGGCACCATTGTGACAGTCTGTTAAGTTTGGGCGGAATTTGCAAAAACAACTTGTCTAGCTGCGTGAAATGCACTCGCCCCCGGCTCCTGCGTTCCACGCTCAGCACATAGTCTCTAATTTGAAGGTATGCAAAGAACTGCGAGCCCGGTAATTGTAATTCATCCCTAACTTCAGTGAACGCTGGGAAAGCCTCCTCGTCCGTTGCCCTAAATTGTCCTATAAATCTACAACCCTTTTCGCGCCATTCCCTAAATACTGACACTCCCTGACCTGCCGGAAAGGCCATGTTGCCCGTTAATGGCAGGAATGGGCTAGCTCCTCTCACTATACCTCCATGCCCCCTCCACCATCTCCAGGCCCGCTGTAGGGCTGCCACATATGGGTTATTTACTATCTTTTTGGCTCCTTTCACTACCCATGATTCTAACACTGCGAACGGATCGTTCTGACCACACCAACTCTCCCAGAAGCCCCTAGTGGCATAAAAACTCTCTCCCGACTGCAGCTCATGAATCCACCGCAGCAATGCTGCCACATTATATGTTCTTAAATCTGGTAACTTTAGACCTCCCTGCTTGCGAGTATGAGTAAGTTTCACATAGGAGATCCGTGCACGCTTCGCTCGCCAAATAAAGGTACTTATCACACTTCTATACAAACAATCCTCCCTTTTCTGTACCCAAAGGGGAAGCATTTGTAAAGGATATATTAATTTAGGCAGCATTACCATCTTGACCAAAGCGATCCTACCCATAAAATTTATAGGCAAGTCTTTCCACCTGCTACAAAGTCGTTTTACTTCCTCCACTCGGTCTGTCACATTCTTTTTATAGATCCAGCTCTGATCTGCACTTAAGAACACCCCTAAATATTTAATGCCCCTTTGGGCCCACATCAGAGGAAACTCTACGCGTGTCCTACATGTGCAGGGATCGCTGATGGGCAACGCTTCTGATTTCCCAAAGTTAATGCTAAGCCCTGAAAATTCCCCGTATTCCTTAATAATATCCATCACCAGAGGTAGCGTTTGAGACGCCTTATCTAACATCAGAAGCATGTCGTCAGCAAACAAATTTATTCTATGTTCTGCACCCCCTACTCTTAACCCTGTTAATCTGGATTCTTGCCGTATTTTTGCCGCCAGGGGTTCCAATGTCAGGATAAATAATAACGGTGACAGCGGGCACCCCTGTCGGGTACCACCCCGTAATGGGAAAGCATCCGTGAGGGAGTCATTTATGATAATCTGCGCGGTTGGGTTGCTATACAGAGCTCTAATCCATTGTAAGAATTCTCCCTGTATGCCAAAGCGCCTCAGGACCCAAAACAGATACTCCCACACTACTTTATCGAATGCTTTCTCAGCATCCAGGCTGGCCAGAATGGCATCTCCTGCTCTCCCCCTGCCTTCAATTAGCACTCGACTTACTTTCAGTATATTGGCCGACGCGTATCTTCCCTTAACAAAACCCACTTGATCGGGGTGAACTAGACAGGGGACTACCTGACTCAATCGATCTGCCAACACTGCCGCCAACAATTTAAGATCTTGATTGAGCAATGAAATGGGTCTATAAGACCCAACTTGTTCCCTATCTTTCCCTGGTTTAGGTATGACTGTGATATGGGCATGGTTCAGTACAGGTCCCATCCCGCCCGTTTCCTTCACCTCATTGCACATATGTATGAGGGGTTCGATAAGTAGATCCTGCAATATTTTATAATATTCCGTCCCTAGGCCGTCCGGTCCTGGGGCTTTGGCCAGCTGCAAGCGTTTAATTACTCGTTGCACCTCTTTCCCTTGCAGTGGTGCTTCCAGCATCTCTTTCTGACTTTCAGTTAGCGTGGGGAGATCTACATCTCTATGGAATTCTATACACTTTTCCTCTGAAAAAGGGCCCTCTTTGTAAAGTGCTGCGTAATAGCGCACAAATTCCCTTTCTACTGCCCTTTGGTCTGTTGTTACCGTTCCCCCCCGTTTCTCGGATCTTACCTATATACTGCTTCCCTGATCTCTGCCTCACCAAAGCCGCCAAAAGCTTGCCTGTTTTATTCCCCCATTGATGCAGCTTATACTTGTATAGCTTGATATTGTATAACGCTCCTGCATCCAGTATATCTTGCATTGCTTTCCTACACTCAGCATATGCTTGTCTATTATTTTCTGTGGGAGAGACAATAAGAGCTCTGCGGGCATCCCTTAATCTCCCGGATACTTCTATAATTTGAGAGCTCCGCCGCTTGTTCTGCGAGGCAACATAAGAAATAATTTTGCCTCGGAGTACGGCCTTCGCTGCCTCCCAGTAAATTCTCGGGTTTACCGACTGAGCATCATTCTCAGCAACATAGGCCGTCCAGCTCTGCCTCAGGTAAGTTTTAAATTCTCTACTCTGGTACAGAGCCGGATTCATACGCCACCTTGCCGGTCTCTTCCTCTCCCCCCACCGCATTTCAGCCCACACTGGTGCGTGGTCAGAAACCTCGGGCTCCCCAATTCCAGTCCTTTCTACTATTAAGCTTACTGAGTGGGATACAAGCAGGTAATCAAGGCGCGAGTGAACTCCATGAGGGTGTGAAAAAAAAGTATAATCATGCTCTTCTAAGTGTTGGAGGCGCCAAATATCCACCATCCCCAGCTCATTCATAAGTAGATTCACCCCTCTTTCTTCATGTCCCCGCCCCACCTTCCTCGGGGGTTTACAATCTATAGAGGGGTCGCTCGTAACATTAAAGTCCCCTCCTACAATAAAGTGATATTCATCAGAAGCTACCAATTTAGCTATTAAAGTAGTAAAAAACTTATGAGAATACACATTTGGTGCATATACGCTACACAGTCCCACTTTAACACCTTGCAGGGATCCTGTCACTATTACAAAGCGCCCCTCCGGGTCTTGATACAGCTTATGTATATTGAATGCAATTGCTTTCCGTATTAATATGGCTACTCCCCTTTGCCTTCCATTGTATGCTGCAAAAAATATGTCTCCCACCCAATCTCTTTTCAGCTTAAGGTGTTCTACTTTGCTTAAGTGTGTTTCCTGTATCAGTGCCACATCGGCCTTTTGCCTCTTGAGTGCCTGCAGTACTTTTGTTCTCTTTATTGGTGAGTGCACTCCATCTACATTCAATGACACAACTTTTAGATTAGCCATTCAGCCCATCTGTTGATAATTCTGCACTTATCCATCTCTGCGTATCTCTGTCCGGGGGCCCCCCAGCTAGGCCTCCAGACCAGACTTGTTGTTTAACATCTAGTTGTAAAATTATGGAGTCTTCTCCCCACTCAATCATGCCCTTCCAGTCCCCTGATATGTTGTTACATGAAGTATCAATAGCCAGAACTGTCCCCATTCCCCCATCCCTATCACTATCCTCCCCTTTACTCCCCCCCTTCCCACCCTCCCTTCCCTCATTGATCCTTGCATTCCAATTTCCCAACACACACACTGCCATCCATATAATCAACATTTCTTCCCCTTACCACTAACTCCCCCGCCCTCACAACTCCCGACTCCCCTATTGGTTCACACTCTCCCGTCCTTTATACCTATCGCCCCTTCTCTTCTGCCCTAGTCTTTCCTTCTTCTTATAACATTTTTACTCTCAAAAACAGGAACAGTAAAAAGGCCCAACATTTGCTGACACCTTCCAACACATGTGCAGCATAGATAATCTTCAAACCCACTTCAACTTTATATCAAGTTCCACATGAAAAAAAAAAAAAAAAAAAACAACTTAACTTCCAGCAACATCTGGTTCTCTCGTTCTGGAGCCATTATTCACAGGCTGTCCTCTTCTGCCATGTCTGCTGATCACTGCCAATGCTTCTTCAGCTTGGTATTAAGTTCTTCCTACCATTGTCCGTGGACTGCCACTTCCCTGGTGCTCCCATGACTTGATCAATTTCCCCATTTGTAAGAACTGCGATGTAGACACCAACCACTGGTCACTTATTCCCACGAATCTGGGTGATCCAACGGTTCGGGTCCGCACCATTCTAAAATCACAGTTTGAGCGACCTTTAGGATCCACAATTTCTCATGAGTGTCCCTTCTTTATTCTGGTCTTAGCGCAAATTTCTTATCTCATACACTTGTCTTATAGTCCAGTAAGTTGTCCTATCACCATTAAGGTATCATAACTGATTTACTTTTCAAGTTCCTTATATGCGTTCCACATATGCTGCCAGCTCGCTGGGGTCAGTAAAAAACAGCACTTTGTTATCAGCCATAATCCGCACCTTAGCCGGAAAAAGTAGGGCAAATTTCACCCCTTTTTCAAACAGGCGTTTGCAATGCTGTCCCATTTTCCTCCTCTGCTCCGAGACCACAGCAGAATAGTCCTGGAACAGCAATATTTTATTTCCATTATATTCCAGCGCTGCTTTCTTCCTGTATGCCAACAATATTTTCTCTTTATCGGCGTAATTTAAAAGTTTTGCTATAATTGTCCTGGGGCGGTTCTCCCCTTCTCTGCGTGCCCCGATCCGATGGACTCTTTCAACCTGCAAAGGTTTTCCTGGGCACTGTAATCCCAGCTGTTCTGGGAGCCATTCCTCCATAATCTTCCATAAGTCTTTATCTTGTACCGACTCAGGAAGCCCAACTATCCGGACGTTGTTTCTTCGGCTCCGATTCTCCAGATCGTCGATCTGCTGTTCCAGGCGTTCACATTTGCGCTCTAAGCCGTCTAATCGAGTGTCTGCTACCTCCGCTCTATCTTCTTGCCTGGAAATCCGTTCCTCCGCTTGCTGGAGTCTCGCACTTTGTCGTTCCACTGCCTCCCGAATTTGCTCTACGGAGGATTGGAATTTGGACAGCTTATCTTCTAATATAGCCGTCACCTGGTGTATCAGTTCTTGAAAGACTTCTGTGGGCTGACTCGCTTCTCCCGCGGTTTCTTTAACCGCCGCCATTTTGGCTTTCACTTCGGGCATGCGGGACTTTTTAGGCCTCTGCGATTTCGCGGGCATTCCCCGCTCTCTCTGCCGTGTTCTCCTCCACACAATCTCGCAAATCGAGCGCGGATCTTCTACCGTTCCCCTGCTTAGCTCGTAGGTTTTAAAGACGGGAGGTAAGCTGATTAATTTCAAAAATAATGGGAGTCGGGAGCGGAGCCGGGTCTTCGGACGTCCGTTCAGCTCCCTCGCATCACGTGACCCCCGGTCAGTATTCTCAATGGAAAGGGGTAGTTAGTGGGGTTCCCCAGGGGTCTGTGCTGGGACCGCTGCTTTTTAACGTATTTATAAATGACCTAGAGATGGGGGTAAATAGTGAGGTAATTAAATTTGTTGACGAGACAAAGTTATTCAAAGTAGTTAAATCGCTGAAGAATTGTGAAAATTACAAGAGGACCTTGGGAGACTGGGCGTCTAAATGGCAGATGACGTTTAATGTGAGCAACTGCAAATTGTTGCATGTGGGAAAGAGGAACCCGAATTATAGCTACGCCATACAAGGTTCCATGTTAGGAGTCACCGACCAAGAAAGGGATCTAGGTGTCGTCGTTGATGATACGTTGAAACCTTCTGCTCCGTGTGCTGCTGCAGCTAAGAAAGCAAATAGAATGTGAGGTATTAGTAGGAAAGGAATGGAAAAGAAAAATGAGGACGTTATAATGCCTTTGCATTGGTCCATGGTGCGACCACACCTCGAATATTGTGTTCAATTCTTGTTGCCGCATCTCATAAAGTATATAGTGGAATTAGAAAAGGTGCAGAGAAAGGCGACGAAAATGATAAAGGGGATGGGACGACTCCCCTATGAGGAAAGGCTAAAGCAGCTGGGGCTCTTCAGCTTGGAGAAAAGACGGCTGAGGGGAGATATGATAGAGGTCTATAAAATAATGTGTTGAGTGGAATGGGTAGATGTGAAGTGTCTATTTACACTTTCCAAAAATACTAGGACTAGGGGGAATGCGATGAAGCTACAAAGTAGTACATTTAAAACAAATTGGAGAAAATGTTTCTTCACTCAACATGTAATTCAACTCTGGAATTCATTGTCAGAAAATGTGGTAAAGGCGGTTAGCTTAGCAGAGTTTAAAAAAAGGTTTGGACAGCTTCCTAAAGGAAAAGTCCATAGCCCATTATTAAATTGGACTGGGGGAAAATATTTCTGGGATAAGCAGCATAAAATGTTTTGTACTTTTTTTGGGGGGATGCCAGGTATTTGTGACCTGGATTGGGCACGGTTGGAAACAGGATGCTGGGCTTGATGGACCTTTGGTCTGCCCCAGTATGGCAATACTTATGTAATAGTGGAGTGCCAGAGGGATCTGAACTGGGACCGGTGCTATTTAACGTATTTATAAATGATCTGGAAAACAGGAACAAGTGAGGTGATTAAATGTACAGATGACAACATTTCAAAGTTGTCAAAACACATGTGGATTGTAAAAAATTGCAGGAGACCTTAAGAAAGTGGAAGACTGGGCATCCAACTGGCAGATTAAATTTAATGTGGACAAATGCAAAGTAAGGCACACTGGGAAGAATAATCCAAATCACAGTTACCTGATGCTAGGGTTCACCTTAGGAATCAGCACTCAAGAAAAAGATCTAGGTGTCATTGTAGACAATACGCTGAAATCCTCTGCCCAGTGTGTGGCGGCGGCCAAAAAAGCAAACAGGATGCTAGGAATTATTAGGAAAGGGATGCAAGAGATGACCAAGAATATTATAATGCCTCTGTATCGCTCCATGGTGCGACCTCACCTTGAGTATTGCGTTCAATTCTGGTTGCTGTATCTCAAAAAAGATATAGCAGAATTAGAAAGGGTTCAAAGAAAAGCAACCAAAATAAAGTACAAAGACCAGGGAACACTCAATGAAATCACATAGAAATACTTTTAAAACAAAGAGGAAGCAATATTTTTTCACTCAAAGAATAGTTAAGCTCTGGAACTCACTGCCAGAAGATGTTGTAATCACAGTTAGCATATCAGAGTTTAAAAAAAAGGTTTGGACAAGTTCCTGGAGGAAAAGTCCATAGTCTGTTGAGATGGACATGAGAGAAGCCACTGTTTGCCCTGGGACTGGTAGCATGGAATGTTGCTACTAATTGGGTTTCTGCCAGGTACTTGTGGAACTGGATTGACCACTGTTGGAAGCAGCATACTGGGCTAGATGAGCCATTGGTCTGACCCAGTATGGCTATTCTTATATTTGTATGCAAAATAAATGTAAGACTACATTTGTATACAAAGGTTTAGGTACCCCTCAAGCTGTATATTTAAATGAATTCCTAAGTGAACATAAAATGACATAACCCACAGATGGTACACTATGCATTTAACTTTGCAGAAAGATGTTTTTAATTACCATTTGCAGTTTCTTTTTAAACAAATTCAAAAGTAAAACCATGAATAAGGTGGGTACAAACATTCATGCTTGTTTGTAACACCTGCTTTAAAAGAAATAACAGCTTCTAAACATTTCATTGTAGTCAGGTAAAGTCTTCTTATTCTTGCTTTTGGGATTTTGTTTCCCCCACACTGCTCCTGTATCTCAATTATTACTAGGTGCTCATTTTCAAAGCACATAAAGCAAATATATAACTTTGCAAGTCAATGTGCTTTCAAAATGACCCCCCCCCCCCCCCCACCAGCTTTTCAGTAGTATTCTAGTCTGAAGACTGCCATTCCAAAACCTTCATCTCCCTTTCTTGCAAGTGCTTCATGATTGATTAGAATAGTTGTTTTGTTGAAACATACTTCAGAATCTCTTTTCGGCATGAATTCATTCAGTCAGACATTAGCTTCTAGGATATGTTGATCGAATCAATCATTTATATTCTGCTCGAGGTGTTTCACATCTACTATAATAAAACTCACCCTCAACGTTCTGAGGACACTGACGTCAGTGAAGCCAAGCCCTGACTTCCTTCAAAAAGGTTCGTGGTGGTGAAGCCACCAAAATTGCTCCGGGCCCCGCCCTCGAGGGCGGAGCAATGGCAGAACAACAAAGGGGTTGGCAGTGAGGGAGGCAGGGAGGCGTGGGGGGTGGGAAATCGCTCCGGGCCCCGCCCTCAAGGGCGGAGCAATGGCAGAACAACAAAGGGGTTGGCAGGGAGGGAGGCAGGGAAGCGGGGTGAGAAATCGCTCCAGGCCCCGCCCTCATGTCAAACATGACGGGGGCGGAGCAATGGAAGAATAACGATGGGGTTGGCCAGGGAGGGAGGGGTGTTGGCGACGAACACCTTGCTAGCGCCCGTTTCATTTGCTCTGAAACGGGCCTCTTTTACTAGTACATAAATAATGGTTAAAATATCAAAAAAGGTTATATCTACTCTAAACACATTTCCTTCCAACCATACAATATTTCTTGTACCACTGGCTGCCAGAGAATAAACACACTATAGCTCCACTCTTGAGCTTAACAGCTGGTGAGTTCTCTTCAAATATTTTACCTCCTTTGTTTAGTCTAAAATTTTATCTTACATGGTTGTGACTTAACAGTTGAGTTTTCATTGCATCAGTCTAAAGTACTTTTTTCCAAAAGGTTTCAGGATTACCACAAATTTCTGTTGCATGCTCCAGATCAGGGCTTGACAAGGCACCAGATGGCCATGGCCCCTAGTGCCCAGGATTTCCATATCCTGTTCTTCTCTGCTGCCTCTACTACTATCAATACAGTTTGAGCCACACGGTGCAGGTAACTCCAGCAGTGGTCTCACAGAACTTGGAACCAAAATCGCCATGTGAGTTCCTGCACCGTGTGGCTCAAATTCAAGAAAGCTGCATAATGCAAGGAGAAATTAGCTTCCAGTGGCAGCAGGGCAGGTAAAGTAAGTGGGGGGGGGGGGGGGGGGGGGGGGGCTGGCTGATTCTCTTCCTGTGTGGTGAGGGGGGGGGGGGGGGAGACTGATAGGGAAGGGACTGGGTGAAAATAGGATGGGAAGACAGGCTATTGGTTGTCTTATTTTTGCTAGTAGCCTGTAGCAGTGCATTAAAGGCCTACTTTAACTTTACTCACCCCTTACACGTAGTTGGGAAGCAGCATTAGAAAATTAGGTTCCAAAGGTGGTGCAATAGATTGTCTTATGAACATTGTTCTTCAAAGTCGGTAGAGATAATGTGGGTACATGTCTCAAGCACTGGCTTCTAAATCCAAAGAAACTTGCTTTAGACCACCTTTGTTATGAGGTCATACAAAAGGCTGCCATTCTGACAATTCTCCCATCCAGTGTTGTGTAAATAATGCTGTACAGTAGACTATTCAACTCATGTTAAGCTAAAGTTTTATCAGGTAGTTGTAAATCTGGCCAGTTTTCAGGTAGGTCAATCAAGAATATATACCGTATTTTTCGGACTATAAGACGCACTTTTTTCCCAAAAAATTTGGGAGGAAAATGGGGGGTGCGTCTTATAGTCCCGAAGGTAGCGATTCCGGATCGCCCTCCCCTACTCACGTCAGCGATGTTCCCTGGTGGTCTAGTGACATCGGGGCAGGAAAGAGCCCCCTCTTTCCTGCCCAGCGCGCTGCTCTCCGTCCTCCTCCGTCCTCCTGTATGCTGCCTGACGGTCTCGGCGAGATTCAAAATGGCCGGCGAGACTCTCGGCGGCCATTTTGAATCTCGCCGAGACCGTCAGGCAGCATACAGGAGGACTGAGGAGGACGGAGAGCAGCGTGCTGGGCAGGAAAGAGGGGGCTCTTTCCTGCCCCGACGTCACTAGACCACCAGGGAACATCGCTGACGTGAGTAGGGGAGGGCGATCCCGAACTCGGACAAGACGCACCGGAGCACCTAGGTTTTAGAGGAGGGAAAAAGGAAAACATTTTTTTTCCTATTTCCCTCCTCTAAAACCTAGGTGCGTCTTATGGTCCGGTGCGTCTTATAGTCCGAAAAATACGGTATATTTTTTTACTTCTATAAAACTTATCTTGACTTATAGCTACATATAAAACTTTCCATTTAACAATGTTTAATTTGAAATTACCAGTACTAGTTTCCTTAACAGAATGAACTGGCAACTTAAAATCAGGTGCTTAAATATTTGGTTAGCAAACTGAAGGCTCATACCACAGCACAAAAGACTATTTCAACTGAGCTGGAATTTAAAAGAGGAGGAGGAGGAGGAAAATGTTGGGCTATTTTTAAATAGACTACGGTAAATATGTTCATTCCTCACACTTGTACCTGCTACATAACAATGTACAAGTATAAAGGAACAATGTTGCTTCAACATCTCTCCAATGGTACTCTATTAGCTGCACAGAACAAATAATCCTTTCAATGTAAGACACAAGAAGGTATAAAATTTCAGTAATTTTATTGCTGTATGTTCCTCTAATATATGTATATTCTCCCAAGTATCTACAAAGTGCCACCTTCTGGTTTAAAAGTAACATTCATCACCCTTCATTCTCTATTTCTTTCAGAATGCCATTTTGCAGTATATTCTTGAAAGCAAAGCAGAAAGAATTACAAAATTATTTATGTTTTTAAGATCTCAACATAAACTGTAAAGAGGCTGAATAAAAAGATGTTTAACAGTGCACATTCTGTAACTAATACAGCATTTTTGTTGGAAACTAATTTCTCTAAAATAAATTTACAACCCAGTGAGGCAAGTTTAACAGTGGGAGTCCAAGTTTACAGACATTATTTTTTCAGTTGCTTCCAAATAGGAAGCATGGGCCTTCACCGAACAGCATATAAACCCAAATTTCTTTTCTTCTCTACTCTCAGAATTATTTACAAGACAGTTAAGTACAAACAAGTACGAAATTAATGACAGGTTGCCATTTCAAAACACACCTCTGTGGCTAAATAAATACCAAGCCAATCCCATTCAAACCAGCTCCTAAGACAGATTTGAAGCCTGTGTCTCAGTGATCCCACTAAAAGGTGTGTCACTAACAGCACTGCATTCATTGCCTTCATTTTCAGCAGTGGCTGCTTTCAGGAAGGATGTTGTATCCAACGTGGGAACAGATACTGGTTCTACTCCTGTAGCAGTTCCTGTATCAAGGGCAGGCAAGCTTCCCATCTGAGTGATGGAAGAAAGCAACTCAGCAGGTGAGGCAGACACCTGCACACCTGGCATGAGAGAAAACGAAGTGGGGAATTCAGACGATACTGAAAGAGGTGCTAAAGCAGGCAGATTCAGAGGTGGTGCTGGAAGAGGCGTTATACCTTGCAGATTCAAAGGTGGCAAGCCTACAATAGAGAGAAAATCCATTACAAACCACAGAAGTCTTATATCCCTGCACTATTTAAGTTTCAGATTCTCACCTCTGGTCCAGCTTTGTGGGTAATCACATGTGTGCAAATACATCCAATTAACTGTCACTGTTCATATTCTGAAAACCAGACCTGCGTGCTGCCCTTACTAAGAATACCTGACTTTTTAGGGAACTGAATCCAGCAAAACAAAATAAACCTGTTTATGCTTGTCAACCTACAGAATGTTGGAAATAACTACATAAAAAAGAACCTCTATGTCCATTTGTCTGGTGGCACAATAACTTTTCAGAGGGATGAAAATTCACCTCATTTGGCAGATAAAATTTGAACTATTAAATTACAAATTATTACCCCAGATTAGTAGTATTTGAAATATAGTCTACTCCAGTTTTTCTTTAACTGGAGTAGACTATATTTCAAATATATCTAGTTCTCTGAAAGTACTAATCTGTTTCTGGTTTCAAATTTTACCTCATTTATACTTTGAATATAAATACTCCAGAGAACTATGTAAATCATATCAAAATTATTTATTGTAATATCAACATCACTCATATCTCATACATACAACCTATTCATACATTCCAAGGTCATGCCAAATTTCTAAGCCCCATATGGAGTCATTCAAGCCATGGTCCAAATTGAAAATCTTGTATAAACACACTTGTGGTTGAGTTCAGAAGCAAACAAGCCGCCGTTCCATAGAGGTGTGCATCAACAATGAAGGCGTTCAAAAAATAACATCCAAGCAAGTTGTAGATAATGATGTGGTCGATAAATCTTTGAAGTTATCGTCTTCCATAACTCCCCTCCCATGCTATTTAAACTACATGCAGTCACACCCCAGAACCTTCTTACACATTACTCACCACTGAAGTCCCATTCACACATACTCCTACCTACATAGTCTAGGTTTTGCAGAAGTGGGAAGTGCTGCCACTATCAGGATCCACTTATGCTGGAAAAGTTTAAAACCTTAACCTTGACTTAAATTCAGTATCCATTTGTCATCATTAACATACTGTTGTTTGCTAGTATTGTAGATGTAAATAAGCCACATCCACTTCTGCTCTGAGAGTTCTAATAAGGGTTTGTGGTGCAACAATCATTCCCAATATGATTCTTTAGTGCCCTCACCAGATGAGTCCAGAACCTGTGGGTAGTGCCTGCCAACCAAAATGGTCGCATCAGAGAATACAGAGTTGTGAGTTTTGTCCTATAAGGGCACTGTGCCGCTTAGTCTTACTAAATATCAATGCAAACACACAAAACCTGTGGGAGAGAGACAAAAAAATCTATAAGCAAAAAGTCAATCCCTTTAAATTCCCTCGTAGAGGGGAAACAAGGGCATATACCAGAAGCAAATAAAAATAAACAAACACTCTACTAAACTACATAGTTTACATATATGAACATTGTAATGTGCTCCAATTACATGAAACTTTTCAACCTGGTCATTGAGTAGCATACTCTAGAGGCAAAAATGTATCTAACCACTTTCGCTTCAACCCAAAGTTAAACTTTCTAACACGGAAGGCCATAAACCTTGCGGTCATTGCAAAGCATGCCCTATGTCCATGGTTGGCAACACATGGCAACATCCTCAAACTCTAAAAGTATACAATTTAAGTACATCTACAGACTGTTCTTCTACCTATGTGATTTATGTCGTGTGTCCTTGCCCAAAAATTTATGTGGGTCATACCAGTAGGACTGTAAGGAAATATTTGAACGAACACCGTAATAGGCTAAACCCCCCCCCCCCCCCCCCCCCCCAAAATATTAACAGCTCCAATGGTTGTTCATTGTATGGAATGGGACCATGATGCTCATTTAGCATTACGTGAACAATTTTAAATCTTTGAATTAAAATCAGTTGTTCCAGACGGTCTAAATGAAGAAATTTAATGGAATGCTACTATAACTTTAGGTATGCCCTTTTACCTTTAAATTTATATTCAAATGTGAGCATTTAACAAAACATCTGTTCCCACTGGGTAAGTTTTTCTGGACCTTTGATTGGATGCCATAAGCACGTAAGCAACGTCAGGCTCTTGTTTAAAGACGCTGCTTTCCCGCTGAGGTTATTAAAGATGGAGGACCTCTGAAACGTTGAAGCACTGGCATCCCTGATGAATACATTGTTGAAAACGGAAATTTCTGAAGGACCCGACTCATTTCAGGAAATATCGTCAAAGTATAATGAAAGAATTTTGGACTCAGATAAGTTTGGTTCTGATTAACTTCATTTTTGCAGTGCATATGATACAGCATAGTGTTTTGCTACAATCAGACAAGTTTTAGTTGTGTATGTATAGGCTGTTCTTTTTCCCCAAGTGTTCTCCTTGTGCAGTTTTCTGCGAATTATATTGTTTTACATTTTTCACTAAGTTTGTAGTGGTGTATTCACACAAAAAAAACTAGGGGAAACGCTTATAAAAAGTAAATCATTATGCAAATTAGCTCGGCTGTAGAAACAGCCTATACTGAACTCTCTGTGTACCCCTTTATAAACTATATAGTCGAGTATTTTCTTTATTCGCTTCTGGTATAGGCCCTGGTTTCCCCTCTCTGAGGGAATTTAAAGGGATTGACTTTTTGCTTATAGCTTTAATTCCACAGCATTTCTATTTCCAACAGATGGCAGACAGGTGAACCATGCAGTTCCTGGTCTGGTCAAACCAGGCTCATTCGTAGAACTGGGACCCATTAGAATAGGGGGAGGGGGTTAAGTCACTGGCAAAGTCTGGTCTTGCTTAAAGAGGGATTATTCACAGGATAGAGTCCCTTCAATCCCTCCTTTTCTACATTTATCAGTTAAAGAATATCAAAAGGAAGAATCCAGAAACATAAGGAAAGCTTTGGCTCAGAGACAGAAACAGCAGTGCATTATTCTATGGTGAGCTAGATTAGAGTGGTAGGTCTGTTTCTGCACTCTGTTGAGGGAGCTTGAGGGTGAGAAAACTTAGCAACTGAGGCCACAATGTGCAGCTCTTCTTTTGAAAATCGTATTTACTGATGGATGAGTCATAACAAAATAATAACTCAGCATTACGTATACCATGAAAAAAAAAAAGTTATATATAACACAGAACCCTCTCCGTCCCTCTAAATCCCCACTACCACCACCAACCTCTCTATCCCCACACCTACATTAATCTACTTTGGGCAACTGGAGTCAGTCAAAGTGTTCCAGAAGGGCAAACAGGTCTGAAGGAATCATCCCTCTAAATCCCACCTATCTCTCTATCCCCACATCTACAGATATGGTACTCCTTAAGCATTCATTACTGTACTTTGGGCAATTGGAGTCAAAGAGGCATATTTTCAAAGCACTTAGCCTTCCAAAGTTCCATAGGTTTCTATGGAACTTTGGAAGGCTAAGTGCTTTGAAAATATGCCTCAAAGTGTTCCAGAAGGGCAACCAGGTCTGAAGGAATCGATCACCCACAGTGGAAGACAGGTCCCCCATACTCTTACACTACAACACATTAAGCAAAATCATAGAGGACTGCCAATGGGAGAGAGTGGGCACCTCATGTGAAAGCCAGAGAGACTTAAAATACTTTTTCTTTGCTAGCAAAACTGAACACCTCAAAAAGGCACGCAGACCAGCTGTCTGGGGCCTCTGTGTTTGAAAAATATCAAAAAGTTAGGAAGAGGATGAGTCCAATGAATTTGCCAAAACTGGGACACATGCTGGACCAGCTGCGTCCAGAAAATCTGTATGAGAAGACATGTCCAAAACATGTGCCCTAATGTAGCTCCCCCCCCCCCCCCCCCCCAAATTTGAGACAATGATCATCTGGTCTCAAAGTTGCTCGGTGAGCTCTATGTGGCGATATATAAAGTCTATAAAGGAACGTGAATTGTAACTCTCGAAGAGTGGCATTTTCCATCAGGGTGTACACTTGTACCAAACAACTTTTGAGTTGAGCTGCAGACACCAAGGAGGGCAGCTCCCGCAACCACCTTTGTGCCATGGATTCATAGCCTGGGTCTTTCATTTGGTCTCGTAAATGATTATGATAGAACTTAACAGGTATGGAAAGTTGTACATCCAAACCAAACATCTCATTAAAACTGTGTTATACAGCAATCATCAGAGAGAGTCTCTGGGTAGGGACCCCACATGTGCTGTAGCTGGAAGTAGGTATGCAAGAGTCCTGTGGGAACACTGTTCCCACATTAACATCTTGCAATTGCTTCAAAGTGCCCTGCTCTGTAAGGCAAACGCCTTAACGGCACTATGTAAGCCACATTGAGCCTGCAAAGAGGTGGAAAAATGTGGGATACAAATGCAACAAATAAAAAAAAAAAATTATATAAATAAGTACATGTTATTAATAATAGGCCCCACCCTCTGCCCATCATCTAAATACCAAGAAGTGCTCCCTACTGGGAAGGACAAGTTTACCACCACTGGCAACAAGGGGGACACCTCTCTGGATAGTCTATGTAATCCATAAAGCCATTGCCAGGTCTTGTATAGAAATATAAAAAGAATAGCAAAATGGGGTGGTGCCCACATCCTACCTGGGGCTGCCTGGAGCAAATAGCGAAAATGATGGGGTTGAAATACTGCCCGCTCCTTAGTTGTATGAGAGGAAAAAAAAAAAAAAAAAAAAGAGGTTCCCTAAAACCAATCCTTTATATGATACATGCAGCAAGCTACCGCAAAGGCCCAAACGTCCCCAAACTCGAGGCAACTGCAAGCGATACAAGTATCATCGTGCCCTTTTCCCTTCCATAAGAGGAACAAACCCTGCGCAGAAAAATGCCATCCTTATATAGCCATTTCAGAACAATAATCATATTGTAGAGGGCCACCCTACCTGATAAAGAAAGCGGGAGTGCCCTCCAGGTCCACAGCAGCCGCTAAGTAGATACCTGCAGTGGGCCAATATTCTTTGAGTATAGGAGGGTGAGATCCGAAGGAAGCAATATCCTCAGATATCCGAGTGTATCTGAAGCCCTTTGGAAGGGAAAATCCACTTGCCACAGATAGCAAATGGAACGTTGGATTGGGGGTGCCATAGATTGTGAGATTTAAGCGAAACCTGGCCAACAACTGAAATTCATTCAGAATTGAGAGCATTTGCAGAATAGTTTGATGGAGGCTTATCAGAATAAGTAAAATATAGTCAGCAAACGCCAGAGCTTTGACTCTAAGACTCGGTAGTGAGATACCCAAAACCCGGGGGCCGAGATGGATAGTTCGTAAAAGGGGTTCTAAATATAAAAAGAGAAGAGGTGAGAGTGGATAGCCCCGACAAATGTGGAAAGCACGTGGCCGACTGACATTTACCAGTAACCTAGGGGCATGATTGACCCATCCATCCAATCCTACTTAAAGCACCTCAAATAAAAAAAACACCAGTTCACGTGGTCGAAAGCCTTCTCGGCATCCAAGCTCACCGGAGAGAGGATTCCCAGTTGCTTGCTCTGAGAAAGAGCAAGCAATGCCTTTCACATTCAAAACTGCATGCTGACCACGCATAACACCAGCCTGGTGATCTCCCACCAATGTCGGCATATGTGTAGCCAGCCTATCAACCAGAACTTGCGAAATAATTTTTATGTCCATATTAAGTAATGAAATAGGCCGGCAGCTCTTCTATGTGCAGTAGTGGTGACTGCCAATTGGGCTCCCTATGGAAGCTCCTGCAGAGCAGATGAAGTATTACATCCGATGTGTCGGCCGCAAGATTCTTCAGGGCAACGTGCTTCCTGCCACACTTGTTTTTCCTTGCGGCTGAACAGGAGGGGAGCCCCATGGGGAGATGCCAAATGATTTTTCAGCATGATTTATGCCAGCAGGGAGACCTTTCCTATCTGGCTGTGGGAGACCTTTCCTACCTGGCTGTGCCAAACTACGCTTCTCACAGAAAGAAAGTAGCAGCTATTTTGTCTCCATGTGCGCCTGAAATGCTTGCAGGCCCGGTGCCTTTGTGGTGGCAGGGCTGGTTAACTCAACATTAGACTCATGGAGGGGAAGTTCGGAAGTATGCTTTGACTCTGGGGGATCCCTGAAGTCAGACTTGCTCGCTTCAGCTATGATCTTTGGGTCTTTGGAAGCAAACAAGGACTTTGTTGCTCAGAAAGTCTTTAGAAGACAGCAAGATTTCAGTAGGTAAAGGTAATGACCCCATAGTAAGGGCCCCCCCCAAAAGAAAGCTTTTCCTATCAGGCTCAAGGCCTCCCCCCACAAAAAAAAAATAGCTTTTCCTATGCATCAGGCTCAAGCCCTCCCTCCCCCCCAAAAAAAACAACAAACCCCATTCAGGTTCTGGTTTCAGATGAGTGGGGCTCTCCCAAAGCAGTGGCCTGGGTCGGAAGAGCTATGTCTAAGCTGTATCTGCCACCCTCCCCCTTTCATCAGGCACATAAGGCTATTCAATGCTCTGTCAGCCAGATAATCAAAAGCAAACACGGACACTAGAGACCAATAGTGCCAGGCATGCTAAACAGGGACACCACTATTCCTCCCCAATGTTTGGCGAGCTGCCTGCCGAGTACTACTACAACTATTTAACATTTCTATAGCGCAACAAGGCATACGCAGCGCTGTACACCATACACAAAAAAGACAGTCCCTGCTCAAAGGGCCCTGCTTCCGCGGCAAACCCTATACCAGCTCAGAGCTGGCGTTAGGGTTTGCCAGGGCATTAAGGAGGAATAGGGAGGCCCTGATCAGCATGCATTTGCATGCTTCCAATCCCCGAGCCCCCTCAAACACACAAGGGCCTGGAGCTCCTGGGGACTCCCAGGCCCCCCATACATCAAATGCCCTGGTGGTGCAGTGGGACCCAACCCCCTCTGGGGCCCCCCCGCCCCCCCCCCCCCCCAATACACCAAATGCCCTGGTGGTGCAGTGGGACCTCATCCCCTCCAAAGGCTAGACCTGGTGGTCTAATGGTGAGGGGATCCCCCAAGCCCCTCCTCTGGTACCTTTTAAATTGGAGGAGGGACTAGCAATCCCTCCTCCTCTGCAGGAACCAACTCAAAATGTCAGCGGCCTGCCCAGTGTATCCTGGGATGCACTGGGCAGGGCAAAGTGCCACCATTTTGAGGAGACGCCCACAGAGGAGAAGGTAGTGCTAGTCCCTCCACCTCCAAATTAAAGGTACCATGGGATGGGGTGGGAGAACCCCCCCCCCCCCCACTGACCACCAGAGCATTCGGGGGGGGGGGGGGTCTGGGGGTCCACTGGACCTCCAGGCCTTCCTGTGCTTGGTGGGGGGCAAGGGGTCCACTGACTCTCCAGGCCCCCCTGTACTTGGTGGCATGGGGGTGGGGTTAAATGCCTTTGGGGGGGGGGGCTGAGGGGTCCACTGGATCTCCAGGCCCTTGTGTTTGTCAGCACGGGGTGGGGGTGGGGGGGGGGGGGCTAGATGTCCAGGTCTGACAGGCCTGGGAGAAAATCTCAGACCTGTCAAACCTCTTCTGCAGGAGGACTGTGCCTTGAGCACATGCCCAGACACAATCCTCCCGCAGAAGTCCCCCTATGATCAACGCTAATAACGTGCATAAAATTTGTATGCTATTAACGTTGATCATAAGGGAGTTCTTTCCCTGCACTGTTCCGGTGGTAATTCCTTTTCCTTGCCCCTTCTTCTAGAACTCTTCCCTCTTATCTGCGAGTACAGTCCTCCTACCCCATGTTTAAAAAGTGGAGTCTTAAACCTACTTCTACACCAAAGCCTTTGGGAATGATAGGGACATGTGCATTCTTGGCTGAAGTCTTCCTTGTTTTATGTTTTTTTGTAATTTTTATCTTCTGCTTTTTTTCTGCTCCTTATATTTGTTTTGTAAACTGCTCTAACACCTCAAGACTAAGAACAGTATATCAAATATGAGAATAGACTGAACTATTTTTTAATTGCATTAATACATACCAGGGTGCATAACGTCTGGTAATACAGAACCAGGAATTATATGTGGTCCAGGCATGTTTAGATTTGGTAGGTTAGATAGATTGGGTAGTCCAGTGGATAGTGGCATCAAACCTAAAAGAAAAAAGTAAACCGCAATGGGAAAATTAGGTTCTTACCTTGGTAATTTTCTTTCCTTTAGTCACAGTAGCTGAATCCATTACGAATGGGTTGTGTCCACCTACCAGCAGGGGGAGATAGAGTACACTGAAAACCATACTGCCTCCTGGACAGCTAGCTCCATCTGCCTCTCAGTATTTGAAGCTTCCAAAAGTGTTAAACCGCGAAGTAGCATAACATGATCTTTCCTCACAGCGAACAAACGCCCCAGAACAGGAGCAATAACACAAAGGAGGGACGAACTCAACCTCCTGTAGTAGAACAGAAATCCTGAAGACTGTTTTCCAACTTCTCCCAATGAGGGAACATATCTGCAGGAAAAACTGAACACAAAACAGTCAATCAGGGAGGGATCATGGATTCATCTGCTGTGACTAAAGGAAAGACAATTACCAAGGTAAGAACCTTATTTTCCCTTCCTTGTCATCAGCAGCAGATGAATCCATTACGAATGGGATGTATCAAAGCAATCCCTAGATACGGAGGGAACAAGTCACACCACGCGCAAGCACTTGTGCTCCAAAAAGCGCGTCCCTCCTGGCAGCCACATCTAGCCTGTAATGACGGGCAAAAGAGAGCTTAGGAGCCCAAGTAGCTGCACTACATATCTCTTGAAGAGAGAGTGCTCCCGTCTCAGCCCAAGAGGAAGAAATCGCTCTTGTGGAATGTGCCTTAAAGACGTCAGGTGGAGGCCGGCCAGATAGCAGATATGCAGAAAAAATGGCTTCCTTAAGCCAACGGGGCTATAGTGGCTTTAGACGCTGGAGACCCTCTGCGAGGACCTGACAACAATACAAAAAGGTGATCAGAGGTCCTGAAAGCATTTGACATCTGCAGATACTGCAACAGAGTCCTGTGCACATCCAGAAGGTGCAACTGCCCAAAAGATTCCGGAAACTCCTCCCTAGTAAAGGAGGGCAGAAAAATAGGCTGGTTTAGGTGAAACGCTGAAACCACCTTAGGCAGGAAGGAAGGCACAGTACATACCATAACTCCGGACTCTGAGAATTGCAGAAATGGGTCTCCACAGGACAGTGCCTGGAGCTCAGACACCCGTAATGGCCACCAAAAAGACTGTCTTTAGAGTCACATCCTTCTCCAAAGCTCGTCTCAGCGGCTCGAAGGGCGAACAATGAAGAGCCTTTAATACTAGCCCCAGGTTCCAAGCCGGACAAGGTGCCCGCACAGGAGGACAGAGCCGAAGCACCCCTCTAAAAAACTGTGCAATGTCTGGATGCGCAGCTAAGGAGAGGCCAGCGACCTTCCCTCGAAAGCACACCAATGCTGCCACTTGAACCCGCAGGGAATTATAGGCCAAGCCTTTTTGTACCCCAGCCTGCAAAAAGTCAAGAACCGGCGAGACAGAAGCCCGCATGGGTGTGATCGTGTTTGGAACACACCAGGCCTCAAACTGGCGCCAAATCCGGGCATACGCAACAAGTGGACCGCTTGCGGGCCTGCAAGAGAGCGGAGATGACCTTGTTAGAATAGCCCTTGTTTCTCAATTGCACCCTCTCAATAGCCATGCCGTAAGACCAAAGCGGCAGGGATCCTCCATGGTTACCGGGCCCTGCGTCAACAGGTTCGGTACCAGAGGCAAAGGAAGAGGAGCCTCCACCAGCATCCGCCGGAGGTCTGCATACCAGGGCTGCCTGGGCAATGAGAATCACCACTCCCTGGTGCAGCCGAATTCGCAGGAGTACTCGCCCTATCAAGGGCCAAGGCGGGAAACACATATAGATGGCCCAGAGGCCAGGGTTGAGCCAAGGCATCCAACCCCGCCGAGCGAGGATCTCTCCGTCTGCTGTAAAAGCACAGGACTTTGGCATTTGTGCTTGACGCCATCAGATCCGCTACGGACGTTCCCCATTTGGCACAGAGTTGAAGGAACACTTCGTCTGCCAACTCCCACTCCGCTGGGTCGATGTGGTGTCTGCTTAGATAATCGGCTTGCACGTTTATCTGAACTGCAATGTGAGCTGCTGACAGGAACTGTAGATGCAACTCGGCCCAGTGGCAAATCTGAGCGGTCTGCACAGCCACTGCTCTGCATTCCGCCTTGACGATTTATGTAGGCCAATGCCGTCATATTGTCCAACAGCACTCTGACAGCCAATCCCTCCAAGGTCAATTGAAAGGCCAGCAACGCCTGGAAAATTGCTTTTAACTCCGAGCGATTGATGGACCACTTCGATTCTTGGCATGCCTCTGCTGGCAATGAGCTCCCCAGCCCTTCAGGCTGGCATCGGTTACCACCAGGCACCAGTCGGGGAGCACTAACGGCATTCCTTGCTGCAGCTTGCTGTCTGAGAGCCACCCACTCCATGCTGAGTCAGGCCGCAGGGAGCCAACTGAGTCTGCACTGATAATCCTGGGAAATGGGAGACCAACGTTGTAGCAGGGAACACTGCAGCGGTCTCATGTGCGCTCTCGCCCAAGGCACCACTTCTAGGGTGGCCGTCATTGACCCCAAGAGCTGGACAATGTCCCAAACTCGCGGGTGAGGCATCCTCAGGATCAGACGGACCTGGGTCTGAAGCTTACACCTCCTTTGCTCAGGTAAAAAAAACCCAACCCCGAGGCCGTGTTGAACCAAACCCCCAAATACTCTAAAGATTCAGAGGGGGTCAGGTGACTTTTGGGTATATTGACGGCCCAGCCCAGAGATTGCAGTAGTGAGACCACTCTGGCTGTTACACGACGACTCTCTTCTGCAGAGTCCGCTCTGATGAGCCAGTCGTCGAGGTACGGGTGAACCCGGATACCCTCTCGCCTGAGAAAGGCAGCTACCACCACCATTACCTTGGAAAAGGTTCAGGGAGCTGTGGCAAGGCCAAAAGGCAAGGCCTGAAACTGAAAGTGTTTTCCCAAAACTGCAAACCGGAGAAACTGTTGGTGCGGGGGCCAAATAGGGATGTGCAAGTAAGTTTCTTTCAGGTCCAGAGACGAGAGAAACTCTCCTGGCTGAACCGCCGCAATGATGGACCGCAGGGTTTCCATGTGGAAATGCTGTACTTTGAGTGACTTGTTGACTTTCTTCAAATCTAGAATGGGCCGAAAAGACCCTCCTTTTCGCAGCACCATAAAAGTAAATGGAGTAACGGCCACAGCCGTGTTCGGCGGGAGGCACGGGGATCACCGCTCCCAGGTGCAACAATCCTTGCAAGGTCTCCTCTACCGCAGCCCGTTTAACAGTAGTGCCGCATCGGGACTCCAAAAACACGTCTCTCACCGGGGCAGTAAATTCCAATCTGTAGCCGTCTCTGATCAGGTTCAAAACCCACTGACCTGAGGTAATCTTGACCCACTCCTCGAGAAAGAGGGAAAGATGTCCTCCAACTGCAGGAATCGAGGAGTGGGCCGGAGCACCATCATTGAGAGGGTTGCCCATGAACTCCAGGCCTTGAACCGGCCGCTGCGGAGCGTTTGTCTGAGCGAAAGGAGTTCCTCTGCTGAAAACGGGCACGCAAAGTAAACCCAGCAGAACGCCCCGGGCGGTACCTTCTAGCTTCATGGAAGCAAGGTCTGGAAGAGGAGGGAACCGCCTGACACTTGGAAGAAGGCCGCGGCCTATCCTCTGGTAAGCGCTGGGGTTTAGCATCCCCCAGGCCCTTGACAATTTTCTCCAACTCCTCACCAAATAGGAGAAGGCCTTGAAAGGGCAACTTCACCAACCTTTGCTTAGAGGCCATGTCAGCTGCCCAATGCCGTAGCCATAGAAGGCGGCGAGCGGCCACCGCCACAGCCATCTGTTTAGCTGAAGCTCTGACCAGATCATAGAGGGCATCAGACAAAAATGACAAGGCCGACTCCATCTGCGGTGTCACCTCCGCAAGGGGCTCCGCTCCATCCCCGGGCTGTTCCACTGCCTGTTAAAACCAAGCAAGGCAGGCTCGAGCAGCATAACAACTGCACACAGATGCCTGTAAGGCTAGGCCTGAAATCTCAAAGGACCATTTGATTGCTGATTCCACTGCATGTCCTTCAGGGCGACCCCTCCCTCAACTGGGAGGGTAGTCTTTTTCGTCACAGCCGTGACTAGGGCATCCACTTTAGGCACAGCCAAGCGTGCCAAGTGCTCCTCACTGAGAGGGTATAAGTGCTCCATTGCCCTGGCAACTTTCAAATGCCCCTCAGGGTCAGCCCATTGAGCCAAAATAAGCTCTTGGATGGAGTCATGCAAAGGAAAGGCTCGAGCAGGCTTCTTAGTACTTGCCATTCTTGGACTACCAGAGGAGGCTTCGCCCATCACAGGATCTTCAATAGAGAGGGCCTGTAAGGCATCAGAAATAAGCGCTGGCAGCTCCTCGCGGTGAAAAATCCTAACCACAGTGGGATCATGTGGATCCAGTGGCAATCCTACACCTACCTCTGGCTCTTCGGACCACGAAGGCCTGCCAAACCTCTCAGAATCCCCACAGCCTGACCAAGTTGTAGATAATGATGTGGTCGATAAATCTTTGAAGTTATCGTCTTCCATAACTCCCCTCCCATGCTATTTAAACTACATGCAGTCACACCCCAGAACCTTCTTACACATTACTCACCACTGAAGTCCCATTCACACATACTCCTACCTACATAGTCTAGGTTTTGCAGAAGTGGGAAGTGCTGCCACTATCAGGATCCACTTATGCTGGAAAAGTTTAAAACCTTAACCTTGACTTAAATTCAGTATCCATTTGTCATCATTAACATACTGTTGTTTGCTAGTATTGTAGATGTAAATAAGCCACATCCACTTCTGCTCTGAGAGTTCTAATAAGGGTTTGTGGTGCAACAATCATTCCCAATATGATTCTTTAGTGCCCTCACCAGATGAGTCCAGAACCTGTGGGTAGTGCCTGCCAACCAAAATGGTCGCATCAGAGAATACAGAGTTGTGAGTTTTGTCCTATAAGGGCACTGTGCCGCTTAGTCTTACTAAATATCAATGCAAACACACAAAACCTGTGGGAGAGAGACAAAAAAAATCTATAAGCAAAAAGTCAATCCCTTTAAATTCCCTCGTAGAGGGGAAACAAGGGCATATACCAGAAGCAAATAAAAATAAACAAACACTCTACTAAACTACATAGTTTACATATATGAACATTGTAATGTGCTCCAATTACATGAAACTTTTCAACCTGGTCATTGAGTAGCATACTCTAGAGGCAAAAATGTATCTAACCACTTTCGCTTCAACCCAAAGTTAAACTTTCTAACACGGAAGGCCATAAACCTTGCGGTCATTGCAAAGCATGCCCTATGTCCATGGTTGGCAACACATGGCAACATCCTCAAACTCTAAAAGTATACAATTTAAGTACATCTACAGACTGTTCTTCTACCTATGTGATTTATGTCGTGTGTCCTTGCCCAAAAATTTATGTGGGTCATACCAGTAGGACTGTAAGGAAATATTTGAACGAACACCGTAATAGGCTAAAACCCCCCCCCCCCCCCCCCAAAATATTAACAGCTCCAATGGTTGTTCATTGTATGGAATGGGACCATGATGCTCATTTAGCATTACGTGAACAATTTTAAATCTTTGAATTAAAATCAGTTGTTCCAGACGGTCTAAATGAAGAAATTTAATGGAATGCTACTATAACTTTAGGTATGCCCTTTTACCTTTAAATTTATATTCAAATGTGAGCATTTAACAAAACATCTGTTCCCACTGGGTAAGTTTTTCTGGACCTTTGATTGGATGCCATAAGCACGTAAGCAACGTCAGGCTCTTGTTTAAAGACGCTGCTTTCCCGCTGAGGTTATTAAAGATGGAGGACCTCTGAAACGTTGAAGCACTGGCATCCCTGATGAATACATTGTTGAAAACGGAAATTTCTGAAGGACCCGACTCATTTCAGGAAATATCGTCAAAGTATAATGAAAGAATTTTGGACTCAGATAAGTTTGGTTCTGATTAACTTCATTTTGCAGTGCATATGATACAGCATAGTGTTTTGCTACAATCAGACAAGTTTTAGTTGTGTATGTATAGGCTGTTCTTTTTCCCCAAGTGTTCTCCTTGTGCAGTTTTCTGCGAATTATATTGTTTTACATTTTTCACTAAGTTTGTAGTGGTGTATTCACACAAAAAAAAACTAGGGGAAACGCTTATAAAAAGTAAATCATTATGCAAATTAGCTCGGCTGTAGAAACAGCCTATACTGAACTCTCTGTGTACCCCTTTATAAACTATATAGTCGAGTATTTTCTTTATTCGCTTCTGGTATAGGCCCTGGTTTCCCCTCTCTGAGGGAATTTAAAGGGATTGACTTTTTGCTTATAGCTTTAATTCCACAGCATTTCTATTTCCAACAGATGGCAGACAGGTGAACCATGCAGTTCCTGGTCTGGTCAAACCAGGCTCATTCGTAGAACTGGGACCCATTAGAATAGGGGGAGGGGGTTAAGTCACTGGCAAAGTCTGGTCTTGCTTAAAGAGGGATTATTCACAGGATAGAGTCCCTTCAATCCCTCCTTTTCTACATTATCAGTTAAAGAATATCAAAAGGAAGAATCCAGAAACATAAGGAAAGCTTTGGCTCAGAGACAGAAACAGCAGTGCATTATTCTATGGTGAGCTAGATTAGAGTGGTAGGTCTGTTTCTGCACTCTGTTGAGGGAGCTTGAGGGTGAGAAAACTTAGCAACTGAGGCCACAATGTGCAGCTCTTCTTTTGAAAATCGTATTTACTGATGGATGAGTCATAACAAAATAATAACTCAGCATTACGTATACCATGAAAAAAAAAAAAGTTATATATAACACAGAACCCTCTCCGTCCCTCTAAATCCCCACTACCACCACCAACCTCTCTATCCCCACACCTACATTAATCTACTTTGGGCAACTGGAGTCAGTCAAAGTGTTCCAGAAGGGCAAACAGGTCTGAAGGAATCATCCCTCTAAATCCCACCTATCTCTCTATCCCCACATCTACAGATATGGTACTCCTTAAGCATTCATTACTGTACTTTGGGCAATTGGAGTCAAAGAGGCATATTTTCAAAGCACTTAGCCTTCCAAAGTTCCATAGGTTTCTATGGAACTTTGGAAGGCTAAGTGCTTTGAAAATATGCCTCAAAGTGTTCCAGAAGGGCAACCAGGTCTGAAGGAATCGATCACCCACAGTGGAAGACAGGTCCCCCATACTCTTACACTACAACACATTAAGCAAAATCATAGAGGACTGCCAATGGGAGAGAGTGGGCACCTCATGTGAAAGCCAGAGAGACTTAAAATACTTTTTCTTTGCTAGCAAAACTGAACACCTCAAAAAGGCACGCAGACCAGCTGTCTGGGGCCTCTGTGTTTGAAAAATATCAAAAAGTTAGGAAGAGGATGAGTCCAATGAATTTGCCAAAACTGGGACACATGCTGGACCAGCTGCGTCCAGAAAATCTGTATGAGAAGACATGTCCAAAACATGTGCCCTAATGTAGCTCCCCCCCCCCCCCCCCCCAAATTTGAGACAATGATCATCTGGTCTCAAAGTTGCTCGGTGAGCTCTATGTGGCGATATATAAAGTCTATAAAGGAACGTGAATTGTAACTCTCGAAGAGTGGCATTTTCCATCAGGGTGTACACTTGTACCAAACAACTTTTGAGTTGAGCTGCAGACACCAAGGAGGGCAGCTCCCGCAACCACCTTTGTGCCATGGATTCATAGCCTGGGTCTTTCATTTGGTCTCGTAAATGATTATGATAGAACTTAACAGGTATGGAAAGTTGTACATCCAAACCAAACATCTCATTAAAACTGTGTTATACAGCAATCATCAGAGAGAGTCTCTGGGTAGGGACCCCACATGTGCTGTAGCTGGAAGTAGGTATGCAAGAGTCCTGTGGGAACACTGTTCCCACATTAACATCTTGCAATTGCTTCAAAGTGCCCTGCTCTGTAAGGCAAACGCCTTAACGGCACTATGTAAGCCACATTGAGCCTGCAAAGAGGTGGAAAAATGTGGGATACAAATGCAACAAATAAAAAAAAAAAAATTATATAAATAAGTACATGTTATTAATAATAGGCCCCACCCTCTGCCCATCATCTAAATACCAAGAAGTGCTCCCTACTGGGAAGGACAAGTTTACCACCACTGGCAACAAGGGGGACACCTCTCTGGATAGTCTATGTAATCCATAAAGCCATTGCCAGGTCTTGTATAGAAATATAAAAAGAATAGCAAAATGGGGTGGTGCCCACATCCTACCTGGGGCTGCCTGGAGCAAATAGCGAAAATGATGGGGTTGAAATACTGCCCGCTCCTTAGTTGTATGAGAGGAAAAAAAAAAAAAAAAAAAAAAGAGGTTCCCTAAAACCAATCCTTTATATGATACATGCAGCAAGCTACCGCAAAGGCCCAAACGTCCCCAAACTCGAGGCAACTGCAAGCGATACAAGTATCATCGTGCCCTTTTCCCTTCCATAAGAGGAACAAACCCTGCGCAGAAAAATGCCATCCTTATATAGCCATTTCAGAACAATAATCATATTGTAGAGGGCCACCCTACCTGATAAAGAAAGCGGGAGTGCCCTCCAGGTCCACAGCAGCCGCTAAGTAGATACCTGCAGTGGGCCAATATTCTTTGAGTATAGGAGGGTGAGATCCGAAGGAAGCAATATCCTCAGATATCCGAGTGTATCTGAAGCCCTTTGGAAGGGAAAATCCACTTGCCACAGATAGCAAATGGAACGTTGGATTGGGGGTGCCATAGATTGTGAGATTTAAGCGAAACCTGGCCAACAACTGAAATTCATTCAGAATTGAGAGCATTTGCAGAATAGTTTGATGGAGGCTTATCAGAATAAGTAAAATATAGTCAGCAAACGCCAGAGCTTTGACTCTAAGACTCGGTAGTGAGATACCCAAAACCCGGGGGCCGAGATGGATAGTTCGTAAAAGGGGTTCTAAATATAAAAAGAGAAGAGGTGAGAGTGGATAGCCCCGACAAATGTGGAAAGCACGTGGCCGACTGACATTTACCAGTAACCTAGGGGCATGATTGACCCATCCATCCAATCCTACTTAAAGCACCTCAAATAAAAAAACACCAGTTCACGTGGTCGAAAGCCTTCTCGGCATCCAAGCTCACCGGAGAGAGGATTCCCAGTTGCTTGCTCTGAGAAAGAGCAAGCAATGCCTTTCACATTCAAAACTGCATGCTGACCACGCATAACACCAGCCTGGTGATCTCCCACCAATGTCGGCATATGTGTAGCCAGCCTATCAACCAGAACTTGCGAAATAATTTTTATGTCCATATTAAGTAATGAAATAGGCCGGCAGCTCTTCTATGTGCAGTAGTGGTGACTGCCAATTGGGCTCCCTATGGAAGCTCCTGCAGAGCAGATGAAGTATTACATCCGATGTGTCGGCCGCAAGATTCTTCAGGGCAACGTGCTTCCTGCCACACTTGTTTTTCCTTGCGGCTGAACAGGAGGGGAGCCCCATGGGGAGATGCCAAATGATTTTTCAGCATGATTTATGCCAGCAGGGAGACCTTTCCTATCTGGCTGTGGGAGACCTTTCCTACCTGGCTGTGCCAAACTACGCTTCTCACAGAAAGAAAGTAGCAGCTATTTTGTCTCCATGTGCGCCTGAAATGCTTGCAGGCCCGGTGCCTTTGTGGTGGCAGGGCTGGTTAACTCAACATTAGACTCATGGAGGGGAAGTTCGGAAGTATGCTTTGACTCTGGGGGATCCCTGAAGTCAGACTTGCTCGCTTCAGCTATGATCTTTGGGTCTTTGGAAGCAAACAAGGACTTTGTTGCTCAGAAAGTCTTTAGAAGACAGCAAGATTTCAGTAGGTAAAGGTAATGACCCCATAGTAAGGGCCCCCCCCAAAAGAAAGCTTTTCCTATCAGGCTCAAGGCCTCCCCCCACAAAAAAAAATAGCTTTTCCTATGCATCAGGCTCAAGCCCTCCCTCCCCCCCCAAAAAAAACAACAAACCCCATTCAGGTTCTGGTTTCAGATGAGTGGGGCTCTCCCAAAGCAGTGGCCTGGGTCGGAAGAGCTATGTCTAAGCTGTATCTGCCACCCTCCCCCTTTCATCAGGCACATAAGGCTATTCAATGCTCTGTCAGCCAGATAATCAAAAGCAAACACGGACACTAGAGACCAATAGTGCCAGGCATGCTAAACAGGGACACCACTATTCCTCCCCAATGTTTGGCGAGCTGCCTGCCGAGTACTACTACAACTATTTAACATTTCTATAGCGCAACAAGGCATACGCAGCGCTGTACACCATACACAAAAAAGACAGTCCCTGCTCAAAGGGCCCTGCTTCCGCGGCAAACCCTATACCAGCTCAGAGCTGGCGTTAGGGTTTGCCAGGGCATTAAGGAGGAATAGGGAGGCCCTGATCAGCATGCATTTGCATGCTTCCAATCCCCGAGCCCCCTCAAACACACAAGGGCCTGGAGCTCCTGGGGACTCCCAGGCCCCCCATACATCAAATGCCCTGGTGGTGCAGTGGGACCCAACCCCCTCTGGGGACTCCCAGCCCCCCCCCCCCCCCCAATACACCAAATGCCCTGGTGGTGCAGTGGGACCTCATCCCCTCCAAAGGCTAGACCTGGTGGTCTAATGGTGAGGGGATCCCCCAAGCCCCTCCTCTGGTACCTTTTAAATTGGAGGAGGGACTAGCAATCCCTCCTCCTCTGCAGGAACCAACTCAAAATGTCAGCGGCCTGCCCAGTGTATCCTGGGATGCACTGGGCAGGGCAAAGTGCCACCATTTTGAGGAGACGCCCACAGAGGAGAAGGTAGTGCTAGTCCCTCCACCTCCAAATTAAAGGTACCATGGGATGGGGTGGGAGAACCCCCCCCCCCCCCACTGACCACCAGAGCATTCGGGGGGGGGGGGGTCTGGGGGTCCACTGGACCTCCAGGCCTTCCTGTGCTTGGTGGGGGGCAAGGGGTCCACTGACTCTCCAGGCCCCCCTGTACTTGGTGGCATGGGGGTGGGGTTAAATGCCTTTGGGGGGGGGGCTGAGGGGTCCACTGGATCTCCAGGCCCTTGTGTTTGTCAGCACGGGGTGGGGGGGGGGGGGGGGGGGGCTAGATGTCCAGGTCTGACAGGCCTGGGAGAAAATCTCAGACCTGTCAAACCTCTTCTGCAGGAGGACTGTGCCTTGAGCACATGCCCAGACACAATCCTCCCGCAGAAGTCCCCCTATGATCAACGCTAATAACGTGCATAAAATTTGTATGCTATTAACGTTGATCATAAGGGAGTTCTTTCCCTGCACTGTTCCGGTGGTAATTCCTTTTCCTTGCCCCTTCTTCTAGAACTCTTCCCTCTTATCTGCGAGTACAGTCCTCCTACCCCATGTTTAAAAAGTGGAGTCTTAAACCTACTTCTACACCAAAGCCTTTGGGAATGATAGGGACATGTGCATTCTTGGCTGAAGTCTTCCTTGTTTTATGTTTTTTTGTAATTTTTATCTTCTGCTTTTTTTCTGCTCCTTATATTTGTTTTGTAAACTGCTCTAACACCTCAAGACTAAGAACAGTATATCAAATATGAGAATAGACTGAACTATTTTTTAATTGCATTAATACATACCAGGGTGCATAACGTCTGGTAATACAGAACCAGGAATTATATGTGGTCCAGGCATGTTTAGATTTGGTAGGTTAGATAGATTGGGTAGTCCAGTGGATAGTGGCATCAAACCTAAAAGAAAAAAGTAAACCGCAATGGGAAAATTAGGTTCTTACCTTGGTAATTTTCTTTCCTTTAGTCACAGTAGCTGAATCCATTACGAATGGGTTGTGTCCACCTACCAGCAGGGGGAGATAGAGTACACTGAAAACCATAGTGCCTCCTGGACAGCTAGCTCCATCTGCCTCTCAGTATTTGAAGCTTCCAAAACAGTGTTAAACCGCGAAGTAGCATAACATGATCTTTCCTCACAGCGAACAAACGCCCCAGAACAGGAGCAATAACACAAAGGAGGGACGAACTCAACCTCCTGTAGTAGAACAGAAATCCTGAAGACTGTTTTCCAACTTCTCCCAATGAGGGAACATATCTGCAGGAAAAACTGAACACAAAACAGTCAATCAGGGAGGGATCATGGATTCATCTGCTGTGACTAAAGGAAAGACAATTACCAAGGTAAGAACCTTATTTTCCCTTCCTTGTCATCAGCAGCAGATGAATCCATTACGAATGGGATGTATCAAAGCAATCCCTAGATACGGAGGGAACAAGTCACACCACGCGCAAGCACTTGTGCTCCAAAAAGCGCGTCCCTCCTGGCAGCCACATCTAGCCTGTAATGACGGGCAAAAGAGAGCTTAGGAGCCCAAGTAGCTGCACTACATATCTCTTGAAGAGAGAGTGCTCCCGTCTCAGCCCAAGAGGAAGAAATCGCTCTTGTGGAATGTGCCTTAAAGACGTCAGGTGGAGGCCGGCCAGATAGCAGATATGCAGAAAAAATGGCTTCCTTAAGCCAACGGGGCTATAGTGGCTTTAGACGCTGGAGACCCTCTGCGAGGACCTGACAACAATACAAAAAGGTGATCAGAGGTCCTGAAAGCATTTGACATCTGCAGATACTGCAACAGAGTCCTGTGCACATCCAGAAGGTGCAACTGCCCAAAAGATTCCGGAAACTCCTCCCTAGTAAAGGAGGGCAGAAAAATAGGCTGGTTTAGGTGAAACGCTGAAACCACCTTAGGCAGGAAGGAAGGCACAGTACATACCATAACTCCGGACTCTGAGAATTGCAGAAATGGGTCTCCACAGGACAGTGCCTGGAGCTCAGACACCCGTAATGGCCACCAAAAAGACTGTCTTTAGAGTCACATCCTTCTCCAAAGCTCGTCTCAGCGGCTCGAAGGGCGAACAATGAAGAGCCTTTAATACTAGCCCCAGGTTCCAAGCCGGACAAGGTGCCCGCACAGGAGGACAGAGCCGAAGCACCCCTCTAAAAAACTGTGCAATGTCTGGATGCGCAGCTAAGGAGAGGCCAGCGACCTTCCCTCGAAAGCACACCAATGCTGCCACTTGAACCCGCAGGGAATTATAGGCCAAGCCTTTTTGTACCCCAGCCTGCAAAAAGTCAAGAACCGGCGAGACAGAAGCCCGCATGGGTGTGATCGTGTTTGGAACACACCAGGCCTCAAACTGGCGCCAAATCCGGGCATACGCAACAAGTGGACCGCTTGCGGGCCTGCAAGAGAGCGGAGATGACCTTGTTAGAATAGCCCTTGTTTCTCAATTGCACCCTCTCAATAGCCATGCCGTAAGACCAAAGCGGCAGGGATCCTCCATGGTTACCGGGCCCTGCGTCAACAGGTTCGGTACCAGAGGCAAAGGAAGAGGAGCCTCCACCAGCATCCGCCGGAGGTCTGCATACCAGGGCTGCCTGGGCAATGAGAATCACCACTCCCTGGTGCAGCCGAATTCGCAGGAGTACTCGCCCTATCAAGGGCCAAGGCGGGAACACATATAGATGGCCCAGAGGCCAGGGTTGAGCCAAGGCATCCAACCCCGCCGAGCGAGGATCTCTCCGTCTGCTGTAAAAGCACAGGACTTTGGCATTTGTGCTTGACGCCATCAGATCCGCTACGGACGTTCCCCATTTGGCACAGAGTTGAAGGAACACTTCGTCTGCCAACTCCCACTCCGCTGGGTCGATGTGGTGTCTGCTTAGATAATCGGCTTGCACGTTTATCTGAACTGCAATGTGAGCTGCTGACAGGAACTGTAGATGCAACTCGGCCCAGTGGCAAATCTGAGCGGTCTGCACAGCCACTGCTCTGCATTCCGCCTTGACGATTTATGTAGGCCAATGCCGTCATATTGTCCAACAGCACTCTGACAGCCAATCCCTCCAAGGTCAATTGAAAGGCCAGCAACGCCTGGAAAATTGCTTTTAACTCCGAGCGATTGATGGACCACTTCGATTCTTGGCATGCCTCTGCTGGCAATGAGCTCCCCAGCCCTTCAGGCTGGCATCGGTTACCACCAGGCACCAGTCGGGGAGCACTAACGGCATTCCTTGCTGCAGCTTGCTGTCTGAGAGCCACCACTCCATGCTGAGTCAGGCCGCAGGGAGCCAACTGAGTCTGCACTGATAATCCTGGGAAATGGGAGACCAACGTTGTAGCAGGGAACACTGCAGCGGTCTCATGTGCGCTCTCGCCCAAGGCACCACTTCTAGGGTGGCCGTCATTGACCCCAAGAGCTGGACAATGTCCCAAACTCGCGGGTGAGGCATCCTCAGGATCAGACGGACCTGGGTCTGAAGCTTACACCTCCTTTGCTCAGGTAAAAAAAAACCCAACCCCGAGGCCGTGTTGAACCAAACCCCCAAATACTCTAAAGATTCAGAGGGGGTCAGGTGACTTTTGGGTATATTGACGGCCCAGCCCAGAGATTGCAGTAGTGAGACCACTCTGGCTGTTACACGACGACTCTCTTCTGCAGAGTCCGCTCTGATGAGCCAGTCGTCGAGGTACGGGTGAACCCGGATACCCTCTCGCCTGAGAAAGGCAGCTACCACCACCATTACCTTGGAAAAGGTTCAGGGAGCTGTGGCAAGGCCAAAAGGCAAGGCCTGAAACTGAAAGTGTTTTCCCAAAACTGCAAACCGGAGAAACTGTTGGTGCGGGGGCCAAATAGGGATGTGCAAGTAAGTTTCTTTCAGGTCCAGAGACGAGAGAAACTCTCCTGGCTGAACCGCCGCAATGATGGACCGCAGGGTTTCCATGTGGAAATGCTGTACTTTGAGTGACTTGTTGACTTTCTTCAAATCTAGAATGGGCCGAAAAGACCCTCCTTTTCGCAGCACCATAAAAGTAAATGGAGTAACGGCCACAGCCGTGTTCGGCGGGAGGCACGGGGATCACCGCTCCCAGGTGCAACAATCCTTGCAAGGTCTCCTCTACCGCAGCCCGTTTAACAGTAGTGCCGCATCGGGACTCCAAAAACACGTCTCTCACCGGGGCAGTAAATTCCAATCTGTAGCCGTCTCTGATCAGGTTCAAAACCCACTGACCTGAGGTAATCTTGACCCACTCCTCGAGAAAGAGGGAAAGATGTCCTCCAACTGCAGGAATCGAGGAGTGGGCCGGAGCACCATCATTGAGAGGGTTGCCCATGAACTCCAGGCCTTGAACCGGCCGCTGCGGAGCGTTTGTCTGAGCGAAAGGAGTTCCTCTGCTGAAAACGGGCACGCAAAGTAAACCCAGCAGAACGCCCCGGGCGGTACCTTCTAGCTTCATGGAAGCAAGGTCTGGAAGAGGAGGGAACCGCCTGACACTTGGAAGAAGGCCGCGGCCTATCCTCTGGTAAGCGCTGGGGTTTAGCATCCCCCAGGCCCTTGACAATTTTCTCCAACTCCTCACCAAATAGGAGAAGGCCTTGAAAGGGCAACTTCACCAACCTTTGCTTAGAGGCCATGTCAGCTGCCCAATGCCGTAGCCATAGAAGGCGGCGAGCGGCCACCGCCACAGCCATCTGTTTAGCTGAAGCTCTGACCAGATCATAGAGGGCATCAGACAAAAATGACAAGGCCGACTCCATCTGCGGTGTCACCTCCGCAAGGGGCTCCGCTCCATCCCCGGGCTGTTCCACTGCCTGTTAAAACCAAGCAAGGCAGGCTCGAGCAGCATAACAACTGCACACAGATGCCCGTAAGGCTAGGCCTGAAATCTCAAAGGACCATTTGATTGCTGATTCCACTGCATGTCCTTCAGGGCGACCCCTCCCTCAACTGGGAGGGTAGTCTTTTTCGTCACAGCCGTGACTAGGGCATCCACTTTAGGCACAGCCAAGCGTGCCAAGTGCTCCTCACTGAGAGGGTATAAGTGCTCCATTGCCCTGGCAACTTTCAAATGCCCCTCAGGGTCAGCCCATTGAGCCAAAATAAGCTCTTGGATGGAGTCATGCAAAGGAAAGGCTCGAGCAGGCTTCTTAGTACTTGCCATTCTTGGACTACCAGAGGAGGCTTCGCCCATCACAGGATCTTCAATAGAGAGGGCCTGTAAGGCATCAGAAATAAGCGCTGGCAGCTCCTCGCGGTGAAAAATCCTAACCACAGTGGGATCATCTGGATCCAGTGGCAATCCTACACCTACCTCTGGCTCTTCGGACAACGAAGGCCTGCCAAACCTCTCAGAATCCCCACAGCCTGACCACGGGGGGGGGGGGGGGGGGGGGGGGGGGGGGCGCCCGCTCTCTAAAGGGGAATTTACCCTTCTGCACTTGTCTTGCGGCCAACTGTCTGGGGAAAAAATGCCTGACGGCAATCCTGGGCCACAGAGGGGAACCAGGTAGCAACGCAGAGACAGACATCTGCGGCAGAGCTCTTAACATGAACGCTTTATGTAAAAGCAACACAAACTCAGTGGAGAAAGGCTCACCCTTGCCTCCCGGTTCCAATCCGGGGTAAGCAGCTCCTCTGGTAGCCTCCATCCGAGGCTCCCCTCCGGCCTCAGACCCCTCTGCTCCTGTGGGGGTTGAGCCATGCGGCGCATCCAAGATGGCGCCCGCTGCCAGCTCCACCGAGCGGGAAGAAACATTGCTCGCCATGCTCAGGCCGGCCCTGATGTCTGAAGAGCACGATTTACAGGGCCCCGCTGCAGATCTACGCTTGCCACAACGTGAGCAGCGCTTAACAACCTCTGCAGCCATCGCTGAAAAATTTCAAAATGGTGGATTTGCACCAAAAACATCCCGATCGCGGGCCCTCCCTGGAGGAGCTACAAGACTCTCTTACCTCACCAGACCGAGTCCCAGAGCTCCGGTCACGCTGCACAAACAGAAGGAAGCCTCAGAATCGCAGCGCTAACAAGCGCGTTGCATTTTTTTTTTTTTTTAACGTTGTGAGGAAAGTTAGAGGCAACAGCTACAGAGGCACTCGAGGTTCAGGAGAGTGGGAAAGGCAGGGAAAGGACGAACCAATGTGCCTGCATCCACATAGGAGGCCGGGTAAGGCAGAGAAAGGGCGAACCTATGTGCCTTTAAAGTGGGCACCATCAGCCACAACACCCCTGCTACAACTGGCCAAAGCACAGGAGCCACCCAGGCAGATTTCTGAAGGAGCTGAATAAGCTGCATCCACCCTGCTGGGGAGATAGAGAATACTGGGAGGCAGATGGAGCTAGCTGGCCAAGAAGCACTATGGTTTTCAGTGCTCTCTATCTCCCCCTACTGGTAGGTGGACACAACCATTTGTAATGGATTCATCTGCTTGATGACAAGGAATATGACTGATTACTTCAAGTAAGCCTAACATCAGTTAACAGAGAGTATAACATCAGTTAATGAAGACTGTATACTGAACGTATAATAAACAGTACTGTATATATGTTTATCAGATGTGAAGCTTTTTTGGGTCACAACGGTTAAGTGCACGCTCCGGTTAACTGCATGTATTTCTTTGGTCCCAGACCCTTGCACTTAAGCAGATTGCACTACATGTATACCCTGGAGGAAAGGAGAAACAGGTGACTTGATACAGACGTTCAAATATTTGAAAGGTATTAATCTGCAAACGAACCTTTTTCGGAGACGGGAAGGTGGTAGAACTAGAGGACATGAAATAAGGTTGAAGGGGGGCAGACAAGAAAAATGTCAGGACGTATTTTTTTCACAGAAAGAGTGGTGGATACTTGGAATGCCCTCCCGAGGAAGGTGGTGGAGATGAAAATGGTAACAGAATTAAAAAATGTGTGGGATAAACATAAAGGAATCCTGTTCAGAAGAAATGAATCCTCAGAAGCTTAGCAGAGATTGGGTGGCAGCACCAGTGGTTGGTAAGCGGGGCTAGTGCTGGGCAGACTTCTATGGTCTGTGCCCTGAAAATGGCAGATACAAATCAAGGTCATGTATACATATAAAGTAGCACATATGAGTTTATCTTGTTGGGCAGACTGTGCGTGTGTGTAAGTAATAAAAAATAATAGGCCATCAGAAGAAAAGTTACAAGGTTGTTGCCAAGTTGTGCAAACACTGTTGCTAAAAACTTCTTTCCAAAAATCTTAGTCTTAGAATCAAAATGGAATACCCACAACTACAAGAATATTCATAAAAATATGTATTCTTAAAAAATGGCACTCCTCCTGAGAAACATGCGATGTAACTCTAAATCGTAGCCTGCAACTGATGCTATCAACACATTACTAGCTTTAAAAATGTGTATGCCTGACGAAATGCTCCTACTTTCTTAAAAATGCCAATAGTAAAAATAAAAAAGGGGAGTCTTACCTAGGTGGAAACTAATGTTATTAAAAAAAAAAAAAAAAGATAGTACCTTACATAAATACAAGCCAATGTTCTATGGGGTCCTTTTAAAAAGGCGTGCTAGCGTTTTTAGTGCACGCTAAAAATAAGCCATGCGCTAAATGCAAGAGATGCCCATATATTCCTATGGGCATCTCTAGTCTTTAGTGCAAGCTAATGATTAGCGTGTGCTAGAAACGCTAGCACACATTTGTAAGACCCTCTATATTTGAAAATGCCCAATACACTGAACAGATTGTAGTATAATCGAGAGAGATCAGTACAGCTTAAGTATCTCAAACAGTAAAATGTTGCTTCTTTTTAAAACAATAGTACAACTGTAAATAGCCAAAAAAATATAGAAAGGCACTCACCATTAACACCATGATTGCAAACATACCCTGGGAGTGGAGCACTGCTAAACTAATCAAAAATGGTGCGTTTGAGCAGCGCATTTAAATTGAACCACATAAATGCCAATGGTTCAGTATTCTAAACAACTGGTGGCAGCTAGTAATGGGTAAATGAGCATTGCCTAATTGGGCCATTTTGTTGGGGGGGGGGGGCCCTAATATGTTGGGCCATTTTGTAGAGGGCCAAAATGTGGGCAGATAGTAGTCAGAGACTATTATGTCAGGGGCTCTTTTGTTAGGGTTTTTTTTTTTTGATGGGGCTATTTTGTCAGTGCTTTTTTGATGGGACTGTTTTCACAGTGCTATTTTGAGTCAGTACTGATTCCAAGACATCACAATTCTTGTTCAGGTGGCTATTTAAGCTTGGAATGAAAGGGGAGGCGCTACTGCTGGGAGATTTCAGCTTGCCTGATGTGCATTGGGCTATCCCGTCAGCAGAATTACAAAGATCACATGGTGATGGAACCCACGAGGGAAAGGTCGACGCTGGATCTAGTGCTCTAAAATGGAAAAAGTATTTCCAATGTATGTGTGGGTCCCCACCTAGGTAATAATGATCATCACACAATATGGTTTGATGTAAAGAGCAAAAACGGAGTGAAGATGCACAAAATTCAAAGTATGGATTTCAGACGTACTGCTTTTTGTAAAATGTAGGAACACCTGAAAGAGGAGCTGATGGCATGGGTAGGCATAGGTGAAGTGGAACCACAGTGGTCCAAGCTGAAAGCTGCTATAAACATGGTGACTGATCTTTACATAAGGACAGTAAACAAAAACGAGAGAAAAGGGAATCCTATATGGTTCTTCAAACAAGTGGCTGAAAAAAAAAAAAAAAAGGGCAAATGAGGCCTTGTTCAAGAAATACAGAAGAATGCAACAAGAGGATCACGGAAAAGATTACCGGAGTAAACTCAAGAAGCGAAGAGGGAAATACGGCTAGGGAAAGCGCAGGTGGAAGAAACACATGGTTAAAGATGTAAAGAGATGTTAACAAGACCTTTTTCAGATATACTGGGGAAAGGAGAAAAGATAGGAATGGAATTGGAAGACTGACGGATGATGATAAAGTGAACGTGTGAAATACTTCTCTTCTGTGTTCATGGAAAATAAATCCTGGAGAAGGACCATGAGTAGGCTGCTGAGGGAATATCTGGGAATGGAGTGGAAATTGCACTATTCACAGAAGAAAGCGTTTATAAACAGCTTGAGAAACTGAAAGTGGACAAAGCTATGTGGCTGGATGGGATACATCTCAGGATACTGAAGGAGTTCAGAGAAGTCCTGGCGGGATCTAAGGATTAATAGAGCTTTAGAGATGAGAGAAGTTCCACGGGATTGGAGATGAGTTGATGTGGTCCCTCTTCACAAAAGCGGAGACAGGAAAGAAGTGGGAAATTATAGGCTGGCAAGCCTCATGTTGGTGCTGCTGAAGGAAAGGATAGTTAACTTTCTAGAAGCCAGCCGGTTACAGGATCTGAGGAAACATGGCTTTACCAAAGGAAAATCCTGCTAAACTAATCTGATTGACTTCTTTGACTTAGTGGCCAGAGAACTGGATGACAGATACGCATTAGATGTAATCTACTTGGATTTCAGGAAAGCTTTTAATAAAGTCCCTCCCAGAAGACTCAGGAATAAGCCGAGACGGCTGAACTTAAGACTCAAAGTGGTGAACTGGATTGGTTGACTGATGGAAGACAAGAGGGTGGTGGTAAATGGAATATGCTTGGAGGAAAAGGTGGCATGCCTCAGGGGTTGGTGCTGGGGCCAATTCTGTTCAATATATTTTTGAAAGAAAGACATTGCTTAAGTGTTAGAAGGAAAAGTTTGCCTTTTTGCGGATGATGCGAAGATAGACAAGAGTGGATAATTTGGGAGGAGTAGAAACTATAAGAAGGGATCTCCAAACGTTGGAAGAATGGTCAAGGATCTGGTAGTTAAAATGTAATGGCAAGAAGTGCAGAGTGATGCACTTGGAGTGCAGAAATCCAAAAGAGATGTACCAGATAGCAGGGGAGAGATTGGTAAGCTTGGCTCAGGAGGGCTCAGGGTGATGGTGTCTGAGGATATCAAGGTGATGAAACAGTGCAACGAGGAGGTGGCTGCCACCAGAAGGATGCTAGGCAGCACAGACAGGAGTAAATCAGCAGAAGATGCCCCTGTACAAGTTGTTAGCGACATCCCACTTGGAGTATTGTGTTCAGTTTTGAAGGCCGTATCTTGCGAAGGATGTAAAAAGACGAAGTGGTTCAAAGAAAAGTGATGAAAATGTTATGGGGATTGCGTAGCAAGATGTACGAGGACAGACTTGACCTGAACATGTATACCCTGGAGAAAACGGGATACGATGTGATACAGATTTTCAAATATTTGAAACAAACATTTTCCAGAGAAGGGAAGGCAGGAGAACTAGGGGACATGAATTGAGGATGAAAGGGGGATGACTCAAGAATGATGTCAGGAAGTATTTTTTTCATTGAAAGGGCAGTAGATACCTGGAATGCCCTCCTGCGGGAGGTGGTGGAGATGCAAACGGTAACGGAATTAAAAAATGCATGGGATAAACACAAAGGAATCCTGTTTAGAAGGAACGGATCCAAAGAAACTTAGCTGAGATTAGGTAGCAACACTAATTGGGAAACAAAGCCAGTACTGGGTAGACTTCTATGGTCTGTGCTTTCATCATGGCTGAATAGACTTGGATGGGCTGGAGTGGAGCTTATCAGGGGCTTCAACAACTTCAGAAATTTTAGAACAAGGACAGTGCCGGGCAGACTTCTACGGTCTATGCCCTGAAAATGGCAAGGGCAAATCAAGATTAGGCATATATATGAAGTATATCATACAATATGTAATGTTTATCTTGTTGGGCAGCCTGGATGGACTGTACAGGTCTTTATCTAACATCACTATATGGTAGGGCTAGCTGTTCTCAGCATGGAAGATTTGCATATCGGGACCATCCCTTTCGGGGTGGTCAGAAAGGTCAGGGTGCTCCAGCTGGGAGTGTGGAGGTGCTAGATCTGCAGTGTGAGGTATGGGGGCCCATGCTCCAGTTCCTCTGGTGGGAGGATGACCAAGGCAGTTTTTACACAGGTAGGTCCAAATAACCTCAAATCAGTGGGTCCTTGAATTTAATCAGCATAGTTATGCTCTCAAGTTTGCTCATCCCCTGATTTGCTGTTGCCACTGTTTATCAAGGTTTGCTTTCTGTAACATTTGTTACAGCTTCTTGTGATTTTATTTACAGAATTAAATGCAGTCTCAAATTATCATCTTGAGATGTTTTTCATTCCTTCAGATTTAGTACATGAATATCAGATTGATGTGGCTTCTGATGCAGGCGTCTACGCCAAAACATGGCTCGTGTCGAGTCCTTGTTTAGATTCAATGTGAAGTGTTTTATTAATAAAGGACTGTTTATTCAATTTTGCACCCAGTCCATTTTGATTATCTGTTGCTTGCTTCTTTTGTTCTGAGGTACGGAGATTAAGTTTTCACAACAAGGAGAAGGAACAAACTAAAATCACGCATGTGTGTACACACACACACATATATATATATATATATATATATATATATATATATATATATATATATAAAGCAGTCCACTCTGTTCTCCACTCTCATTCCCTTTATTGTTGCTTGGTGGTCATTTCTTACCTGGCAGTGTTGTTGTTGGGTTAATTGATGGCGACACTGTGTTGAGGGAGGAGTTTACTGGAGGGGGTGGCAACAATGGTACTGTTGGGATACCTGCAAAAAATGAACAAATTCACATACATGTACAGCATTTCCTTTTTAATGACAATGGCCCCATCTCAATGTCCCTGATGTCACCATGCCTCCTAATGTGCTGCGCCAGAGGCTACAAAATGAGAGCAAATATGAGTGGCAACATAGGGCATCCTTGCCTCATTCCCCGGCCAAAACCAAACTCCTCCTAATGTCCCTCATTTAGTCTAACCTTAGCTTTTAGAGCAGAATACATTGCCTTCAGACACCTACAGAAATCTGGACCAATTCCATTATTTGCCACCCTATTAACATATAGGCCCAATGCATGTGACCAAATACTTTTTCAACATCTACCACCAGCAGAACAGATACGATTTCCTCCATCTGCACACACCAGGTTAAATTTAACACTCGCCTTATATTATCTCCCACATAACGGCCTGATCTTCGTGAATAAGCTTGTGCATCATTACTTGCAATCTGTTAGTCAACAATTTAGCTAGAATGTATTTTATTTATTCAAAGTTACAAATTGCAAATACAGATTAAATAAATAGCTTAGCCATTAAACAGCAAAAAATTAAATATACAATAAATCTCAAATGCTAGAGGAAATTAAACCCTCAAAGGATAGAGACAAGAAAATTGTAAAAAAAAAAAAAAAAAAAAAAAAGAGAGATGTTCCCTCTTCAAACAAACATATGAGCCATATGAGAGAGAATACAATAAATCTAAGCAATACTCTATCTGAGATTAAATTTAAACTGTGGAACCACATCAGGTACCTTCCTAGACCACAGAGCCAACACTTTAGCAGACAAAATACATTTTAAATAATCAGGTAACTAAAATCTCTCTCTCTTCCGTGCAATGAGAAAATATGAGAGACCATCACGAAATGCCTGCAGCCACCTAAAGGGTCTATCCCAGCACTGCTCATGCCCACCTGCACCTTTGCACATGCTCCACAATGGCATACCCTCCACCCCACCTGGGTTTCTCTTGCCTCTGGGCGAGTCTCCCACCCTCAAGTTATCTCTGCAGTGGTTTCTAAGGACACTAGGGCCATAATTAAACTCTGGAATTCATTGCCAGAGAATATGGTAAAGGGGTTAGCTTAGTGGAGTTTAAGAAAGGTTTGGACGGCTTCCTAAAGGAAAAGTCCATAGACCATTATTAAATGGACTTGGAGAAAATTCACTATTTCTAGGATAAGCAGTATAAAATGTTTTGCACTTTTTTGGGGATCTTGCCAGGTATTTCTGACATGGATTGGCCACTGTTGGAAACAGGATGCTGAGCTTGATGGACCTTTGGTCTTTCCCAGTATGGCAATACTTATGTACTTTTGACATTGTGGTTGTCATTTTTCTGCATATTTTGTCAATATACTGCAAATTATGCATCTGTCTGAAGTGCACACTCTACTCACCTGTGCTGAGAGCATTACTGACAGAGGAAGGGCTCGAACTAATGGAAAGGTGTGAAAGATCTGTTTCAATTCCTGCAGTCCCAGATGGTAAGCTAGAGGGGGCATTCACTGAAGATAGCTGAACCTTTCAAAAAACAGAAAAAACAGAAGGCAACTTTGGTAAGAATGAAAAAACCATAACTATATCTTTACCTTCTACAACTAAAGGCAGGAATTGGGGGGGGGGGGGGGGGGGGGGGTGAAAGAGTCAAATCAGCAGGCGAGTGCAGTCCTGCCAAAGTGTTTATGTTTACTCCACACTTTTGGGAGCAATCGGACTGTAGCAGGAAGAAGCCATATCTGGAAGGACAAAAGACTACATCTGGGTGAGGCAGGAAGGAGGAGGAGAGAGGGCTGTGAGAGGGTAGGGTGAGGTGTGAGGTAAGACAAGAACTCAACTATATTATGCCCCTTGTCACACCCTCCCCGCCACAAAAATAAAATAATTCTTGGGGAGCAGGGATGATGGCAGAATAACACAGTAAATGCGTTTTGTCCTTTTTGAGGCCTGAATGAACGTTTCAAACCCTGTCTAAAGGGTACATTCCATTTGACTATGTTGTAGTGGCTACTAATCCAAATACAGATTAAATTTAAGACACTCACTGGCTATTAAGGCCAACAAAGGCTGGGGGTCCTAAATATCCTGTGGATAAAAATGACCAGGTCAAGGTCTTTTCTACAAATGGTTCATGTTTCTGGAATACATTCCTCACCGAGACTGGGGTTTGTGTGACTAATCCTTTCTGCTTGAATCTAAACACTTGAAGGGCATTTCTATAACTGGGTGTTAACAATTACATGTACCTTGTGCACAGTGCAGTGTTAATTGGAACTTGTGTGCACAAATGCGTTAAGTGTTATCTATAAAGGCACATATAGCTGCAGGGGGCATACACATGGGCAAGTCTCCAACTTACATACACTACATACAGAATACTATAAGTTAAATGAACTGAATTACACACTTGGGCACGCACACTTACCTCTGCCATTGATCTGGCACAAGTGCTTCTAACATTTGGTAAACCAATCTGGGTTTATACTGTATTCCAACACAAAGTAGGCACACCCGAGTCCTATTATAGAACTGGCACTCAGTGTCAGGTGCCATTGTGACACCCAACTTGAGGCACCAACTTAGAGAATTGTCCTCTTGGATTTTTCATCAATTTGGCTAATTTCCACAACAGGAATTTTTCTTGTTGATTTCTTGTTCATATCTTAGAAATTAAGATCCAAGTTGGTGTCAGTGGGTGGGCCTGCCTTTGATTTTTTTTTGATTATGGTTGTATTTTTTTTTTGCATATCCTGTTCTACTGATATGTGCACTATATTACTTTTTAAATAGTCTGTCCTGGTCAAGAATGGCTGAATATTAAGTGCTTGATAGATATTCTGGTCCCTATCTCCCTCTACCTGTCATATTTGTGGGGAGCAACTGTGAGCCCTCCAAAACTCACCAGAAACCCACATATAGGTGCCCCCTTCACCCATAAGGGCTATTGTAGTGGTGTACAGACGTGGGTTTTGGGGGAGCAACAATGAGATGTGTACCTGGGAGCACGTTTTGGCACTCTACTGCAGTGCCCCCTAGGGTACCCCATTTATCTCCTTGGATGTCTGGAAGACCACTAAAAATGCTGGCCCCTCCTACATCCCAATGGCTTAATTTACTACGTTTTTCCACTTGGACTTTTTTTTTTTTTGTTGAAAATGGACCAAAAAACAAAATGTCCAAAGCACAAAACCTTGTTAGAGAAAGTATTTTCAAAAACAAAAGATAGACGTCTTTCTTTTTGGAAAATGAACTTCTTTCTTTTTCAGATTTTGGATGTTTTTTGCAAAACGTCTAAAGTCGGACTTAAACATCATATCGAAAATGCCCCGCCATGTGTCACCAGGGTACAAATTATATAACAGTGATAATGGTGGATCATATTGGAGAGGGGTGCTATATGTTAAAAAGGTAATTAACAAAATAAAAATTCAGAAGGAAACATAGCAATATGGAATCCTTATGGATAAAAATTCCATATGTGAAGGGAAAGAGAATACCGGTAGGGCTACACTACTATCCAGCAGGCCAGGACAAACAGATGATGAAACGTTAACACAGCTAGCAAATTTAGCAACAGTATAACAATGGGTGATTTAAATTACTGTACCAAGAATCTAAAAATATAAATTTAAATGTAACACATTGTGCTTGGTAGAAACTCCTGGTGAGGAACACTATTCTCACTCTCAGAACACTCCATTCTGCAAGACAATCTTGATGCTACTGCCATAAAATGTCTATCCTCCCAGTACATCTGAAGGAATCCACAGATTCAAAGAAACAAAGTACAGTTAACCATGTAGAACAAGTAGAAGTAAACCGATTTTTTACTCGTCCCAAAAGACTAGGGAACACTAGAGGAAGTTACATGGAAATACTTTTAAAATAAATAAGAGGAAATATTTTTTTTACTTAACGAATAGTTAAGTTCTGGAACTCTTTGCCGGAGGATGTGGTAACAACGGTTAGCATATCTGAGTTTAAAAAAGGTTTGGACAAATTCCTGGAGGAAAAGACCATAGTCTGCTATTGAGACAGACATTGGGAAGCAACTGCTTGCTCTGGGATTTGTAGTATGGAGTGTTGCCACAATTTGGGTTTCTGCCAGGTACTTGTGACCTGGCTTGGCCACTGTATGAAAAAACAGGATACTGGGCTTGATGACCATTGGTCTGACCCAGTATGGCTACTCTTATGTTCTTAATTTCTAAGCATACATCAACTGCTAGTTTGATAGCATGGACATGTGCCATGTATGAATTACAATTTATATTGTTAAAAAAGGAAAGTGATCCAAAATGGAGTGCTCCTGTTTGTTGCAATTTCAGCATTACCTTTTGGCTCTTGACTGTGAGCATGCTGAATAGGAAGGGAAGCTGAAGGGTGTTCTTCCCCCCCCCTCCCCCCCCAGTCCTTCGTCAAGTTTCAATTGCAGCCTATGCTATATCTTCCCCAATTTCAGACATTTCTGCTGTTCCAGGGCAGGGAAGAGCCCGTAGAGTACATCGTCACTCAGCCTGGCAGGACCAACGACCCCTCCCATCTCACAACCCGGTGAGCAGCTTGCACTGGTTCCGCAGGAAGTGGTTCAGTGGAGCTGGAGGAACAGCAGTCCTTATCTGTGGTTGTGTTGGGGGAAATTTCTGCTGCTGGTTTGATCCCGCAGCATATAGTGGGGGGGGGGGGGGGGGGTCAGCGATCTTTGTATATGGTGTCAGCGAAGGCAATCTCCCCAATATCTGGTTATACCTCAGAAGAAATTTCTCTACGTACTGCCACGCTTCAGCGATTAAGATCACAAGAGATTTTGCGGGACTCAACCTGGACGGATCTTGAATCTCTACACAAGGTTTGCACATTCTTGTCTGTTTCCTTAAATAATGCTGTGCAATAAAAGAAGGGGTGAGTTGACTATTCTGATTAAACAAACTCAGTTGGAATAGGTAGTGACAAAGATTCAGGACAATCAGGCTCAGTTCATTGGAGAAAGACTGTTTCACCATAAGGTGGAAAGTTTTGAAAATTGTGTGACATTTAAACCCGAGAATACTTAATTTTCCTTATTCTAGACTTACATCGCCTACAGAGATGTTTCATAGATATTTGTTAAGAAATTAAGTATTCCGAGAGGTTTTTGCCACCTATGTAAAAATTATACTATGTTCTGACTATTCTGTCAAAATCTGGGGAAAAGCAGGAGTAGCAGTAGGATGTTTCATAAATTAAAAGGCATCCAGAACATACTTAAATACCCAAGAGCATTAATTTAAAGACCCCTCTGAACTACAAACCTAGGTGTGCTGTAAGATAGCAAAGGATAATGGAACCAAGTTTTAAAACGTAGCAGATTAAGAGCTCTGCCTAGCCTCTGGCTTTTGCAAAAGCTGTCTCACATCCATCTCTGGTTAAGAGGCAGAGTTCAGATGCTTTTGAGTGTTTCCTATCCTCAAGTGAACTCCATCTAACCACTCTTTTCTAGAATTTCACCTGCCCCACTGGCAGAAGACTATATAAAGCTTAGTGGCCTCACTACTTGCAAGTTTACTCAAGTTGCCCCTATCTTGATTCATCCCAACCTAACACAATTTCTCTGGTACCTCTATAGGGTCATTTACTAATGGCTAGCACATACCAAGCTTCTTATTTTTTTGTCAATTAGTCTGTATGTCTTGCCAGTCTATTCTAAATTGTAAGCAACCAGGACATTGAACTGTCTTGTGTGTCTATTAAAAACTGTATATATCAGTTGTTCCCAAACCTGGTCCTGGAGGCACCCCAGTCACTCAGGTTTTCAGGATATCCACAATGAATATTCATGAGAGATTTACAAGCCGTGGAGGCAGTGTATGCAAATATCTCATGAATATTCATTGTGGATATCCTGAAACCCTGATTAGCTGAGGTGCCTCCAGGACCAGGTTTGGGTACAACTAGTATAAATGATTATTTTAGCCTCTCAAAATATAGTACTATACAATCCACCTCTAGATTGCAAGTGTAATTTTAAAAACATTACTACAGGTTTTGAACTATACCGTTAGGTCCTTCTTATTAAAGAAATTTTCCATTATTTCTACAGTGAGCACTCATCACTGCTGGGCCCCCAACTATGGTTCTTTTTCAATTTTCTTCCTCAGGTTTTGGTTTAGGATCTAAGGTCAATATATACAAGACATTCATCCAGAAATCGCGTTTAAGATGTAATGTTTATATTACCTCTGTAAAACCATCTTTGAGAGGACTAACTGGTACATTGGGCACCTGCCCTGGAATAGAAATGTTCTTGCCCTCTTCAAATGGGCGTGTAGGAATCCGATGCAAGTATCCATATCCAATGCCGCACCCTAAGCTGGGGGGAGGAAAAAAAAATTGCAGCTTAAACACACTAAATAATCAGGCAGACAAACATCAGAAATACTTAACTCCCTTACCTGCCTTCTCCACCCCAAACATGATTTGGTGTAATAATCACCTCACGACAATTATCGGTGTCTGTGTTGTACACGTAAAGTTTTAATGGTTTTCCCTCATGTGTTTCAATGAGGGAGAAAAGATCTTCAGACTGGTAAAAAAAAAAAAAAAAAAAAGAATATAGTCCATTAGCAGTTAGACCAATCCCAGTTTCAGACAAAACTTGATCATTCAATAGAAGGAGAAATTAGGTCTTATCTGATCATTTTCTATTACAGAACCTGTGGCATAGCTGTGTCCATCAACCAGCAGTCCAGCTCCTCAATATTTACATAGATGTGCGGTAAGGAGAAGCTCAGAATAAACACAACTCCCCTCTAATCTCACACTAACCAGATGAGCAAACATGTGTGGCCTCTAATCTCTGGACCATTTGTAGAGAACAAGAGATATGCAGGAAGCACCATGCAAGGTGGCAATCATTTTACCCATCACTTTGCACTGACTAAACATCTCAGAAACCTCAGGCGGGCCTCTGGAATAGTGGGAAGGTCTAATAGAAAGAAAATTATTAGGTAAGACCTAATTTCTCCTTTCATTACATAGCTTCCCACTATTACTGAACCCGTGGGATGTTGAAAAGCAATCCCTAGAGTGGGTGAGATCTTCCCTGAGGACCGAAGCCTCACAACTGACTTCTGAGCATGCCACAGCTACCCTGTGTTTGGCTGCGAACCTGCAGAAGACCCCAATCCAGCAGTCAAATCAAGCCTGTGTACCACAGCCAATCAGGGGCTATGAGAATTATTCAACCCTAGTGCAATGCAATCCTTTTCAAACACGTGGCCTACCACTGGCCAAGGAGGGAAGACATCTACTGCTAGGGCTGCAGTAGGGCATGGATCCCCATCATGCCTGGTTCTTTCCAAGAACTTGGGCACTTTGGCATTTCTTTGTCTATCAAGTCCAGACGTGGAAAACCCCATCAGTCCACTATCAGCTGAAAACCCTGGCTGATAGTTCCCATTCTCCCTGGTCCAAGGAGTGCCTGCTGAGAAAGTCCACTTCCACATTCAAGATCACGAAGTGAGCTGCTGACAAAGCACAGATTTTTCTCTATTCAACCCATGAGGGATGCCGCCTCCACTATCATTGGACTGTAGGTCCCACCTTGCTTGCTGATGTAACCCACCGCCACTGCATTGTCGGAGAAAACTTGGACTGAGGCTCCTGCCAGAAAGGGAGCAAAGTCATGTAAGGAATTCCATACTGCTCTGAGCTCCAATTTATCGACCATCCTGTTCCGTCCAGGTGCTCTGTGCCAGAAGGAACTTGTAACGAGCTCCCCAACCTAACTTGCTGGTTTCTACCGTCACCACCTCCCAATGTGTTATCAGAAAGGGAGCTCCAACACTCAAATTCCTGGGCGACAACCACCATTGCCTACTCTGTCCGGCAATCAGCATCCAAGAAGATGAAGGTCGTACTTTGTGACACCACAGACCAGCAGCAGAGAAGAAATTCCTGTAATGGCTACATATGAGCCCTTGCCCACTGCATCACTTCCACTGATGCTGTCATTGACTCCAGAACCTGGACGTAATTCCAGACCTGGGCCTGCTTTGACTGAGAAGATGAATCTGCTGAACCAGCTTCGACTTCCTGTAATCCGTGAGCTAGATACTCTCCCATGCTGTGTCGAATAGAATGCCCAGATACTCCAGTGTCTGAACTGGAGTTAGTTTGCTCTTCTCAAAATTGATCACCCAACCTAACTGCAGAAGATGGACAACTTTTCCGTCACCGCCACACTATCCAAATAGGATGATGTACAAACGAGCCAGTTGAGATACATGTGAACTTTTCCTTGTCACCAAAGGAAGGCCGCCACAATAACCCTTGGTAAATGTTCTTGGAGCCGTGGCAAGACCAAAGGGCAAAGCCCTGAACTGGACGTTATAGACCAGCATCAGAAAACACTGAAACCTCCGATGTGGCAGCCATATGTATATATGCGAGTACACCTCCTTGAGACAGAGGGTGGTAAGAAATTCTCTTGCTTGAACCGAGGCTAACAACTGCTCTTAGTGTCTCCAGGTGAAAGCGGAAGACAGTGGTTTAGACCTTTGAGATCTAAGATTGGAGTATCTGATTGTCCCCGTTTGGCCTGGGGAACTGGAACAATGGCCCAGATTGCCAGAAAGAAATATACGGTGGCCTGAACCTCGACCACCTTGGTTCCCTTTCAACAAGGAGGCTGCAAGAAGAGAGGACCAGTTGGGTGGGAGTAACCTTTTGTAAGAATATCCAGAACCCACTGGTCTGACGTGATTTTGGTCCACTCCTCCCAAAACTCCTGAAGACATCTTTCCACTGGAGGAGTGGACCAGCCTCACATCATTGCAAAGCTCGGGCACTGACTTGAGAGGAGGACTTCCTGTCCACATAAAAGAAGACTGATGTGCCTGAATCGGGTACTTCCGACCATATTGCTGACGACCAGGTGGGTACAATCTGCTGTCTCGAACTCGAGAGCCCCCTGAAGATGAATGACCAGAGCCTTTTGGCTTATCCTGCAGCAACTGCTGAGGTTTAAAGTTTCCCCTAGTTCTTTCACCAAGTTACCGAGATCTCTAATCAGCCACTTGCCTGAAAGGGTGGTTTAGCTAGATATGATTGACACTGCATCTGCTGCCCAATGGCAAAACCAGAGTTGCCAATGTCAGTCATAACACGTCACAAATAGCATCTGCCAAGAAGGCTGACCCCACTTCCAGCTAGGTGTTATAGTGCCCACCTTGTGCTACCCACTGCTGGTGCCACTTCAGGCATGGTCTTGCCATGAACAAGCTGCACACTGTGTTCTTAAAGGCTCAAAGCGGTTTGTTACAGTGAGCCTTTTAGCTTCCTATCCTGTAGGTCTTTAGGGTAATGCCCCCTTCCACCGGCAAGGTAGTCTTCTTAGTCACCACCGTAACCATGAGTCCACCCTGGGAAGCTGCAATGTATTTTTCTCCTCCAGAACTAACAGGTAGAGGCGAGTCATGGCTCTTCCCATCTTCCCACTCTCAGTCCTGTGTCTGGTGAGACCCATTCTGATGTAATCAGGTCCTGAATGCATGCATTCAGAAAGCCTTAGAAGCACCTCTAAGCCCCCCCCCCCCCCATGAGTGACAAAGATGAACTGCTGACACTGACGCAGAAGGCTTCTCAATGGAAAGCACTGCCAGTGCCTCAGAAATAAGAGTACTGATCATCCCCCTTCTCAGGAGGGAGCTCTCCCCCTTGTAAATGGCTCCTTCAATAATGGCCCCTCTGAATAGACCAAGGCCACATCAAATAAGGAGAAGAAGCAGAGATCTGCCCGCTCCTGGAGGTCTAAGCAAGATCTCTTAGGAGCTGGAGGGTAAGCGGGGCGAGAAACAAGCACCTTGCAGCAACCCTGTCCCTGCTTCAGTAAATAGGTCAGGCTTAACAGCAATATAAACTTTGGAGAAAACAAAGATCCCGATGCAGCTGAATGCTCTGTTGGGCTCCAAGGCTGTAAAATAGCAGCTGTGATCTGCATGTGATCAGACACATGCTGCTCCTCACTGCCAGTCGGCCCCAACAAAAGGTGCCCGTTCCCACGCTCTCCTGCATGAAACTAAACACTGGCCCTGATGGAAAGCTTGAAAATTCCAGCATATGTGGATGCAGCACCAAATCCGAAAGTGTGCTGCCACCAATCATTTCTAGTGCACCCCATGAGAGTCCTGGTTTCAATGCACACCAATGCCCTGATACTAGGCAGTGGATCCCACAGCAGGAACACTACTTAACTGCCTCCGACGGAGTATCATTCACCCTGTCACAGACACAGCACAACATGTCCTAAGTGGCAAGTCAGGATCCCTCCCTGCATCAAGTAGAACCTGCAGTTCTGAGTCAAACTTTAGTCGAACTTCCCACTGCCGGCTGTTCCTCCCAAGCTCGGTCTCTACAAGTTTTACCACAGATGAGAAAGGCTCAGGATTGATACTCTGTCCCACCTCTTTCTTTTTTTTTTTTTTTTAATGGTTGTGCTGGGAAAGAAGAGCTCCACTGGAAACAGGGGCAAGGGGAAGGGAGGGAAGAAGTAAATTCGCAGGGCACCAAAGACAGGGATCTGAAGACCTCCAGATATGACTCCGCAGACTCAAGCTACACACGCAGCTCAAATGGGGATCAGATGACCAACTGAACAGGAGCAAAGCACTCAGAACTAGAGGCTGAAAAGTATATCTAGTCACCTGCTGGAGATACAAAATACTGAGGAGATGAACTGGATACTGAGAGAGACACGTCTCAGCTCAATTTTCAGTTCTTCATCTCTTCCTACTGGTTGATGGACAACTTTCCCCACAGGTTCTAGAATAGTGAGAAGCTACGTAACAGTAGCTGTAAACTATAGTATTCCAGCAGCCCAGTACACAGAGAAAGCACCAGGATGCTACCTGAACATTAAATGACCCACACACTACTATTACTATTATTATTTTACAAATGTTTGTATTACTAGAGCAATGCAAAGCTAATTTAACTATGCATTCCAAATCTCTAGGATGTCACTGTAGCACAGCTTTCTATATGACACCCTATTAGAAATGGTTATTACTAACATGCACGTGCATACAAGGTTTTCAACTGTAGGCCACAATCAGAAACCCATATTTGTGTAGGCCACATGAATTTTACTGTTTTTAGCATGATTGACACTCATCACAATTTGTGTAATCTCTTCTGAAGTTGTCCCTATATATAAAAAAAAGAAAACCTTACTCTAAAATAAAAACACCCACACAAAAAAAAACAAACTCAAATTGCAAGAAACTTTTTTTTCTTTTGTGAGAACGATTTTCAAAAAGAATCTGAACAGAATACTGCAGCTAGTAATTCTTCACCTAGTTTTAATGTGTCCAATATCTCTTAAATAGAGTGCCAGCTAAAAATTACCTTTTGAGAGAACCCTTGTATTTGGCACTGGATATGGCAGGAATCAGAGTGCCAAAGACAACACTATGGCCTTATGGTTTCATTGGGGGGGGGGGGGGGGGGCATCAAGATCTACACTTAACATGGTATCCTGATGTTAAAAGTTAGGCATCAGTATTCTTGAGCAAGACATTATCTGGAACGCACTATCCGCCTTTAATCCAGTCCTATGGCCTCATTCCAACTGAAACAGTTAAAGAAATGAAATTGAAATCTAAAAGGGAACTCATGTCACTGCCAAAGTAAGTCAATTTTTATTTTGTTTTACCTCATTCATCACAGTGTCTGCTCCTATGATGTAATCACTGTGAGGTCTAAGACCTGCCAGAGCAGCTGGAGAGTTTGGTTCCACCTCCTAATTTTATTTTAAGCAAAAGGAAACAGAGAAAGACTTATCAAAAATTAAAGAATACAAGCTTATGTTTTTGAATTTTGCAATGCATATACTAAACATTTAACTAGATCTGGACACAAAATTCACAATGATAAAACAAGTAGATTTTTAAGATCAACAGCAGCAGTATACCATATGTCTTAAGTCGTTAGATTGCATTTAACTGATAAATGCAAAAATCTTCAAAGCATACTGAATAAAAGCACTCCAACTTTTCATTTCACTCCCTCTTGTCTAAGGTGATGTTACCCTTGGACCCCAAGAAAGTAATAAATGACAGCCCTGCAAATGACAGGAATGAGTATTCCTCATTGAACTGGTAGATGTATGTAGCCTACCTACCAATACATGCCAGACATTTTCATTGGCACCATCAAAACTGCAGAACCGAATACTGACACCCAGCAAACCCTGTCCACCCCATAAGTTACTGGGTGTGACCGAGGTCTCTCGCAGTTCCAGTGTTTTGCTGCTGTATACCACCATTTTTATTGGCTTCTCAACATTGGCTTTTAGTAGGTCCTTCAATGTGTCATTGTCTTTATTCTGTAAATTTAGAAAGAAATTATTATCAGCAACTCTCCTTAAATGTAAAGGCTTCAAAAACAGATGTATTTTGCCATAATAGGCAAAGTAAAACTAGTTCTGATGTGGCTTCTAGTCTCCTAATAAGGTTGCAGGAAGAGTTTTAAGTTCCTTCATACAGGTTAAACTAATTTCTTGGGGTTCCCCCCCACCCCCAAAAAAAAGCTTACCGAACACAGAGAAGACACACGGTGACCCATGAGCAATATAACACTTGGCAATCCAAAAAGATGAAGACTATGTTGAGGCCTACCAATGCTAAGATGAGAAGCTTTATATTGCTTAAAAGAACAAAGCCAAAACAATTCAGATATCTAAATCACACTTTTTTTTTTTTTTAGAAATAAGGGAAATACAGCAGCAGCAAAGTCTATCAAAATCACTCTTGACTGCAAAAATTACTTACCAGTCTTGAACCATTAATAGACACAATAAAATCGAAGAAAGGTTCCAACCCAGCTCTGTGTCCTGGCGAGTTATCTTGTACCTATAGAGACAAAAAGTACCATAAACAGTCTTGGAATGAACTATCACCTGGAACTGAAAACACCACCCCCTCCCCATTATGCTTAAAACTCATTTTATTAAACATTTATACTGGTAAACTAGGTTTAAAAATTAATAAAATTCAGACTGTCAGTTCTTTAAAAATGAAAGCTTACAAGTGTTCAAACAAGTTCTCAGAGATTCCTTCTAGAAAGACCTCCTCTTCTGCCAAGGAAAAGCTTTCTACTAAATACGCTGCAATTAACATTAGAGTAAAGCTCCATAGTCTTGACTGATAGGTTTTTTTCCTAATACTTTCTAAAGCTTTCATAAAATTAAAGAAATAGTGGAAATTCTACAACACACAAAATGGCTAAACAGGGTTTTCAGGATGTTGCCAGTGAACATAAATATCTCAGAAATGAGCTGTGTATTACACAATCATTTGTATGAATTGTTACTATCAGCTCCACTATTGTCCTCAGCAAACAAATAAGCCTATTCAAGTCCTAGCTGTAATGCATAACAATAGAGAATCACTCATGGTGGCAGAAGCCCAATATCTCTCTGGTATTATACTGGTAAAAATGAGCAGCCAAACTTTGGCACCAGGCGCTCATCGTGAACTAAAGGAGCCCATCTTCTTCTGACCCAGTATGGCAATACTTATAATCAGAACTAGGTCAAATTGTAAACCTAACACAGTAACAGTAAATGACAGCAGATAAAGACCTGGCTAATCCAGTCTACCCAACATGGCAGCCAGAGCCATATCGTCACTCAGTGAAGGTTACCTTTTGACTGAATGCCGGCATCACAACCTGGGCAGCTGACAATTTGTTATCATGCCTATTACATATAGGCAGTTCTGTTATCATGCCACAATATCATACCTTGAAACACCTCACGTGGTCAAACAAATTCCAAGGGCCCCCCCTTCCCCCGGGTAAATCCAGACAAATGGTAACCCTAGTACTGAAGGAACTTAGGGAAGTTCTAACAGCTCCACTGGCTGACCTTTTCATTGCTTCTCTAGAGTCAGGACTGGTCCCAGAGGACTGGAGCACAGCATATGTGGTCCCTCTCCACAGTAAAGCGGAGGTTGGAAACTACAGGCCGGTAAGGGACTTCTCCGTTTTAAAAGCATTTCCATTAATTTACTTACAACAGAATAGTAAAGTTTTTGGAATCCAGGACTATGTTCGTGAGGAGCTGGTTAAACTAAAGGTGGACAAAACGATGGGGAAGGATGGCATACATCTGAGGGTACTGAAGGAACTTAGGGAAGTTCTAGTAGCTCCAATGGTTGACCTTTTCAATGCTTTTCTAGAATTGGGAGTGGTGTCGGAGGACTGAAGAGCAGATATGGTCCTTTCTCCACAAAAGTGGAAGTAGAGAGGAGGTTGGGAACTACAGACAAGTAAGACTGACTTCTGTGGTAATATAAAGTGTTGGAATCCAATGGATTACAGGACTTTAGGCAACACGGTTTCAAAAGAGGCAGGTCTTGTCAGACAAATCTGATTAATTTCTTTGACTGGGTGACCAGAGAGTTGGAATCGAGGGAGAGATCTAGATGTGGTGTATTCAGATTTTAGCAAAGCCTTTGACACAGTTCCGAATAGACAACTAATAAATAAACTGAGTGCCCTCAGTTTGGGCCCTAAAGTTACTGAAAAGTTTCAAGTTTATTTAAAATGTACTATCCCACCCTACCGGAAATCTTCACACCAGCTTACAATCTAATCAACAAAAAGGAAAAAAGGAGAGGACTGACAGTACAAGACATGAAGAGAGGGTGCGGGGGGGGGGGGGGGGGGGGGGGGGTTGAACTACAAGTCAGATAGGACAGTGGGTAGGAAAGTACATCATATGCATTCAAGGATCAACCCAGAGGATTCACAACGATAGAAAAGGGGGGCTAACAGAACATACCTTTGAACAAAAAGTCTTAAGATAGGTCTTGAACTTGTCCAAGGTGGTCTGTAAATGAACAGGAGGTGGGAGAGAATTTTATAACTGAGGTTCCTGAACAGAAAAAATAGAATGTCACGTGTGTTCATGAACTCTCTCACGGTAACTTGGAACCACTAACTGGTTTTGATGAGCTGATCTAAGAGATCAGGCTGGACTGTAAGGAATAAGGTAATGTGAAAGTTAGGAACTGGTTGAGTGGAAGGCAACAGAGGGTAGTGGTAAATGGGAGCTCATTCTACGGAAAAGGATGTTACCAGTGGTGTGGTGCAAGGTTCGGTTCTTGGAACTTTTTTTTTTTTTTACATTTTTGTAAGCATATTGCTGAAGGGCTGTCTGGTAAGGTTTGCCTCTTTGTCGATGATACCAAAATTGAAATAGGGTAGACACTGATGGTGTGGATAACAAAGGGAAGGACTTAGCAAAGCTAGAGGAACAGTCTGAAATTTGGCAGCTTAGATTTAATGCTAAACATGCAGGGTCCTGCATTTAGGCTGCAAAAACCCAAGGGAATGGTACAGTTTAGGGGGGTGAAGAACTTTTGTGCACGAAAGAGTGGTACTTGGGTGTGATCGTACATGATGATCTTAAAGTGGCTAAACAGATAGAAAAGGCTAGAAGGATGCTTGGATGCACAGGAAGAGGAATAGCCAATAGAAAAAAAAGGATGCTTGGATGCACAGGGAGAGGAATAGCCAATAGAAAAAAAAGGAGGTGATGATGCACCTGTATAAGACTCTGTTGAGACCTCATTTAAAACACTGTGTACAATTCTGGAGATTGCACCTTCAAAAAGATAAGCAGGATGGAGTCAGTCTAGAGGATGGCTACTAAAATGGTCAGTGGTGAAAGGGGATAGACTCGGAAGTAATCTGAGGAAAAGCGAAGATACTTACCTGTAGCTGGTATTCTCAGAGGACAGCAGGCTGCTTGTTCTCACAATTGGGTCGTCATCCATGGCGGCCCAGGAACTGGAAAGAAATTTTGCCAGCAAAAATAAAGACTTTCGGGAACTTTCCGTTGCGCGAGCAGGACGGACCGCACATGAGCGAACAACTTCCCGCCCGCCGCACGAGCGTGTCTCCTTAGTTTAATCAAAAAGCATATAAACAAGAAACAACCATAACAACAGCTCCAAAGGGGAGGAGGGCGGGTTTGTGAGAACACTCAGCCTGCTGTCCTCGGAGAATACCAGCTACAGGTAAGTATCTTCGCTTTCTCCGAGGACAAGCAGGCTGCTTGTTCTCACAATTGGGGTATCCCTAGCATCCAGGCTCACCCAAAACAATGAACATTGGTCAATTGGGACTCGCAACGGCGAGGACATAACAGATTGATGACCTAAAACCAAAATGAACTAACAGAATGCAGCCTGGAACAGAATCAAAATGGGCCTAGGAGGATGGAGTTGGATTCTAAACCCCAAACAGATTCTGCAGTACCACCTGCCCAAACCGACTGTCGCGTCGGGTATCTTGCTGAAGGAAGTAGTGAGATGTGAATGTGTGGACTAATGACCATGTCGCAGCATTGCAAATCTCTTCAATGGAGGCCGACTAAGTGGGCCACTTACGCAGCCATGGCTCTAACATTATGAGCAGTGACGTGACCCTGTAAGGTCAGCCCAACTTGGGCATAAGTGAAAGAAATGCAATCTGCTAGCCAACTGGAGATTGTGCGTTTTCCGATGGCAACTCCTCTCCTGTTTGGATTGAAAGAAAACAACTGGGCGGACTGTCTGAAGGGCTTCGTCCGCTCCATGTAAAAGGCCAATGCTCTCTTGCAGTCCAAGGTATGCAAACTGCTTTCACCAGGGCGGGTATGAGGATGGGGAAAAAATGTTGGCAAGACAATTGACTGGTTCAGATGGAACTCCGACACCACCTTTGGCAGGAACTTATGGTGTGTGTGGAGGACTACTCTGTTGTGATGAAATTTGATATAAGGTACATGAACTACCAAGGCCTGAAGCTCACTGACTCTATGAGCTGAAGTAACAGCCACCAAGAAAACGACCTGCCAGGTCAAGTACTTCAGATGGCAGGAATTCAGTGGCTCAAAAGGAGCTTTCATCAGCTGGGTGAGGACGACGTTGAGATCCCATGACACTGGTGGAGGTTTAACTGGGGGCTTTGACAAAAGCAAACCTCATGAAGCGAACAACTAAAGGTTGTCTTGAAATAGGCTTACCCTCTACACGGCAATGATAGGCACTAATCGCACTAAGGTGAACTTTTACAGAGTTGGTCTTGACACTAGACTCTGACAAGTGTAGAAGGTATTCAAGCAGGGTCTGTATAGGACAAGGAGGAGGATCTAGGGCCTTGCTGTCACACCAGACGGCAAACCTCCTCCATCCGAAAGAGTAATGCTTCTTTGTGGAATCTTTCCTGGAAGCCAGCAAGACTCTGAAGACACCCTCTGAAAGACCCAAGGAGGCGAATTCTAAGCCCTCAACATCCAGGCCGTGAGAGCCAGAGACTGGAGGTTGGGATGTAGAAGCAACCCCTCGTTCTGAGTGATGAGGGTTGGAAAACACGCCAATCTCCACGGTTCTTCGGAGGACAGCTGAAGAAGAGGAAACCAAATCTGATACGGCCAGAAGGGTGCAATCATAATCATGGCTCCGCAGTCTTGCTTGAGTTTCAGCAAAGTCTTCCCTACTAGAGGTATGGGAGGACACGCATACAGGAGGCCTGTTCCCCAATAAAGGAGGAAGGCATCTGACGCTAATCTGTCGTGGGCCTGCAGCCTGGAACAGAACTGAGGAACTTTGTGATTGATCTGAGTGGCAAAAAGATCCAGAGGGGGTGCCCCACACTCGGAAGATATTGCGGACTACGCCCATGTTCAGTGACCACTTGTGAGGTTGCATTATCTTTCTCAGCCTGTTGGCCAGACTGTTGATTACGCCTGCCAGATAAGTGGCTTGGAGAAACATGCCATGACAGCGTGCCCAAAGCCACATCTGGACGGCTTCCTGACACAGAGGGTGAGATCCGGTGCCCCCCCCCCCCCCCCCCCCCCGCTTGTTGGTGCAGTACATGGCAACCTGATTGTCTGTCTGAATTAAGATTACTTGGTTGGACAGTCGATCTCTGAAAGCTTTTAGAGCGTTCCAGATCGCTCTTAATTCCAGGAGGTTGATCTGCAGACCTTTTTCCTGAAAGGACCAAGCTCCTTGAGTGTGAAGCCCATCTACATGAGCCCCCCACCCCAGGAGGGATGCATCCGTCGTCAGCTCTTTTTGTGGCTGAGGAATTTGGAATGGACATCCCAAGGTCAAATTGGGCCGAATCGCCCACCACTGCAAGGAATTCCGAAAGTCGGTGGACAGTTGGATCACATCCTCTAGACTGCCCGCAGCTTGATACCACTGGGAAGCTAGGGCCCACTGAGCTGATCTCATGTGTAGACGTGCCATGGGAGTCACGTGAACTGTGGAGGCCATGTGACCCAGAAGTCTCAACATCTGACGAGCCGTGATCTGTTGAGACACTCGAACCGTAGACACTAGGGACTCTCGCTCCTCCCATTCCCCGTTCTGTAAAACGTACCAAACCCCAGACTTGGCTGACCTCTAGAATCCGCTACCTACATTCCTGTGCCTGCTCTGCCGAATGCCTTTGGCTGAAATCCCGTGCCCATGCTGACTTCATACATTTCAAATTCTTGCTGACCTCCTTCTAGTCTGCTCTTTTACTTGCCAAACAGGACTATTACATCCAGTTGACAAATTCTCTTGGCTCAAACCCTCGACGTCTCTTTGCCACACTGAACTCTCTCCTCAAAGTGCCTTCACCTCCAACCCCCCCTTCACTTTCCCCCCCCCAGACTCTGGGTGAGTACTTTCATGATAAGGTTCACAAGAGTAAACTTGAATTCTCAACCAGGTCCCCTCCACCTCTCCTTCCCTTAGTCCATTCTCTCAACCCTCCAACCCCTGCCTCCTTTTCTGAAATCACTGAAGAGGAAACTACACATCTTATTTCCTCCTCGAAACTAACTACCTGTTCCTCTGATCCTATTCCCACCCATTTACTTAACATTATCTCTCCTACTGTCATTCCTTTTATCTCTCCTACTGTCATCCCTTTACCTGTCATATCCTCAATCTTTCACTGTCCACTGCAACTGTTCCTGATGCCTTCAAACATGCCATAGTCACAACACTCCTTAAAAAACCTTTATTGGACCCTACCTGTCCTTCCAACTATCGCCCCATCTTCCTCCTCCCTTTCCTATCCAAGATACTTGAACGTGCTTGTTCACCGCCGTTGCCTTGACTTTCTTTCATCTGAAGCTATTCTTGATCCACTTCAATCTGGCTTTCGCCCCCTTCATTCAACTGAAACAGTGCTTGCTAAAGTCGCCAATGATCTGTTCCTGGCCAGATCCAAAGGTCTCTATTCTATCCTCATCCTTCTCGATCTATCTGCTGCTTTTGACACTGTTGATCACAGCCTACTCCTTGATACGCTGTCCTCACTTGGATTTCAAGGCTCTGTTCTTTCCTGGTTTTCTTCTTATCTCTCCCAGCATACCTTTTGTGTATACTCTAGTGGATCCTCCTCTACTTCTATCCCACTGTCAGTTGGTGTACCCCAGGGATCTGTCCTGGGACCTCTTCTTTTCTTCATCTATACTTCTTCCCTTGGTACTCTGATCTCATCCCATGGTTTTCAGTATCATCTTTATGCTGATGACTCCCAGATCTACCTCTCCACACCAGAAATATCAGCCGAAATCCAGGCCAAAGAATCAGCCTGCCTGTCTGACATTCCTGCCTGGATGTCTCAGCGCCATCTGAAACTAAACATGACCAAGACTGAGCTTCTTATCTTTCCCCCATAACCAACCTCTCCTCCTCCACCATTCTCTATTTCTGTGGATAACACACACATCCTTCCTGTGTCATCAGCTCGTAACCTTGGGGTCATCTTCGACTCCTCCCTCTCCTTCTCTGCACATAGTCAGCAGACTGCTAAAACCTGTCATTTCTTTCTCTATAATATCAGCAAAATTCGCCCTTTCCTCTCTGAGCACACTACCAGAACCCTCATCCGCACTCTTATCACCTCTCACTTAGACTATTGCAACTTGCTTCTCACAGGTCTCCCACTTAGCCATCTCTTTCCTTTTCAAGCTGTTCAAAATTCTGCTGCACGACTAATATTCCGTCAGTGTCGTTACGCTCATATTAGCCCTCTCCTCAAGTCACTTCACTGGCTTCCTATCTGTTTCCGCGTACAATTCAAACTCCTTTATTGACCTATAAGTGCATTCGCTCTGCAGCTCCTCAGTACCTCTCCACTCTCATCTCTCCCTACATTCCTCCCCGGGAACTCCGTTCACTGGGTAAATTTCTCTTATCTGCACCCTTCTCCTCCACTGCTAACTCCAGACTCCGTTCCTTTTATCTTGCTGCACCATATGTCTGGAATAGACTTCCTGAGCCGGTAAGTCAAGCTCCATCTCTGGCCATCTTCAAATCTTAGCTAAAAGCCCACCTTTTTGATGCTGCTTTTAACTCCTAACCCTTATTCACTTGTTCAGAACCCTTATTTTATCATCCTCACTCTAATAATCCCTTATCTCTTGTTTGTCCTGTTTGTCTGTCCTAATTAGATTGTAAGCTCTGTCGAGCAGGGACTGTCTGTTCATGTTCAAGTGTACAGCACTGCATACATCTAGTAGTGCTTTAGAAATGATAAGTAGTAATAGTAGTAGAGATTGTCTGCCCTCACCTCAGGGAGAAAAGCTCGAGCTGTCTTTGTGTTCAACAGTGCTCCAATGAACTCCAATTTTTGAACTGGGGTGAGATGGGATTTGGTATAATTGATCACGAACCCCAGTAGTTCTAGCATCTGAATAGTCATTCGCATGGACTGCAGAGCACCCACCTCCGATGTGCTCTTCACCAGCCAATCGTCGAGATAAGGGAAGACATGCACTCCCAGTCTGCGTAGCGACGCTGCGACTACAGCCAGGCACTTAGTAAACACTCTGGGTGCAGACGCAAGAGACCAAAGGGCAGTACACAGTACTGAAAGTGCTGCGGTCCTGGCTGAAACCAAAGATACTTCCTGTGAGCTGGGAGTATCGAGATATGGGTATAAGCATCCTTTAAGTCCAAAGAGCATAGCCAATCGTTTTCCTGAATCATGGGAAGAAGGGTGCCCAGGGAAACCATCCTGAACTTTTCTCGGACTAGATAATTGTTCAGGCCCCTTAGGTCTAGGATAGGACGCATCCCTCCTATTTTCTTTTGAATAAGGAAGTACCTGGAATAGAATCCCAGCCCTTCTTCCCCTGGTGGAACGGGTTCGACCGCATTGGCCTTTAGAAGGGCGGAGAGTTCCTCTGCAAGTACCTGCCTGTGCTGGGAGCTGTAAGAATGAGCTCCTGGTGGGCAATTTGGAGGTTTAAATATCAGATTGAGGGTGTATCCTAACCAGACTATTTGAAGAACCCTTCGGTCGGAGGTTATGAGAGGCCACCTTTGATGAAAAAACATCAACCTCCCTCCTACCGGCAAGTTGTCCAGCACAGCACTTCGACAGAGGCTATGCTGAACTGGAGCCAGTCAAAAGCCCGTCCCTTGCTTTTGCTGGGGAGCAGAATGGGCCTTAGACGCACGCTGTTGACGAGAACGAGCGCGCTGGGGCTGAGCCTGGGCAGGCCACCGAGAAGCAGGAGTGTACCTACGCCTAGAGTAGGAATAGCGAGCACTTCTCTTTTCTCCAAAAAAAACCTCCTAGATGAGAAGGCTGTAGCAGAAGGCGCCGGTGGGAGAGAGAATCCATAGCATCATTATGCTTTTTAATCTGATTAACAAGCTCCTCTACTTTTTCTCCAAAAAGACTGCCCCCCCCCCCCCACCGGCAAGGAACATACGCCATCCGCTGCTGGACTGAATGATCCAGGTCAGAGACACGCTGCCATGAGAGTCTGCACATCACTATACCTTGAGCAGCGATCCTGGATGTAACATCAAAAGTGTCAAAAGTACTCCTAGCCAGGAACTTGCGACACGCCTTCTGCTGCCTGACCACCTGGCAAAAAGGCTCGGCAAACTCCGCAGGGAGCGCATCAACCAAGCTGGACAGTTGACTTAGAGTCCCGCAAGTGTATGCTCGTGAAGAGCTGGTATGAATGGATCTTGGACGCAAGCATAGCGGCCTGATACGTCTTTCTCCCAAAAGAATCAAGAGTCCTAGCTTCTCTGCCTGGGGGCGCTCTAGTACTCCTGCCTATCTTGAGAGCGGAATCCACCATCATGGAATTGTGGGGTAATTGGGAGGTTCACCGTGGATCCGATATTGGGATTCTGCTTTCTTAGGAACCACAGGGCCAGACAGAGGGGCGGATCAGTTTCTCATAAGGACTTCCTTCAGTACCTTATGGAGAGGGACTGTCACAGCATCTTTAGGTGGAGAAGAATAATCCAGGACTTCCAGCATGTCAGACCTGGGCTCTCATCCTCAACAGGGAAAGGAATAGCCGTAGCCATTTCCCGGACAAAAGAAGAAAAAGAAAAAAAAGAAAGACTCTCTGGTGGAGATAATGTCCACAATGGACAATTGGGCTAACTCTTTCCACCTGATATTAAATGCTGAAAAAAACCATTGTTTAATTCTGTCATCACAGTATAACAAATATAATCCCACCACTTTAAAATACTCCCAACCTTTCTTTACCTATCTCAGATAGTTTGAAACTTCTAGGGATCACAATTGATCGACATTTAACATTGGAGACTCAAGTGACCAACACAATAAAGAAAATGTTTTATTCAATGTGGAGACTCAAAAGAATAAAACCATTTTTTCCTCGTGATGTCTTCCGCAATCTGATACAATCTATGGCCCTAAGTCAGATGGACTACTGCAATGCTATATATATGCAGGATGCAAGGAACAACTACTAAAGAAATTACAAACAGCTCAAAATACTGCGGCTATACTGATCCTTGGAAAACCCAAATTTGAATCTGCAAAACCACTCCAAGAAATTCTGCACTGGCTCCCCGTTAAAGAACGAGTAGCCTTTAAAATATGCTCACTAATTCACACGATAATCTTCGGTGAAGTCCCAGAATATATGCTCAAATTAATTGACTTACCACCCAGAAACAGATTCAGTACCTCAAGATCATATCTGAACTTACACTACCCAGACTGTAATGGCCTTAAGTACAAATCAATTTACGCCACCAACTTTACATATATAGGCACCCAATTATGGAATGCTCTACCCAAACAAGTAAAATCTACCCAGAACTAACTAAATTTCCGAAAATTATTGAAATCAGAATTGTTTAAGAAGGCATATTCCCCAGGTTTAACCAAACTTGAATTAACTATTACTATAAATTCAGATCCAAGGACAATAATTACCTGTTTATTATCACTTGCATTTTGATGTTTAATTGTTATTTTATATCTTATTCTCAATTTGTATAATTGTTTTTCTTGTACTGTAGCTTGCACTACAGACTTTGTTAGCCACTTTGAGCCTGCGATCAGTGGAAAAATGTGGGATATAAATGTAATAATAATAAATAATCTTCTTTCCAATTCCAGCTGAGAAGGGTCAGAGGGAATCCCAAAAGACTCATCGGAAGAGAAGTACCTGGGATCTTCCTCTTAATTCCCATGAGCGCTCCTGCTCAGTGTCAGACGCAACCTGAGTGAAAGTACTCTGACAATGGACCTGTCTCAACGCCGAGGAACGATGTCCTCCGTGGCGATGTTGAGAAGTCGACACCCGATCCGACTGCGGCGAAGCTCTCTCCACTGACGTCGAAGGGGAGTTGACCTGGGTGGTAGCTGACGCAGATGCCGCAGGCAGCACCGGAGTCGGAGACCTCACCACAGGTGACGGGCCAGGCACCGCTACAGCAGATGACAGAGGACGCAAGCACCCCCGACATCGAAGCTGATTGTCGCAGTAAGATTTCCAGAATTTCTGGAAACAAGGCTCGGATACGCTCGTTGAGAACTGCCATCAGAAAAGACTGTGGGGCCGGTGGAACAGGCGGTGTCAGAATCTGTGGAGGCTCGGGAGCAGGTACCGGGTTGCTAGGAGACCGAAGCATCGGTACCTCCTGTATCGAGGGGGCGCGGTCCTCTCGGTACCGACGCTTCTCAGGTGCCAACTCTCTCGACACCCCAGAGCTCCCAGTACCGTGCGGAGAACGATGACGGTGCTTCTTAAACTTCGCTCAATGCCCGTCATCGAGACTCCTCTGTACCAATGAGGGAGACGTGGAATCCTCACGTCTCCTCGGGGCCAGGTCCGACAAAGGTCGGTCCCGGGGGGGCCTGCATAGCAGGAGGCCTCAAGACAGGTGGAGACCCACTCAACGTCTCACTGCTCCCAGCGCAAATTGGCCTCTCAGTAGCCATTACCTTGCTCCCCCACGTCGATGCTCCTGCTGACGCTGCCGAACTCGGCACCGATGTCAATGTCGAAGGACCAGACCCGGCTCCAAAAAGCTTTTCCTGTTGGGCCTCTCGAGACGCTTGGGTCCGTTTCTTCATACAAAGACACAGACTACAAGCAGCTGGGCTATGGTCAGGCCCAAGGCACTGGAGGAGTGGCCTAGTGGTTAGGGTGGTGGACTTTGGTCCTGGGGAACTGAGTTCGATTCCCACTTCAGGCACAGGTAGCTCCTTGTGACTCTGGGTAAGTCACTTAACCCTCCATTGCCCCAGGTACAAATAAGTACCTGTATACAATATGTAAGCCGCATTGAGCCTGCCATTGGCCTGCCATGAGTGGGAAAGCACGGGGTACAAATGTAACAAAAAATAAGAAAAAAATAAAAATACACCAAGCGTGGGTATCAGTACCTGAGATGGTCCGGTTGCACCGAGCACAACGTTTGAAGCTGCTGGGTGTCTTCGATGACATAGAAGAACACACAGCCTTGGCAAAATCAAACGACGCGATTTTGCCAAAAGGGAAGGGCACAAAAAGGGGAGAACCCGACCGTACAACCTAAAGGTCGGCTGCGTCGAAAATGAAAGGAAACTTTAAAACGGACAAAAAAGAATAAGAAAACTACAGGAAAATAATTGTTTTTAATATATCCTGAAATAAAAGAAAAAAAGCGAACAAGAATTGCGAAAGAAGTCTTCGTCCAGGGCCTGACAGAGCGGAGCAAAAAACACTGCCGTACCTAACCGTGGAGAAAAAAAAAAAAAAACTGAGGAGACACACTCGTGCAGCGGGCAGGATGTCGTTTGCGCATGTGCGGTCCGTCCTGCTTGTGCGACGGAATGTTCCCAAGAGTCTTTATTTTTGCTGGCAAAATTTCTTTCTGGTTCCTGGGCCGCCATGGACAACGACCCAATTGTGAGAACAAGCAGCCTGTTTGTCCTCGGAGAATACTTCTTTATGAAAAGGGTGGTGAATTTGTGGAACAGCCACCTGGTGAAAGTGGTGGAGACGAAAACAGTACCTGAATTCAAGAGAGCTCAGGGAGTGACAGGGAGAGTGGGTGGCATGGATGGGCAGACTGGATAGGCTATATGGTCTTTGCCAACATTTTTCTCTGTTTCCCCACAAGCAGGAGTTGCTCCTGCTTCCAGACCCCTCCCCCCCATGGCATCCCTAGGCTTGTCTTACAATCTCTGCTGTTCTAGGAGTGTAGATGGGGAAAGAAGTGGCCCCAGTTACACTTGCCCATTCTGATTCTGCTCTGACAGTCAAGGCTGACTCTCAGTGAGTTATGACCTCAGCTGTTGCTCTGAGTGTGGTACAAAGTCAGCCACTGTAAAAGCACTGTGGCTTTCAATTTCAGTGTTCATCAGCTGCAGGCCGTTGTGTGTGGAGCTTATTTTGCTTGGAGGTAAAGTACAGTCTTTCATTATTTGAATTATTATATTCTAGCTTGGATACTGTAGGTTTAGCAGACGGTTGTAGGCTCCGACAATTGCTAGCAGCCCTCACTGGTCCACATTCACAGAATCAAACCTCAGTTTTCTGTTTCGGCTTCAGCTGAAACCAGGTGATGAGTGTCGGCTGCAGTTTTGGTTTCAATCAAAAACTGAAAAATATCAGTTTCAGTCGGCCTTTACTCGTAGGCACTACTGCAGTGGTAGCTGACTGAAGGCTGCAAAACATAACTCAGATTTTCAAGATACCCAATGCAAATTTCACTCAAAGGTATTCAGGACAATTTTTTGGGGAATGGCCTGGAAGTTATTTTGCCACTTTGTTTCAGAATCCAGCGCATCAGGGGGTGTCTGGAGTGTCTGGAGCTCTTCCCTTCCATAAAGGTGCAGGGTAGAGGAGGGAAACTTGGAGAATGGCAGCTGTTACTTCTGTTGCATCTGTACCTGGCCTACTCCCATTCCACATTTCCACTTCCTTCCTGTCTACAAATCAAATCCAACTATATTCATTAGGGACAGACAGAAAACCCGTTTGCTGCACTTGACAAATGGAAATTTAATGCACTACTGCATCAAATATATACATTCCATGACTCTCTCAGCTTATAAGAAGCTCATTGACCACCCCTATTTATGTGATTTAGTTTTGTTTCTCAGCGACCATATGCACGCATTGTAAGTGAAAATTCAACTTACATTCAGCAGAAAACATGTATAAATCTTATACTGCTACAGGAAATCAGGTAGTACTTATAATCAAAACCTAACCAAGCTCATCAATGCTGGAACAGGAGCTTTTACATAGTAGAGAAAGAGAGAAAAAGATTTAGATTGACAAAAGTTAATGTTTAAAGTTCATCTACATTTATCTCATCATGCAAAAAAGACAAAAAAAAAAATCAAAAACCAAACTATTTAGTAACACAGCAGATGTCAGCAGATAAACCTGTATGGTCCATCCCGTCTGCCCAACAAGATACACTTATTATATATGGTATATATACCTGTTCTTGATTTATCCTTGCCATTTTTAGGGCAGACTGTAGAAGTCTGCCCGGCACTGGCCTTGTTCTGAAATTACTGAAGTTGTTATCAAAGCTCCACTCCGGCCCATCCAAATCTAATTCAGACTCCATCAGGGCACAGACCATAGAAATCAGGCCAGCACTGGCTTTCCTACCTAATCTCCCCTAAACTTCTTTGGATCTGATCCTTCTAAACAGGATTTCTTTGTGTTTGTCCTAGGCATTTTTGAATTCCGTTACTGTTTTCATCTCCACCACCTCCCGTGTGAGGGCATTCCAGGCATTTACCACCCTCTCAGTGAAAAAAATACTTTCCTGCAGCATTTAGTTTAACTACAGTGGGGATCATATTTTATGTAAACAAGTGGCTGGCAGATACACTGAGGGGGAGGCAAGGGGGCAAAATCCCTTCCAAAGGGGAGCCCGGCTCTGGCAAGCGTCTTCTTGCCTGCCTCCTTCCTGGTCTGTCTCTCTCCTGCTCCTGTGTGCGAGGAGGACCTGAATGATTGTGTTAATGAAATGATCTTGATTACCGGGTTAATGCAATCATCCGGGTTCCAGCACATAGGCGCAGGAGACACAGAACAAGGGCGGAACAGGAACTCTGCAGTCAGACACAGGAAGGTGAGCAGCCTGTACGTCTAACCCCCTCTTTGGCCGTTTTCAAGTCCAAACTTAAAGCCCACCTCCTTACCACTGTTTTTGACTCCTAACCACTGTTCACTTGCCCTATCCTTTCATCCTCACCTCTTTAGTCCCTTACCCTTAATTGTTCTGTCTGTCTGCCTGTCTTATCTAGATTGTAAGCTCGTTGAGCAGGGACTGTCTTTTTTGTGTATGGTGTACAGCGCTGTGTATGCCTTGTGGTGCTATAGAAATGATAAGTAGTAGTAGTAGGAGGAGGCAGCGGAGCACAGCAGCCTAGGTGTGTGTGTGGGAAGGCAGGCTCTGCTACCGTGGTGGTGGTGGTGGTGGGGGGGGGGGGGGGGGGCAGGCAGCAGTCCTGCTTGTGTCTCTGTGGCAAGCTATTATTCCTGGATCGGTCTGTTAAATGACAACACAGAGTGGATGAATCTCTATTAAACATATATAAAACCTGAGCTCCTTCAACCAGACAACTTTTGAAAATAATGCTCTGCTGAGCTAGTGTTTGTGTGTATCTTCCCCCACAGACACTGTGAAGGCTCAATTACTATGTAACTTTGCAAGTCTACTTTGAAAACATGCCTCATTGTAACCAAAATGAGAAAATCCCATTAGTACGTCTGGCCCATACCGTCTACCACTTTCCATGTCCCCAGCACCTTTCACCCACTCCCTGAACAATCGTCTCTTATTCCTAGTGAGGAAACATATTTTATCCGACGGAAACGCCTTTTTAACAAAATTCAGATCCAGGATGCCCAACCCTTTTTTAAAACGCGCATGAAACCAGAGTAAATGCAATATGCGCTTTCTTTTTTTTTTTTCCAAGAATTTTAAATTTCAATGTGACTGTTCAAATGAAACGTACACAAACGAGTAGTTGAAGAAGCCTCTGCGACTGCAGGCTTTTGTGACAGTTTAGGCAGTCTGTATTTAACTATCGTAAAGGCACACGAATAACCAACTGAACTGCTGCTGCAGCTAAGGCTTTTTGTTTTCCTCGCTGCTGCTGCTTTACTACGGCCAAGAGCCGCAGTGGAAGGGGCTGACCGGCCACCCGCAGAGTGACAAGGGCTGGGTTTTAGCGCACACCCTGACAGGAACCAACACAAACTAGAGCGAGCGTGTGAATAAGGAAAAGTCCATCCCGATGAACACAACACCAACCTCTCCGGAAACACTAACCCCACTTTAAAGTGAACGAGGCAAACAAACTGCAATTCAACCCACAGCTCCGGCGTACCAGGCCCATGCCCGGACTCGGTACTGCAGCCCAGCCCGGCCGTACGTACTCTGAGGACGTGGTATCCCTCGGTGCCTCCGCCCGGAATTTCCACGCTCTGCGAGGCTCCCATGGCTCCGGGCGGCCGGTGTACTGTCGGAACACGACCCTGTCTACCGGCACCGCTCCTCGCCACACCGCACTTGTTACGTGGCACTCTGAGGCGGCCGGAGGGGAATGCTGGGACGAGGGGCAGTCCGAAAGGCTGCGCTCCTCGCCATAGCGCCATCTGCAGGGCGCCAGGTGGACTCAGCGGGAAGCTGGAGGAAGGTTCGCAGGTGAGTTTGGCAAGGAGGTTTTATGACAGGAGACAGACAGCATGAGCCTATCTGGCCCATTCTGTGAGTTGAAGCCAGTGGGCGGAGCTGGCCGCCATATTGTGTGACCCAAACATTTTGAAGACACAATTGAAAATAAGAGCAAACTTGTGAGGTTTATATGACTGCCCATGGCCATGGGGCTTATTTTCAAAAGAAGGATTTCTTCTCAAAACGCAAAATCAGTATTTTCAAAACCTAGTTTGCAGACTTTTATCTATGCAATTCGTCTGCAGTGCGTTCAAACCACAAGGGGGTATATGGTCTGGAGGGCAGGCTTGGGGTGTTCCTAGCTTAGAACAAAAACATCTAGGGCTGAAACTTTAACGTTTTGGTCTAGACCTGCTTTTAGAATAAATATGGCATATAAAGGTGTCCTAAATAACCAGATGATCACTACAGAGAATCAGGGATGACCCCCCTCTCCCCTCCAAAGATGTGAGCAAAAATATTACCAGCCTTTATGACAGCTTCAGATGTTATAGCTAGGTCGTAAAAGCAGCAAGCAAGTCCCTGGAGTAGGTCAGTGATGTGTACTTTAGAGAGGAGGACCTAGGCCCTTATCCCACTCTACCTGTTACACTTGTGGTGGAAAGTGTGAGCCCTCCCTCAAATATAGTGACCTCTTCACCCATAAGGGCTATTTTAGTGGTGTACAGATGGGTACAGTAGGTTTTGGGAGACTGGGCGTCTAAATGGCAGATGACGTTTAATGTGAGCAAGTGCAAAGTGATGCATGTGGGAAAGAGGAACCCGAATTATAGCTATGTCATGCAAGGTTCCACGTTAGGAGTCACGGACCAAGAAAGGGAGCTAGGTGTCATCGTTGATGATACGTTGAAACCTTCTGCTCAGTGTGCTGCTGCGGCTAAGAAAGCAAATAGAATGTTAGGTATTATTAGGAAAGGGATGGAAAACAAAAATGAGGATGTTATAATGCCTTTGTTTCGCTCCATGGTGCGACCGCACCTCAAATATTGTGTTCAATTCTGGTCGCCGCATCTCAAAAAAGATATAGTGAAATTAGAAAAGGTGCAGAGAAGGGCAACTAAAATGATAAAGGGGATGGGACGACTTCCCTATGAGGAAAGGCTAAAGCGGCTAGGGCTCTTCAGCTTGGAGAAAAGGCGGCTGAGGGGAGATATGATAGAGGTCTATAAAATAATGAATGGAGTTGAACGAGTAGATGTGAAGCGTCTGTTCACGCTTTCCAAAAATACTAGGACTAGGGGGCATGCGATGAAGCTACAATGTAGTAAATTTAAAACAAATCGGAGAAAATGTTTCTTCACTCAACGTGTAATTAAACTCTGGAATTCGTTGCCAGAGAATGTGGTAAAGGCGGTTAGCTTAGAGGAGTTTAAAAAAGGTTTGGACGGCTTCCTAAAGGAAAAGTCCTTAGACCGTTATTAAATGGACTTGGGGAAAATCCACTATTTCTGGGATAAGCAGTATAAAATGATTTGTACATTTTTGGGATCTTGCCGGGTATTTGTGACCTGGATTGGCCACTGTTGGAAACAGGATGCTGGGCTCAATGGACCTTTGGACTTCCCAGTATGGCAATACTTATGTACTTATGTTTTGGAGGGATCAACATACATTATAAGGGGGTAATGTGCCCATTGCTCTTCTGGGATGTCTGTGTTGCCAATCTACTATGAATGATGGCTCCTCCTACATCCTAATAGCTTGATTTTCTACGTTTTTCACTTGGACTTTTTTTTTTTCCAAAATGTCCAAAAAGATAATTGCACAGAGCATGAAAACATCTTGCATGTGGCCATTTTCAGAAAAAAAAAGATAGACATTTTGCTGTTTCAAAAAAGGCTATAATTCCTATTCGGATTTAGGACATTTAGTGCAAAGTATCCAAAGCCCAACTTTGACATCATATTGAACATGCCCCGCCATGTGTGTGTGTTTTTTTTTATTTGACAGCTTTTTATTCTATTCTAATCAGGGTATTTATATCCCTCTAATATCAATAAAGAATGTAAGCGAGTTAAATAAGTTCAAAATATATGCTGGAAAGTTAGGAAGGCTTAAAAAATTAAAAAGATAAGTTTTCGATCTCTTACAAAATTATAGATAACTAGAAAGCATATGAACTTGTGTAAGTATAGAGTTCCAGTGATGTTCCTTGTTTGGCTGGCACCCAGGATGGATCGCCGCTGTGCACCCCCCACAATGCAGCATCGTCCCCTCCCCCCCCCAGGTGCATTGCCTCTTACTTCCTGGGGTACTTGGAGCAGCCGGGCGGATGTCGTCTCCGCCGGTTCCCTGCTCCCTCTGCACCCTCCCTGAAGCGTGCATCCTCGGTACGCCACTGTAGATTTCCACAATTTAGTGGCATGAAAGGACAAAAAGCCCTCATGAATTCTCTTATAACAAACTTTCCTAACAGATGGAAACCCCAACAACAGAGTAGAATAGAAACAAGAATTTTCTCCAAAGCACTGGATAAGCTATCAGCTGTGGAAGAAGAGAAGAACGGTGCTTCTGAAGAGAGTGAGAGCACACCGCCATCTTCTGGAGAATGCCTGCCTCTGACTTTGGGTTAAAGATTGAGCTGGTTTTATTAACCTTTATGGTGCCATGTGCATTTGTTCCGTATGGTGGGAAATAGTAAATAGAACACCCGTTTTTTTAGTGGTGAAGATTACAATATAGCCCCTGACACAGCCATTTGGGGTGGAACACGGCCTGTGTCAGGCATCACATTAGGTTGAATTCCTACAATAAAGATCTGTTTGTATCTATCTATGATCTGCTCTATTTGTTTCCACATTGGAGTTTGCGGATCGTCTGCCTTGTTGTTTCTTGGGATATACTAAATACAATACAAGCAGTCTTAAAGACTCTCCAAGCAGAAACTGGTAACCAATGTAGTCTTCTAAGCAATGGTATTACGTGATCATAACGTGAACAGCTGTAGATCATTTTGGCTGTAGTATTTTGCAATAATTTCAACTTGTTAATTAATCTTGAATTTAATCCACCATATAGAGCACTACAATAATCCAACTGAGGTAATACAATAGCCTGAACCAGCATGCAAAAATGTTCATTAAAAAAAAACCCCAAAACAGATCTAATCATTCTGAATTGATATAGTTTCAAAATATCTTCTTGCTCAGAGCCGGGATGTTTCTTAAAGCTGCCCCCTACAAAAATCAAGCCTCCTATGGCTCCGAAAACAAGTCTGCCATTCTGGAGCACCCGTAGCCCTCCCAAAGACCCCCCTCCAGAGGTTAAAAAACCTTGGTTTACATTTTGGAATCTTTCAAATAAATAAAAAAGCTGTCAAACAAAAAGAAACACATAGGCAGTCATAAACCTCACAAATTTGCTATTATTTTCAATAGCGTCTGCAAATGTTTAGGGGTCACACAATAATGCTTCAACTTTTTGATGTCATGCCTTCTCCTGTCATAAAACCTCCTTGATGTTTTGTCTGGCTCCGTAAAAAGGTATGCTGGAGTCAAAATGTTTAAAGACGGGGGTTTGCCGACTCATGAATATAGTTTTGTCTTTGTTTTTTTATTTTTTTATTTATAACCATTTAAATTTTTACAAGCGATAAAACTACTTGCTGGAAATAAAGAGAAAATAATATATAGGAATTATTTCAGTCAGGTAATTCTATTCTCTTCCTTAGACCACTAAGAGGCAGATGCAGCAACCAAACGTAAAAAAATCTAAATCGTTAAAGTCCCTAACGATTTTAAAATAACGAAAAATGCACCAAAAAAAAAAGTCACACATGCTGAGATCGGTAGTGAAACGTACAATGTATCAAAGAATCACAATACACATCGTTAATCGGCCCCCAAATCATGCGCAGAGCAGCCAAGCGTTATGTTAGCTGCTCTGCGCATGCCACAAACAGTCAAAACACAGTCAAATCGCAAGCACATGGCTCCCAAATAAAAACAAAAATAAAAAAAAGGGTCGGGAGGGGGCAAGGGCGCTCATCAGGAGCGTCCTGTACAGACGGCCTTGCCCCCCCCCCCCCGCTGCTCCCCACTTTCCGCCGCTCCCCCCACCCCGAAAAAGCAAAATTCTAGCAGCCCCTGCCCCCTCCCCACTTTCCGCCGCTCCCCCCACCCCGAAAAAGCAAACTTCTAGAAGCCCCTGCCCCCCTCCCTTCCTCACTACTCTCTCACCTCAGCTCCGCCTCCCGACATCCTCCGTCCGTGCCCCGCCCCCTTTTGGGGTCGTCGCCGCCATTCCCCTCCTCCATCGGGCCCCCCTTCCTCTTACCGGGCCCGTGCAGCGCCTCTCTCCTCTGTCCGAAGGCGCTGCACGGGCAAGAAGAAAGCTGAATCAGCTGATGCCTGCCTTCGCCTAGCTTCGATAGAGCGTCTTTCTCCTCCTGGGCCCGCCCCTGTCTGACGTCAGTAACCTACGTAGGTTACTGACGTCAGACAGGGGCGGGCGCAGCAGAAGAAAGACGCGCCATCGTGAAGGCAGGCATCAGCTGATTCAGCTTTCTTCTTGCCCGTGCAGCGCCTTCGGACAGAGGAGAGAGGCGCTGCACGGGCCCGGTAAGAGGAAGGGGGGCCCGATGGAGGAGGGGAATGGCGGCGACGACCCCAAAAGGGGGCGGGGCACGGATGGAGGATGTCGGAGGCGGAGCTGAGGTGAGAGAGTAGTGAGGAAGGGAGGGGGGCAGGGGCTTCTAGAAGTTTGCTTTTTCGGGGTGGGGGGAGCGGCGGAAAGTGGGGAGCAGCGGGGGGGGGGCAAGGCCGTCCGTACAGGACGCTCCTGATGAGCGCCCTTGCCCCCTCCCGATCCTTTTTTATTTTTATTTTTTTATGTGTTTTCTGAGGTCCTTTGGACCAATCACAGCGCTTTTAGCTCTGCTAATGCGCTGGGATTGGCTCAAAGTTTGTTTATTTTTTCACTTAACACTTTTTCCTGCCACGGAGCTGTCCTAATGAGAGGTCCAGACCTCTCGTTAGTTTTCCTGCCTTTTTCCTGCGTAAAGGCAATCGGAAAAGGTTAGTGCATGTCGTTTCAATGGGGTTTTCACACTAATTGCTCATCTCCATTCCGTTTTCGTTAGCTGCTACTGTCGTCGGAAAATAGGCTTAAGTGCATGGAAAGGATAGGAAATTCTTCCCTGAGGGCTCATTTAACGATGAAAAACGTTTAGTGCATCTACCTCTAAATAGGGAGAGTGAAACAAGACATGGAGATCAATTAAACAGTAAACAGAAAAAAAAACCTGTGGTATAACCTGATTATCCCCGGATATTACTCATCTAATTCATTATTCCACATTGATCATCTGGTTGGCTTCTTCAAGGCCAATATGGTGTATATGCAGATCATTTCATTGAAAACATACTTATTGTCCAATATTAGGCTGTTTTGTCTTTAACTGAACCACATTTTGCCCTCTCTACCTTGTACACAGCTGGTATTGCTATATGGAGATCCACTCAGTATAAATTCAGACATAATTCCTCATTAGTGAGTATTGTAGCCTAAACCCGAGGAGAATTGGAGAAACAACCCTGTTTGCACGTGACCCCTTGGTACGCCACTGGGTGGATGTGAAGCGTCTGTTCACGCTTTCCAAAAATACTAGGACTAGGGGGCATGCAATGAAACTACAGTGTAGTAAATTTAAAACAAATCGGAGAAAATGTTTCTTCACCCAACACATAATTAAACTCTGGAATTCGTTGCCAGAGAATGTGGTGAAGGCGGTTAGCTTGATAGAGTTTAAAAAGGGGCTAGACGGTTTCCTAAAGGACAAGTCCATAAACCACTACTAAATGGACTTGGGAAAAATCCACAAATTCCAGGAATAACATGTATAGAATGTTTGTACGTTTGGGAAGCTTGCCAGGTGCCCTTGGCCTGGATTGGCCGCTGTCGTGGACAGGATGCTGGGCTCGATGGACCCTTGGTCTTTTCCCAGAGTGGCATTACTTATGTACTTATGATTTCTTTTACTGACATGCCACTTGGTAACCCTAGTAAGGGAAAGTTGCCAGCTGTCAATTTTAATCTAGATAGGTTGGCCCTCGACACAAGTTCAAACCTAGCAATACATCAAGTCTGTTTTTTAGCAGCCTTTGGCTAGCTTCCAGTTGGTAAGTGGATTGCACCGTTGCACCCAAAGTTGCTGGATCAAATATATCTTGGTTAGCTGTGTTGTAAAGAGGTACAAATTATCAAGCCATTAAAGTTATCTAAATTTACAGGTAAATGAAGGAGGAGGTAAGGGAGCAATGGTGAGATATGTACCTGGGAGCATTTATTTGAAGTCCACTGCAGTGCCCCCTAGGATGCCCCATTGCTGTCCTGGGATGCCTGTGTGTCCAGTCTTCTAAGAATACTGACTCCTCCTACATCCCAATGGCTTGATTTTGTGCATTTTTCACTTGGACTTTTTTTTTTAATGGACCAAAAAGATAAATGCACAGAGCACAAAAACATCTAACAAATAGCCATTGAAAAAAAGAGAGATAAACCTTTTTCTGTTTTGAAAATGTCTATATTCCCCAATTGAATTTTGGACTTTTTAGCAAAATGCCCAAAGTTGGACTTAGATGTCATATCGAAAATGATCTTCTTAATCTCTGTCTTTACCTGCCAATGTTGAGGCACAGACCACAGAAGACTGCCCAGCACCGGTTCTACTTCTCAACTACTGGAGTTGCTGTCGAAGCCCACCGCAGCCTTAATCCTATCTGTTTTTGCCATGTACGAGACCCAGACTGTAGAAGTCTGCCTGTAATTGGTCTTACTTACCAACCTCTGAAACTACCATCAGAGCTCACTGCAGCTATGAGATTATTTAAGTTTTGCTTTCATTGGATTCCATCCTTTTTCTGTACAGTGTTCCTCTGTATTTATCTCACGCATTCTTGAATTCTGTCACCGTTTTTTGTCTTCATAGCCTCCCACGGGAGGACATTCCAGTCATTCACCTCCTTTTCTGAGAAAAAGTATTTACAGACATTGCTCCTAAGTTACCCACTCTGCAAGCTCAACTCATGACTTCTAGTTCTACTGCTTCCCTGTCTCAGAAAAAGATTAGTTTACATATTAATACCTTTTAAGCAGTGGCATAGCGAGAAGGCAATTTTTGGGTGGTCCTACAGGTTGGATGGGAGGGCACTAGAGATAAACCTGACACCTGATGCACCCATGCGCCGTCCCAGCTCCACCCCTACCTCATTCCTAATAATTTCAATAAGTACATAAGTATTGCCATACTGGGACAGACCAAAGGTCCATCAAGTCCAGCATCCTGTTTTTAACAGTGGCCATTCCAGGTCACAAGTACTTGGCAAGATCCCAAAAAAGTACAATACATTTTATGCTGCTTATCCTAGAAATAAGCAGTGGATTTTCCCCAAGTCCATTTTAATAATGGTCTATGGACTTTTCCTTTAGGTAGCCATCCAAACCTTTTTTAAACCCCGCTAAGCTAACTGCTTTTACTACATTCTCTGGCAACGAATTCCAGCGTTTAATTACACATTGAGTGAAGAAAAAATTTCTCCAATTTGTTTTAAATTTACTACTTTGTAGCTTCATCGTGTGCCCCCTAGTCCAAGTATTTTTGTAAAGAGTAAACAAGCGATTCATGTCTACCCATTCCACTCCACTCAGTATTTTATAGACCTTTATCATATCTCCCCTTAGCTGTCTTTTCTCCTAGCTGAAGAGCCCTAGCTGCTTCAGCGTTTCCTCATAGGGAAGTCTTCCCATCCCATTTATCATTTTCGTCACCCTTCTCTGTACCTTTTCTAATTCCACTATATCTTTTTTGAGATGCAGCACCCAGAATTGAACACAATATTTGAGAGTAGCAGTGCAGGCTTCAGTGGCTGCAAGCCATGTTGAGGGTTAGGAGAAGTACAAGAGGCTGCACTCTTCATCCCCCATTGAGCCATAGGGGCTCATTTTCAAAGCACTTAGCCTCCCAAAGTTCCATAGAAACCTATGGAACTTAGCCTCCCAAAGTGCTTTGAAAATATGCCTCATAGTCTCCCAACACACATATGTTTCCCCCAAATATTCTGCATCCATAGAACCCCATGGCCCTTTCCCAACAGTGGATGCAGAGAAGAGCTAGGACATTTCCCCATAAAACTCACCATACAAAAATTGTTGTTTCTAGTGTTATCTCAACAACAAGCTTTTTTTTTTTTTATATATCATTTTTATTGATGGTCATAAGTTTACAAGTGATAATGAAGTGAAGAAATGCATTACATTGCGAGTATATTTCAAACAACTTAACAAACATCCAACTTATTCAAACTGGCCATCCATAATTTTGTTCTTTCCCGCTCAACAACAAGCTTTTTATAAAGTAATACAAAAGTCTATCAAACAAAAAGTCACCCAGAACCTAGAGCAAATCTACCATGCCAACATTAACATTCAAAACAAGGATCCTACCTATGATACTATGATATTACATTGGAGCCCTAAAATATCAATATATCTATCAAGAAACCTGAACAAACCTGCCATGAGTGGGAAAGCATGGGGTACAAATGTAACAAAACAAACAAACAAACAAACAAACAAAAAAACAACAACAAATCACTATAGAATACTACTTAGAAAATTCATGCTAACAGAATACCTCAGTCACACACACAGAACACAAATATCAAATACAGAATAAGTGACTGACCATAAACATAAATTACATTGAAACCCCAAGAAGCTAGACCTTGAATGCAATACAACAACAGAGAAATAGAAAGAGATGCATTTCTTCCTACACTGTGCAAAATATAAAGAAAGTACATGTCAGAGATGGTGTTAGGGAGAGCCCTAAGCCTGCCAGAAGCTGATGAAGATGCAGCCTGGTAGTAAGCTTTGGGGTTCCCTCCCAAATTTCTGCCCTAGGCCCCAGTCATGTCTAGCACACCTCTCCCTTCCCTGCAGCCCCCTCCTCCCACACCAAGTCCAGCACACCTCTCCCTTCCCTGCAGCCCCCTCCTCCCACAACAAGTCCAGCACATCTCTCCTTCCCAGCCCCCCCCTCCCACAACAAGTCCAGCACATCTCTCCCTTCCTAGCAGCCCCCCCCACAAGTCCAGCACATCTCTCCCTTCTCAGCAGCCCTCTCCTCCCACAAGTCCAGCACATCTCTCCCTTCCCAGCAGCCCCCTCCTCCCACAAGTCCAGCACATCTCTCCCTTCCCTACAGCCCCCTCCTCCATCGTCTGACACACCTCCCCATTCTCTGCAGCCCCCCTCCTCCCACAACAGCACATCTCTCCCTTCCCTGCAGCCCTCCCATAAGTCCAGCACATCTCTCCCTTCCCAGCAGCCCCCTCCTCCCACAAGTCCAGCACATCTCTCTCTTCCCTACAGCCCCCTCCTCCATCGTCTGACACACCTCCCCATTCTCTGCAGCCCCCCCTCCTCCCACAACAGCACATCTCTCCCTTCCCTGCAGCCCTCCCACAAGTCCAGCACATCTCTCCCTTCCCAGCAGCCCCCTCCTCCCACAACAGCACATCTCTCCCTTCCCTACAGCCCCCTCCTCCATCGTCTGACACACCTCCCCATTCTCTGCAGCCCCCCTCCTCCCACAACAGCACATCTCTCCCTTCCCTGTAGCCACAGCCCCCCTCCTTCCACAATATGTCCAGCAGACCTCTTCCTTCCCCAAGTCCAGCCACCCACCCACAATTGAGCATCCCTAGCTAGCTTCCCTCCCACATGTCTGGGATGATGGACTGAGGACACAGTGGAGAATGAGATAAAAAAAAGGAAAAGCCAACAAAGAAAAACAAGGTTGTTGGAATAGCAGAGTTGGCAGGGAAGAAAGCTGATGAAAGTGATTGCAGAGGGCTAGATCAGAGAATGGCAGAGAGATGAACAAGTGCAATCCAGGGCAGAAATAAGGGATAAGTTAAGTAAAAAAGAAAGACTATTATTTTCCAGTAACATGTGACTCAAATAAGCTGGCAACATGTAAACAGAGGAGAGGCAGGAGGGAGTGTGGCCTGATAAAGCACAGGTGAGAGAAGTAGACAGTAATTCAGGATGGAGTAGTTAGGCTTTCAATGATCCCTCCTAATTTACGGTCTGCCCCATAGGCTGAGTTTTATAGGAAGCTGCATTCAGTATTCATATCCCTTAAATGGCCAGAAATCATGTCCCATCTCTATTCAGCAGGACTGATCCAGACCCTTTGCTTTTACTTAGCTAATTATCCACTTCAAAATTCTTTATTCATTGGTTTAATTATCTTTCAGACCATTAGGCCACAAAGATTTATCACAGCCCACTTAATTTCAGAGAACAATTTGGAGTAAGGTTCCATAATGTTTGCCTGCTATGCAAAGCAGTTCTTAAATTATTGCTCACTAAGGCCCTGATGCTTAAAGCAACGGTGCTATAGCAAACATCATCCGCCCCATACCGCAGGAACAGAGCAGAAAAATAGCCCTCCAATGCTCAAAGCTAACGGCATTCAAATTATTTGCACACTGTGAGACTGAAAGTAAGGAGGAGGAACATGGCTGGTGCACGCGCACAAGAGTTTTGCAGTAAATGCAGCTCTTGTGCGCATGCGCCAGGCAAACCCTGAAGTGAAGCACACATCGGCACTGTTCTTCTGCAGCATTAAATATAAGCATTTCAACAATTTTTCCCATTTGAAAGGCTCATATTTAAGTGTAGAAAACAGGCGCTAATGTGTGCTTTTGCTTTCAGGTTTGCTCGGGCTCGCACTCATTTGTTTTTCAGTAGCGATGCTTAGAGACTTGCATGGGCTTGCTTCGCTTCCAAAACAATGAAAATGGACAGATTTTAAAGAGAAAATCACAAGAAATCCTCTCTTCAAACCCCCCCCCCCCCCCCAATGCTGGCATTATTTATCCAGCGGTAAGAGGAGGGTTTGTTTGTGCACTGTTCTCTGAACATTGGAAGGGCATAGCAAATGACCTCATTAACATCCATTTGACTACGTTTAAATATAATTTGTGGCCATCTCAGGTGCACACGCTGTTTCTTGCACTAAAGCCCTCTGAGCATTCTGTGCAAATTAACGCTGCTACTGGTCCAGCGCTAATCAGCTCTAATGCTGGCATTGGGTCCTGAGCATCAGGGCCCAAGTTCCACATACAGGGCAAATAGCACAGCTATCCCTCCTCTTGGGTACTAGGGGCCCTGTTTACTAAGGTGCACTAAGGGCGCGCTACCATGGGTGTCTCTAGCATTTAACGTGCACTAAAATTAGCATGCGATAAAAACGCTAGCATGCCTTAGTAAACAGGGCCTTAGGTGTTTTAACAATAACCATCTCTCTGACCTCATGTGCAACTTTCTTTAAATTGGTCACCTTATTTTCTAACTCCACTTACTCTTTTACCTATCAATATGTTCCATCTTTGCTTATACCCTACACTGTCAATTAAAATGTTCTATTACATATTGTCTTGACATTGTAAGTAGTATACTATCTAGCTTATTTTCGAAAGAGAAAAATGCCTATAGTGCGACCTAAATCGGGAGATAGACGTTTGTCTCGCAAAGGCGCCCAAATCGGTATAATCGAAAGCCGATTTTGGGCGTTTCCAACTGCACTCCATCGCGGAAATGAATAAAGTTGATAGGGGCGTGTCGGCGGTGGAACTGGGGCGTGGTTATCAGCCGAGGAGAGATGGGCGTCTGTAGCTGATAATCGGAAAAAAAAGGCGTTTTTACCGTGATTTCGGGTCACTTTTTTTTCACGAACTAGTCCCAAAAAAGTGCTCCAACTGCCCAGATGACCACTGGAGGGAATCGGGGATGACCTCCCCGGACTCCCCCAGTGGTCACTAACCCCCTCCCACAAAAAAAAACCCCACTTTAAAAACTTTTTTTCCAGCCTCTATGCCAGCCTCAAATGCCATACCCACCTCCATGACAGCAGAATGTGTTCGATCCTCTCACAGCCTTTCCCTGGGTCAGATGTGGCTCTCGGGTGCAGTACAGGGTCACATCAGCATTGCATTGTGGTGGGTGTAGGGTATTGGGCTCCGTGATTTCATTAGCTTGTGTTACAGTCTCACGATGTTGGTAGTTGGTAGGCTCTTCTCCCATGGTGCTTTTCCCCCTGCCTACTGGCTCAGAGTGTGCCCTGTTGTGTTTCCTCTTGTAGTCCATGCGGTAGTGGCCATTTTTGTAAGCCAGTCTTAATTCCCTTTCCTGTGTTAGCCATGTTAGACAACTTAGTTCTTACCTTGAATGTGGCTGAAAGAGGGCATTGTACAGCATTCTGCCAGCTCTGACCTACTGCTCATCTCAGTACCAGGGAGACTCGTTGCCAGTGGGGCACAACCTCTGATCTGCAGTTAACTGTGAGTAAAGGCGATTATTCCAATAAAGGACGTTTTCGGAGAGATTAGTCTTCAGGTGTCAACTGGTGTGCCAATATTATATAGCAGCAACCAGTCCTAGAGGCCTGCGTGTATGCAGGTCCCTGGAGCACTTTTAGTGGGTACCGTAGTGCACTTCAGCCAGGTGGCCCCAGGTCCATCCCCCCCCCCACCTATAACACTTGTGCTGGTAAATGGGAGGCCTCCAAAACCCACTGTACCCACATGTAGGTGCCCCATTCACCCCTAAGAGCTATGGTAGTGTTGTACATTTGTGGGTAGTGGGTTTTGGGGGAGGGGGGTTGGGAGCTCAGCACCCGTGGTAAGGGAGCTATGCATGTGGGAGCTTTTTCTGAAGTCCACCACACTGACCTAGGGTGCCCAGATGCATAGACGGTCGGTAGCCCAACTGTTTGGGGAGGCTAAAGGGGGCGGAGCTTACCTCCATACGCTCCGTGGCAGCGACGTCAATGAAGAAAAAGACACTACAGGCTCGCCGCCAGCTTCTCCCTTCTCTCTGCACACAGTGTCCCGCCCTCGCGGAAACAGGAAATGCATCACCGCAGAAGGCGGGACACTGTGTGCAGAGAGAAGGGAGAAGCTGGCGGCGAGCCTGTAGTCTTTTTCTTCATTGACGTCGCTGCCACGGAAATAAAAGGTCAAAATGTGCGGGGCGGGGGGGGGGGCGGGCTGCATCACAAGTGGAAGTCCACGATTGGGCTGGGGAGGCTTAGCTTCCCTAAGCCTCTTATACGGGGCACCTATGCCCAGTTGGTGTCCTGGCATATCAGGGGGGCCAGTGTACTACAAATTTTGGCCCCTCCCACGACCAAATGGCTCGGATTAGAATGTTTTTGAGCTGGGTGTTTTTAGTTTCCATTATCGCTAAAAAAAACAAACGCCCAGCTCAAAAACATCCATTTTTTCGAAAATACGGTTCGGCCTGTCCCTTCACGGACCCGTTCTCGGAGATAGGCGTTTCCGTTCGATTATGCCCCTCCATGCCATACTTTGTATTGTTATTTGAATATTTTTACTGCTGTAATTGTCTATTGCTCATGTTGGATTTATTCTTACTGTACACCGCCTTGAGTGAATTCCTTCAAAAAGGTGGTAAATAAATCCTAATAAATAAATTAAATGTTCACTGGAAACAGGCAACAGATTAGTAGATCAGTGTCTCTGGGTGTATGGAGAGAAGATATGTGCTATTTTCTCCATGAAACATTTTGAAGGACAAGTCAACGACAGGTGCATAAATAGAAAAACACTTGTGGCTAAATCATTTCCACATACCCTAGGATTTCCATTATTAAGGGCTCCTTTTACAAAGCCGTGATAGCAATTCCCCCTCGGCATACAAATTGAATGGCCTTCCTCATATTTCCTCCTTTATTGGGAATCGCTAGCATGGTTTAGTAAAAGGAGCCTTAAATGCTTTCACTATAGAGCTTCGTTACCAGGCACTATATCGAAAATGCTTGCTCAGAGAAACAATCTTCTGAGCACCTGACCATTTGAGCTGTTTACCAAGGAGAAGGCATGGGTAGCAGTGGTGTATCGAGGGTGGGGCGGTGGGGGTGCAGGGAGCAGCCATGCAGCTGTCGGCTCCGCTGGTTCCCTGTTCCCTCTGCTGCTACTTCCTGTTTCGGAGCAGAGGGAGCAGGGAACCAGCGGAGCCGACAGCTGATTACCCTCTCTGTTTGGCTTGTTGTGTAATACCCTGCAATGGGGGCTTGGTGCAATAGTTAATTGAAACTGCTTAAAGCAAGCAAGAAGCTACAGAACATGCTAATGCATTAATAATTAATCCTGATACTGCTGAAAGTGATAATACTGTGTACACGCAGATGCAACCCACCTCGCATGTAGAAGACTTAGAAACTGCTATTTAAATATACAAACTGCAATTTATACCATTTTATTCTTTTTTTTTTTTTTTACAGCTGTTACATTGCAAGTTATTCCTCTCAGGAAATATTTGCTTGTGTTAATGGGTGGAATGTAATACTAATAACCGCCAAGGGTTGGTTAGCAAAAAGGGTATTTAGGATTCATTATAATCATTTTGTCCTGTTATGTATAGCCTGTTTCCTACAATTCCCTGCATAGATGTTGTAAATGATTGGTATCTACAATCTCCCTGGTCTCATATATGAAGCTGTATGGTCATGACGGGTAAGACAGACCCTTTGTATCCAGACACATCACTAGCAGTCTGTAACCTAAGCCAGCCTACAGCCGGGGCACTTGTACTTGATAAATAAAGTAGTTTACCTTTCTCATATGTAGCCTTGGTCTTTCCTCACTCTATATATTGGATAGTGGATACTTGATAATCTAGGTTGGGGGCCAAAAAGGCCAGAAAACAGGGGGGGTGCGCAGCGGCAGTCCGCCTTGGGTGGCAGCCGACCAAGGAAGCCACTGATGGGTAGGAAGAATTAGATAAGGAACTCATCATACTGTTGTATATTCTAATGTACTGATTGATTTTTTTTACTTCAAAAACATTTTTTTGCACTTTCATTTTTATTATATAACTTATACAGCTGTTTCAACTTCCAACATCATTTTATTCTTCAAGTTATTTTCCCTTTTAACAGCAATATTACTTACAAAAACCCATCTATAACATTAGCACAAGGCCATTAATACAAAAAATGGAAAAAGGCCAATTTTACAGCTGTGGGGGAAACCCCATGCAAGGCACACTAAAGCCACTTTTTGTCACAGCTTGATAAAAGGACCCCTAATTGACTTATTCAAATAAAGATTTCACATGCACATAAGTGACTGAATTAAAACAAGGGCCAAAGCAGTAACCTTGCATTAGAACCATATGCTACAGCTAAGCACACAGTTTCCTAACACAAGAATGAAGAAAACATTTTGTTGCCCAATGCAGTAAGCAAATAGCTTGAAAATAGGCTGTGCGCAAGAAAAATGTATGCAGATAGCTGGATAGATGTCTTTCTCATTGATCCTCCCTACTAAGGGTAAAGGCCAGGGCAGAGAGGCTCATATCCTAAAGAGGAATGCATGGTTGTGCAGATGGTGTCATTGAGAGCATTTTGGCATCCTGGACATGGAATGATTTTCCAAGTGCTGCTGAGCAGAGATGACATCCACCTATCAAAGAACAAGTGAAGTGTCTTCCGCAGCATACTATATCAAAGCAATTCAGTATTTCCACGGTCTCTGAATAGAACTCTTCTGTTTAGAAGTTTAATTACTTTCTCAAAGATGACAAATTTTAAAGTTTGATGCAGATTTCTCCTGGGAGTACAGTAATGGTGCATCGTAGCTAGGACTTCTGTTCTGGATTTTCATTCATTGAGTCCAAGGAGGGGAGCTTAGAGCTGCAGGCAGTTTTTTGTTGTTTTTTTATTTTCTTGCAGCAACACAGTTGTGTTCAGAGCTGTTGCTACATTCAGCAATTAAAAATAAAGTTCCTGCAGTTCCTCTTGGGCTGTGCAGATTGCTAAATGAAGATACATGAAATTCAGAAGCCCCTCTAAATTCACACATCCCCCTACTCTTTATTACCAGCTCTTCTCCTCCCAAACACTCCCTCATCTGCTACCCCTCATCTCTCCTTCTATGCATATTCTGTTTTCCTAGCTCTTCCCCCCCCCCAATACATCCACTACCCCTTGTCTCCTCCAGCTTATCTCCCCTTCCATGCTTATCCAGTGCTTGCTCTTCCATTTTTTCTTAGCCCCTTGTACTCCCAGTACCTTAACCTTCTCTCCTTGAACTCAGTTGTTGAATGATCCAGCTGTTTAAATGCAGATGTTGTTACAGTTTTCCTGCATCTTCTGGTTTTCAAAATCCTGCCCTGTTCTCAAGTCTCGCGAGAGCAGCACAGGACCTCCTGCACTACTCTGTATGGTGTGGAAAGGCTGCAGCAGCTGCTGATTTGGAACCAGAAACCCACTCTTCCCCCCCCCCCCCCAGCAAATTCTGTGCCCTGTGCATTACAGAATTTATGGATAACTCCTGGAGGAATTCTGCATATCTTCAAAATGTGATAGTCAGTGGGGTCAATATAACACAATATCTTTCTGAAAATCCACTTAATGATAACAGGATAAGTCATCCCGTTCATTTTTTAAAGAGATTTAGTTCAGCCTCTGTCTTTATTAGCAAACTAGTAACAAGTGTTTTTTTTTTTTTCTGTTTGATATTAAGGGATATTTTTTTTTAAAAAGGAAAAGAGTTTTTTTTTAAGTTATAAAGTCTGTATGAGTGTTTGTGGTTTTGAGGGGGGGTTGTGGGGGTCTATGGGTGTATGCTATTTTTTTTGGGGGGGGGAGGGGTGTTTGTGGGGTAGGGTAGCGTTCTGTATGAGTGTTTGTGGTTTTGAGGGGGTTGTGGGTGTCTGTGGGTGTGTGTGCCATTTTGTGGGGGGGTGTTTGTAGGGGGGTGTTTGTGGGGTAGGGTTGTTCTGTATGAGTGTTTGTGTTTTTTTTGGGGGGGGATTATGGGAGTCTGTGGGTGTTTGTAAGAGAGAGATGTAGGTTTTTACTGTTTCAGTTTTTGTATTAAGGGGGTTGGGGGAGGGAGTGTGTGTGTATGAGTGTGAAAGCAAGATGTTGTCTGTCCATGGCAGTGTGTGGCATTTTGGGTGGTGGGCAGTTTGGTTGTATGTATGTGTGTTAGTGAGTGATGCTGATTGTCCACATTAGATGTGGGGTTTTTTTGTGGCTGGTAGGGGGTGATTCTCTGCGCGTGAGTGTGATACAGTAATCTTAATTCAGCAGGGCACTCTGATGTGGTATTTGTAGGCACTTGTATTTTTGTTGAAACCAGAGGGATCCGTTGCAGGCAGGCAGTAGGAGTAGATATGGGTTTTTTTCGAGTGTGGAATGTGGGTGGTGTTCTGTAGGGGGGGACGGGGCTGAGGGCGCATGTATCTGGAGGTCTCCTTGTAGGCACTGATTTCAGCTGGGCACTCAGGTGGGCTGTGATCTGTTTTTTTTAGGGGGGGGTTGGGCGCCGGAGGTTTCCGTTTGGGTGGTTTTTTTGGGGGGGAGGGTTGGTTTGGTTTTAGTGTGGAATGTGGGTGGCGTTCTGTAGGGGGGGCGGGGCTGAGGGCGCATGTGTTTGGAAGTCTCTGTTGTAGGCACTGAACGCCAGCTTGGAGACTCACCGCATGAACAGCTAGCAGAGTAAGGTCCGCGATGTAGTGGTTGTTTAGTGGCGTTCTTCGTCCGCGCTTTCCTCGCGGTTGGTCCCCGTGCTGGTAGCTACCCCCTCCTCAGGAAGGGGCGGGACTCGTGTGTGTTTGTTTTTTTTTTCCTGAACGCCGCTGCATTTTCTTCGCTGTCCCACTCCTGCTCCTCTGCAGCACCGGTCCCATTCAAAGGCTTGGTGGTTTCTAAGTCCATGTGAGTGTTTGGGAGGTGGAACCGTACTTTGTGTGCATCACCTGAGGCACAGCCAATCAGCAGCGCGTGGGCGGGGCAAACACTGATGTTCAAAAAGTGGTCTCTGCCGCCTCACTTTAGAATGTTGGGAAAGTGAGGCTTCATTAGAATGTTGGAGGTGCGTTTTATATAGAGAGATATGGGCAGTATCTTGGAAGAGGGGAAGAATGAGGCAGGATATAAATATTAGAAAAAAGGAGATACTTTACAAATGAGTTGACTCTGGATAGCAGTAATAATAGGCCCTTTTCTGTGAAAGCTGGGAAGTTGTCTCAAAGTGAATCTCACCATTTTTGGAGGCAGTTGGCTGCTGAATATTTTAGGTTTATAATAATCAGATGGTGGTTGTCAGTGGAGAAGTTGACAGCCATGTCAGACTTAGTCCTGAGAGACGAGAGTTGGAACACTCCTGTCATTTTTAGTTTTGCATCTCATCGGAGAGGAGGTACTAGGAAAACCAAGCTATTTAAGAAATATTAATTTTTCAGGACTAAACCAGTCAAAATCACTGCTTGTGCAATGATGAATCGCTAAACCAATGGCCTGAAAAATATTTGTTTTCCAGTTTGCATTCTGCAAACAGGTGTTGAAATTATATGTGTTGGGCTGAAGCAATATACTCCCCCTCCACGAATTTCCATAAGTATATGATTAGCTGTGTGGTAAACCTAAAGATGTAATGTTTTGCTTTCACTTCATCGCCTACACACGGAGCATCAATTGCCTCTCTCTTATGCATGTTAGTATGATGTCATAAGGAAATCACCCCCTTTATTTTCTTTCATTTTGCCTTCAGCTTTTCTGCAATTTTGACTGTCTTGTTTCTTGTAATGCTGTAGAAGGAAGAAGCTCTTTTTCTCTTTTTGACCTGGTTGGAGTAAGGGGAGACCCCATTGTTGAGGAGTTCTCCTATTTAGATTCTTAATCACCATCTCCTAACTTTTGCTTATTTCTTCATGCCATGTCCCCTCATCATCTAGCTAAAATGTAATAGCAGTGTGATGACCCGTTTAACATCTTTTCACACTAAAACCTGCAATGTGGGAGTGGTCGAATGACAGGCTGTAGGGTATCACTTAGCAGTTCAGTTAGGCTTTTTTTTTTTTTTTAATAAGTAGTGTAAATAATAAGTAACTGAGCAAAGCAAAGGCCTGTGCTTGGTATATCATTCCTGCAGTTTGCTTACACAATTTAAACCCCTTTCCTTAGCTTTTTAAGGGTCCAAATGTCTTCTTACATAAGGAAGTGTATTCATCATATCCCTCGGTGTAGCTCTATTAGCCATACTTTACCACTCTAGTAAGAACCGGGGAGTAGACTTTTTTTTCCCCAGTGTCCAGGAGCTGCGAAGTAGTCTTCCAGAACTTTGAGAGGGTTAAATGATAATTTATTGCTCAAGAAGACATGGCTTTGTGACCAGACCTTCCTATCCTAATTGAGTCTATGAAATAGTTTTGGTATTCATGCCTTTAGATTTTATGCTATGCACTGGTTTTTGAATTGTGCAGCTGTCTTCTCCTCTCTTTTGTTAAAATGTACATAAGTATATAAGTATTGCCACACTGGGACAGACCAAAGGTCCATCAACCCCAGCCTCCTGATTCCAACAGTGGCCAATCCAGGTCACAAATACCTGGCCAGGTCCCAAAAAAGTTCAATACATTTTATGCTGCTTATCCCAGAATTAAGCAGTGGAGTTTCCCCAAGTCCGTTTTAATAATGGTCTATGGACTTTTCCATTAGGAAGCCATTGAAACCTTTTTTAAATCCCGCTAAGCTAACCGCCTTTACCGCATTCTCTGGCAATGAATTCCAGAGTTTAATTACACATTGAGTGAAGAAAAATTTTCTCCGATTCATTTTGAATTTACTACCTTGTAGCTTCATCGAATGCCCCCTAGTCCAAGTATTTTTGGAAAGAGTAAACAGACGCTTCACGTCTACACTTTCCACTCCACTCATTATTTTATAGACCTCTATCATATCTCCCTTCAGCCGCCTTTTCTTCAAGCTGAAGCGCCCTAGCTGCTTTAGCCTTTCCTCATAGGGAAGTCGTCCCATCCCCTTTATCATTTTTGTTGCCATTCTCTGCACCTTTTCTAATTCCACTATATCTTTTTTGAGATGCGGTGACCAGAATTGAACACACTATTTGAGGTGCAGTCGCACCATGGAGCGATACAAAGGCATTATAAAGTCTTCATTTTTGTTTTCCATTCCTTTCCTAATAATAATACCTAACATTCTATTTGCTTTCTTAGCTGCAGCAGCACACTGAGTAGAAGGTTTCAACGTATCATCAACAACGACACCTAGATCCCTTTCTTGTTCGGTGACTCCTAACGTGGAGCCTTGCATTACTTAGCTATAATTCGGGTTCCTCTTTCCCACTTGCATCACTTTGCACTTGCTCACATTAAACGTCATCAGCCATTTAGATGCCCAGTCTCCCAGTCTCATAAGGTCCTTTTGTAATTTTTCACAATCCTCCTGCGATTTAACAACTTTGAATAACTTTGTGTCGTCAGCAAATTTAATTATCTCACTTGTTACTCCCATCTCTAGGTCATTTATAAATATGTTGAAAAGCAGCGGTCCCAGCACAGACCCCTGGGAAACCCCACTAACTACCCTTCTCCATTGTGAACACTGACCATTTAACCCCACTCTCTGTTTTCTATCTTTTAACCAGTTTTAAATCCACAGTAGAACACTACCTCCTATCTCACGACTCTAATTTTCTCTGGAGTCTTTCATGAGGTACTTAAGGACTGGTTCTTCTTTACCACTTTGTAAGCTGTGCAAAAGATTTTGGCAGTTATCTCTTTCTCACAACAAATGGATTTTATACATACATTCTCTAGCACCTCTCTGTTAGCTTCTGCCACCAATTTCAAAGCAGATTTATGAGATGAACTTTCCTTGTGGGCAGATTATTTCTTACATAGGGATGTTAGCTGCTGCTGTCATGTTTCACCAAAATAAAGGGCCCTTTTACTAAGCCGCTTAAGCGTCTACACGTGCCCAATGTGCGCCAAAATGGAGTTACCATTTGGCTACCGCGTGGCTCTTGCGGTAATTTCATTTTTAGCGCATGTCCGATACATGCGGCCAAAAAATTATTTTTATTTTCGAAGGTGCATATTGGACACGCGCGCCAAGTGGCATTTGATGCAAGTAGGTCATTACCGCCCAGTTACCGTGTGAGACATTACCGCTAGGTTAATGGCTGGCGGTAAGGTTTCAGACCCAAAATGGACATGTGGCAATTTTCATTTTGACTCATGTTCATTTTCGGCAAAAATATAAAAAAGGCATTTTTTATAGGTGCGCTGAAAAATGATTCTGCGTGCACCCAAAACACATGCCTACACTATTGCAAGCCATTTTTCAGCGCACCTTAGTCAAAGGATCCCTAAGTGATTTCATTATTGGCTCACTCTTTCAATATTTTCATTCCCATCTGTTTCTCAACACCAAGCATTCCAACTTCTTGACATGGCCTACAACCAAGTTTTTTATTTTGTATAGAAAGCCAGCCATATTTTTGGCAAAATTCATTTTTTTTTTTGTTTTAAAGTCCAACAAGTAGGCCATTGATTGTCATTATTTTGTTGCTCAATACAAGACGATGATGAAGCAAGTACTTCAGGCTCATTGATTTCCTCTTCATTATCGACTAATTTCCTTTTACTAGGTATAGGAGACGAAAAGTAACGTGATTTTTTTCATTATTAAACCATTTCTGTAAGCTGTCACAGCTCCAGTACACCCGAATGACAGAAACCAGACTACCACACAGACCAGGAAGTAGCAGAACGGTCTTGTCAAATCTGAAACACAATCCAGCTTATTTTTGAAAGTGATGGGTGCCATATTTCGACCCAAATCGGGAGATGGGCGCCCATCTCGCAAAGGCGCCCAAATCGGTATAATCGAAAGCCGATTTTAGGCGCCTGCAACTGCACTCCGTTGTGAAAATGGCCAAAGTTGACGGGGGCGTGTTGGAGGCGTGGTGAAGGCGGGACTGGGGCGTTTTTATCGGCCAAGCAGAGATGGGCGCCTTCGGCCGATAATCGAAAAAAAATGGGTATTTTTAGCGAGAATTTAGGTCACTTTTTTGGACCCTTTTTTTTCACGAACAAGTCCCAAAAAAGTGCCCTAAATGACCAGATGACCACTGGAGGAAATCGGGGATGACCACCCCTGACTCCCCCAGTGGTCACTAACCCCCTCCCACCATAAACCCCCAACTTTAACAACTTTTTTTGCCAGCCTATATGCCAACCTCAAATGCCATACCCAGCTCCATCACAGCAGTATGCAGGTCCCTGGAGCAGTTGTTAGTGGGTGCAATTGACTTCAGGCAGGTGGACCCAGGCCTATCCCCCCTACCTGTTACACTTCTGGTGGTTAATATTGAGCCCTCCAAAAAAACCCCAAAACCCACTGCATCCACATGTAGGTGCCCCCTTCACCCCTTAGGGCTATGGTAATGGTGTAGACTTGTGGGCAGTGGGTTTTGGGGGGGATTTGGGGGGGGGGACTCAGCACACAAGGGAAGGGTGCTATGCACCTGGGAGCTATTTAAATTTTTTTTTTTATTTGTAAAAGTGCCCCCTAGGGTGCCCAGTTGGTGTCCTGGCATGTGAGGGGAACCAGTGCACTATGAATCCTGGCCCCTCCCACTATCCAATGCCTTGGATTTGTTTGTTTTTGAGCTGGGCGCATTCGGTTTCCATTATCGCTGAAAACCGATAGCGCCCAGCTCAAAAATGCCCACATCCTAGTCATTTGCCCCGCACAACCCGTATTATCAAAAAAAGATGGGTTTCGAAAATGGTTTGTCCCGCCCCTTCGCATGGCCGCCCACGGAGATGGGCGCCCATGGAGATGGGCACCCACTTTTGATTATGCCCCTCAATATGTAATCAAAATCTCAGAACCTTTCAAGCCTCACATGTCATAAAAGCACTAACTTCTGATTCTGGAGAAAAGAGTGGTGGTAAGGTCTCACATATTAACTGGGTGGTAATCTTCAGTGCATGTACACTGCCGATTACCGCCGGACATGCGCCACGCAGTAGAAAATTTCTACCGCGTCTTTTGGATGCGCATCAAAAATGGAATTACCGCCTAGGGCATGCAGTAGCAGGTGGTAGTTGCAATTTGATGTGCGTTGTATGTACATAGGCGCCTGTTCACCTTAGTAAAAGGACCTCTTAGTGAGATACGGTCTCCAAAACTGAACACAGTATTCCAAGTGGGGAATCACCGATAACTTGTACAGAGGTATCAACACTTCTTTTCTTCTGCGGATTATACCTTTCTCTATACAGCCTAGCATCTTAACACACTTCAGTAAAAGGCCCCTAAAGTTGTAGAATCTTAAATTTTCATGAATTTTCAGTATAAAACTTAGGTCCTTGTTTACTAAGCCATTAGAGGCACGTTAAGTGTTTTTAGTGCATGCTAAATGTTAGCATTCGCCTACCATATAGGCACCCATATTACTACGGGCACCTACACAGCGCACGCTAATGTTTAGCGCGTGCTAAAAACACTAGTGCAACTTAGAGGGGAATAATCGAACGGCGCCGTAGAAATTGATGGCCAGCCATCTTCAGGGCCGGCGCCATAAGAGGGCGCCGGCCAAATCGCTCGCCGGGTTTAGCATAGGATCGCCGGCGAATCGCCGGGTTTAGATGAGATGGCCGGGTCCAGTTTTCAGCCATAATGGAAACCGGACCCAGCCATCTCAAACCCGGTGAAATGCAAGGCATTTGGCTGTGGGAGGAGCCAGCATTTGTAGTGCACTGGCCCCCCTGACATCCCAGGACACCAACCGGGCACCTTAGAGGGCACTTAAAAAAATCTTTAAAAATAAACAAAATTTGCTTCCAGGTGCATAGCACCCTTCCCTTGTGTGCTGAGCCCCCCAAACCCCCCCCAAATCCACTGCCCACAAGTCTACACCATTACCATAGCCCTAAGGGGTGAAGGGGGGCACCTACATGTGGGTACAGTGAGTTTTGGGGGTTTTTGGAGGGCTCAACATTAACCACCACAAGTGTAACAGGTAAGGGGGGATGGGCCTGGGTCTGGGTCCACCTGCCTGAAGTGCAGTGCACCCACTACAAACTGCTCCAGGGACCTGCATACAGCTGTCAGGGAGCTGGGGATGACATTTGAGGCTGGCATACAGGCTTGCAAAAAATGTTTTCATATTTTTTTTTGGTGTGTGGGAGGGGGTTGGTGACCACTTGGGGAGTAAGGGGAGGTGATCCTCGCTTCCCTCCAGTGGTCATCTGGTCAGTTGGGGCTCTTTTTTGGGACTTGGTCCTAAAAATACATGGACGAAGTTCGTCCGGTGAAATACTCGTTCGAGCCGGTGTTTTTTTTTCATAATAAGGTAAAGCCAGCCATCTCATAGCCCCGCTCCGCCCCGCCCCCTTCCCGCCTTCGCTACCCTACCAACATGCCCCCTTGAAGGTTGACCAGCACCGCAACAAAAAAGCAATTGGGGCCGGCCAAAATCGGCTTTCAATAATACCGATTTGGCTGGGATTGAGAGATCGCCAGCGATCTCCCAATTTGTGTCGGAAGATCGCTGGCGATCCCTTTCGAAAATAAGCCTGTTAGTAAACAATGCCCTTAGGCTACTAAGTTTGGCTGAAAATAGGTACCTAATGTAGGTACCTAAATTTGGGAGCTCAGATTTTTTTTCGAATATTGGACTTATAAAAAAAAAAAGAAGAGAAGATCCATGCTGAATACCTGATTTGTGTATAAGAACAGAATGAAAGTAAGTATGAGATAATATGGACCTGATGTCAGTGGTGGTTCAGATAGATCTTTTGTTTCAGTATGGATTTGGGATTTCATGAGTAAAGTTCACAGGTACACTGCACATTTCACCATATTTGCCAATGTAAACTTGCCATCTTGTTAAAGTAGCTCTTTTGGGGGGTCCTTTTACTAAGGTGCGCTGAAAATGGCCTGCGGTAGTGTAGGTGCATGTTTTGGGCGTGTGCAGATCCATTTTTAAGCGCGCCAGCAAAAAATGCCTTTTTAAAATGTTTGCTGAAAATGGGCGTGTGGCAAAATCAAAATTAGCACGTGTCCATTTTGGGTCTGAGACCTTACCAGCAGCCATTGACCGAGCAATAGACTCCCGCGGTAACCAGGTGGTAATGACCTATGTGTGTCAAATGCCACTTGGCGTGCGTCCGATACATGCATCCAATTATTTTCCAGACGTGCATATTAGACACATGGCAAAAATGGAATTACTGCAAGAGCCACGCAGTAGCCGGGCGGTAACTCCATTTTGACGTGCATCGGGCGCACGTAGACATTTACGCGGTTTAGTAAAAGGGCCCCTTGGATGGAATATTCATTTTAAGTTTCAAGAGTAGTATATATTCAAAATAATAAAGAGAGACACAATATATAGAGTGCTTTTGAATAAACTTTTATTGAAAAATTAAAACTACATTGCATATCATGTTTTATCATTTAAATAATCTTTTAGTCACATAATACTGTGACTTTCGTTGCATCAGTTCTTCAGTCTCTCACTATTGATTACATTGTTTTGCCCTGAATAGATTGTGTTCATAACTTTCTTGATTACTTACACAGTTCCTGACTAACTTCTTGCAGTTTGTGTCTGCCTGTCTCATTTTCCCCAATAACCATCTCTTCCTCTGAAGAGTAAAAGACTTTACAAGCTGAAGCTGGGATGGTTGATTTTAAAATCAGCAATTGAATGGTTTTATGATCAGATGATGACTAGGTCATTCGAAATGGATGGAGAAGGTCCAGCATAAAAACCTTTTATTTCAATACTTTCTCATGCTCAATTTCAGAAAATTAAAACTATTACAAGTGCCAGAGTACAATGTACAGTCCTTCTCTGGGAGGGCATAACAAAATTCTCTGGAGCCATCTGCTAAATTTGCCCAGTTTCAATCTATTCTTTTTTTTTCTGCTGAACAACTTATTGAACAACTGATTCTCCTTGCGCTCCTCTTTTCATAATACCAATTAATTATTTTGCTATGTGACTATGAAAATCCGGGGTAGCATGCCACTGCTATTTTTAATTGTGTTTCTGGAGGAGAAATTAAGTATAATTAAGCAAATTAAGGTCTCCAATCAGAGATGCATCATGAAGCGGATTTAACATAAAACAATTATGCAGTGGATGCTTTCAAATGTTAACCTCAACATGTTTAGGCTTTTCTAGAGAACACACCCCTGGCACTTAGCAGAATAGCAAAAAAGTTTGAATTTAGCCCATGGTGAAATCTCCTTTTGCAACCAGCAGCTGTAGTGAACCCAGCTACAGTACATTTTGGGAGAGGTGAGTGAATCTTACCATAAAACAATCTAGAATGTGCCACAGAACTTCTCTGGACTGCTTTAAAATATTAGAAGAATCCCCTGTTCGTATCCAGCGTTCACAAGAAGAGCACTGATGACACTGGGCACACAGTTAGCCACTAGTAAAAGTGCAGATGCTTGCAAAGTATCGATATTTCATTGTACTCCAGTCTGTACTCTACACACTGTACAATATTAGAATACTCTTATGTAGAATATCATTCTTAATTATTTTGCGGGCACTCTAATAGTAATGCAAGTTTCACTAATTTTGGCTGTTCTTTGGCTCACAAATACACTAAAATACCTTAAACATTATTTAGAACTTACTTCAATAATATATAAATAGAATACATTACAAATGGAAGAAAATACAAGACACCTCTTTAACATGGTAAATCTCTGCTTATAAACAAATATTTCATATACCTACAATTTAACAGTTATCTTACTGTAAAACTATTACATTTATTTCCTTTTCACAAAGTCATTTAACAATAATATACACAATCTACACAAATCAATCTCTAAAAATACAGCAATAATACACCTGTTACAATTACAGCGCTACTATTATGTCCTGATATGACGCTAAGGGAATAAATGAATAACCCCTGGGTAATGCTTTTCAGTCTTCATTAGGTTTATGAGAAAAGCACTAACAATGAGGGTTAATACCATTAAACGGGAGCTTTTCTTTATTAGGTCCTATGAATCTATCATTTTTGATCCCACTACAGCATGCCGCTCAGGTCTTGTACTGCTGTAAGAAAATTGCATTCTCCTACAGAAGGAAACATGCTGTAACAACCAAAATTATTTATGTATATATATAAAATACTAGGATCTTAGGGCCTGATAGACAAAAAAAAAAAAGCTGAGCTCCTAAATGTATGCTCCTAAGTTAGGCTCTTAAATTAGGGGCCCTTTTACTAAGGTGAATAGACACTTATGCGCGTCCAACATGCGCCAGATTGGAACTACCGCCTGGCTACCATGTTCCCCGGGTGGTAATTCCATTTTTGACACGAGGTAGAAAATATTTTCTACCACGTGGGACTTAAGTAGCGGTAATCAGCAGTTTAAGCACTCTGGCTGCTTACCGCCCGCTTAGCAGGTGAGATCTTACCGCTAAGTCAATGGGTGGCAGTAAGGTTGAAAGTGGACATGTGTTGGTTTTCAATTTTGTCGCACGTCCGTTTTCGGCCACACAAAAGCGCCTTTTTTCCAGACGCGCTCAAAAAATGAACTGCATGCGTCCAAAGCACACGCCTACACCAGTGCCGGCCACTTTTAGGCACGCCATAAAAGGGCCCCTCGGTGCCCTAATTTCAGCCAGTCTTAGGAGCCTAAGGGGTCCTTTTACTAAGGCACACTAACAGATTTAGGGGCCCTTTTACGAAGCAGCAGTAAGCCCACTGCAGGCTTACCGTATGCCAATTTGGAACTACCGCAGGAGCTCATCGGTAGTTCTCACACCTAGCATGCACCATTTCTGGCGTTACAAAAATATGGTCTATTTTTGTAGCACCAGAACTAAACCGGCGGCAGTAAAGGCTCCCCACAAAATGGCTGCGCGGTAAGTGTTTCACTAACCACATGGCCATTTCTTTGCCTCAATAAAAGACAGCCTTTTACCCACTGCAGTAAAAGGGAGCCTCAGCGTGCGTCAGAAACACTTGCTGATGCTAGCACAGGCCCCCTTTTACCACAACTTAGTAAAAGGTCGCCTTAGCGCATGCTAATGATTACATGCGCTGAATGATAAGACACCCATTATATTCCTACGGGTGTCATCATTTAGTGCGTGCTAAATCTGTTAGCGCACCTTAGTAAAAGGACCCCTAAGTTTTTAGCTGAAAACTCATCTTAATTTAGAAGTTTAAAAGGTACACATACAGCTCTAGGACTGAGCCTAGTGCTGAAAATCAGTGCTAAGCTCCTGACCCCCCCACCCCCCCGCCTTAAATCCACCCCTGTCGCCACTCCCTTTTTAGACTCCTAAATTTAGGGGTTCAGTGAAATTTGGAATATTAATTTAAGCACTCAGGGCCTCTTTATAAAATCGAGCTAGCAATTCTCGGTGAAGCAAATGAGAGGAGGAAGCCCATTCAATTCCTATGGGTTTCCTCTCATTTGGTGCGTGGGAATCACTAGCATGGCTTTGTAAAAGAAGCCCTCAGCCTTAATACATTTTCAAAGAGACTAATTTATGAGTTAGGAGCAGAGTTAGGAGCATAAGTCCTTTGAATATTGGGCCCTTGGTATTTTATTACATACATTTCCTGTCAACTATACTAAACAGGCTTATTTAAGATTCAGATGTACTCTTTAATAAAGTGGCCCAGGTGTATTCTTCGGAATCTTTTCTTGTTTTTACAGTGCCTTAGAAGAATGGAATATTTATAAAGGGAGTTCCCTTGAGACTTGTTCTGCAGAACTGGGAAAAATAGCCAGTGCTGGAAAACAGTGCATTAAAGAAATAAAGAGCCTGCCAAGTTCACTACAAATCCAGTCCCAGTCTTTCTATTTCATCAACGAGGAAATCAATATCAGACTTGGTAGCAGCAGGATTGGAGATGACCATTCGGAAGAAGTTGACCTTGTCTCCATGAGGCTGATATCCAACCATGGTTGTACCCGATTCCATCATCAACGCTTTGATTTTTGGTGCCACCTTTTGAATTAAATAAAGTGAAAAATCTCAGAAAGTTGTTAAAATTTACTGTACTAGTATTATTCCTCTTCTATCAAATATTTTGTTTTGCTTTACTAAGGTTTGTTGAATGCTGGTATCTATCGGGCCAATATGGAAAAGCACTTATACATTCACTGGTGTGCAGCAAATACATAATTGCCATATCGGTGAATTTTCCAAAAATATATGGATGATTCCTTTTAAGGTTTAAACAATTTTTATTGATGATTCAACATTATTAACAAAACCAATAACGTAACCTTGGAAAAATACAACGCATTTGGGTATACGCATCCATATCTTTTATCATCAATGAATTTATCATTCCCCCCCCCCCTTACAACCAGATCCCCATAGCCAGCACTGTTTTGCCACATGAATATCCACTATAACATTGATATCTCCCGAATACGCTGCTCATACATTTTGTGCTTGCCTTATCATAATCCCCGCTCTGCCCCCCCTCCCCCAATAACTACTGCGAATGCAAAGAAACTTTCATGAACTCTACACCTCATTAAGCATAAGCAATACATGCCACTAGACAGAAATAAACCAGTGTTCTGAGACCTATACATTTGAGGAGACTTTCCCCTTCTCCTTTCTGTAGATCATTGTCATCAAAACCTGGCTTTGGCCACCTCCGAGAAGTAGACAATACTTTGCATGAATTGCTGTGAACTGCACAGAATCAGTATCTTTATAATGCGAACATTCCACTTGTCCCATCAAAACATGCCCGCCCCACACAAAAATTAAACAGCCCCTACTACCCTCTACCACACCCTACCCGAACATACCAGACTTCTCTCCCTGCCCCCTTCTCCCTTACCGATCCCACCTTCCGCCCCCCCCAAGAGAAAGAAAAAAAACAAAACAAAACACTACCTGCTCTTCTCCTTCCTTCTTTCTTTCCTTACATACCATTTAATACTAAACTTCGTGCCCTAGCCGACAATGATTGTATATGCCCCCGCCAGATTCTCATAAATCTCTCTCTTGCCTTTGGGGAGGGTCCCATCGCCCGACGCTCATGCAGCAAAAGATCATGGAGTTGATTTCTCCAATACCAAAAATCTGGAGGATCAACGCTAAGCCACCTATTCAAGATCAACTTTTTACCTAGGATACAGGCTTTACATATAAAAAGCCGGGCACCCCTTCGTTGATAGCCAAATAATTCAAATTTGTCTAATAATATCCCTGAAGGGGACATGGGAATCCTAGCTTGCAATAGTCCCTCCAGATACTTAAAGATCTGCCTCCAATAGTTCTGCACTAGGGGACAGCCCCAGAGGTAATGAAAGAATGTCCCCTCTGTCTGTTGGCACTTAGAGCATAGGGGGTCTGGCATCCCCCCCCATCTTGAATACTTGGGCCTTGGACATATATGCTCTATACAAAATTCTATAATGGCATTCTCTGAGAGCTGCATTGATCGATATGGCCGGGACACGGGCCACCAACTTTTTATAGTCTAGGTGGAATTGGGGTCTCTGCAAATCGTGTGCCCAGCGTGCCTCAATTGCACTCACGTCCTTTTGGATGATTCCTTTTAAATTTCTAAACAGCTAAATATTATCTATACATTTGTATGCTGAGATGGAGAGGGCAAATCAATAAATTATCTGCTTGCACTGAGGACAATTCTGTAATGGGGTATCTAAATCTAGGCAGCTAGAGGACACTTATTTAGAGCCTCTTCTTTAAAGGGAAGTAGGCACCAATTTGGGACTGCCATGCAGATGGTACCTAAGTCAACTTCCAGATCAGGCCTTCGGCCCGCTGCATTGGCTGGAACTGGTAAAACAGCATTTTACCCACAAAATTGCTTTCACAATAATTTTATGAAACACATTTGAACCTTAATGTTTATTTATCTTAAAAAATACATTTATAATCTGCTAGCCCAACAAAGGAGTACAGGAGTAGCCTAATGTTAAAACAGCATGTTGGGAACCAGAAGGTCCAAGTTCAAATCCCATGGTGGTTCCTTGTAGCCTTGAGCAAGTCACTTAACCTCCATGCCTCAGAAGGCGGCAATGGCATACCACTCCCTGTATGATGCCAAGAAAACCACAGGTGGTGGGGAAGGGGGATTCCTCATTGTGTGCTCTCCAGGAGACAACTCTGACACAAAGGCACATTTGGATTGGAACCCAATACAAATCAGGCCTCAAGGAACAATAAAAATCAATATATAAACAACCAATCAAAGATGAACACCAACAGGCTCATTTTCGAAAGAGAAGGGCGCCCATCTTTCGACACAAATCAGAAGATGGGCGTCCTTCTCACAGGGTTGCCCAGATCGGTATAATCGAAAGCCAATTTTGGGCGTCCCCAACTGCTTTCCGTCGCAGGGACGACCAAAGTTCACCTCTTTAACATTGCTTTTGACTCATAACCACTTGTAACCACTCGCCTCCACCTACCCTCCTCTCTTCCTTCCCGTTCACATTAATTGATTTGATTTGCTTACTTTATTTATTTTTTGTCTATTAGATTGTAAGCTCTTTGAGCAGGGACTGTCTTTCTTCTATGTTTGTGCAGCGCTGCGTACGCTTTGTAGCGCTATAGAAATGCTAAATAGTAGTAGTAGTAGTAGTTCATGGAGGCATGTCGGAGGCGTAGCAAAGGCGGGACTTGGGCTTGCCTAACACATGGGCGTCCTCGACCCATAATGGAAAAAAAGGGCGTCCCTGACGAGCACTTGGACGACTTTACCTGGTCCTATTTTTCTTACGACCAAGGCACAAAAAGGTGGTCAAACTGACCAGATGACTACCGGAGGGAATAGGGGATGACCTCCCCAGTGGTCACTAACCCCCTCTCGCCCTCAAAAAATATTTTTCAAAATATTTTGTGCCAGCCTCTATGCCAGCCTCAAATATCATACTCATGTCCATCGCAGCAGTATGCAGGTCCCTGGATCAATTTTAGTGGGTGCAGTGCACTTCAGGCAGGCGGACCCAGGCCCATCCCCCCCCCTACCTGTTACACTTGCGGTGGTAAATGTGAGCCCTCAAAAACCCACCACAAACCCACTGTACCCACATCTAGGTGCCCCCTTCACCCGTAAGGGATATGGTAGTGGTGTACAGTTGTGGGTAGTGGGTTTGGGGGGGGGGGTTGGGGGCTCAGCACACAAGGTAAGGGAGCTATGTACCTGGGAGAATTTTCCGAAGTCCACTGCAGTGTCCCCTAAGGTGCCCGGTTGGTGTCCTGGCATATCAGGGGGACCAGTGCACTACAAATGCTGGCTCCTCCCATGACCAAAGGGCTTGCATTTGGTCATTTCTGAGATGGGCGTCCTTGGTTTCCATTATCGCCGAAAATCAGAAACAACCAAGTCTAGGGACGACCATGTCTAAGGACGACCTAAATTTCAAGATTTGGGCTTCCCCGACCGTATTATCGAAACGAAAGATGGGCGTCCATCTTGTTTTGATAATACGGGTTTCCCCGCCCCTTCGCTGGGACGTTTTGCAAGGTTGTCCTCAACAAAACTTGGGCGTCCCTTTCGATTATGCCCCTCCAAGAGTCCTAATAGAATTGTGGAGTGGAATGATTATAGCACCTACTCTGAGATCTCCCCACAGAACAACATGGATCTCCTCCAGCAGTGGTTCTTAATCAGTGGTGCCCACACCCCCAAAGGGGTGCAGAAAGAGGTCAAATGAGGTATGGAGAAAGTTATTAGTATCTAACATTTCTAGGAAAACTTATAGGACAAACAATCTACATTCAGCTCAACGACTGGCTAGGAGAGAGAAACTTGCTAAAACACCGCCTTGAGTGAATTCCTTCAAAAAAGCTGTAAATAAATCCTAATAAATAAATAAATAAATAAATAAATAAAACAAGTTATGAAATGGACACAGTCCTTGAATTTCTACTAGATTAACTTCATAGAAACCGTGACAGGGGATTTGCCTTGGTTTTAGTACTGTGGACCAGAATATCATGCTTGCAGGACAAGTAGAAACAGGTATCAGTGGCAGAGAACTTGCCTGATTCAGATTATATCTATCAGATAGGCAACAGTCCATACTGATCAGTAGCACCTTATCCACACTGTAGGTGCGGGGTACCACTAGGATCAATATTGTTGCCTATTTTGTTTAATATCTACCTCAACTGTTAGCCAAGCTGATTCAGTCAATGGCTATTCAGTTTTACATCTATGCGGATGTTGTGCAGTTACTCCTACCTGTTGAACAAGACCTACCTACAACCCTTAATAAACTGACTGCCTGTTCTACAGCAATTCAAGAATGGGCTAAAACCAAGAAACTTTCTCTGAACCCAACTAAAACCAGAGCTCTTGTGGCAGGGGCGTAGCCACGGGCAGGCATGGATGGGCCCAGGCCCAGCCACTTTTGCTGGAGGCCGGCCCTAACTAGCCCCAACCCAACATCCCTCACTGCCTTTTCTTCCGCGGCTCCAGGTCTGGCCGTCCGGGAGCGTTGCCTGCCTCAAATTCTGCTCCTCCCCGCCGCTGCCTTGGTCCCTGCAACATTCTTTTTTTGGCCCGTCGCTGGCAGTGCTGCGATTCACACAGGCAGCTCCGCTCCCCTCTGCCGCGTCCATCTGGCCCTACGTAAACAGGAATGCATCAGAGAGGGCTGGATGGACACAGCAAAGGGGAGCGGAGCTGCCTGTGCAAATTGCAGTGCTGCTGGCGATGAGCCAAAAAAGAATGCTGCAGGGACCGAGGCAGCGGTGGTGAGGAGCAGAATTTGAGGCAGGCAACGCTCCCGGCCGGCCGGATCCAGAGCCGCGGGAGAAAAGGCAGCGAGGGTTTTGGATTGGGGCAGGATGAATTGGAGGAAGGCAGAAGTGCTGGACTTAGGGGGGGGGGGGGAAGTGCTGCCGGACTTGTGGGAGGAAGGGGATTGGAGGGAAGGGAGAGAGCTGCTGGATGTGGGAGGAAGAGGAGGAGGGGACTGAATGGAAGGGAGAGAGTTGCTGGAGGTGGGAGGAAAAGGAGGAGGGGATCTGGATGGAAGCTTCTGGCCAGGGGAGGGAAAGGAGCTGGAGAGAAGGGAGAGAGCTGCTGGACAAGGGAGGAGGAGAAAGAAGGGACTGGAGGGAAGGGAGAGAGCTGCTGGACATGGGAGGAAGAGGAGGAGGGGACTGGGTGGAAGGAAGAGATCTGATGGACTTCAGAGGAAGAGGGGGCTGGAGGGAATGAAGACAGCTGCTGGACTGGGAGAAAGAGGAGGAAGAGAATGGATGGAAGGGAGAGAACTGCTGAAGGAAGAGGAGGAGGGGATCTGGATGGAAGGGAGAGAGCTGCTGGACTTCAAAGGAAGAGGGGGCTGGAGGGAAGGAAGACAGCTGCTGGACTTCAGAGGAAGAGGGGGCTGGGGGGAAGGAAGACAGCTGCTGGACTGGGAGATAGAGGAGGAAGAGACTGGATGGAAAGGAGAGAACTGCTGGAGGACGAGGAGGATGGGATCTGGATAGAAGGGAGAAAGCTGCTGGACTTCAGAGGAAGAGGGGGCTGGAGGGAAGGAAGACAGCTGCTGGATTTCAGAGGAAGAGGGGGCTGGAGGGAAGGAAGACAGTTTCTGGACTGGGAGAAAGAGGATGAGGAAGAGACTGGAAGGAAGGGAGAGAACTGCTGTAGGAAGAGGAGGAAGGGCTCTGGAGGGAAGGAAGACAGCTGCTGGACTTCAGAGGAAGAGGGGGCTGGAGGGAAGGAAGACAGCTGCTGGACTGGGAGAAAGAGGAGGAGGAGCCTGGAAGGAAGGGTCAGTGCTGCAGGAGGAAGAGGAGGAGGGGATCTGGATGGAAGGGAGAGAACTGCTGGATGTGGGAGCAAGAGGGGGCTGGAGGGAAGTGAGAGAGCTGCTGGTACAGCACAAGGAGGGAGGGAAGGGAAATAGAGATACTAGACCAAGGAGATGAAGGAAAAGGGAACAAATACTAAACCTACAGTGTGAGGGAGGAAGGGAGGGCGGGGTGCATGGGCAGGCAGGGAATCAAGCAACCAAACCAGATGCTGGAAAGGGGAAGGAGTGAGAGGGAGAGAAGCTGGATGGGGTAAGGTCAGATAGGGTAGAGATATATTGGCACTGGGGACGAAGAGAAGGGAGAAGCTGGATAGAGAAATATAGGGACACAGAAAAAGGGAGATACTAAATATGGAAGAAGATAGAGGTACAGAGATGGAAGAAGATGGATAGTGGACATGGAGCGAGAGTAGAAATATCAAATGGACATGAGACCTTAGTGAGTGAGTTAAGAGAAGACAGAAGGATGTAGAAACCAGAGCCTGGGACCTACATGACTTGAAAAATAAAATGAGCAGACAACAAAAGGTAGAAAAAAGAATTTTATTTTGCTATTTTGTGACTAGAATATGTCAGATTTCAAAAATGTACATCCTGCTAGATATGGCTGGGGCCCAAGGCAGAAATTTGGGAGGGGACACAAAAGCTTACTAACAGGCTGCACCTTCTTCAGCTTCCAGCTGGCCTGGGATTCTCTCTGGCTAGGGGGCCAAACACAGTTGCCCTAGTTGTACCTCCCCTAACACTGTCTCTTTCTTGCATGTGATTTTGCACAGTATAGGAGAAAATACATCTCTTTGTATTTCTCTGTGCTGTGCTAAATGCAAGGTCTGGCCTCTTGGGATTTTGATTTAATTTGTTTATGGTTTGTGGTCACTTATTCTGTATTTGTGTTCTTTGTATGTGACCAAAGTATTCTGTGAGAATCAATTTTCTATGTAGTATTCTATAGTACTTTGGCTTCTTCAGTTTTCTTGATAGATGTATTGATATTTTAGGGTCCCACTGTAATATTTAGGGCATATTTAAGGGAAGCCTATGTGTGTTGGTGGACCGTGGCTCAGTGGAGGATGAAGAGTGCACCCTCTTATATTTCCCCTAGCTCTCAATGTGGCCTGTAACCACTGAGGCCAGCACTGCTACTCCCATTGAAGTTATTGGGAGTGGGGTAGGTGTGCGGTAGGAGTAGGGGCATGGGCAGGGCATATCAGGTGGGAAGGTGTTTCTCTAGTGCCCATCCACCCAACCTGTTGGCCCAACCAAAAATTGCCTTCTGGCTATGCCACTGTCTTGTGGGTTCCTAACTCAAATGGTCAGATACCCAACATCAAAATCTCTATTGGAAGCCAGGAGCTCCCCCTTAAATCAAAGGTCAGGGACCTTGTGTACAGCTAGACACAACACTTAAGTTGATAACCCAAATCCAAGGAAACTTCGGGAGCTGCCTCTATTATCTGTGACAACTACATTGTTTCTCACCGTACTCTGAGAAGACAAGTCTTGTTACAGTATTTCAAATTTAAGCACCATTCTCAAAATTACATAAACTTGCACATCCATTTTCACTCTTAGCATACAAAATTGCATACACATGTTATAGGATACTGCCAGTTACACGAGTAACTTAATTGTTAAAATAGGTGCTAATTGACATTAACAATCAATATTTGCCTATAATTGGAGTTAATTGGCACTAATTTGCAGTTACATGCGTAACTGCACTTAGTCAGTAGTCTATAACCTTTGCGCATAATTCCTTTAGCGCACATGTGCTAGGGGGATGTGGATATGGGAGGGGCATGGGCAAATCATGGGCATGCCTAGCACTTACGTGCTAGGGTTATAGAATACTATCAGTTATGCAGTTAGGTGGGAGCCTTTACATCAGGTCATGCAGCGAACAGGAAAACACCTCTACGGAAGTCCAAAGAAAACAGGAGAAGTAGAGAATGCAACAAGAGTAGCAGCACTGGGAGTATTCAACAAATGATCCAATGTAGATAAATATCAAGGGAAGGGGAAGGGAATGGGACTTTATAAATTGCCTTTCTGTGGTTTTTGCAACTACATTCAAAGCAGTTTACATATTACATACGGGTATTTATTTGTACCTGGGGCAATGGAGGGTTAAGTGGCTTGCCCAGAGTCAGAAGGAGCTGCAGTGGGAATCGAATCCAGTTCCCCAGGATCAAAGTCCGCTGCACAAAATACTTTAATAAACACCAATAGAGAGCTGACATGGGGCTGTGTTTTGCAGTATTGCGGTAAATGTCGCCTGCCTCAGGGGTCGAAGGTACACTGATTGGTGAAATAATGAAGTGGTGCAGGTAGAGAATGGTCCTGATTAAATATCATATATGTAGACCACATAGGTCTCTTAAGGAACAAAAGCAGCAAAATACAGCGGTCAGAATGCCTTGACACCAAAAGATGCCACAGTATAAGTTTGAAAAATCTTGACACCAGCCATTGAGCTAGTGTAAGTGTTCCTGCCTAAAGTTAGGCATGTAACTATGGACTTTTTTTTGTCCATTTTGCTCATACCTTTTTCAGTAGTAGTTCAAGGTGAGTTACATTCAGGTGCACTGGATATTTCTCTGTCCCAGGAGGGCTCACAATCTAAGTTTGTACCTGAGGCAATGGAGGGTTAAGTGACTTGCCCAAGATCACAAGGAGCAGCAGTGGGATTTGAACTGGCCACCTCTGGATTGCAAGACTAATGCTGTAACCACTAGGCCACTCCTCCACTCCAAAAGTGGACTTACGCTACCTGCAATTATGTGTATAATTACCATTATTGAATTTGCGCTTAGTACACGCACTTTGGGGAGACTAAGTGCTATTCTATAAAAGATGCTCTGGGTTGAGCACCTTTTATAGAATAGCACTTAGAGACAATTCCCGTACCTAAAGTTGGGTGCCGGTATTTATGCCAGCTGAAACCTGGTGTAAATGCTGGTGCCCAACTCATTGCATTTGGGCACGGAAATGGCGCTATTACTCACACATTTACTCCAGCAACAGACCCGACATAGATGTAGGTGCATTGATACTAACTGCATCTTGATGCACAAATGCCATTATAGAATTGGCGCTCAGCAAGTGGCACTGGCATGCCTAACTGGAGGCATCCAGTTAGAGAATTGACCCCACAAGGACGAACATTGACTCCACTTACTGCAGCAGGACTTGCTTACGAAGCATACACCTTTTATTTATTTAGTTATTTATTTGCAGCATTTGTATCTCCCATTTTCCCACACATTAGCAGGCTCAATGTGGCTTACAAGACACCACAGTGGGGAGCACCAGTATGGTCGATATAAACAAATACAATTAGAAACAGGGTAAGGGAAGGTAGGGGTAAATGGGAACAATAAATGACAAAGAAATAAGAAATAACATTGTCTTTTAAATCAGTGCAGAGTTGAGGCAGCTAAGCGGAATCAGTAGGGTAGGCCTTACAAAACGGATAGGTCTTTTATGAGTCCAAGTGCAGATTCTCCTTAATTTAGTCACACTTATTGAGCCCCTATTAGCTATCTTACCTGTCTTAACCCTATGCTGCCTATTAAGTTGTTTTAATGTGTGTTGTGTTGACACCAATAAAGCACACTTATTCAGTTCTTGACAGCCCTTTGTGCTTTTTTCTGGACTGCTTGTGCTGTGTACTTAGACCCTCTCCATTGTATACTGATATTGGAAGTAGCACATTATGTTTACGTGTGTACTGTTATTTTGATTTTTTTTTTTTTAAATCATGTATTGCATGTATCTAGGTTATTCTCACTGTATACAGCCTTGAGTGAATTTCTTCAAAAATGTGGTAAATAAATCCTAATCCTATATAATAATTCTCACCTACAACGTTCTAATGTGCCTGGTACCATGGCTCCCTCAGAGGTGGTCTGCTAGGCAGTTTAGAATGCACTGACGTCAGTGATGTCACTGACAGCTGATTCCAAGGCAAGGGGAGGAGTAGGGAAACACGCAGAGTGTGTTTCCCTACTCCTCCTCCTGCCTGGGAAACAGCTGTCAGTGCCCCCCCCTCGGCACAACACTCAAGCCCCTCTGCCCCGGTGCAGCACCCAAGCCACTACCCCCCCTCAATGCATCACCCAAGACCCTCCCCCCGGTGCATCACCAAAGCCCCTACCCCCCCTCTCGGGCACATCAACTCCCTCGCCACCCGCAGCCGCCAATACTAATGCTGTCTGGCCGCTGCTGCGTCTCCTATTAAGCAGCAGCGGCCGGTACAAAAAGAAAAAAGCCAAAAAAAGATTTTTAACCTGAAATGCGGCTCCGTAGACAGCCATCTGGCATTGGCTGTCATCACTGCAGCCGCTCCTCCTCTCCCCTCCACGTCACTGCCCCTGCAGGAAGAACCCGGAGGAGCGCAGCGACGTCAGAGGGGAGAGGAGGAGCGGCTGCAGAGATGACAGCCAATGCCAGACGGCTGTCTACGGAGCCGTGTTACAGGTTTAAAATCTTTTTTTGGCTTTTTTCTTTTTGTACCGGCCGCTGCTGCTTAACAGGAGATGCAGCAGCGGCCAGACAGCGTTAGTATTGGCGGCTGCGAGTGGGGAGGGGGTTGATGTGCCCGAGGGGGGGTATGGGCTTGGGTGATGCGCCGAGGGGGGAGGGGAGGGTCGCTGGACATGGATGGCTGCAGGGGGAGAGGAGGGTCGCTGGACATGGATGGCTGCAGGGGGGGCAGAGAAGAGGGAGGTGGGGAGGGGGTCCTGAGACCAGATGGGTGGCTGCAGGGGAGGGCATGGGGGACAGAAGGGATGCTGCAGGGGGGCAGGGGGAGAGGAGGGTCACTGGACATGGGTGGCTGCAGGGGGGCAGGGGGAGAGGAGAGTCGCTGGACATGGGTGGCTTCAGGGGGAGCAGGGGAGAAAGGAGGGCCGCTGCACATGCGTGGCTGCAGGGGCAGAGGAGGGTTGGTGGGGAGGGGGTCCTGAGACCAGATGGGTGGCTGCAGGGGGGGCAGGGGAGACAGGAAGGACGCTGCAGGGGGGGATTACCTTGCTAGCGCCTGTTTCATTGCCTACCGAAACAGGCCTTTTATACTAGTAAATAAATAAAATAAACCAATAGCATAGATGCATGTAGATTTGAATTCATTACCTTGTGCAGTTTTTCTCTTCTCTCTTCATTATGTGGCATATCCCTGAGACTTGGTGGAATGTACCAGAAACATACATTGGTGTGTTCAGGCTGCAAGAACAAAATAAAATAATTTTAAACAATTCTAAAATGCCATGGATATGATATATCTTCATTTGGAAAAAGGAGGCATCTAAAAAGGTGACATATGGACAGAAAGTAATTACATTTAATGTAATCTTATCTCATGTTCTACAACTTTTGTTTAAAGCTTGACCATTGTGGATCACAAAATACCTCCAGATTAGAATCCTTCCTTCTCCTCTCCCAAATCAGGGTTAGTGGGGCAATCAGGGCAGCTACCCTGGGCCCCACAGCTTTAGAAGGCCCCCATGGTCTGTTATCTCCTCCCTTTCTCCCTGCCGTCTGACATCTCCCTCCCTTCCTGGTCTACCTTACAAGGCATTTTTCTCTACAGAGCATGCTGGCATGGCAGCAATTCTGATAGGCTGTCTGTGCCAACCTCTGATTTTTCTCTCTGTAGCATTCTACCAAGGTGGTAATAGAAAGTTGCATCAGAGGGGGTAGAATGCGGCAGAGGGAAGGTCAGAGGCTGGCACAGACATCCTATCAGAATTGCTGCCATATTGGTGTACTCTGTATAGAAACATGTCTTGCAAGATAGACTGGGAAAGAAGTGAGATGTCAGATGGGGTGGCGAGAAAGGGAGGAGATGCTGGATCATGGGGGGGCCCAGAGTTATTTTAAAGGTAGACATGGGGGGAAGGGGGTTGAGGGAAAGGAGAAAATGTTAGAACAGGGATGGAGTAAGGAGACTGAAGGAAGAAATGATGGCTTGGTAACAGAGGGGAGGGAAGGAGAGAGATGGTGGACAATGGAATGGAAGGAAGGAAGGAAGCATAGGCGCCCCGTATAAGAGGCTTGGGGAGGCTAAGCCTCCCCAGCCCAGCTGTGAGCTTTGCGGCAGCCCCGAATGTACCCTGAGACTCCCGACGATGAAATCTGCTGCCGCCGCTTCTATTGAGCAGCGCAGCGGCAGCCAGGAACAACACCTACACTCATCCGCTGCCGCCGCTTCTCTCGGAGCCAGCATAACATAAGAAGAAAAAGAAGCGCAGGGCCGCAGCAGCGTTCAGACATGCGCTGTCGGCTCTGCCGGTCTCTGCCCCGTAACGTCAATTTCCCGTTCCGGGGGCAGAGGACCGGCAGAGCCGACAGCGCATGTCTGAACGCTGCTGCGGCCCCGCGCTTCTTTTTCTTCTTCTGTCAGCTGCTGTAAAGAGGCCCGGGCCGGAGGGAGAGAAGAGAACGTGTGGAAACGGTAGGAGGAGAGCAGGGGAAAGCCAGGGGACATGAATAAGAGCAGTGGAGAGCCAGAGAGCGATAGGGAAAGAAAGAGGGGACATGGAAAAGAGCAGGGGAGAGCCAGGCAGGGCCGGTCAAACCCAGTAAGCGGGGTAAGCACCACAGGGGGGTGCCTGCCTTCAAGGGCACCGCTGCGGTGCTGTGCTGCCATACCACGCTGCCCTTGGGGGTTTAAATCTTTTATTTACCTCCGTACCAGCGTCTGCGTCATTTCAAAGCCCTGCCGATCTCTAGCCTTCCCTCCCTTTGTGAGTTCGTTCCCACAGAGTCCCGCCTTCTGACGTCATTTCCTCGAGGGCAGGACTCTGCAGGAACGAACTCACGAAGGGAGGGAAGGCTAGAGATGGGAAGGGCTTTGAAATGACGCGGCCGCTGGGACGGAGGTAAATTTTAAAAAAGACTTAAACCACGCAGGGTGGCAAGAAGAAAAAGAGGAATGTTGGGGGGAGAAGAGGGCGGGCAGGTGGGCATAAATGGGAGGGGGATGGAGGCGAAGGAGAATCGCTGGACAGGGGCAGGGTGGGAGAAGAGAGAAAGGATATGGGGGGGGCGCCAACTGATAGTCTGCAGGGGGGCGCCAGAGACCCTAGGACCGGCCCTGGAGCCAGGGACATGGAAAAAAAGCAGGGGAGAGCCAGAAAGAGATGGAGAAAGAAAGAGGGGCCATGGAAAAGAGCAGAGGAGAGCCAGGGACATGGAAAAAAAGCAGGGGAGAGCCAGAAAGAGATGGAGAGAGAAAGAGGGGACATGGGCATGAGAGAGAGAGAAGCTGCTGGGGAGAAACTGGGGGAGACCCTAGCTGTCAGACTGAGAAATGCTGGCTGGATGAAAGGAGGGAGAAAGAGGAAAAATGCTGGAAGGAGGGAAGAAACTGGTAGGGAGGGAAAGAGGAAAGACACTGGAAGGATGGGGTGAGAGAGGACATGCTGAATGGAAAAGGGTCAAGAGAGAGAACTGTCTAGAAGGAAGGGGAGATAGAGGAAGACAATGGATGGAAGGATTGGGAGAGGATAATGGGTGGAAGGATGAAGAGAGAAAGAGGGATGACACTGGATGGAATGGTAGGAGAGAAAGAGGGAAGGTGCTGGACATGGATGGAAGGGAGGGAAGTATATGCACATGGATGGAGGGGAGTGAGGAGAAATGCTGGATATGGATGGAGGGAAAACTGCTGAATTTAAGAGCTGGATCGGGACACTGAAGGATAGGGACAGGGCTACAGATGGTAGGCAGTACGCATAAGGACACAGGAGGATGATGGACATGGTGAGAGAGAAAATATCAAATGGAAAGAAGAGACTGCATAAAACAGAAGACACTGGGACCAAAGCAAATAGAAAAACTAAATGATCAGACAACAAAGGTAGAAAAAAGTATTTTATTCAGAATTTATTAACTGGAATATGTCAGCTTTTGGAAATGTGCATCTGTGATGTTTTGCATGTAAATTTCAAATTTTCTAGTATTGCTGCATGCGGAGTCTGACTTCTTGAGGTAACTTTCCAGTTCAGTATTTTGCCTTCATATCTGTTGTGTCATGTGTTTTTCATGTGTGATCAAGGTGCAGTATTCTGCTAGCGTGTAGTATTTTCAGCCCTTTTTGGGTTTTTTTTTTGTTTCACTAGGTTGTGCACTGGTGTTTTAGAGCCCGGTGTAATTACAGTGCTGCCTTAGCTCGTCCTGTCCTTGGAATTAGTACTGTTATGGCTTGGTAAGGCTATGTGAGTGTGTTTTTGCACAAGTTTGTGTATAGTGTTTTGCAGTGGAGAGATTGTGTATTGGGCTTACTGAGGTGGCACCAAATCATCAGAAAGGGTTTTAGTCTCTAAATCATGACACACTACCTCTTGAAGGATCTACATATAGTCGTTCATAAAAGGAGCTCATTGTGAACACTTTCCACCCTAAAAGGGTGTTTTGTGGCTCTAGGTGAGAATTGTGATATTATGATCCCTTGTTTCATATTGTTGACGGTCTGCATTTTCCGTATGGGTGGTATATTGGTTTATTAGGGCTACCCAGTGTTATGGTACAGCAAGGTTTATGAGTGTGTTTTTGCACAAATTTGTGCATAGTGTTTTGCAGTTGAGCAATTGTGATTAGTATATGCTTTGAGCAACCACTTTATTCTTTGACATATGATACATATTTAATATCTAAATTTAATAAAAAGTATTGTGACTTATTTTTACTTATTTTTTTTCTGTGTTGTCAGACAATTATGGATGTAAGCCCTGCCCCTGGTCCCACCCATAACCCCGCCCCCTTTAGCCTCCCCAAACAGTTGGGCCACCGACCGCCTATGGAAGGAAGGAAGGAAGGGAGTGGTAGAGATGTTGGACCCTGGGGTGGTGAGGAGAAAGGAAGGGAAAGAGAGATAGTGGACAATAGGATGGAGGGAGGGGAGAGAGAGGGAGAGATGTTGGACCCCAGGGTGGAGGGGAGGGAGGGAGGGAGGGAGAGATACTACACAACAGAAGGCAAGGATGGAGGGAAACAATTTGGACCCAGGGAGGGAGGGATGGATGTTGGACCCAGGAAAGGGAGGGAGGGATGGCTATACAACATTAAAAATATTGGGGTCCATATTCAGCCAGCATAGCCATTTAACTTAATCCATATATTTGGCACTTCTATTTATATAGATAGCAGCACTGAATATATATTTTTTGGTTAGTCACCATGCCAGCACCATCCATTTAGTTTAGAACTGCTATAAGAAAACAGCGTGCACTATTGAGGAATAATGATTTAATATGTAATGTGTTGACACTGTAAGAAGCATACTATGGCATAATGGACTGAATGTTATAAAAGTTGCCAAAAACTCAATGTGGGAAAAAATTGTCTCCAAGTGGAATTCTATAAAGGCTGCATGCTATTTATAGAAATCTGCCTAGGGAGTTTCCACGCCAATTATATAATCCACCTAAATTTCTGTGCCGTTTATAGAATCCGCTGACGCATCAATGCTGATCTTTCAGTGCTGACTTGATGTTGGTGTGTAATGATGTCATGACGTCATGCACATGGGGACTGAGAAAAATGGTATCCATATGTCGGCAGCCGAACTTCAGTGATGCTGACACCTTGATGTTGGCCAGGCTCTTCCTAAAGAAGGAAAAGTGGCATTTCATCCTCCCAGGCCACAGGAAGAGACCTACCTGAGATACAGGAGGGCCTCCTGGGAGCAGCTGACAGTACAATATAATGGACAAGCCTTCTTCCCCAGAGATGTAAGTATAAAACGTAAGGAGGGTACTATGCACAAGTTAAGCTCCTGATTGCATTGGTCAGCTGTACCTGGGGCAGTACAAGGTGAGGTGGGTGGCTCAAGGTGAGAGGAACCAGTGCTGGGATTTGGGGCCAGATGCACTAAACTTAACGAGCCATTAACGAGCAAGTAGTAAACTGTGGCATGCACTAAATGCTTCTCCGAGCCATTTTACGATCACGGTAGCAGCTAATGAAAATGGAATACAGATGAGCTAATTAGTACCTCAATGTGTATAAATCGTATTGTAATGAGATGCACTACTGTTTTCCGATTGCCTAACCGTGGAAGATCTAAAGGGAGGTCTAAACCTCTCGTTGGGGCAAAGGGAAGAAAAAAAATATCATCAGGGATGTCCTTTTTGGACGCCCTTCACCTGTAAAAAAAAACCCTGCTCCAAAGACATTCTTTTTGGACGTCCTTCACTCAAACAACAACAACAACAACAAAAATAAGGATGTCATACTTCTTAATTTTTACTCTTGCTCTTCTGTTTTAAATCTTCCTTTGAGACATTTTTACCTTCCTCATCGGCAGCTGAAGAGAGGGTTAATGGACGATTGTGAGGCCCCCCATGGCCTCTCAGCCAATCACAGTGCGTTTAGCTGACACCAGTGAGAGCTATACACGCTGTGATTGGCTGAGAGAGTCCTGGAGGAGGGGCATAATCGAGCACCCTTGAAGAAAAAGCCCGTCCTGCTTGTCAGGGACGTCCTTTTTTGGTTTAGTGAAGGACGTCCATATTAGGCACTTTAGAAGGACGTCCCTGACGAGCAGGACAGACTTTTCTTCAACCTTCTTCCCCGTCTCTTTCAGCGCTCCTCATCCTTCTTATGGCCACCTATCTCCCTGGCCTGCTCCCACGGTCCATCCTCTGGCAGCTCCAAGGAGGTTTTAATAGACAGGAGACCAAGTGACGTCAAAATTCTCCGTCTCCCTCCTGCGTAGCACCGGCGATTCGATTCACAGTCAGCCTTCTGCCAGCATTAGGGCCTCTCTCTCCTCAGGCGCATCCCACCTAATCTATTGCAACTTCCTGTTTTCCAAAGAGGTGGGACACGCCTGAGGAGAGAGAGGCCCCAATGCTGGCAGAAGGCTGCCTGTGAATCACCGGTGCTGCACAGGAGGGAGACGGAGAAGGTTTCAGGGAAGTAAAAAGTGACCATGTGGATGGGACGGGAGAGACGGGCAGAAGAGGACTCGAGAGGGAGGGAGCAGAAAAATATATTTATTGCCACGAGGTACATAGGTGCCATTTTTTTTCAAAACAGCTGTTTAGGGGAGCGACCGCTCCCCCTGCACCCCACCTAGCTACGCTTCTGCATGTAGTGACCTTTGATGTAGTGACAGCTAGATCTTCACTGACTTGAACCAGCAAAAGCATATCATCCGCATAGGAATAACAATTTAAACCTAATGCAGGGAAGCCAAAATCAGCAAAAGACATATAGATATTCAACAGAATAGATGAGAATGGGGAAGCCTGTGGAACTCTGCAGGGGGATACCCATGACTCCAAAAGAATGTCTTTCATTTTCACACTATTGTGTCTGTTATATAAAAATCCACTGAACCATGAGAGAACTTTACCTGAGATACCAATTGAACTTAGCTTGAATATTGTAATCTATTGTGTCAAATGCAGCAGTGAGGTTAAATTGAAGTAATATAAGGGATTTTCCTTTTGATAACAATAGTCTAGCATCAGAAACAAGTGTTAATAAGGCAGTTTCTGTACTAGGAAAGGCTTTAAAACTGAACTGTATTGAACTAAGGCAATTGCGGAAGTCCAAAAAACTTGTTAGCTGCTCCACCACAAGAGACTGAGAATTTTGAGAGAAGCGGAATATTGGCAACAGGCCTAAAATTGGCTCAATAAAAATTTCACTAGCATGGTGTGTTTATAGGCTGTAAGCATCTGAGACTTCTCCTTCACTTTAGGTTATACAGTGGTGGAAATAAGTATTTGATCCCTTGCTGATTTTGTAAGTTTGCCCACTGACAAAGACATGAGCAGCCCATAATTGAAGGGTAGGTTATTGGTAACAGTGAGAGATAGCACATCACAAATTAAATCCGGAAAATCACATTGTGGAAAGTATATGAATTTATTTGCATTCTGCAGAGGGAAATAAGTATTTAATCCCTCTGGCAAACAAGACCTAATACTTGGTGGCAAAACCCTTGTTGGCAAGCACAGCGGTCAGACGTCTTCTGTAGTTGATGATGAGGTTTGCACACATGTCAGGAGGAATTTTGGTCCACTCCTCTTTGCAGATCATCTCTAAATCATTAAGAGTTCTGGGCTGTCGCTTGGCAACTCGCAGCTTCAGCTCCCTCCATAAGTTTTCAATGGGATTAAGGTCTGGTGACTGGCTAGGCCACTCCATGACCCTAATGTGCTTCTTCCTGAGCCACTCCTTTGTTGCCTTGGCTGTATGTTTTGGGTCATTGTCGTGCTGGAAGACCCAGCCACGACCCATTTTTAAGGCCCTGGCGGAGGGAAGGAGGTTGTCACTCAGAATTGTACGGTACATGGCCCCATCCATTCTCCCATTGATGCGGTGAAGTAGTCCTGTGCCCTTAGCAGAGAAACACCCCCAAAACATAACATTTCCACCTCCATGCTTGACAGTGGGGACGGTGTTCTTTGGGTCATAGGCAGCATTTCTCTTCCTCCAAACACGGCGAGTTGAGTTCATGCCAAAGAGCTCAATTTTTGTCTCATCTGACCACAGCACCTTCTCCCAATCACTCTCGGCATCATCCAGGTGTTCACTGGCAAACTTCAGACGGGCCGTCACATGTGCCTTCCGGAGCAGGGGGACCTTGCGGGCACTGCAGGATTGCAATCCGTTATGTCGTAATGTGTTACCAATGGTTTTCGTGGTGACAGTGGTCCCAGCTGCCTTGAGATCATTGACAAGTTCCCCCCTTGTAGTTGTAGGCTGATTTCTAACCTTCCTCATGATCAAGGATACCCCACGAGGTGAGATTTTGCGTGGAGCCCCAGATCTTTGTCGATTGACAGTCATTTTGTACTTCTTCCATTTTCTTACTATGGCACCAACAGTTGTCTCCTTCTCGCCCAGCGTCTTACTGATGGTTTTGTAGCCCATTCCAGCCTTGTGCAGGTGTATGATCTTGTCCCTGACATCCTTAGACAGCTCCTTGCTCTTGGCCATTTTGTAGAGGTTAGAGTCTGACTGATTCACTGAGTCTGTGGACAGGTGTCTTTCATACAGGTGACCATTGCCGACAGCTGTCTGTCATGCAGGTAACGAGTTGATTTGGAGCATCTACCTGGTCTGTAGGGGCCAGATCTCTTACTGGTTGGTGGGGGATCAAATACTTATTTCCTTCTGCAGAATGCAAATAAATTCATATACTTTCCACAATGTGATTTTCCGGATTTAATTTGTGATGTGCTATCTCTCACTGTTACCAATAACCTACCCTTCAATTATGGGCTGCTCATGTCTTTGTCAGTGGGCAAACTTACAAAATCAGCAAGGGATCAAATACTTATTTCCACCACTGTACATTTTCACATTGGCACCAGTAGTTTTAGATACTGTGCATTTTTCTTCCATGTAATTGGACTATTATTTTGGTATTTTACTGATTTTCTCAGCAAATGACAGTCTCTCTCTTTCGCTCTCTCTCTCAACAGTAATCCAGTTCCTCATTGCACTAGTGGATTACCCCTACCTGATTACCTGCTGAAAGCTGAACATATGACTCCGTAGTGAATATGATCTAAAACTGTGAACTGCATATTTATTGAAAAGGCACATGGCATCTGTAATTGGAAATATTTCTATTTTATAGGGCTGCATTTCAATTCAAATTTTAATCATGATTAATCAAATATTGCTCACAGCAGCCCAGTCCTTAGAGGGAAATATGACCTTAACTTCACCCAGGAGGCAATAAAACATATCAAATACATATGTGAATCACTGGAATAAAGGCATATATGCATGCCTGTGTGCACATATACGCATCAGTGGCAAGATTTCAGGTAAGCACTATTATGTAAATATGCACATATTTTGCATAACGTGTATTTTACAGGTAGGTGTACAGGTGGGTGGAATCTGGGCAAAGTATGAAAGGGACTCACACTTACATAAAAATGGTGGGGGGGTCAGCGGCACCGGGGGGGGGGGGGCTAAAATGTTCCCCCTCACCTCGGGCTCTGGACTCCCCTTCTACTGAAGTATGGCTACACCCCCTGCCTCTAGATGCCTAAATACAGACACACTGTAATAGAATTTCCCTCCACAGTGATAACGCCAAAGAGTTTAGAGCAATGTTTGCTGGCACTATCCATATAGCGTAGTGTGGCAGTTGTTTAAAGGTGTTATATGTTATCGACCGCCAGTAAACGTATAACTTCTTATAACTATTGCCTCCTTTTAAACATTATATCAGCCTAAAACCCACTCCTAAACCAATCCAAACTTATCAATAAGTCTTATGCATCCTCTCATGAGGAAGACCAATCAGAAATTCATATCTGTGGGAAGGATAATCCCAGTAAGGGTTCCTACATCAAAACAGTATTCTCAGATTTTAATAGCACATCCTCTCTTATTGAACATTCAACATGTGGTATCACAAAAAGATCTAATAAATCATGATTACCTGCAATTAAGAGATCTATATAAAGGCTGGTATATCAGCAAGGCATTTCCAGTTTCACAAGGAATAAATACAGTAGAGTCTCAATTATTTGACATAAACGGGGTGAACAGGTGTTCAGATAACCGAATATGTCGGATATTATGGACTCCATTGTACATTTTAAAAACTGCATGTAATTTATTCCCTCTCCCCCCCCTGCCACTTCAGCGCATCCCTCCCTCCCTTCCTCCTGAATAACAGCAGTAGCACCCCCCCCCCCCTATCTATCCACCCAGAAGTGCTTGCAGCTCTGGAAAGAAGAGCTGGCATGGGCAGGAATGACTGGGAATCACTCCTGCCCTGACCTCATCACTAGACCACCAGGGTTTGTAAGGCAGGCCCAAAGGGGGCCTATGGGTGGATGGGTTGATTGGGGCCTGGGAGTGAGGCCACTGCCACTGCTGCTGCTGTTTGGGGGGGGGGGGAGGGAGGGATGTGCTGAGTGTGGCAGTGGGGTGGGAGAGCTGTTAGAATCATATTAGGCTCAGGCTTGATATAGTCATACTAAAACATTTTGATTCATGAACAATGCTGTTTTGCATATTTGTCTGACATAGTTACAAGTTTTACAAGCTTTTGCGCCTATCGTTGCATCATACATAAAGGAGTCTACTCACATTTTGAACATTTTAAGATCAATTTAAATGCATAAAACTATGGTTTAGGACAGGCTTTAATTTATGGATAAACAGGGAGCAAAATGGAAATAGAACTGTAGAAACGGGGGTGGGGAGAGTGGGCCAGGCCAGAGGTAGGAGCAACTGAAGAGGAGGGGCTGGATTAGGGATCAGAGTAACTGTTCTCTCCTGTGCTCCAGATTTACCCCTTTCCTTTTCCAAGTTGCCTGAAAGGGAAGGTCTCAGCAGAACATCCTTGTTGCTCTGGAGTTGGTCTGGGGATACTTTTTCAACATCAGTCTTTAGTAAATATCAGTGCTTTTTTTGTAGAAAAAAAGGTGCTGGTACTCATTGTGGGCGGGGTCACCACATATGGCCCCACCCCTATTATAACCACACCCACATTAGCCACACTCCTTATACCAGCCATGGCACATATAAACAGACATCATTGAAAATATTGTACTAGTATAGGAGAAAAAAAATAATGTGATTTTTATTCATTATAAATTTCTGTAAGCTGTTACAGGTCCAGTATCCCCAGTGCAAAATAAGACAGCAGATGTAAAGTCTCAAATTGGACATATTTCAGACACTAAAATGAAAATAAAATGATTTTTTCTACCTTTGTTGTCTGGCGACTGTTTTCTGATCATGCTGGCCCAGTATCCGATTCTGCTGCTATCTGTCCTCTTAACTCCGTTTCCAGGGCTTCCTTTCCATTTATTTCTTTACTTTCTTCCTTTCTTCTTCATTTCTTGCCCTACATCCGTAAGTAAAAGCTGGGTCCTCCACAGACTTGACTGTCCAGTGGATCCAGCTTCTGCCTATTTTCTTCATCCATGTGCAGTTTTTCTCCTCCTTTTCCTTCATCTCATCTCCTTCCTCACTCTTCCCTCCCCTCCCCTCCATCCATGTCCAGCATTTCTTCTCTCTTCCTGCCCTCTCCTCCATCCACCCATGTCCAGCAACCCTCCTCTCCCCCTGCCCTCACCTCCAGCCACCCATGCCCAGTGATTTTCCTCGCTCCCCTGCCCCCCCTCCAGCCACCCATGTCCAGCAGTTCTCCTCTCTCCCCTGCCCACCCCTGTCCATGTCCAGCATGTCTCCTCTCCCTGCCCTCCCCTTCATGTCTAGCAATTCTCTCTCCCTTCCCCTGCCCTCCATGCCCAGCATGTCACCTCCCTCCCCTGCCCTCCCCTCATTCCCCTGCCCTCCCTTCATCCATGCCAAGCAATTCTCCTCTCTCCCCTGCCCATGACCAGCATGTCTCCTCTCCCCCTGCCCTCCCCTCCATGTCCAGCATTTCTTCTCTCTCCCTGCCCTCTCCTCCATTCACCCATGTCCAGCAACCCTCCTCTCCCTTTGCCCCCTCCAGCCACCCATGCCCAGTGATTCTCCTCTCTCCCCTGCCCTCCCCTGCCCATGTCCAGCATGTCTCCTTTCCCCCCTGCCCATGTCCAGTGATTCTGCTCTCTCCCCTGCCCATGTTCAGCAATTCTCTCTCCTCTCCCCTGCCCTCCAAGCCCAGCACATCGCCTCCCTCCCCTGCCCTCTCCTCATCCATGCCCAGCAATTCTCCTCTCTCCCCTGCCCATGGCCAGCATGTCTCCTCTCCCCCCTGCCCTCCCCTGCCCATGTCCAGCATGTTTCCCCTCCCTCCTGCCCTCCCCTGCCCAGCGATTCTGCTCTCTCCCCTGCCCATGTTCAACAATTCTCTCTCCTCTCCCCTGCCCTCCAAGCCCAGCACATCGCCTCCCTCCCCTGCCCTCCCCTCATCCATGCCAGCAATTCTCCTCTCTCCCCTGCCCATTGCCAGCATGTCCCCTCTCCCCCCTGCCCATGTCCAGCGATTCTGCTCTCTCCCCTGCCCATGCCCAGCAATTCTCCTCTCCCCCTGCCCTCTCCTCCATGTCCAGCGATTCTCCTCTCACCTGCCCTGCATGCCAGCAATTCTCTCGCCCCTGCCCTGCCCTGCATACCCAACATGTCCTCTCTCCCCTGCTCGCCTCTCTCCAAGTCACGGCGATTCCGGATAACCGTGCGATCCGGGAGTGAAAGCAGCAGCGCTGCTCACTGGCTGGCAGGTGCAGGTTCCTCTCCTCTCGCGTTGCTTCCCTCTCAGCGCGTCCCGCCCTCGTAGGCGGGACACACTGAGAGGGAAGCGACGCAAGAGGAGAGGAACCTGCCTGCGAGCCAGTGAGCAGCGCTGCTGCTTTCACTTCTGGACCTGACGGTTCGCCGGAATCGCCGCGACTTGGAGAGGGGCGAGCAGGGGAGAGAGAGAGGACATGCTGGGTATGCAGGGCAGGGCAGGGGTGAGAGAATTGCTGGCATGCAGGGCAGGTGAGAGGAGAATTGCGAGCGGGACCTCAGGAAAAAAGGTGCCGGTACGCCGTACCGGCGCGTACCGGCACAAAAAAAGCACTGGTAAATATACTGATGAGAAGACATTATTAGATTTCATCAGTCATCATCTCTGAGTTTTGCAATGTAATTTACCATGTGATTGATTTGGGCTTCTCTGAAGGTTGTGTTTTCCAACATCAGGGAATTGAAAAAAACAAGTGGAACTGAGTTTCCACTTCATTCAGGAGCATCATTCTTGAATCAAGAGCTTTTATTACAATATCAGGTCAAATATAAGACTCTAATGATATTACACGTGTGCTGCATTATTCACATCTGTCTCATGAAATCTGCAAAATTATCAGGCAGCACTGACACGTGATACCTCTTCATTAATTTATTAGTGAGCATGTTAGAGCTGCCTTCACACAGAGTTAGACAGTCCAGAAAATGATCGTGTCCTTAGTTCTCCCTCAGCAATGAATGTTATCTGCAAATGACAATAATATACTGACAGGTCATTATAACTATGGATGCTGTTCTCTTTGTGAAGTTACTGTATAGAGTAATGAATTTATTGATTCCATCACGAAGAAGTCTTTACATGAAAACATTTTACAAATTGTGCATCGGCATTTGTCATTTATGTTGTGACTTGCCCTTTCTGTGGGCAAAACTAAGACAAATTTCCATAAATGACTGACAGAACACCAGGGCTGCCTTATAAATAGGCATTTAGATGCTCATCTTGTTTATTGTGTTTGCTATACTGCTCTATCTGACGTGCAGGTCAGAGTGGTGAGGCATTGCCTACAAAATAATCATATATTTGAAGACCTGAAATGTTTTGCCATGACTAGATTTCCCACGATTCCTGACACGGGTTAAACAATAATGGATTTTCCATTTACAATCTGTTGCGCACTCTATATTAAATCCTAGCACATGTAAAATGGAATGTGTTGCTTTGACTGACCATTTTTATGATCTGGGAGATCTGTTTAACTTAGGAGCCTTATACTAAGCTGTGTTAGGCGCTCATGCGTGTCTAATGCAGGAAAAATGGCCTAAAGCAGGACACGCTAAAGCATTCTACATTAGTTTTGCTATCTGTGCACACTAACCTGACAGAGGTCCTCAATAAGGTCGGCTAGCTATGCGGGTGCCGGCTCTGAATATTGGGCTGGCATCCGCATAATTTTTTGTTTGGTGTAAAAAACAAAAATAAAAGCCCCCAAGCCTCCTCCCGTCCCAATGTCCCCTCTTTCCTTCCTTCCCTCCCCCTTTGTGTAGTACCGCGATCTGCCATGAGAGGTCACAGCAGCGATTTTCCTGAGGTGCCGCAAGGGGCAGAAGCGAGGGACCTGCATTCCTGCCCCCAACGACCCCGCTGGACCACCAGGGATGTAGGTAAGTCCAGGGTGGCTTACTTTCACTGTTGAGGGAAGGCGGAGGGTGGAAGGTCTTGCAGGGGAGGGTCTTAATGTGCAGGGGGAAGGGAAGGAAAGAAAGAAGGGACATTGAGACAGGAGGGGGCTTGGGGGCTTTTATTTTTTGAAAAAAACAAACAAAAAATATGTTATGCGGGCCAGAGCGGTCCAATATTCAGCTGGGGCTGCATAACTCTTATGCGGCCCCAGCTGAATATCGGCCAGGCCTGCATAATCTCCAGCAGCCTGCCTGCCCCAGATTATCCCCCAATATTCAGTGCCAGTGCCTGGACATGGCCCAGAACTGAATATAGGGGATAATTTAGATGGTGACAATCAGCGTTTTAAAAAACACTGACTGCCACTGTCTGAATATTGGGGGGACGGTATTTATGTTTTTGTATTTTTTAGAAGGTTTTATTGGGTCCATGACTTGGGAGCCCTTAGCACCTACTAAATAGGAGGTGGTAGGTACTTCCGGGTTAAACGTTTTAAATGACTGCGTGCTAATACTAACATTAATGCAAGGCCAGAAAAAGATATGCAAAATGGTCTTAGTGCGCAGGGAAGACCTGTGTAAGAACGCACCTTTTCTTAGCATAGCTTAGTAAAACTGCTCCTTAGTTAAATGAATCCATATCATACAACAAATAGGAATATGTACTCCTTGTAAAACTGGACATGTCTTCCTGATGTAGAAGCCCTTCGTTAGTTTTATTTATTGTAATCAGTCAGAGTTTTCTGGTCCTTTTTGTAACATCATGTTTTGAATTGTCATGGAGTGCTGTTGCGTGGATGTGAATAGAAAATTATACATTTCACTTGAACAGGTAATGAATCACTGTGCAAGATGTAATATGTTTAATCAAGGTCCTGATGGTAGTGATTTAGGAGTCTTTATGAGGGTAATATAACAGGTCACTTACAGTATGTATGAAGGCCAAATAGGTTATACCCCAGATTATGGGCTAGATGCACTAAGCTTTCCGAGCTAGCAATGTGGGTTTTAAATTGGTTCTAGCCAGTTTAACGTGCAAGTAGTAAACCAGGACATGCACAAAAGGGCATTGTTCTGTCATGGTAGCAGCTAACAAAAACGGAATGCAGATGAGCAAATTAGTATTATAATGTGTATAAATCGTATTACAATGAGATGCACTACCGTTTTCTGATCCCCTCACCGTGGAAAACCTAACGGGAGGTCTGCACCTCTCGTTGGGGCTGCTGTGAGGGAATCGGAAGGGGGAAAAAAAACATCCAAATGCTCGTCAGGGACGTCCTTCTAAAGTGCCTAACATGGAGGTCCTTTACTCAACCCCCCCCCATCCCAAAAAGGACATACCTGATGAGCACTTGGAGGTTCCCCCCCCCCCCAGATTTTTTTGTGATGGGTGTCCTCAGTGCCCGAATGACCACCGCCGGATCGGGATGTGCGGGGACGTCCAAATCCAAAAAACTATTTGGACGTCCCTTTCGATTATGCCCCTCCTCCAGGTCTCTCTCAGCCAATCACAGTGCGTTTAGCTGTCCAGCTAAACACGCCTGATTGGCTGAGAGAGACCTGGAGGAGGGGCATAATCAAAAAGGACGTCCAAATAGTTTTTTGATTTGGACGTCCTCGCACTTTAACTTTTATCGCCGATCAGGAAGCCCGGCCGCAGACGCACGAACGCGCTCCATTTGTTCCATATTTGAATCATAATCGGAGTCGGAGCGAAAGAGAATCTGTAGAGTGATCACCGGCTGTACCAGCGGCTGCAGCTTGCACTGCGGCCCGTGGCTCTGACAAGTGGTCGTCAGGGACGTCCTTTTTGGACGTCTTTGGCATGCGTAGGGCAGCTAGCATAATGCTTGGCTGCTCTGCGCATGCTCAGCTGGCCGACTGGCTTGGAAGGAAATCCCATGCAAATGAGCTAGCAGCGACCAGTTCATTTGCATGCGATTTCCTTGATGCATGCCCGTTTCTTACCGATTCGCTATGGAATCGGTAAGGGAAGGGCTTTAACGTTTTGGTTAGTGCATCTTTGCCTATATATATTGCACTGAGATTGCCGCATGGAACTCAAAGCGTATTCCATAATAATTTGCATAACTTAATTAGTTAACAAGCTAATCAGTGCTGTTAATTGGATGTCAACAAGCAATTATTAACACTAATTGGCATTGAGATTTATGCGCACAACTTGCTAAGTGTATTCTGTAATGTAGTGCACCTAAATTCTAAGCTGCATAGTTGAAAAAGGGGCATTGCCGTGGGTGGGGCATGGGCGTTTCTACAATCTATGCGCATTATTACAAAATAAACCTGCTCTGTGCCTAATTGAGGCATCAGAATCTATGCCAAGTAAAATGTGGCCTAAATGGATGCAACTAAATTTGGTCACATGGAGAGCCACTCGACATATTCTTTACACTGTGTGGAACTTTAAGCTGATTCTATAAAATTTAGGCGTACTTTACAGAATACGCCTAGGCATATTTCTTTTCCACGCGGATTTTTCAGGCGCCATATTTAGAATCTAGCTCTATGTATGTACGGTATTTCATAAACAACACATGCAAATCACAACTCTGTCCACAGTCCCCCCTCCCCCCACCTCTGCTGCTGAACACAACTACATGTGGGTCACATAAAAAGACATGCCTTCTTGATATGCCTGGAGCAATTTTATGAAAACCTTTCCAAGTACACAAAAAGGCCTTTACACATCAAAAATCCTGTCGAGAATTACCTCCTATGAGTATGTGCACATACAAGTATAAATGCCAAATTTCTGCCTAAGTGTAAGGGAAGAGTAGCCTAATGGTTAGTGCAGTGGGTTTTGATCCTGGGAACCTGGGTTCAATTCCCACTGCAGCTCCTTGTGACCTTGGGCAAGTCACTTAACTCTCCATTACCCCAGGTACAAAAAAAACTTAGATTGTGAGCCCCCTAGGGACAGAGAAAGTACCTGTATATAATGTGTACAGCATTGTATTTATCTAGTAGCACTATAGAAGTGATTAGTAGTAGTACTACTGTAAATATTTTAAAGGCAGGTGTAAAAGGTAAATGGGGCCATGGATTTGATATACCGCCTTTCTATGATACAACCAAAATGGTTTGCATATATTATATGCAGGTACCCTCTGTCCCTAGTGGACTCACAATCTATACATGGGTGGAGCATTTACATCAACTTTATGGATGGTAAGTGCCCGCACCTAGGTGTTTATCCACACATATACACCCGGTTACACTAATATTCCATAAAGGAAAGCAGGAGTCTACTGTTTTATAGAATTACCCCCTATATTTCTGCAGAAGCTAGGTAAAGAAAGCACGTGGGTCTTTAACAAGGCTTTTTTTGAGGGGGTACCGAGTACCGGCACCTTTTCCATTGTGTGCTAAAATGGGCCCATGGACCCATTTTCCAAGTTTTAATGCTAGAGCTCAGGCTCTACACACCAATTTTGTCTTGTTATAGATTCTGTGACTGGTTGCAGAGGACCTGGCTATTATGGGGTGGGTCAGTGATCACCCCACTCCTGAAGGGAGTACCAGAACCTTTTTTTTGCTAGAAAAAAAACACACTGGTCTTTAAAACAAAAGTCTTAGGTGTATTTATTACTTTGCTTCAGTCTGAGAAGAAATTTCTCTTTCAAATCAGCCTGAACTTGGGAGGTTTGTATGAATTTCATGGGTTTTTCCAGAAGTCAGAAAAGGAATTATCCAAAGATAATGTAGTACAGGAGCTTTCACCATCACGTTCTTCTAACGTGACTGCTTAACCAGCGTGTTCAGAGAAGCTTGTACAGTATATACTGTTCCAATAAAAAAATATACAGATAATCACACTTGACAGGATTAATATAGCTTGTAGAACTCTGCACATAAAGGTCACCTCCCCCCCTCAACAATCCACAGTGACCATATGCTAATTAATTTGGGGGGGGGGGCGGAGAAAAGGCACGATATTAAAAAGATCACTCTTCTAAGCAGTTCTGAACACCGCAGACCCTATAGTGTGCAGGCTGAATATTGAGAATGTGTGTACACCCACTAGCTAATTTTGTGAAAAAAATTATTGTCAATTGTATAGGTTAAAACCTTACCTCTCCTTGGAAGACCATTTCAAAATCTTCCCTATTGCTAATCTTTGAATATAGGTATTCGGACAGTTCCAAACATTTGTTGATCTGATTTTCAAATCCCACTGTACCCTGTTTAAATAGAAAGGACAGGTTACTTATTTTATGCATGATTCATTCTCTCTGGAAGTGGGAAAGAAGTGCTGTGTTAGGCCAAAAAAACAACAAAAAAAAACAATTTTCCATCTAACTCAGACTTTTTTTTTTTTAACCTTGGTCTTATCAGTCACAATTTCTGCTGAAGTCACTTTTCAGATCAAACCCAAATCTACCTATAGCGTCTGAGATCATTTTTCCAACTCAAGACTCAGGTTATCCTTCCACCTTCTCTGTTTCAAATAACAGTTTTTACTGGCCCAACACTATTCCCCATAGCTAGAAATAAAATGCTACTCCTAGAACTTTCCTCACTTTTAACACTCTGCCCAGTCACTATCTTCAGATAAATTACTACTGCTATAGGCACCCCTTGTTCACCCTGCAGCTGATCTCACCCCCTTCCACGGTGTCAATCAGCTCAGTGTTTCCCACATTCTGATCTCAGTGTTTAGAGCTAGAGCCTGGTTGAAGCAGTTGCTGAAATTCTGCTCAGCAGCAGAACCCATTAATATTAACGTGGATCCATGTGACTCACACAGCGTGCCTCCCACTTAATGAGTCCTAGTTTTGTAGAGCAAAAGCAATGTTCACTATAGTACAGGATGTTAAAGCTTTCAGCTTTGGTCCTCAACAGCAAATGTGACTGAACGTGTAATTCCTTATGGACAGTTGCTTCATATGTTTTTCCTACTTGCGACACAAAACAAAAGAGGACAAACCAACCCTATGTAAATAATGCAAGCAAAAAAAGTAGGGATAGATGAATGGACTTCTGGTAAAATTCAGAGGACACACTTGAAAGTGGATGAAATATCTTTATTGGTGGTATCAATTGCAACATCAGATAGTCAAGTGATTCTATAACATCAGATAATCAAGGGACTTGACACGGACTCATGTTTTGGTGCCATCATGCTGCCGTCAGGATTCACACAATCTTATGAGAATCCTACTTTGGTAACAGAAGTCAAAGAGGACACCAAAGAACAGCCCCAAATTGCAGCAGTGAATATGTAGAACACATATATAGTAAAAACCCTTCCAGCTTAACATTCAACAGTGCACAATGCCTTCTGAGCGAATCCGTGCAGGAAAAGAATGACGTTCATCAGCAAAGTAGGATTCTCATAAGATTATGTGACTGCTGATGCAGGTGCAGGTGCAGTGGAATCGAAACATAGGTCCGTGTCGAGTTCCTTGACTATCTGATGTTGTAGAATCCTGATGCAGTTGATACCACCAATAAAGATATTATTTCATCCACTTTCAAGAGTGTCCTCTGAATTTTACCAGAAGACCATTTGTCCACCCTACCTTTTTTTCCTACTTGCGTCTCAGCTCCAACAGTGCAAAGCCAGTTACAGACACAGGGGTCAATATTCAAAGGCATTTAACCAGGCAGGAGAGGTTCCTGCACAATTAAACCCCAATGAGCTGGCCATAGTGGCCAGGGCTACCCACTTTGGGTTCAGGCCCCCCCCTAAATTACGGCACCATTGCTATGGATAGCAAGGATACCCAAGCTCTGCCAGTGGAAGAGGTCTTTCTCCAGTGGCCAGAAACTTCCCTAGGCTTGCAGTCAGTGGCACTTTCCATTTGCTGCTGCCGTGCTGGCCTCCTCCCCCCATATGCTCAGTTTTTGTGCATGTGCCACAGTTGGCATTTTTAAAAAGGCTGGTTGTAGCAGTTTAAAAAAATCTGGATATTCAGCACCAAATACCCAGTAGAGTGGTGACTGTCAGTGTTTATTTATTTATTGAGACTTGCTGTACCGCCATTTTCAGCAAGTAGTTCATAATGGCTACAATAAAAAATAAGATAAAACATGTAGACAAAGAACTACAGTTTTTGATAGGAAAGAAAACTATGCATTCAAATGAGACAAAAGACAAGACAATGATAGTACTAGGTCTTCAGTGTTTAGTTACAGTGAAGGAGCTGAGAACAACATCAATTAAGAAGAGGGAAAGGCTTGTTGGAAAAGCCAAGATTTAAGGATTGATTTGAACATTTTCAATGATGTTTCGGCTCTGCTGGGACGAGGTAAGGCGTTTCAAAGGGCTGGGGCTGCAAAGAAAAATGGCTGGTGTATAGTTGATTCTAGGGTATCTTGTTCTGGGTTTGGGAGGACAAGACGATGGTCGTTGAGGGAACAGAGTGTACGAGGGGGCAATACAGGATAGTGAGAGATGAGAGATAAAGTGGTAAGCCAATTTGGAGGACTTTGAAGGCAAGAAGAAGAACTTTTAAAATAGTACGCTATTCTATAGGGGGCCAATGATGAGATATGAGAAGAGGAAAGAACGGAACCCTGAGGAACCCCACAGGATAGAGGACAGGAGGCAGAGGTCGAAGAGGACATGACAACCTTGAACGGGCAAGCAGAGAGAAAAGAAGAAAACCAGGTTAAGACTGTTTCAGTGAAACCAAGTGCAGAAAGGCATCAGAGGTGAGAAGGATGGTCCACAAGGCTGAAAGCTGCTGAAAGATAAAAAGAGACTGCCAAAACAATACAGTGTTTCTTTAAATGGGAGTGAATTTTTCTGAGAAGACCGAAGAGAACTTTGTGCTAAAGTGGAGGTGAAAAATAGATTGTCTAGGATGAAGAGCAAGGGATTGCTCAACGAAGGTGGTGGTTTGAGTGAAAACAATCTTCTCTAAGATTTCAGAAAGGAAACAGAGATTAGAAATAGGCTGATAGTGAGCAGGCACCTGAGGATCTAAATGTGTTTTTTTCAGGATCAGACAGACTAATGCTAATTTCCAAAGGGTTGGAAATTGACCAGATGAAAGGCTACTGTTAAGAGTTAGTAATTGTGGATGAGTACTGAGAAAAGAGGCTTTCAACCAGGCTGATGGAATGGGGTCTAGACTGCAGGATGTGGCCTTCATAGATGATAGGGTTTTGGAAAGGGAAATGAGTCTACAAATGAAAGGAGGAGCAGGAGGAGGTGCCAGGGAGGGGGGGGGGGGGATGGAGAAAGAGCAGAGGATAACTGGGGGTGGGGATCAATTGAAGCTGGGGTAGAGGAAGGGTCGATTATTAAGGGAGAGGAAAGGGATATAATAAGATCTGAAATCTTTCTACTGGATAGCGGCGATATTCAGTCTACTATCCAGATACAGTAACTTAATCATCAAAATAGCTGTCCTAAGTTATCTGCATAAGTTATACTGATAGTGGTCTGAATATTGATGTTTCTGGATATCTGGGACCACCCACACTCCATCTACATTTCTTCTTGGCACCATGCAGATGCTGCCAAGGTGGCTGCTAATGATTTCCAATAGGACTATTCAGATAGTCCCACTGAAAATCAATGGATAGAACCAGCCAGCAGCATTTACTCAGATAGCAAATGCCCTCTATGTTTTTGTAAATATTATTTCAGTTCTGAATTCTAATATCTGTCTGTGACTGGTATGTTTTTGTCATGGTTTCTCATATTCATATTCCTATTTAACAAGATCTCTTTATTGTTTACCTTTGCTTTCCACATCAACCAGAATTTGAAAATGTCCACATGGCGTCCACATTGTATTGCTTTATCTCCAGTGTCATATGAAACATCATATTGTTTGTCTTGCTGGAACAAGTATCCCGCACACATCTGATTACAACCATGAAGCAATCCCTGTTATGGAAAATGTATGTTATACAATTAAGATCTGTATCTTTTCATAGTGAAACATTGCAAAACTGAAATGAATATGGATTATGGGGTCTATCTACTAAAGTGTCTTATGATTAATGCTCATATTAATGTGCACTGAAATGCACATATTAAGGGTCTTATTCAAAAAAGGTTATGCTCCTAAATTTACGCTCCTAAATTTATGAGCATAATTGATGCTCCTACATTTACACTCATAAATTTACGAGTTTCATTTATGCTCCTAAATGTATGTTACTCCTAAATATATGTAGGAACATAGATTACACTCGTAATTTAGGAGCATCAATTATGCTCATAAATGTAGGAGTGTAAATTTTAGGAGCATAAATTTAAGAGCATAACCTTTATAGAATAAGGTCCTAAGGGGGTAATTCTTTAAAGAGGGAGCCACCATATGAATCCATGTAAATGACCAGAATACCAGCATATATGCATGCACGTGTGTCAATGTTCTGGCTACCCACTATTTTGTAACAAGGTACCTAAATGTGATGGTGCATAGTTTGACAGTGTGCATACATACAAGTAAGTCTAGACAGAGCATGGATGGGAAGCACAATTACACACGTAAATTATAGAATACTATAATCCACACACATTTTTTTGCAATCTAGGTGCAAGCATTTACACCAGTTCTATGGTTGATGTAAGTGGTCATGCCTAACTTATATGCACGTATGGACACTACTATGCTAATATTCGATAAAGGAAAGTAGGGGTCTACTTTTCTGTATAGAATTGACTCCAAATAGCTGCCTTCTTGGTATCTACATATAGGTGCCCATTTATAGAATTGCCCTCTTCCAGAGGAATTCTACATTATATAGGTGCCCATTTATAGAATTGCCCTCTTCTAGAGGAATTCTACATAGGGTGCCCAAAGTTCCGCACTAGAATAGTGTGCACTAAGCGCAAATTCTAAAATGGCAGTTCTGCGTGGAATACTAGGTTAAATGCTCTTGCCTACATATAGAAGTCAACACAGAGTGGAAGAAAAAACACAAATCCAAGTGACCAGCAGAACACAAGTGGTGCGAGCTCCAAACAAAGTTTATTGGGACCCAACACGGTCCGTGTTTTGGAAAAAGCCTTCCTCAGGGGTCGATAAATTCTCTGCAGGATGCATAATCGACTGTAGGCGCTAGGGAAGCACAAATATAATGTCACTGAAATCCGTGAAAAAAGGATGTAGCCAGTTCAAAATGGGTTTTGCTTTCCCATTTTGAACTGGCTAAGTCCGTTTTTCACGGATTTCAGTGACATTAATAAATTTGCTTGCCCAGTCGATTATACATCCCACAGAGGATTTATCGACCCCTGAGGAAGGCTTTTTGCCAAAACACGGACCGTGTTGGGTCCCAATAAACTTTGTTTGGAGCTCGCACTACTGTGTTCTGCTGGTCACTTGGATTTGTGTTTTTTCTTCCACTCTGTGTTGACTTTTGCTTGCGAGATTGTGGAAGGAGTGGACCCCCTTTTCTTGTACTTGCCTACATATAGGCAGTTAGGCATGTGTGCTCAACATCTGGCCATGCCCCCCACCCACCTATGCCCCTCCCATGGGAACGCCTCCTTTGCAGTTAATGCATGTGAACACTTAGGCACTCATTTATAGAACAGGGCCTAACTAATGCTGCTAATGCACGCCATTTAGATAAGGCCTGGAAATTGGCAGGGTTGGTTAGACAGTCTCCTCTTTTTTAAAAAATTCCTGGTTATGTCGAAGCCAATACAGGGGCCTTTATCACTTTGTGGGTAAGCTGGAGACTTCTGAAGGTAGGAGTGTCTGTTGTAGATGTTGGGAAGAGTGGGAGCATTGACTTGGGGAGAGGGGACAGATGGGAGGGTTGTAGGTTTCATACTAGGGTGAAATAAAGCACCTATATTGGTTCACCCCCTTGACTACACCAGATCCTCTGCAGCCCAGGTTAACCAGGCCCACACTGCAGTCCAGTTAATGCAGCTGTACAGAACCACACAGTGCACAACCAAGTTACAAAGGTTGCATTCCCTTTAAAATGTTAAGGAATGTGACTCTTTAGGAGAACTGCTCTCTAATCTTGAGCAGTTGTGAAATATTTTGTATGCAGGACTGTTAGTTGGAGACCAGTAGTAAGGGCTAAGGCAGGGTTTGAATATGTTGGCAAGGGTTAGTAAATCATAAAAGGATGCAATTTAACATGACTAGGCCATGTTGACAACAAAAATGATAATTTATTCTATTTACAGGATGCATAATAGATTTTTTAAAACTAAGCCTTCTTTGCAAAATTTTATTTCAATGGATAAAATATTACCTTTTCCCGAATAAGAATAGCAGAACACTGTAACAAAACTCCCATCATCTTGTGTGGATTCCAGGTGACAGAGTTGGCTCTAAAATACAATAAGTTGCTTGTTAGTACAAATTAGTATCTGGTTTTCATGCAGATTAGTTAGCGGGGTAATTAGTTATAAGTGTTTTCACTAAAGTGCAGTGAACTAAATATAGCTAGAAATGTGGGTAAGTTACCAGTGGATGTAACACTCATAGATTGCTGACTGTGGGAATGAGCATTCCTTTGACATTCTAAGAGGCTAACACATGTAAGGGACACCTTGCAATGTTAAAAGCATCCCCAAAACATATTCCTCCCACTCCACAGAGTTAAAAGCAGCCCTCTCAAACATATTCCCACTCCATGCAGAGTTGAAAGAAATTCCCAAAAGCATATTCCCATCTGACCCCTAAGAACAACCCCCTTTCACAGCCCCACCCCCTTCCATAGTCCCACCCTGTCTCTAAACCCCGTACCTATTTGAACTGGAAAAGTATTACCTCCCATCTCCTCTCCTGCCCTAATACCACTCCCCAAGGCAATCTATCAGTGGAGAAGTAGCCTAATGGTTAGTCTAACAAATCCCATCCCCTCTCTCTTTCCCTTCCTCACCTCAATGTACATATAGGTCTCCAAGTAGGCTACAACATTCCCCAGTCATTTCAGCCCCATAGATATCATAATTCAAAATGGTATCAGCTAATCCCAGGCTCCCCACAGGCCCATGAGGAGACTTGGTTAGCCATCACCATTTTGAATTATGATATAAGTGTGGTTGGAGTGACTGGGGATCATTCCAGCCTGTTTTGAGATATGGAAGCTTCTTGAGATGGTCTGGGCCATGGAAGAAGATAATTTGAAGTTGTCTTTGGGAGGTTTTTTTTTTTTTTTTTTAAGATTAAGGCAGGGGGCAAGTGTAATGTAGATAGGGACAGGCAGGGGTGGCCTGACCATTAGGCCACCTGAGGAGTGGGCCTTAGGCGGCATTCTTTGTGGAGCAGCATTACCCCCTTCCTTTCTCCACCCCATTCTCCAAGATTTACCTCTTTTCTTCATATTTCAAAAGCCGGCAATGGCAGCGATTCCTATATGCTGCCCTGCGCACCCACCTCTTCTCTTTACTGTAGCCGCCCCTCTGATGTAACTTCCTGTTTCGTCAGAGGTGGCCGCAGTAGAGAAGAGGCCGGTATCAACAGCAGGGCAACGTATTGGAATTGCTGCTGCTACCAGCTTTTGGAACATGAAGAAAGAAGGTAAACTTGGCCTTGGGTGGAGGGGGAGAGGACAGGCAGCGGCATCTCAGCCCTGCCTCAGGCGGCATCTTGCCCTAGGCTGCCTGTGGGGGTAAGTGGCTGGCAAGCTGCTTCCAGCCACAGATTGAACTAACCCTGGATATTCAATGCCAGAGAATATATGGCTCCCAGCATTGTATATCCGGGTAAGACTGCTGACCCAGAAGTTAAATGGGCACTGGCTGAAATTCAGACCAATGCCCTGTTAACTCGCCACATAAAGTTAGGACAGCTGTTTTCTTCCTCTAACTTTAAGCTGGTTGGTGGACTAAAAGTTGCTTCTAACCAGCTAAGTTTCTGTTCAGCCCTAACTCCAACCTTGGACCGCCCACAAACTGGCTGGGTTCAGCATAGGCGGATAAAGGGGATATTCAGTGCCACTAAATATCCCTGTCTATTTCCACACAAGCAATTTAAATGGCCAGGAGTCTCTCCTGGCTGTCTAAATCACTGACTATCGACCACAACCATATACAGCAGAAAAATTCCATATCAGCATTTATACCTGCTTCAAGCCACTCATAACCGCTGGTTAGCAGATTTATTGTTCTGGGGATTGGAGGTGTTCTTGAGGAAGGAATAGGGTCTACAATAAATCATTGTGATTTAGTCAGTTGTCCTGGTCTCTTTAAGCCATTGGCCCATTTCCCACTTTCATTCTCATTTAGTAACTAAGGGGTCAATATTCAGTCGTTGGGCAGTGAGCATTTTGCTCACTGCCAACAACGTTATTCCCAGATATTCAAAGCTGGGACCTGTGCGGCCTTCTGCTGTGAATATTCGGTTATTTTTAAGTTGGCTGCTAACCGGTTAAATTGTTTGGTTGGGGCTAGCCGCTAATATTCAGTGGCACTTAACTGGCTAAATGATGCTGAATATCGTGGTTACTACCAAACTCAAATCTGGCTATGTTGGGGTGTTCTGGGGGCGGAGTCAAGACTTGGCCGCTTAAGTGCTAATACTCAGCCCTTAAGCGGCCTGGTTTACTGCATAAATGGGATCCAATAAAAGTCTGTCCTATTTTTATGTGGCAACCCATAGCTGCTCAAATGCTGAATATCGACTTAATTGGCTATGTTTTAATCAGCTTAAAAATAACTGGATATTCAAAGCCGGAATAATGCCGTTGGCGGTGAGCAAAAACGCTCACCACCTGATGGCTTAATATTGACCCCCCCCCCCAATTGGTTCAATACCACTTTTCAAAAACGTTTTTAATAAGGTCCAAAAATTGGGGGAATTCAGTAAAGGTTGTCGAATGTTAGGCCCCAGGATGATGTGCAGAATTGTCTTTATAAAATACTAGCTTAACATGTAATTTAGGTGTGCAAATTCAAGCATTCTATAGCTCTGCGTCTAAATCCTGAGAGTGCCCCTGGCCTGCCCATGCCCCTCCTCTAGCTTTAACCCTCTCGAGTTGCGCACAAGATAATTTAGGCGCACAGGTAATAGAATATGGGTGTAGGGCAGATCCACATGTAACTACTACTGATTGCCAATTAATATTTGTTAACTCCAATAATCGATTGCTATCACCTATTTACCAATTAGTATACATGCGGATCTGTAATCCACACCCAAAATTGCATATCCAACTTTGGGCAACCTATTCATAACCTGGCATATTATTGGGCTCATTTTCGAAAGAGAAGGACGTCCATCTTTCGACATAAATCAGAAGATGGACGCCCTACCCACAGAAAAGTCCAAATCAGTATAATTGAAAGCCGGATTTTGGACGTCCCCAAATTCACTCTGTCGTAGGGATGGTCAAAGTTCAAGGGGGCGTGTTGGAGGCATAGCAAAGGCGGGACTTGGGCGTGCCTAACACTTGGATGTCCTTGCCCCATAATGGAAAAAAAGAAGGACATCCCTGACGAGCACTTGGATGTTTTCACCCGAACCTGTTTTTCTTACGACTAAGGCACAAAAAGGTGCCCAAAATGACCAGATGACCACCGGAGAGAATCGGGGATGACCTCCCGTTACTCCCCCAGTTGTCACTAACCTCCTCCCACCCTCCAAAAACATCTTTATATTCAATGATTTTTATTGATGACATCACGCCAACAAGAAACAATACAATCTTCCAACCAAGTACAATGTAGATACCAATAACAGCACACTGAGCAAGATCTGCACATGTCTGCACGTCATCCAGTTTAACATTTTTCCGGAACTTCCCTTCTCCCACCCCTTCCCCAACTAAAATTTAACATAATATTGATGACTTTATCGGGGAATACATCTTACCATAAAATTTGTACAAACAATAGAACACACATTCCCATGTAACTGTCCCCCCCTTCCCCCCTCCCCAAATAAGCTGTTCAGATGTTCAAAATATAACTGCGGCCTCTGGAAGGCAAGGTCAGCCACAAAGGTTCCCATTGTATGCGAAATTTCTCACCCGCTACACTATCCAGAGAGTGAACGCTACATCTTTCAAGTTTCATTTGGTGAAGTAACTGTGCTCTCCAATAGGCCAATGGAGGTTTCAAGTCAGACAGCCAGAACTTTAAAATGGTGGAGATCCCATATAATGTTGCCAAACACACAAAACGCTTGAACCCCTTAGGTGGTGATTCCGAAAATTTGTACTTGTGAAACAACAGGAGGGGGTCACGGACCAAGGTGCACCCCCACATTTGCTGTAATGCTTGAGTGATCTCCCCCCAGAACTCCATTACTAAGGGGCACAACCAAAACATGTGACCTAAACTTGCCTCCCCACCACCACATCTGGGGCAGGTCCCATCACAGGACTCCATCACGCGTGCAGCCCTCTTAGGTGGCATATATGATCTTAATAAAAATCTGTATAGTCGCTCGCACTGCGTGACTGACAATTGTAACCGGTATAATTTTTTTATAAAATCCTTGCATACGTCGGTCGTGATCGCAGCATCCAGATCCACTGACCAATCTCGGGCCAAGCGCACATAATCTATTTCGGAGGTAGAATCTTTTAATTGCTGGTGATGAAACCTGAGAGGAACCGATAACTGAGCACCTAGTGAGTATGTCTCTGTCAGAGTGTCTATTACATCCTCTGTAAGGTCTGTCCATAACAAGGAAGCCAGATAATGTTTCAACTGAGAATACTCAAAATAATGTCTCCCCTGTATACTGAATTCCTCCACCAATGTCGGAAGAGGTTTTATTCTCCCCTCTTCACTAACTACATGTGACAGATAAAGGATACCCCGCGTTGCCCAATGTCTGAAAATGCTGTTACCCTGTCCCGGTGGAAAATCAGGATTGTTATTAATGGATAGCAAAGGAGTGGTTTTTGCCGTGAAATGATGTTTCCTGCACACCCACCGCCATGTAGCTCTAAGTGACTGCAACAAGGGGTGCTTCTGGAACGCTAACTTGGGTAATCGGTTACCTGAGTGTAACAGATAACTAAAGTGTATCTTAGGAAAAATAGAAGTCTCAAGCTCTGTGACAGAAAACTCCTGAGTACCCCGATACCAGTCATTGATGTGACGCATCGCACTGGCAATTGATAAATTCCGCACGCTCAGGAGCCCCATCCCCCCTTGCTCCCTCGGGGTTGTAATCACTGTCATCGGCAGTCTAGGGCGCTTCCCTTGCCACAAAAAACCTTGAATCTGTCTATCTAGGGCTTTTTCATCCTTTCCCTTCAAGTACAGTGGTAATTGTTGGAAAAGATAAAGCCATCTCGGGGCCAAGAGCATATTAAAAAGAGCAATATGCCCCCATAGAGATAATGGCAAGGTCCGCCACAGGGACAATCTATGTTTCGTGCTTTCCAACAGTGGGCCAACATTAATTCTGTACAGGGAGGTCAGGTCTCGTGGAATCATTATGCCTAAATATTTTAAGGCCTGATCTGCCCATTGCAGCGGAAAGACTCCCTGCCACCTCTCACGTATAGCATTATCTACTTCTAGGGCGCAAGACTTCTGTAGATTTAAAGAAAATCCCGATAGTTCACCATATTCTTTCAAAACTTCTAAGGTACATTGCAGTGAGGACTGGGGGTCACGCAAAACCAGAAAGATATCGTCCGCCTAAGCTAAGGTTTTGACCTCCGCCCCTCCCATCTGCACCCCCCTAATCTCCCTAGACTCATTCAGGAGCCGTATCAAGGAATCCAATGAGAGATCAAAGAGGAACGGGGACAGAGGACACCCCTGCCTCGTTCCTCGCTTAACTGGGAACCATTCCGATCGACAAAAACATCTTTAAAAATATGTCGTGCCAGCCTCTATGCCAGCCTCAGATGTCATGCTTAGGTCCATGACAACAGTATGCAGGTCCCTGGAGCAGTTTTAGTTGGTGCAGTGCACTTCAGGCAGGCGGACCCAGCCCCATCCCCCCCCACCTGCTACGTTTGTGGAGGAAACAGCGAGCCCTCCAAAACCCACCACAAACCCACTGTACCCACATCTAGATGCCCCCTTCACCCGTAAGGGCTATGGTAGTGGTGTACAGTTGTGGGTAGTGGGTTTTGGGGGGGGGGGGTTTAGAGGGCTCAGCACACAAGGTAAGGGAGCTATGTTCCTGGGAGCAATTTATGAAGTCCACTACAGTGCCCCCTAGGGTGCCTGGTTGGTGTCCTGGCATGTCAGGGAGACCAGTGCACTACAAATGCTGGCTCATCCCATGACCAAATGGCTTGCATTTGGTCGTTTCTGAGATGGACATCCTTGGTTTCAAAAATTGCCAAAAATCAGAAATGTCCATGTCTAGGGACGACCAAATTTAAGGATTTGGACATCCCTGATGGTATTTTCAAAACAAAATATGGACGTCCATCTTGTTTCGAAAATATGGATTTCCCCGCCCCTGGATTGGGACGTTTTGCAAGGACATCCAAATCAAAACTTGGACGTCCCTTTCGAAAATGCCCCTCCAATTAGTTATGGGAACACAATTCCATGGTTGAACAAATACTCTGACTCTTCTGTCCTCAGAACTTGTGATTGTTTACTGTTTATCATTAACTTGCTATACTGCCTAATCGGATATGCGGGTCAAGGCAGTTAACATAAAACTATAAAATAATAGGAATAGATTAGACAGGAACACCAAAGATTAATAGGAAAGAAAACATTCTAGAAATAAAATTAATGAAGTAGAATTGTGTCAAACTGTTTGAGTCACATAAGCAAGCTAGTTCAATGATAGCACCAAGACATTGCTGAAGGCCATACAAAAAAAAAAACAAGAGCTTTCATGGCAATCTTAAACTTAGCAAAAGTGTGCTTGGACTGAATGTAAGTGGGGAAATCGTTCCACAGTTTGGATGCCAAAAAATGAAATTCAGAGTGTCTGGTTGTTTCATAATGGGACTTGCCTAGGGTTGGAAAGGACCAGTCAGTGGGAATCCAGGGACTTAAGGGCCTATGATGGGGTATATGGTATTGTGAGATAGGTTGAGGGCTGACCTAGGTAATATGCTTTATTCAGTAAGACAAAGGATTTTAAATCGTATGTGGTAATGGATAGGTAGCCAATGTGGACGAATAAAGAGAGGAGTGAGTCAGTCATATATGTGGACATAGCAAAGAAGCCTAGCAGCAGTACCTTGGAGCATTTGAAGATGTTCTAATTGATGGGAAGATATACCAGCATAAACAATTTTACAGTAGTCTAGACGGGATATCAGAAATGTGTGAATGAAGGTATGAAATGCTGAAAAATTGAGAAGGCTGCATAAATGGCATAGCCTGAGTAGAGCAAAAAACCCAAGTCTGGTCACATGTGAAAAAGGTGATTGTCTGAAGTAATATGTTAGAAAGGACTGGAGTAAGAGATGGCTGAGGTAGAAGACCCAGCATATTACTCTTTTGCAGGATTAAGAACTAATCTATGATCTTTTAGCCAAGAGGAAGAGGCAAGAGAGTGAAAATAAGTTGTTAGAGGATCTAAATAAACGTGAATGAGTGAGGGTTAAAAGACTAGCAGGATATCATCAGCATAGAAGAAAGTTTTAATGTTATGAGATGGAATGAGTGGCCAAGAGACTAAGGTAAATGATGAAAAGAATGGGTGACAGTATTGAACCCTGTAGAACCCCACAAGTGATAGGGTAAGGAAGAGAATCTACAGACTGAAAATTAATAGTGAAAATGTGATCCTGTAGAAAAGAAGTGAACCATCTGAGAACTGTACCTGACAACCCAATCTGAGAAAGGTGAGATAGTAAAAGAGAGTGATCCACCAGGTCGAAAGCAGCAGAAAGATCAAGAAAGACAACTAAGGCAATATCACCAGCATCTAGAATAGTATGAAGTTCGCTAAGAAGGGCGGTTAAAACAATTTCTGTGCTATGATAGGGGTAAAACCCTGCCTGTCTAGGTTGAAGGACTAGGAGTTGTTCAATATGAGATGAGAGCTGTTCAAGAATCAACTTTTCCAATATTTCAAAGAGAAAGTAGAGATTGGAAACAGGGTGGTAATTTGTAGGAAAAGAGGGGTCCAAAGATAGTTTTTTCAAGAGTGGGCGCATAAGTTTTCTTTCCAGGATGTAGAAATAATACCTATGGAGAGGCTATTTAGCATTAATATTAGAATGAATGGAAGAAGATCCTGGGATGTAGACTTTAACCAACGAGAAAGAAGAGGATCAAAGGAACATGTAGTAGGCCTCATGTTGGACAAAGCCTCTGTAAGGGGCCCGTTTACTAAGCCACATAAGCGTGTACATGCGCCAAAATGGAGTTATCGCCCAACTACTGCATGGCTCTTGCGGTAATTTCATTTTTGGCGCACGTCTGAAAAATATTTTTTATTTTCGGGTACGCGTAACGGACGCATGCCAAGTGGCATTTGGCACGCGTAGGTCATTACCGCCTGGTTACCACATGAGTCTTTACCACTACATCAATGGCTGGTGGTAAGGTCTCTGACCCAAAGTGGATGTGCGGCAATTTTCATTTTGCCGCACGTCCATTTTCGGCAAAAATTTTAAAAAGGCCTTTTTTACAGGTGCGCTAAAAAATGGATCGGCATGTGCCCAAAACCTGCACCTACACTACTGCAAGCCATTTTTCAGCGCACCTTTGTAAAAGGACCCCCAAGTGAATTGAGAGTTAGGTGGTTTTTGAACATACTGCAGGATCTGATGTGTGTTGAGATGACTGTCATGGCAGACTTTTGTCTGATCAGATTTAAATTAACACTCTCTCTTGAGGCATCTTTACATACACTTGGATTGACGTATGTGGTTTAATGTTGGTAAGTGCTTGAAATAATTCAGTTTAAAATATGTAGCATACCATGATACAAAAGTCTATTTTTAAGTTCATGTAATCTATTTTTAAGGCACTCCTATACTTGTGGAAAGTGATATATATATATATTTTTTTAATTCCTGGAAATTCTGCTGTATGCAATTCACCTCTCTTCGGTTTGATTTCATTGAGACCCGTATTTTCAGTGTATCTGGCCCTTCTCTTTGTAATGCCCTCTGACCTATGCTGCGCTTAGAACATTCATTTATGAAGTTTAAATCTAGCCTAATAGCCTTTCTGTTTAATGATGCTTTTAGCCCGTGACTTTGCTGACCTCGCACCTGTCAGTTAGCTGCAATGAAATAGGACCGCTCTGGACCGCTCCTTAACTCTTTTTTTCCTATAATATTTTATATTTCCTTCCTACTATAATTATAATTATATTTTGTGTAAACTGCTCTGAAGAATTCTCTAAGGGCAGTATATCAAATATTATTAAACTTAAACCTTGCTCTCATTTGGTAAAGGTGTGTAATGAAATTTAAAACTGTAGGTAACATCAAGAAAGCGTCTATGTCAGAAATTTCATACTGTTAAAGCTGATTCTGATTTATCAGTCTGTGATGCTATTCTTACTGGAATATTTTCAATGCATGTCCTTAGAAATCGGGAAACAGATCATACAGGCTAGTGGACGAGATCTGGACCAGATTATGGACAACTTATTTTGACTTCATTGAAAGTAATACTGCTGTGATTCACCTTGCTTACATTTAAAGTCCAAATTCAAAGTTATGCAGCCTGGTGAGGCTGCAGAGTATCTATCTATACCCCAATTCAATTCATTGTAGTAGTTTGCACTGCAAAGCTTTTTTTGTAATGTATTTTATTTTATTTTTTGTTTAGTTTGGTCAATTGCACTATTTGTTTTTTTTTTTCTAGCTTATCTGTAGTCATGGATAAAACAATACAAAATCTCATTCTGAGAAAAAGCCAGCGATTGTCTTTTATCAAAAATGATGGATCTTGTGCAGTGTGGAAGTTATTTGCTGTCATCCACCTGGATGGTCAAAGGAGTGGTTTTCGCCATGTGCAAGACTTGTAAGACGGTGTTGAAATAGAAGTCACATGACTTTACCAGTGGCTTGAAAACGCATGCAACAAGCTGTGAGCAAAAACATACTCTTTAAGAGAAATATCGGTGACTTTTACATGTGAGTCAGAAGGACAAACCCAGAACGACAGTGCCTACAACAGTGAATGCAGAAGTAACCGACACAGTCGCCTCATTGTGCGCTATGGACATCAGGCCTTTCTCTACAGTTGAAGGAATTGGCTTCAATCATCTTGCAGAGAATTTGATTTCAACTGGTGCAAAATACGGCAAACTTTCTGCAGTCCAGATACTCCCTTCTGCCAGAGCAGTTTCTAGACATATTTCTGCTAAAAGGAAAAAGCAGCACTGTCTGATGTAGAGGCTGTGTTACCTTCTGTTCACTTAGGAACATAAGATTTCCTATACTGGTCAGACAAAAGGCCCATCAAACCCAGTATCCTGATTACAACAGTGGCCAATCCAGGTCACAGTAAAACATAGAATCTGGCCAGTGGTGTCTACACTTTTGCACACAACTGTATACAAAATTAAGTATCACTTTATAAATACTAACTTTTCTTGCTAGTCTCACACAGTACCTTTCGATTCCATTCAGTTTGTGACGATGCTTTCTAGACATTAGAAGTCCACCTCCCCATGCAGCCTGTAATAGTGAAAAATTGCAGATGAAGGAACAATAAAATGTATTTCACTTTCTACTTTGTACCTTCTGTAACATACAAAAATCATCACATAGAAGCCTTATCTGTTTTTATAATATTGTGTTCTAAGTGTTCTCATTGACTAACATAACAGCCGTGCAATTCATGACTTACGTCTACATGGAGCCAAATGTTGTACTTTTCACATATATCTGCTATTTCTTGAATTGGATCAAATGCTCCATACACTGTTGTGCCTGCTGTGGCATTGACATATAGGGGAACATGTCCCTAAAACACAAAATAATAGATTTTTTTCAAGTGAGAATCAATATTATAATCAGACTGTTAACTAGAAACAGTATACATCTCAGAAAACACTAGGCTCCTGCACTAAACTGAAAATTATACGCCTGCATGGGAACAAACTGCAGTGTATTCATATTAGAGGCCGACCGAATTTCAGTTTCAGTTTTGGATTCGGCACCGAAACTGACCAGAAATCTGGGTTTAGGTTTCTGCTGAACATGCTACTGCATATTCGGCAGAAACTAAAATTCTCCACCCGCCCTTTACCCACACCCGCACCTGCGACACTCTGCTCCACCCTCGTGCCACCCGGGCCCACCTTAACAAGCCCTGGTGGTCTAGTGGTCTCTTTAGGGCAGGAATTAAGCCAATTCTTTCCTGTCTGCTAAAGCTCCTCCTGAATCAAAATAACTGCTGAGACTTTCTGTGACAGTCTTGCAACACTGATGTGGAAGGTCCTGGCAGCAATTTTGAGACTGGATATTGGTCCCATATGCCAGTGCCAGTCACTCCTGCTTATGCTGGTGCCAATCTCAATATGGCTGCCGGGACCTCCAGCAGCAGTTGTGCAAGGCTGCTGCAGCTGCAGGAAGTCTTGGCAGCCATTTTGATTCAGCAGTGGCACTAGGCAGGAATGAGTGGGCTTTGCTCTTGCCCCTGAAGAGGCCAGTAGACCACCAGGGCTTGTTAAGGTAGGCCTAGGCAGCCTAGGGGGTCAGGTCTTTGCTGGGGGCAGAGGGTGGAGGAGAGGGAAAGTAGTGGTGGCCCGAAGGCCCAGAGGCACCCATTTTCCTGTGGGCAGGTGGGAGGGCAGCTAGCTGGATCCTATTGGGATGGGAGCAGGCAGGAAGGGAATGGTGTTCCGCCGAAACCAAGCGGCTGATTTCAGCTGTGGATTTGGTTTCGGCCCGCCTCTAATTCATATTCTTTTCCAAAATGGGGTCACTGTATATTGTAAAGGATTTTGAAAAATAGAAAACAATTCAGCAATGGTTCTTAACCCAGTCTTTGGGGCACACCTAGCCAATCGGGTTTTCAGGATATTCACAATGAATAAGCATGAGACAAATCAAATCTATCTCATGCATATTCATTGTGGATATCCTGAAAACCTGCCTGGCTAGGTGTGCTCCAAAGACTGGGTTGAGAATCACTGCTATAATGTTTTCTATTTTTCAAAACTCTTTACAATATCCATTGACCCCACTTTGGAAAAGACTGGCTGGGTGTACCCCAAGGCTGGGTTGAGAACCATTGCATTAAAGTATAAAGTTGGATTTTCTGTGACATGTCCCAGTTCACCACTTACATGAATATATTTAACCAATGACTTTTCTGTCTCAGGAGTCATGGAACATGCAACTGGAGAACACTGATATCACTTTGAAGAAGACAGTCTTAAGCCTGCTGGGAGTGGGTACCTGATTACACTTTTATACTGCCTCCGTGAATAGTCATAGAGAATACATGCAATACAGTGAATAAACACACAATCTGTAGCTGGACTGTGCAGAGAAGGTTCAGAATCTGGGAATGCAAATGCCCAGCCTTCCTCTCCCATTCCAGCAGCTTACTCATGTCCTTTATCCCCAACCTGACAATTGCCATCTCATGAAACAAAATGCATATGTTCCCCCAAATTCTATAAATAGTGCCTAAAGTTATCATACAATTGTATGCCCAGTTGTAGAATAGGGTCAAGTTAGGTGCATAAGATAATTAGCTAATTGGGCTAAATTGGAGATAAGCACTATTCCCTCTATGCTGAATGGGAGTTCTCCAACTGCATTGCTGCTAGTGGGGGCAGGGCCACCTGGGAGGGGCAGGGGGGGGGGGGAATTCTCCAGGCCCAGCCTCTAAGGAGAGGGGCCCGGTGATGGCAAGCTTCTTCCTAACTGCCTGCTTCTGGGTCTGTCTCTCTCCCTGTTCCTGAATGCCGGGACTCGGATGATTGCATTAACGCGATAACCTGAGGTTATCGCGTTAATGCAATCATCCAGATCCTGGTACACAGGAGCAGGAGATGACAGATTGAGGGAGGAGCAGTCAGATACAGGAAGGTAAGCGGGGCGGGGATGGCGGCTTAACTTTGGGAGACGGCAGCTCAAGTGTGGGGTGGGGGCTGCACAGTGCTGTGGTGGCCCAGGTGGGGGGTGGGGGGAGGTCCTGCCCTGGGCTCGGCTGTGACCCTCACGGCCCTGGTGGGGGATGATGCATCTATATTGTGTTTTCAACCAATCACTAGGGATAGGCAGACTCCCTGGAGTCCTGCAGAGCTTGCCTATCCCTTGCTATTGAACATGTGATACTGAAACAGCACCACCCATTGGCAGGACTGTAGGTGGAGGACTCCCGCTCAGCTTAGAGGGAACAGTGGAGATAAATACCAATCATTGGCCTTAACAAACACTAATTGGCAGTTGCCCATGTAACTAATATGTGCCCCTATTCTATAAACTGAGCACCTAACTTTTTTCGTGTGCAACTGGAAATGGGGTGTTAACATGGGAGGGGAATGGGTGCATTAGAGGTGTTCTGATTAACTTTGCACACTCTTTCTGGAATAGCTGCATTTACACACCTAGCTGCCACATTAAGGCATAAGTGGTCGTGGTTAAAGTTGTCTGCATTACTGTGGACTTGCGAGTATTCTATAACAGATTTACCATACAAATGTACCATTATAAAATATAGCTTAGCACCCAGTTTTTTAGCACCTAACCTTTCGCACCCTTTATAGAATTGAGCTCATTACCTAACTGGGACACAGACATGAAGCAACTTAACAGTTATAATCCCAGAATTAAAATAATATTCTCTGGCATCATCAATGCTGGTATATCAAATCCTTTTAGCTCTTTAATCATTTGCTAATTCAGCATTCTTTAGGGAAATAAGCTCTAAACAAAAGTCACTTTCAAAGACTTAGTTGTAGTGAAGAACAAAAACACACCTTTTGTTTAGCTTCAACAATTTTTGCTTCCAAATCAGCTGGTATTATTTTCCCCCTGTAATTATTGCAGAAATCAACATGGATGAAAAAATAATGATAAAGCACAAACTGTACAGTAGACAATCACAAGAATCATTTAATGAGATTTCTTGTCAACTGACAACTAGCAGCTCGCCACCCTGCATCATAGTACTCTTTAAACATGATAAAACAAATTTAACAGATGAATACATTTAAAAAAGGCAATTATTTCACTAAGTTTTCACATTTGTGAGTCCCTTTCCTTGTGTAAATACAGGAAAGTATAGTGTAGCACATATGTGTGTAAGTGCCTTGAGTGCTATAGGGAGGCATTCTATAAATCACGTTCAAAATGGGGGTGAGAAAAGATCAGAGTGTTAAACTGTGCATGAGCCCTTGTGCCTAGGCCAAGGCTTAAGAAGGATCTTGGCCCAGGCCTAGGGTAGACCGTCCAGGCGCAAAGCAGAACCACAGCCACAAAGCCCCGCACACTCAGCACAATCCACTAGCACCACCAGAAAAGGGAAATAGACCACTCTGGCGGGCCTCACGGCTGAATGGGAACCCAATTGTACAGAGTCCAAGCATACGGGCCTCACGGCCGATCTGGAACCAAGTCATACACTAAGGAAGGGAGAAGGAACAATGAGGGGTCCCAAAAGGGACTGAAGTGCATGCAATGCACACAGCGCTAGCTAGTGACACTAGGGAAGGACAACAGACAAAAGCTGGCAGGTACAGGCTACGACAGAGGAAGAGAATGCAAACAAAGGCTAGGAAGAAACACAGGTAGCAAAGGCAAAGCCCACAGGGAAAAAGAGAAAGCTGAGGACAGAATGGGACACAGACTTTATAAGAGCGAAGCTCCACAGGAACACTCTAGGCTGTACCATACAGCACTCAAATACACTAGGCTGTCCCACACAGTGCTCAAGTGAAAAGGGAAGCCACTCATAGGAACACTCTAGGCTGTGCCATACAGCACTCAAGGGTAAAGGGAGGCCACTTATAGGAATACACAAGGCAGTGTCACAGAGTCAAATAACAGACACTAGAGACAAAGGGAAAAGCAAGCAAACAGGAAAGGCTGCCTTTACATATACCAAACAGATAAGGGCAATGTTCACAAGAATCAGGAGACAAGCACAGCAGACAAAGCGTAAAAGCAGGCTAAAGGGATGGGCTGCTAAACACAAGTCAGGAAGAAGCAGGGCTTACACTGCAGTCAAAGGATTAAAGCTAACAAAGGGGAAAAACAAACAATGTTCTTATCAGAACTCAGTCAGCACACAGAGACAGAGCAACAGAGCACCCACAGGTGCAGGGAAGCAAGGTAATCAGGGAAAGCAGCTTAGCTAGGGAAACAAACATGCATACGCTGGGAACAACCAGCATACAGAGAAGCTACAAGCAAAGAGAGGAGTAAACAAACTCCTATGAAAGCACGGTGTGTTACTAGCACAGACAGAGAGAGGGTTAACAGGTTTCAGCTGACAGGGATCAACGCTAAAGCATGGACTGTAGGGAAAGGTAGGTTTAAATAGATCTGACTTCTGACATCTGCTGCCTCAGACGTCAGCTCAATCCCTAACAGGCCAATCAGAAGCGAGTTCCAGACATTCACCTGCCTGTCTAGTAGAATCATAACAGAGCAGTAAGCACGATTCTATAAAAATAGCACCAACTTAATGCTGATTTGTACACCCAGATTTTGGATGCCAGTCTTACGCCTGCTGAAACCTGGTGTAAATGCTGACACCCAAGTTGGGTACACTGACCTCATATTTTAAGTACCCAAACAACTTTTTAGAACACCCATGCCCCTCCCTTGGCCATGTCCCTTTTTGGATATGCGCTAGGAGAATTAAGCACCCTGCCTTATTGAATAGTTTGTAGCCAGATGTGCATGCAAATTCTAATGGGTGCCAATTAAACTCAATAATTGGTTAGCACCACAATTATTGAAGATTCAGAGCTCATTATTCAATTAATTTGTGCATTCATCTTGGAAGCATACACAAGTTTGGGTGCACAAATATGGACGCTATATATAGAATCCAGGGGACAGTGTGCAACTGTAAGAGGGTGTACATGTGGGAGAAGAATGAGTGAAACACGGGCATGCCTCCCACATACGCATGTACCTTATATAATAGTATAAGTTACGTGTGCCCTCAATAGCATAGGAAAGAATTTCTCCACAGGGGAGGGGGGAAAGCAGGGATGTAGCCAGACCTCAATGCTTGGGGGTCCAGAGCCCAAAGTGGGGGAGGCACAGTTTGGCCCTCTTCCCTGCCACAAACCTCGTCCCTCCGCAAACCCACATACCTTGGCTGGTTGGGGTCCCCAACCCCCGCCAGTTGAAATCTTTCTCCAGTGCTGTTCTCAGTGCATTGCCTGCCCTGCTTCCCCTCACATCGCGTGCATGCTCAGTTTCACTAAAACCGAGCATGCACGTGACGTGAGGGGAAGCAGGGCAGGCAATGTGCAGAGAACAGCGCATGGAGAAAGACTTTAGCTGGCGGGGATTGGGGACCCCCGCCAGCCAAATCAGGGTTCTGGATCTAATTTGGGGGGCCCAGGTTACACCACTGGGGTAAAGTAATTATTTAAATTACCCAACAGAGCTTTATATGGAGCAGGTAAGAATTGCAAGAGTTTCAATGTAGCTGGCAGCAGAAAGTGGCTAAGAAATCGGGGGGGGGGGGCAAGTGCCCCGTCTTGCCCCCCCCCACCTATGTGTGCCCTTGATGCATTTACACACCTGTATTTACACCAGGTCTATAGCTGTGGTTAGCTGCAAATTTTAATTATGACGATGCCAACCTGCCCTAGAATTCTATAACAGTATCTGGCCACCCAGATGATGTTATAGACTAGGCCAGTGATTTCCAAACCTGGTCCTGGAGGCAGTGGCGTAGCTACTTGGGGCCACGGGGGCCTGGGCCCCCGTAGATTTGGCCCTGGACCCCCCTGCCGACGACCCTCTTGACCCCCTCCCGCTGCCAACCCTCCCCCACTGCCGCCGTCGCGGTCGGCTACCTTTGCTGGCGGGGGACCCCAACCCCCGCCAGCCGAGGTCCTCTTCTTCCGGCACAAGGCTTTGTTCTGTTTCTGTGAGTCTGACATCCTGCACGTACAACGTCAGATTCACAGAAGCAGAACGGGAGGGGATGGGTCAAAAATGCTGGGGGGGGGGGGGGGCTAAAATGTGCCCTCTCACCTCGGGCTCTGGACCCCCCTCCCGCCGAAGTCTGGCTACGTCCCTGCCTGGAGGCACCCCAGCCACTCTGGTTTTCAGGATACCCATAATGAATATTCATGAGAGAGATTTACATGCACTGCCTCCACTACAAGCAAATCTCTCTCATGAATTCATAACCTGACTGGCCAGGGTGCCTCCAGGACCAGGTTTGGGAACCACTGGACTAGGCGCTCCCAGTGAGCCTAAAAGGAGGCACCCGCTTATAGAATTGTCCCACTAACACATCAAAACACCCCCAACTGATTATTCACTGTACCTTTCATTGCATTTTATCAAAATCACATTCTCTGTGCCAAACCCAAGCGCAGCCCCAGCCTTCTTTATGGAGTAGTGACTCTGCAGGAAGAGAAATACCGATGCTGAAGAGCTGAAGTCAATGTACAAGGGATCTGAACTGAAAATCAGAAGCAGAGATAGGAACTCACATGCTCTGAGGTAAAGAGGATCAATTTAGGAGCTGCTGCCATGCCTTTGGACTTCACCTCTGGGAAATATTTGTAGCGAGCTGCCATTATGCCATACAAGTTGGATATTGCTCCCCCTGTACAACACGCATCACGATACATTGGATAATAAAACATGATTACCTGATCAGTTATCTCTTGCCACAGGTTCATGTTAAAAAGGAAGGGGCACCTAGAGGCCATCAAATGGCTGTGTGTTCTAAGAAAAGACTGCACTGGATGTATTAAACCAGTGGAACCCAAATCTGTCCTAGTCGTCCTACAGTCAGTTGAGATTTCTAGACACCCACAATAAATACATATGAGATTTAGCAGCATACAGTGGAAATCTAGTATATGCAAATCTCTCTTATACATCTTCATTGTGGATATATTGAAAAAATTGACTGACTGGGGGTTCATCAGGACAGATTTGGGACACAGAATGGAAAAAAATTCTTTAACACATTTGGCAGATGAGCTGCACATGTCATTTCAATACTACGGTTAAGGAAAGGAAATCGGTCACTAGACATGCAGGGTTCCAGTTAGCTGTACATAAAGCAGACCCTTGTATTTATACACATATAAAATTATTACAAGACATAATTCTACTGATGTTATATTCACTCTCTTTCCCCATTAATGCAATAAAGAATTATATAGGGAGTTTTGTGAATGATCAACAGTTTTGACAATCATGTGCCCACATAAGAGAAACTTCCAGGGGCACAGCCACAGTAATACATGCAAGCTGACTGGCTTACGTTTTATTCACCTATATTCTGAACCTTCTGCAAATTAAAGCAACATTGACGGCAAATTTTCAATAATCCTGTTAGCAGTTAACAGAGAATCATTAAGGTTCCTTTTGTATCATTATTTGCATTTTACTTTAAAGCAGTATTAGTATTTCAAATTCCTGAACGTTCTTTTACTTCATGATAAAAATAAAAGGGACCTTTTATGAAGCCACGATAGTATTTTTAGCTTGCAGTAAATGTCGAGATGCCCATAGGAATATAATGGGTGTCTTGGTGTTTATCGCTAGCTAATTTCTACTATGAGCTAAAAACACTACTGTGGCTTAGTAAAAGATCCCCAAAGTATGTTATTATTATTATTGTTATCATTATTATTGTTATTATTTGTATAATGCTACCTGATATATGCAGTGCCCCGATATTCAAAGCCGTTTATCTGACCAGCAGGTCACTTAAAAAAATTTCATCAGCGATTATATGGATAAATGCTGCTGCATATATCTGAATGCACTGTCATTTATACGTAGAAAAAGGGGCAGGCTTAGGGGGCAGGCTGAGGGTGGAACTAAAACATCTGGAAGGTGGAAAAAGTGAGATGTTCAGCTAATTTATATGCATAAATTAGACCAGCAAAACAGGATGCCTTACTTTTGCACTGAAGTGGCAACACAACTGCAGCTTACGCATACATTCAGTGGCACCACTTCAGCATATACCCCTGAATTCTATAAATGTCATACAATTTGTGTGCACATATTTGGGCATGTGGCCAATTTGTGTGCACATTTTAATTAAATAATGAGCTAATTAGCACCGATAATTGGTTTAAGCAATTATTGGCACTAATTAGATTTAATTGGAATATATGCACATAAATTTAGGCATGGGATAAAAAAAGAGGGCGTGGAAATGTGAGGGTCATGGGTGGGATGGGGCATTCCTACAATTAATTTGCATAGTTATAGAAGAATGGGGGAAATGCATCTAATTTAGGTGCAAAGATTTGCACCATGTTTCAGTTGGTGCAAATGGTCATGCCTAAAGTTAGGCATGATTCCCGGGCATAAGCGCTATTCTATAAACCGTGTCAAACTTTATGCAAGGCTTATAGAATAGTACTTTATTTCAGTGAACATTTTTTAGCACCATATATAGAATTCACCCTATGGGGGACAATTCAGTAACTAGGTGCCTCCTTTTAGATACCCAATGCCACGCGGTGAAAACCTATTCTATAACAGCATCTGGGCATCCTGATGCTACTATAGAATAGTAGCATAACCCAGCATTGGCAGGCCTAACATTTAGGTGCTGCAGTTACATAGGGGCACTGAAATGTCTCAAGGGTGCGTGTAACTTTACTGTATTCTGTAGGTTGCATGTATAAGTGTCAGCCCTGCAACGTTCCATTCATGCGAAAGCTCCCTTGCATCTATGCACTATCTTCCAGATTCTATACAGGTCACCCAAACCTGGGCGAGCAATTTTGGGTATGGATCGCAGATCTGCGACTAAACTAAAGGGCCTTTTTACTAAGATGCGTAGGTGCCTACGTGCATACAATGCAGATCAAATTAGAATTACCACGTGGCTACCGTGTGCCCTGGGCGGTAATTTTAATTTTGACGTGCATCCAAAACATGTGGCAGAAAATAATTTTTATTTTCTACTGCTTGGTGCTAACCGGGAGGTAATCGGCAGTGTACACGTGCTGCCGATTACCGCCCAGTTACCATGTGAGACCTTACCGCTAAGTTAATGGGTGGTGGTAAGGTCTCAGGCTCAAAATGGATGCACCCTGATTTTTATCTTGCTGCACATCCATTTTCGGCAAAAAAGGCCTTTTTTTGCAGGCGCGCTGAAAAATGGGCCTGCACGCATCCATTACGTGCACCTACACCAGCGCAGGCCATTTTTCGGTGCGCCTTGGTAAAAGGGCCCTTAACTGGCTTAATTGATGCTAAGAATCAATAATTGGCAGTCAATAGGAGTTACACATGGATCTGCTCTGCACGCTATTCTATAACGTGTACACCTAAATTTCATGGTGTGCAACTCCAAAGGGAACATGGTCAGTGACAGTTCCAGAATTTAGGTCCTGTGTTGTAGAATACCTACAGATCTGTGCCTAACTTCCATTATTTTCATGCCAGCATTTACACTGGATTTTAGCAAGCATAAGAGCTTGCGCCTGCAGTTAGGTGCGAGAGGTACGCTCAGCTAGTATTCTGTAAAGGTCGCTCCACACAAAGCACCCTTTGCAGAATACCAGCTTAGCCCGGATCTTCCCAGCTCTTTACTTTGGGCACCATTTACTGAATTCCCCCCATGCCACTTACACTTGCTTTTACAGAACTGTGCTCAGTTGATTCACTGCAACATAGGCACAAGTTCCTGGTTACAGAATTGCCCTTACAGTGCCACTGAATAAATAAACTAAAGCATCACTTAGAGAATGACACGGGGACGGGGAACTGCAGTAACCGCGGGGGTTAGGGACGGGGACAGGGGACAAACTTTGTCTCCGTGTCTTTTTCTACTTTGAAGCCTGTTAATGAATTGGACTGTTATTTATGTTTAAGTGATGCCTACAAAGATATTTTGATTTTTTGGGAAAACAAGCAAACATACTGGCCACAACTAGCAAAATTTGCTTTTGGGATCCTGTACATCCTGCTATCAGCACATCTTCTAAGAAGACACCTTCTATTCCAGGAAGGACTGTGGAAGACAGGAGAGCTAGACTGAATCCTGAGATTGTTGATGACTTCTTATTTATCCACAGATTAAAAAAAACATAACAGTGCTTTATAGGGGATATTTCCCCCCTCTAGGGCATATAGAACAGGTTGTATTTTATACCCCTGAACATTTTAACAGTGTGAATTAGTACATAAGTACCGCCATACTGGGAAAAGACCAAGGGTCCATCAAGCCCAGCATCCTGTCTCCGACAGCGGCCAATCCAGGCTTCAAGAACCCGGCAACCCCCCTTGGTGTAGTAGAAATCACCTATTATTGGAGTTGGAAGGGTAGAGGGTGGTGGTGGGAAGGAAGGTTATTATAGCTGCTCATTGTTATCAGGGGCGTAGCCAGACTCCCAATTTTGGGTGGGCCTGGGCCCAAGATGGGTGGGCAGAAGAACTCTGCCCTGTCCCACCCTACAAGTGATTTGGTCTCTCCCTCTCTCGCCTGCATGCCATATGGTCTCTCAAACATCCCCCTCCCCCCATACCTTTTAAATAGCAGATTTTCACTGGCAGCAAGCAGCAAATAATACACACTGCTCATGTTGACTCCACAGCCTTCCCTCTGATGCAACTTCCTGTTTCCACATAGGCAGGAATACAGCAGAAGGAAGGCTGGTATGCAGGAAGGACAGGAATTTTTGGCTGGTGGGGCTTGGGAATCCCTGCCAGACACTTCATAGGTGTGCTGCTACTGGGTGAGCCTGAGCCCAAAGTAGGTGGCTACGCCACTGATTGTTATTATTGTTCTCTATTTGTAATTTATACACAGCAGTTGCACAGCATATTGTTCCTTTTTATACTTTAATACAAAGATTTAAATATAAAATCATGTGTTCAAGGCTTCTGCAGATGAGTACAGAGCCCACGGGGACGGGGCGGGGATGGGGACAGAACCCACGGGGACGGGGCGGGGATGGAGACAAATTTTGTCCCCATGTCATTCTCTAGCATCACTGCTGACACTTTATTTTATCTGGTAGCCACTACCACTATTGGGCTCATAATGGGCAGTTCCTGCTTCTTGAAGCTTTTAATCTAATAAAGGCAAACGAACAAATATGTGCATACGTGGGAGGAACATGTGTGCATATGTGGGAAGTCGTCTTTCATTTTCAACATTTTGTGTCTTAAAAATAGCAAGGGGGGTCTCATAAATCACAGGGATCTAACGCTAAATAGCGATTCAGAAAATGTATCAATCCCTTTCTTGTGATTGTAAATAATCATAGACTTCAAAAACCTCCTCCTGCCTTAATTTAGTGCATAACGTGCTATTTAGCATTAGATCCCTGTGATTTATGAGACCCCCTTTTTCCTCCTTTAAAGACATTTGCACATATTAGACAGGAAGAAACAGTTATTGAAATAGCCTACTTTTTTTGATGCACATTTTGGAGGTAGTGTAGACGATTGCAAGCCAGTATAGTTTGTTTAAAAATAGCATGGACACATCAAGATCGAGTATGTATAATTTAAATCACATTCATATCGTATACTATGAATGTATCTTGGTGTGTCGGGGGGAGACATCTTTAGGTCAACAGAGAGTAAAATGTTGTCAGTTTGCAACATTGTTGGATTGTTGGTTTAATCAAGTATTGACAATGAATGTGATTATGCTGGAACCAAAATTATAAACCAATCTTCCAAGACAGCATGAAATAAAGCTGCCTATATGTAATTGGCACTGTTGCAAATTGCCGACTGCCCTGTTTGTGACACCAGTAGTTGATCACAAAGGAGAGTAACTGCATAGAGTTGCAGGAGTGGCTCTCGCTGCCCTTATTGTGCAGACTGGATGAACTGTGTGGATCTTTATTGGCCGTCATTTATTATGGTAGTCCTGTTATTAGGTTTCAATTTGCGGTTTTCAAATTTACCTCATTTAGGGGCCATTTTACTAAGGCGCCTAGGCGCCAACGCTCATCCAACACATGTCAAATTGGCGCTACCGTCCAGCTACCACATGCCCCGGGCGGTAATCCCATTTTTGGCGTGTGCCAAAAACACACGGTAGAAAATGTTTTCTATTTTCAACCGTAGGGCGCTTACCTGGTGGTAATCGGCAGTTGGCGTGCACTGGACACTTATCACCCGGTTAGTGTGTGAGACCTTACCGCTAAGTCAATGGGTGGCATTAAGGTCTCAGGCCGAAAATGGATGTGCGCTGGGTTTCATTTTGCCACACGTCCATTTTCCGGCACAATAAAAAAAATCCCTTTTTTCCAGGCACGCTCAAGAAATGGACCAGCGCGTCTCCAAAACACGAGCCTACACCAGCGCAGGACACTTTTGGGCCTGCCTTAGTGTAAAAGGGCCCCCATTGTATTTATGTTTATATTTGGCAATGTTAACAAAATTGTAAGTTTTGTGTTAAACTGTACCTGCTGTACACCGCCTTGGGTGAATCTCTTCATAAAGACAGTTAAAAATAAAATCCCGGTAAATAAATAAATAAAAATAAATGGGCATACAGTGTCCTAACTTGGGACTTCCCCACATGCTAAACCCATCTGTAGTGTAGCTGTAAATTCAGTCTTTTTCATTTATTTCTTTTTCTGGCTGTGTGCTCATGTTAACATTAGCATGTGGCCACTGAAATTTTTTTATGTAGGAGCCCTTACTGCTTCTTATTCAGGAGGCGCTAAGGGATCCTGCATTGTCAGTGTTACTCAGATAGCCCACACTAATGTCAGCACACTAGTTGTAAAGAGTTTTCACACCCATTCTCTGCCCAACACACATCCTTCAAAAATATTTTATACCAATAGATACTACACAGTTAGCAGGCACAAATGGCAAAACTAACGCAAAATGCTTTAACACATCCTGCGTTAGGCCATATTTCCCACATTAGAAATTAATGTGGTTTAGTAGAAGGGCCCCTTTATTTATTATTAACATTTTCCACCTGTTTGTAATCCGCAATTCCAAGTGCATCGGTTTTCGGTGATTAATGGAAATTAAATAAAATTCAATAAAATACTGCACATAACACCACAAACACATAAATAAACAGCATACTTTTCAACCCATTAAAAAGACATGATTAAGAAAAAAACAAGCTTTTTTCTAAACATCAAGGGGCAAATATTCAACTGGTGGTATTCATTAATTTTTTTCACCGCTGCTGACTTTACGCCTGGGCATTCAATGTTGAGCCATGACCAGGCACCGGCACTGAATATCCAGGTATGTGCAGTTGGCTGGCACTTAACAGGTTAAGTGCCAATACTCAGGCTTAACTGGTTAAGGGGTCTTTTTACCAAGCTATGGGAAAAAGGGCCATGTGCTAGAAGCGGGGGCTGTTTTTCCTGCGCGCCAGGGCCCTTTTTACCGCAGTGGGTAAAAAGACCCCAGGCACACATGGCCATGCAACAAGGAGCCCTTACCGCCACCCATTGAGGTAATGATAAAGGCTCCTGTGCTAACTCAGCAGTAAGCAGGCAGTGCGTGGCAATGCCTAATTACCGCTGGGTTACCGCCATGCAAGCCATTTCAGGGGTTTTTCTTTTTCTTGCGTTGGGCCGGCAGTAGTCCCAGAAGAGTGAGAGGTAAGCCCAGGTTGGGCTTGCCGCCGTTCTGTAAAAGGGACCCTAAGTTAAATCATGCAAATTAGGACTGCTATTTATTCAATCCTATTTGGGCAGCCAACTTACCAGTTAAGGGTTGTATATTGACACTTGACCAATTAAGGGCTCCTTTTAGTAAGCCGCGGTAAGCTTGTGGTAGTGTGGGCATGTGTTTTTAGTGCGTGCTGGGCAAAAAAGGCTTTTTTTCAATGGGGGAAGTAAATGGCCATGCGCTAGAATTAAAGGTAGTGCATGGCTATTTACTGCTTGAGCCCTTCCTGCCACCCATTGACCTAGCGGTAAGGGTTCACACGCTACATGTGTGGTACTCATGCAGCACGTGCCAATGAGGCCACATTACCAATTACTGTCAGGAACACCCCCCAAATATTTTCTACCGTGGGAAATAGTGTGCACAACTTTGACATTACCACTGGGTGGGTGCGCTACCTGGGTGGTAGTGTTGAACTGGCATGCGCTACATGCGCAGTAGCCCTACTGCTGCTTTGTAAAAGGGCCCCTAAGTTTTGGCTCCATCCTGACTCTGCCCCTGGACCACCCACTGAATAGCCAGTTTCAGCTTAGGCGGTTCGGGCTAGATTCAGTAAATGGCAGTTAAAAATCGGTTCCACAAAAAATCAGGGAGCAATGGCTCTTCTGTAATAGGCACCCAAAGATGAGTGCCAAACTTGAGCCAGGTGAAATTCCCAGTGCCCAATTTGGGTGCATATCCCCGGTATTCTATAACACTATGTGCAAATTTTAGAAACGTTCCTGACCCACCAATGCAGCTCCCATAACCATGCCCCCTTTCGAGTTTTGCACTATGGGATTTAGATGCACATTATTATAGATTGGTGCCAATTAGGAGGAGATTCTATATATGGTGCCTGAAAAATGGTACTGAAATCAGTGCTGACTACGCGTATTCTATAATATAGAATATGCTTGGTAGATATTTCAGCGCCTAATTCTACGTGCATCCATTTACACCAATGAAAATGTGGCGTAAATCCCAGAGCGTAGATTTAGGCGCACTGGGCCATATTATATAACTAGGCACGTAAATTTTAGAATGCCCATGAAATGCCCATTTCCCCACCTATAACCACGCCCCTTTTTGCCTTTGTGCATTAGAAGTTCAGCGTACATTGTTACAGAATACGCTTAGTGACTTGTGTGCCTAAAATCTAATCAGTGCCAATTAGTGCTCGCTATTGCTTGTTAAGTGCTGTTTTCAGCATTCAACAGCTTGTTAAGTTTCGTGCATTGTTATAGAATCCGCACTGATCTCTAGGCATGCTATATAGAATCCTGAGATTGGTGCCCAACAGGAACGTAGCCAGACCTTGAGGTGGGAGGGGGCCAGAGCACAAATTGGGGGGGCATTTTTGTCCGCCACCCTACCACCACCCCCCCTCCGCTGCTTGCTCAGTTTCACTAAAAGGAGAGCGCCAGACAGTGATGGGAAGAGAGAGCAGGGCAGGCAATGCTGCAGTGCCAAAAACCAGGAGCTGGACGAAGGCTTCAGCTGGCAGGGATTGGGGACCCCCACCAGCCAAACCAGGGGCCCAGAGCAAATTTGGGGGGGCCCAGGCCCCCATGGCCCCACGTGGCTATGCCACTGGTGCCCAATTAGGGGCACTAATTGTTCATTAGCCAATTTAGTTGGGCACGTATCTTGGATCAGCGGCCAAATATCAGTGCCCACCATATATAGAATCTGGGAGTTAGTGTTCATATTCAGTGGCTCTATCCGGTTAAGTGCCACTGAATATCAGTGGACAGACCTGCACAGGCAATTTAACTAGGCAGAAGCCTCTCCTGCCCAGTTAAATCACTGAATATTGACCCTTAAGTAGTTATTTTCTATACAAATTTCTTGCAGCAACGAGTTTCATAGCAGTGGGCTAGCAAGGAAAATGGTCTAGTGTGAATCCCCATTAAACAAGATGTTTTCAAGAAAAGGAACTAATAAAACCTTTTCTGCAAT